>NC_140512.1:32402638-33055138 GCF_964339955.1 Pipistrellus hanaki
TTTGGACTATTCCACACACTAAATTCGAATTACAAAGAAAATAAGGCCTTTCTTAAAGAATTCCTTGTTTCCTCAGATTAGAAAGATATTTATATGCAGGGTGAATGTGAGATCCTACTGATAATGGTCTTTTATTTCTGGCTGTGGACACTACAATTCTAAGTGCATACTAAAAATTATATGTTTATGTTTTTTTGAATAATGGTGGAAACTTTGACAAAATATAAACTCTCAGTATAAATTAAGAGCAGCAAAAACAGATCAGCTTTCTGTCTTAAAACAACCATAACATGAAATAATTATTTTTGTTTTCTATAATATAAAAATGTTTAATATATATTTCAGTTAAGAATTTGTCAAATGTTCATTTTATCAAAGCACATACCAACAAAACCCAAAAAAACCCAGCATGTAGATATCACTTAATATTTTTTATTTACTTTTAGAATTTCCTACAAGTAGCCTATGCTATTTCTGTTCATTCAATATCATAAAAGTGATATCTATTTAACAATTATATAAAAACACCAGTATATATTTTCTGACCAGCTTTAAAAATAGCATTTAATTTCCTTTATTATGTATACAGTTGATGTACTTTGTTTTGCAAAATGAAAATTAATCATTTGAGGGAAATTAATATTCAGCATGCTGAGGAGATGTGCAAAATCATTTTTCATTGTTCTCCTTTGAAATTATCTGGGAAATGTATGATCTTGTTGCACTGCATTCTGAATAAGTTGAATAGATATTTTAAATAAATAAAGCTATATCAATGGGAAGTTAAATAGACTCTAGTATCAGAACTGTGTTGTACATAATAAGCTTGAAGAATTCACTCATAAAAGCTTAAGTCATTGTGTAACCTTGGCTGTGATCAGATGCTACGGTCTTCTAGCTTTTGTATATTGTATCTAGCCTTGTAGATTTAACCTAGTAATGAGATGCTTACTTGAACTGTTACTTTAAACTCAGTTTCTGTGGTGGCACAGTCTGTAATTTTTGGACCTTCATCTTCCAGCCCAGATAACAATTTCTCTATGGACAAGTGTTAAACTTAAGCCCTTAAAAAACAACCAAACACATTAGCTTTAAAACTATTTACCTTGATGATGGCCTGTACACCAGAGGGACAGCATTGGATTATAACTGAGGAGACACAGAGTACAAGTCTCTGCCAATTAGTAGTGGTGTGACCTTACACAGTCACTAAACTTTGAGCCTCAGAAGATGAGAATAGAAACAATAGCCTCCCTATCAAATTTAGTGGGTTGTGAGGCTCAAATGAAATAAAGTGTGAAATTACTTCAAAAACAAATGTTGGTTGTTGTTTTTCCAAGATTCTGGTTAGAACTTTGCTGATCCCACAGACTTAACTGGATGATAAAATAGGTAAAATCATACCAATAAGTTAATAGAGCATTATATGAATGTAAGCTTTTAAAGCCAATAGTTTGATATATTTAACATCTGCATGACTTGTTTTTATTTTGGACTTAGAGGTCCAGTGCATGAAATTCATACATGGGGGAGGGGGCGGGGTCCCCTCAGCCCAGCCTGCACCCTCTCCAATCCGGGACCCCTCGGAAGATGTCTGACTGCTGGTTTAGGCCCTGTCCTGGGGATGGGGCCTAAACCGGCAGTTGGACATTCCTCTCACAATCCCGGACTGCTGGCTCCTAGCTGCTTACCTTCCTGCCTGATCAGCCCTAACTGCCTCTGCCTGCGACCTGATCACCCCAATTGCCCCCCCACCCTTCCTCACCAGCCTGGTTGCCCCAAATGCCCCACCTGCCAACCTGGATGCCTCACACAGCCTGTTTGGTTATGTGTTTGGTTGCAATGGTCGCTTAGGCTTTTATATATATATATATATATATATATATATAGATGGCTAATGTGTCTCTGTTTTGATATGAGTTGCTTTGGGAACTAGAAACTGGTGGGGTTTTGGTGTCCTAACCTAATAAAGGGCATCCCTTTTTCTCACTTGCAGCCTTATTCAATCTATATATATAAAAGACTAAGTGACCGACTGACCAGCCGGTACATATGACATGCACTGGAAATTTAAAAATAAACATTAACTTGTGCATGCATGATACATATAAAGCTCTCACTGGTGCCAGTCGTACACGTGTTTTAATTATATACTAGTTTGACATGTAATTTTTGGAAAGTAACAATTACTACACGAATCTTCTAATTAATTTCCTTTCAATGTGCATGAATCCATGCACCAGGCCACTAGTGGCGAAATAAGACTAAAGGGCTAGCAGACCAAGAACCAAAATGGCTCCTTTCTGACTGATGAGCACCAGTTGGAGGAGGCAGGTTAGTTATTAGCTGAAATGGATTGCCACAGCCTCCTTAGCCCATGTCTACACTTGTGAGGAAGGTTTACCTCAATACAGCACACACTGTGTTTACTTGTCTCCCCTTATCCAGGCAGAAAGAGACTCTGTCTCTAGGTCTTGAGTCCTTGGGTGGTTTAGAAGGGGGACCCAACACTTTCATCCACCAACCATGTAACTCAGTGTGCCTCCTTGGGGGGAGAAAAAGGGGCAGAGCTAGAAGGCCAGCAAGCTTAGAGAAAAACCCCTCCATGGAAACCAGAGAAGCAAGCAAGGGGCTGAACAGAAATTAAACCATCCCCTTTCCTACTCCCTTTTTAGCACTCATCTCTGAGGCTTTTCTCCCCCTGCAATGCATACCTAGTCCTGCCTCCCTGCTGCTGGCCCTTTCCCCATACTCCTGCCCCCAAACATAGGCTACACTGCAATCTTTCAGACTTGACTGCACAGCTGTGGATAAATACTGGATCCTAGGAGAGAAAAGTGTGCAAGCCGGCTGATGTTATAGACTGATTGAGGACCCACACCCACATTCTTAAATTGAAATTAATCCCCAATGTGAGATTATTTGGAGGCGGGGGCTTTTGGGATGTGATTAGGTCATGAGGGTGGAGTCCTCCTAGATGGGATTCGTGTCTTTATAAAAGGCCCCAGAGAGCTCCCGGGCCCTTCTGCCCTGTGATGCTAAAGCAAAAAGAGAGCCATCTGCACACCAGGAACAGGCCCTTGCCAGACACTGTGTCTGCTGCATCCACACCTTGAGCTTCTCAGGCTCCAGAACTAAGAAAAGAAGTTTTGTTGTATATAAGCCATCCAGTCTATGGTTGTGCTATTTATTTTTTTTTAAGTAGTAGCCTGAACAGACTAAGACAGTTGATTGAGGAGAATATGGAGTGTATAAGGTGAACATCTGATAAATATACACTGAGTGCCAGATTATTATCTCTGAACGCATAATAATATGGCTACTCAGTGTATATCCTACATAAAAAAAAGACTAATATGCAAATTGTCCCCTGGATTTGGAGTTAGACCAGCAGGCAGGCTGGCCAACTGCCCATGTCCCCTCCCCCTGGCCAGGCTGACCTGACCCCACCCATGCATGAACTCATGCACCAGGCCTCTAATACACACACACACACACACACACACACACACACACACATATATATATATATATATATATATATATATATTTTTTTTTTTTTTTAGAGGATTTCCTCAACAGTTTCATCAACATTGTAGCAGGACCTATTAAATTTCCTTTGGGAGACATATTTGTGATGTTGTTCATATGGCAAGTCAAGAACAACCCATCTCATTCTTTAGGAAATAGACACAGTTGGGGTCTCAAACCAGTTTTTATTCTGTCTATACTAGTATTTAATACCATCCACAGTTCACCATGTTGCTGAAAACAGTTGGTAGAATCTTGTTAGGAAAAAAACCAAACAGATGTCAATGTAATGACTCCTAGGTTATTCTGAATAAATTTGAATATAAAGTTTAGGAAGAAATTTAATTTTAGTAATTGGATAACCCTGTGTTGATCACCTGCTATGAACCAGGCATTGCTCTGATGGGGAGGGAAATGGAGAAGAAAGCTCTTTTCTTGGGCTTTGCCCTGCTCATAGTTTTAGGAGGGTGCAAAGAACTCTATTCCAGCATGTACATGCGGTGAGAGCTGTGCACAGGCTGTTATGGGAACACATGGACAGGCAGGCAGCCCAGGTTTGAGGAGTTACTTCAGGAAATCTTTCTAAAAGAGTCTTGATGTACATCCTAAAGCACAAGTTTAAGTGGGCGAGAGGAAGAAGAGAGAGAAGAAAGAAAGATGTCCTAGTTTAGGCAAAAGTAATCGAGTGAGTCTGGCATTATCTGGATAGGAGCAAACAGCTTGGTGTGGATGGAGTAGAGTTTAGGGAATGGTGATAAAAGAAATTGGAGGGGTAGCAAGGCTAGATCATACCTTCTATACTATGATAAGGAGTTTGTTTCTTCTCCAAAGGCATCTAGGAGTTTTAAGCAAGGAAAAGCATGTCTTTTAGATAGCACCAGTGACAGGGAGGGAGAAAGTAGTGTATGGGGAGCAAGGCCATATGCAGAAAACACATGCGACATTCAAGGCAGGAGACTACAGTGGCCCGAAATAGGAGGAGAACAGTGGACCTGCAAAGGAACAGATGAAACTTGGGAGATATTAAGAACATAAAAATCAATAGGACTCAGTCCTTTACTGGTTGGAGGAAGTGACATGCCAGGGAGAGACGTCAACAATAATTAAGGTTTGTGTGTTGGGCAACTTATTGGTTCCCTCCACCAACACGGGAACGATTAGAAGACCATTCAGTAAGTTGGGGGGTAGTGTTAGGAAGGAGATAAGAACCAGGTTTAGAACACATTGAGTGTAGGATTCCTATGGAATATCCAAAAAGAATAGGTATAACAGTTGAATATATGGGCGAGGAGTTCTAGATAGAAATCTGGGTCTGAGATTGGGGGGTGTGCGTGCACACACACATTTATCTACATCACATGTGTCAAACACAAGGCCCGCGGGCCAAATCCAGCCCGCCAGGCCTTGCAATGTGGCCCGCACCGCGCTGTCATCACTGCACTCCGCTGTCAGTTTATGACATTGCCAGTTTATGACTGTTCAGTAAACCATTCGGCCCGCGATTTAGGCTGGATTTTAGATTTTGGCCCCTTCTCTGATTGAGTTCAACACCCCTAATCTACATACTCGTTCACCTTTGGGGAGAGGCCGATAGGGCTGTCGGCACCATGGGTGTGAATAAGCTCATCCTGATAGGTATGTTGAGACTAAAGAATAAAGGAACAGAAACAAGGCCCTACAGCAGTGGTCGGCAAACTGCTGCTCGAGAGCCACATGCGGCTCTTTGGCCCTTTGAGTGTGGCTCTTCCACAAAATACCACGGCCTAGGTGAGACTATTTTGAAGAAGTGGCATTAGAAGAAGTTTAACTTTAAAAAATTTGGCTCTCAAGAGAAATTTTAATCGTTGTACTGTTGATATTTGGCTCTGTGGACCAATGAGTTTGCCGACCACTGCGCTAGAGAATACCATCACCTCAGAAAGAGGCAAACTAAAAAGTGGCACAAAAAACAAGAAATAAAAACATAGTGGCCAGTTTTAAGCAGGACAAAGAGATCATAAAAGTTTAGCACTCCAAAACCTCTGAGTTTAGTGAAAAGAAAAAAAAAAAAAGATTGTTAGTAAAGATGGAGAAGCAGTGCGGGTGAGGCGTGACCGTGGTCTCAGCCTGGTGTGAGCACAGCAGAGGTGGTGTGGGAGTGCAGTGGGTGCGATGGCAGTGGCGATACAGACATGGAGGGTTTTCTGTATCTGGGGCATTGATCATATGAAGATTAGCAATTAGGAGATGCCTTCTACCGATGCAACCCTGTCCTTGAAGAGAGGGGACAGAGTGGATGTGAAGCACCAGCGAGGAGTTAGATGAGGGGAGGAGGGAAGCACAGATGAGTGCCAATGCAGATATGTTTTTTGGGTGGGGCAGGTTGAGGAGATCCTCTCCTTTTGGTCAAGTAGGAGGCAAGCCCACCTGCTGACAGCGAGGAGGAAGTGGTCATGTAGGGATAGAGAAGGTGTGAAATATACATGTGAAAAAGAGGGGAGGCCTGCTAGGAAAATGAGATTTCTGGTCAGCTTAAGGGGAGGGATCATAAACTTCAATTTTTTTTTGTTTTTTAAAGAAAATCACTGGAATAGCCTTTGTTTTTCCAAAACTAGCACAAACAGGATCCCACACAGAACACTGTTTCTTGCTGGTTCCTTTCCTAAAATGCTCTCTTCCCTCTTTCCACCGCTCCCCCACTCCAGTTGGCTGGTACAGATTTTCCGGCTTCAGTCAAGCCGCGTTTCCAAGAAAGATGAACAGATTACAGAAGCAAGTGCCAGCCCTTACTTCCCCTTCTTCACTTGCATCCATTCAGCTGGAGTTCTGAAAAGAGGAAGTCAGAACTTTTTTTTTTAAGAAAGATGAGAGAAGCAGGCAGCACAAGGAGGTGGAAATACTGAGGGGGAAAAGAAGAGGAAAGGGAACCAACATTGGAAAAACACACACATGAGCCAAAATTTAAAGTGAAATGATATCCCAGATCAGGAAGTTAAAGGAATAAAGAAATTCTCTACTTGCTAACCTACTGTATTTTCCGGCGTATAAGACGACCCCCCTTAATTTTACAGTTAAAACATAGGTTTAGGCCTACATTCGGTTGACTTTTTTTCCTTTCAAAAGTCGTATTATACGCCGGAAAATACTTTAGTTTGCTAATCAAATATATGGCATTTGGAGCGCAGCATATAGGGAACATGTAGATTTTCCATGAATTCAGCTTTCTCCCACTAATTTATCTCTATGAGTGGTAAAGTGTTCTGGGCTTTTCTTTGTTTCTTTGGCCTAACCCCTCAATTTAAAAATCAAGTCTGGGGTGCCTAGAGCATCTGAGAAACAAGGGGAACAGGTTCATTGCCATAACTATCTGGTGAGCACTTGTTATGTAAACAAACTACGGTTCTGGGTAGTGAGGATTTGCAGAAAAATCAGAAAGTCTCTGCCACTGCAACATAATTTCTCACAAGTGAAAGGAGACGATTGCTCAGGGCTTACGTAGGTGTAAGTCCTCTGGCTTTTCTCAGCTAGCCAGACATTTATTAGCGACCAGCTTCATAGGAAAAATAAGCCTGAGGACGGCCTTACTTGTGCCATTGCTTGTATCACCTTTTCCTCTTGTCCCCTGATGCTTCTGACTCAGATTTGCACCGTAGCCCTCCCCCATCAAGAAGCTGATGTAATGCAAGCAGATAACCAGTTGAAGCCAGAATAGAATGGATAGTTATCTGGGGAGATAAAGTGACAGTGTGGCCTGTTCAGGCTGCTGTTCAAAGGAACACGTCTTTTATCTATAGACATTAGAATTTAAAGGCATAGTTCTTCTTACTACAAAGCATCTCCTAAAAATATGCTTGGTATAGCTACCATCTTTGCATGTCAATTGACTATGGTGGATGGGTTTTTTATACCTGCTTCTATGTTCTTTTAATAGGCTTTATTACTGTTTTGGTTAAGGCTGGTTTCTACATTTTAATGCTTCAAAAATTTGCTTTAATAGGACACAGTTTTATCTCTACATATCTAAGGCATGGGATGCAGGGGAAAAAAGCAGGGTGTTAGAAAAGATGCCAACCATAGGTGATGTTCCTATTAATAAAATGTTCATATGTTAGTCAGATATGGCCAAGTAGATGAGGTTTCCAAATTGTTAGTGGGTTTGCAAAGTTGGCGGCCCTTCACAGATTTCATGGGGGTGCTTGGGGCTTTTGTGCCAGGAAAAAGGAAGTTGTCTGTGCTTAAAGCTGCATTTCCTCGCTTTATACACCCAGGAGTGAGGCTCACGGGAATGCCACTGACCTGCTGCTGCCCCAGGGATGTGACTTCACTAAACGGTGTTAGGTGCCCTTTATTCTCAGAACGTGCTTTTTCTAAGCTCAGAGAAGATTTCACAGACTCCACCTCATGACCCTATACAGCCCCTCCAAAATCATGGGAGGAATAATGTCTGTACCGCTCTTCGAATGATTTGAGATGCAGATAACAAAATGGGAGGAACTAGATAAACTTGGTAGTCCATTTTGTAACAGGTTAACCGATGAACAAAATTTGATTTTTATACAGACATGAAAACAGCTAATTATAAATTTTGCTTGTTGTAATGATATTGATAAAGAAATTTATTTTCTCCTTACCCTTAAAAAAGAGCCATTCTGACATGGTATATCCATATTTAAACCATGTAAGGGCAAACGCTCATTTGAAACAGAAGTATTAGAGCTAGATTATATGAAGGAAATTATACTGAGGAACGTTATCATAGCATTTCTGTGAGCAGGATTACTTATAAAAATAATGAACATGTTTTCTGAATATAATATTTGAAGTAATTTTTAAAAATCTGGCTATTAACCATAAGGTTAATTGATTCTTTTCTTCTTGCTCTTTTGTGGTTAGCATACTCATTCTTCTTTTTAAAGACCCATTTTGTTATGCAAATGAAAAAAAATTGTTAGACTTTGTGTCTAAGAGAGAGGGCTGCTTTCTGCAGGGGAGCCAGGCCTCTGTCTCAGCACTCAGCCCCCACCTCTGCTCCCACTGACTGCCAAGCTAGAGACTTGGTGATCTGGGTTAGTGGGTGTGGGGTCCTTGAATGTTGACTCACATTCTCTTTGTGACTTGCTCTTGCTTTGCCTGATAATGTCTCCCTTTCCAGCTCTCAGCATGCCAGCAGCAGCTGCATCATGGCACTCACCCTGCTGCCAAGAGGGCAGGCAGGCTCCGTGGAGACTGTAACAGTGCACTCCAGCCAACTGTTGGAGGTGGGTGCCGGGCAGTGCATGCAGCACAGCTGAGAGCCAGGCCCTTCCAGGAGGCTCCGGGGGCAGCACTTTGTCCATGGAATTGTTCAAGTTTAATTTTTGGAAACTTTTTGATGATGGAAGGTTTTCAAACATAAACAAAGGCAGAAAAGAATAAGGCAGTGTCTCCCCATATGCCTTCCTTTTCTACGTTTCAACAACGACCAGTCATACACGGTTTTATTTCACTGTCCATGGTGTTACCCTCCCAGAAAACTGGTAGATTCATTTCCAGGGAGAAAGCTCTATTAAATTACAGTTGCTTTTCTATCCTTCAGTATAAGATCTGTCATCTTAATGAGTTTCTGTCCTTTCTCCAAAAAGGTAAAATATATTAGAGTATTTTTTCCCCTTCTTATTTAAGCCAAGATATGCTATTTAGGAATGGTTATATTCTCTAATGCTGTTCCCTAAAGTCTCAAGGCTTTGTTCATTCAGTAGGCCGACCTCTCCAGAACATAGATATGCAGGTAACATGTTTAGAGCATTATAGGTCACTGGGTTTGATTCTCAGTCTTACCATAGACAAACTGTGTAACCTAGAACAACTTCCTTAACCTCTCTGTGCTCCGATGTCCTCTTGTTTTTAACATGGGACTAAAAGGTCATACGGCTTTTTATCAAGGAGAACTGGAACAGGAAACCACATCTCAATCCCCCTATTCTAGATTCTGGAGGCCTAGTGCATGGATTCAGTTGGGTCCCTCAGCCTGGCCTGCGCCCTTGCAATCTGGGATCCCCTTGAGGGATGTCGGAGAGCTGATTTCGACCTGATTCCCACAGGCCAGGCCAAGGGACCCTATGGATTCGTGCACCAGGCCTCTAGTATGCATATAAAGATCTTTGGTTAATCTGCTTCCACCCTCTTCTTCCCCCCTTCCCTCTGAGATTCATCAGTCTGTTCCATGTTTCCATGCCTATAGTTTCTGCTACTGCATTGAGTGTCTGACCCCATCAATGCGTGTCATAGCTACCAGCTGGTCATCAGGTCAGCTATTTGCTTAGGCATTACTAGAGGCCCGATGCATGAAATTCATGCACGGGAGGTGTGTGTCCCTCAGCCCAGCCTGCACCCTCTCCAATCTGGAACTCCTTGAGGGATGTCTGACTGCCCATTTAGGCTGGATCCCACCGGGCAGTGCGACATCCCAAACAATCCAGGACTGCTGGCTCCCAACAGCTTGCCTGCCTGCTTGCCCCTAACTGCTTCTGGCTGCCAGCCTGATCACCTCCTAACCACTCCCCTGCAGGCTTGATTGACCACAACTGTCCTTCCCTGCTGGCCATCTTATGGTGTCCATCTTGGGTCCACATGGGGGCAGCCATCTTGTGCCTTGGAGTGAACCACTGAGCCATTCGGGCTGGACCTGACCATACCCTTTTAAAAAGCACCAAGAGGACTATCTCTACCAGATCTTTCCCGCCCCTCCCCCATTCCAACTTGCATTATACCCCCTGCCTATTAGCAGCTACACTTGGATGTCTGGTACAACCTGGAATGACCAAAACAGAACTCTTGCTCTTTCTGCTTAGGCCAAAAACTCTGACTCCAGTCTGCTCTCACATCCCACATCCTTTTCACCCATAAACCCTGTTGGCCTTATCCTCAAAGTCTATCCAAAATCCAATGTTCAAATCGCCTTGATTTTCACAACCCTAATCCACACTGCAGTCTCTCTTAGCCAGCTGCTGCTTCCTGGCCGCCAGACTCCACTACCTACTGTCAATACGGCAACCAAAGTGATCCTTTTAAGTCATCAGTCTGAATATATCTCCTTTGTGATGATAACTTCTTTTTATCCCATGCAACAACATGGATGAGTCTCCTATATAAAAGTCAGAAACAAGAGTTTATACTATAGGATTACCTTCATTTAAATATAAAAATAGGTAAACCAATCTATACTGTTAGAAGTCAGGGTAGTGACAGAAAGCACTATGAGGGCTGCTGGAGTGGGGGGGGGGGGACTTGTCATTTCTGTCCCTTGATCTGGGTAATGTAAACTTCTAATGTACCCTTTCTGTATGTACTTTACACTTCCATAAAAATTTTTCAAAATTATTTCGTAAACAGAAAATCATTCTTCTCTAGACTTAGAGATAAGGAATTTATCAGTATTTTAACCATCATAATGTAAACCCCATGCAGGCAAAATCTTGTCTGCTTGCATCCAACCAATAAATATTTACTGAGCACCAGGCACTGGCCTGGGCATTTTGGGATACAGCAGGGAACACAAGAGACAAAAGCCCCTTAAGTCCTGAGGATTATAATGCAGATAAAGTATATAACCGAAAACAAGGTGCTAAGGGCTGTGTAGAGTAAAAGAGCAGGGGAGAGAGAGAGAAGTACAGGAGGGGAAGGGAGGAGGGGGCAGGACACAGTTTGAATAAGATGGTCAGGAAAGCCTTGTTGAGAAGGTGGCATTTGGACCAATACTTGGAAGGAGGTGAGAGAAGGGGCCCAATGTGTATTTGCCAGCAGAACCTCCTGGGTAGCGGGACTGGAAAGCACAGGCCTGAGGCAGAAGCAGGCTGGGCACACAGGAGCAACAGCAAGGAGGCAGTGAGGCGCTGGGGGCCAGGTCGCCAGGGCCTCCTGGGCCTCAGTATAGACTCCAGGGTTTTATTTGTGTGAGACCAGGTGGTGGTGGGAGAGTAAATTTTTGCCTAAACTGGTTTTATTTCGGTTTCAGCCACTTTTAGTGGCAGGTGGTTTATTCTCATTGCTGTAAGTATACTTCAATTTATCCATTGTACTATCGATGGACACTTAGTTTCCACTTTGGACACCCTACTGCATGTCTTTTGGTAACCTACTGTATGCGTGGTTTGCCAGTTCTCTGTATCTGCATAACTTATGTAACATGTTAGTTCCTATGAAAGTCAATCAGTCAATAAGCATGACACACATTAGAAGTAAACTCTCATGTAGGTATTAGGATAAGATAATCGAGTATGCAAGGCAGAGAATACAAAGACATGTCAACTAGATTGTTGCCCTCAAGGACCCTCGAATCTAACTGGGGATAAGACATATGCATGTGAAATAGCAACTGGCAAGGACACATATATAGGAAATGCTAAATAATATCCTAGGCCAGTGGTTGGCAAACTGTGGCTCGTGAGCCGCAGTTTGCCGACCACTGTCCTAGGCAGTTTGCTCCATAATCATTCTTAAGTGGGCAAGGTCATTTTGGACTGTGTTGCTATAAGGTTTTACAGGGAATCTGGAAATTCTAAAGAGCCTGAAAGAATACACCAGCTTTGGCAAAGCAGACAGACTTTGTAGACATTACTGGGCTAGAGAAATAACACGAGGGGGTCATAGGTGGAAGGGTAGGGTATAGGATTCATTTTAAAGCCTGGTAGAGTTCTATGTACAAGTAAATCAAATAAGCTACATTGTGATTTGGGAATACTTACATATTCCCCCATTTCTCTATCATTTTGCCACATTTACCATTACTGAACCTCGAAGGCCATAGCTCTAAATGATTTGAATATATGTGTATTTTTAGACTGGCCAAGAAAACTCACCCATTGGGACTGTAGCAGGCCCCGGGGCGGAAACTAAGGCAGGCCAGCTTCTGGAGAACAGCTCGTTCATGGCAGAGCTTCTGAGCGACGTGCCCTTCACCTTGGCCCCGCATGTGCTGGCTGTGCAGGGCACCATCAGTGACCTTCCAGACCACCTGCTCACCTGTGACGTCAGCGAAAACTTATCGCGGTTTTGGTACGATTTTACTCTTGAAAATTCAGTGCTCTGTGATTCGTAAGTTTTTATATTTGTACCGTAACAGCTTTAAAACAAAAGTTTGCCACTGTATTTAACCTGTTCGATGTTCTTTGCCATTTCACTGTCTAAAAGCCCTCAGGATCATAAAAGCAAGGATCATAAAGTAAAGAACAGTATGTTCATTGCTCGGTCTTTTAGAATAAAGTACATTTGTATAAGAATAAAGTACATTTGTATAAAAATTGAGCTTAAGTACTACTTCCTTTCTGCCAAATAATAAATATAAAAATTAGGTAATCATAGTTTTAGGAAAGGAATAGGTTCCTTCAAACAGGCTCTCAAAATACAACACCTCAAGTTGATCTTAGCAGAACTGTGAAAAAGAGTGATGGCATTTTCCTTGGTTACCACAAGTCTGAAATCTGCCCTGAGAGGGAGTGAGAATTCTCTCCTCTGGTTTAGAGGAAGCTTGAGTTAATATTATTCCCTTTTTTCTCCCCCAGTGTCTATGAATGAGTTCAGAAAAAAAAAAAAATTTTGTGCCAGTTAGCTTAATTTCTTCATTCTTGATATAGACACCGATGTGGATATGGAAAACTTTTCCTAAAAAGCAGGGGGATTTTGCTGATATAGAGTGCCCTGGCTGCTATTTCCCTGAGTGATACATTCAGTTTCCTTATGCCCTTGGCAGTCCTGTGCACCTGGAGTGCTCCCCGTGTTCCTGCCTGTGTCTGCGGAGTGTGCTCCCTCACCAGCTTCCCCAAGAACTCTCCCTGCTTCTGCCGCAGAAGGCATCCGTGCTCCTGGCCACATAGGGTTCAGGAAGAGATCCACATTTCCTCTCAACCGCTCTGCTCCCAAAGAAAAACATCTCATGATGATACATATTATCGCTAACACCCTCAGTTAGCAATTTGTTGGCCATAATACGAATGGAAATGCTTTACTGCTAGAAAAACTGAAATCAACTCATTTCCAATTAGAGTATAGGCAAAACACCTAACTTAGATGTCACTTTTAGCTATTGAATATCCATTATTTATTCCAACTAAAACAGAACTGCCATTGGTCAATAAACTGCAAAGGAAGACGTAAACTGTGACAGAGTGTTTTCTGTGCCATGTAAAATTTTAATCACATTAGTTCTGAAAGAGTACAATATAATTTATTAATTCTGTGCCAAATTTTTAGAATATTTTTCACAAAGATAGAGTGCTATAGCAAGACTGAACACTGTGCATAAAGGTATATAAATTATTCAAATTTTAATGTGTTGTGCATGTATAATAAATGTGGCATGTTCTTGATAAAAATGCTGTTATTTACAAGATAAAGGAACCTTTCTATTGAAAAAAATGTGTCATTTACAAATAATGTTACCATATGAGTTAAATGGTTAAATTAGATCTTGACATAGTTTTCTTAAAAAGAAATATCACTGACACAGATATGAACATTTTATAGCAGTTTTTGTGAAAGCCCATCCTTTTAAATATCCATGTTAATATTATCTTAAAGCTAAATGTAAGCATATCATCAGTTTACTAATATATAAATTAAATTTTGTCTCAAATACTTATACATTTTATTTATATTTATGTCTATCGTGTTATAAATATGCTTATACATATTTTCACTTGTTAAAAATGTTATATTTGAACAAGTATGAATAAAAATAAACTGATATTTTTATTAATTTCAGATCCAAAACTGATTTTCTTTGCATTATTCATGTCTGAAAGTCATTGACTGTTTAGGAGACAAATATTTAAGTAAATAGTATGTATATGGTAGAGAAAAATATGAAGTTTCTTCTTACATGTAAGTCTTAAGGAATAACATTGAAAATGGTAAGATCACTCACTAATTCTGGCAGGACTGAGGGATTTAAGAGAAATCACATGAACATCTCCAGATAGATTCCATCACAAGATTTAATAAGCTCAGTGTTAATAATGGATTATTAACATAAACATGTGGAAATGGCCATTTTAATGTTCTCACCGTGTATACAAATCATGTTCCTATTTTAAAACTAGAAGAAAACAGAAGTCATCCAGCCAACTCTATCTAACCCAAGAGAAACTTGAAGCCTAGAAAGGTTAAAAATGACTTAAGTCAACTTGTTACTGATACACATTTACTTGAAGAGTATTAATAAAGGTAGTATAGTTGTAAGAGAGCTATATGCTGTAGTGGGGAAGGGCTCAGGCATTTGAGGCAGGCAGGTTGTAGTGGCTCCCTCGCTTACAAGCTGTGGGCCTTTGAGTCAGTCCCCTAATTTCTGGTGTCCTGGGTTCCCTTGCCTGTTAAATAGTAATTGTATGCACCTTGCGGGGTTGGGCTTTTAGATGGTGCATGTCAAAGGCCAGGCAGTGCAAAGCTATACACATTGTCAGTGTTCAAGGAAAGGAAACTATTATAATTCTCATTACTAATCACACATATACCAAGGTCTAATGAAATGTACAATATGAATTAACTGAACTTTTTAAAGAGTAATATAAAAAATAGCTACCTACATTTACTGTATATCCCCCCCACCCATTATTATTTTCCATATTAAGCACTACCTCATGAAAAATATTCCTAAAATACTTTGACTCTTTTGCAGTTCTTCGCTAAGAGTTCCATAGGGAACACTTTTTTTCTCCTATTATCAAGCAGTATGGATTTTACTCCCTCTCCCCCCTTAACAAATGATCATTATAAAGTACTGTGCATATGAAATGTACCAGTGATCTTACCGAATCCTATTTTTATCCCTAAAATATATGCAGGAAGTTGCATGTATTTTCCCTCCAGCTTTTTTAAAAATGGCATTTGCATCCTTTCCTGAAAACACAATTCGAGAGGCAATTCTGACAATTTATTATTCTAGCTAAATTGTTATTAACTCAACTTTTAAAATTATAACATTAAATGTTAATATAAGCATATTTATTGTTAACAAGGAACCCATTCATTAAAAATATTCACTGACCAACACTTTCTTCACCTTTCTCAAAGTAAAATGATAAATTGAAAACAGTATGAAAAAAATATCTAAAATTCTGAGAAACCTAGTTTTTCATAATTATAAGGGAAAAATAGGGAGAAGAAATAATCTCATCCTTATTCTAGAACAGTGGCCCATCAGCCCTGATCCCTTTACCCCTCTTGACAACAACTGATCAGTAAATGAATATTGCCCTCTAATCTAGCAAAGAATGTGCTACCTTCGGAGATCAATGCATTGTCCTATTAATCATGCCATTAATAAATTCACAAGAAATTTTAGTGTATTGGATAGATGGCTAAAGGATTACTAATATCTTTTAAAGCTATTGAAAAATACGGGCTTGTGGACATTATCTTTTGAGCACTGTGTCATATTACTAAGGCCATGACCTAAATATTATTGGGCAATTTAAAACTCTCGGAATTGGTCTGACTCCATTCATATACAGGGTCCTGAAAGGTAAAGTATTCCTATGCGTCAGGAAAATGACTCTTGATGCCACATGGTTTGGTGGATAGGTGTGGGTGAACAAGAAAGATGTGTTGATTGTAGCATAGGATCTGTTAAATTTGATATCTCAGTGTTAATCATTTTTTAATTTAAATAAAATAGTAATTTTAGAATAATTTTATATTATAGAAAAGTTACAAAAATAAATGAAACATTCTTGAGTACCTCTCCTCTAGTTTCTCCTATTTGCTACAACTAAGGAACCAACACTGGGACATTACTATTAACTAAAATCCACCCTCCATTCCAATTTCACACTTTTCTCCTAATGTCCTTTTTTTCTTCCAGCATCCTATCTGGTATAATACATTATACTTAGTCATTCTTAGGCTCCTTTTGGCTTTACAATCACAGACTTTTATTTATGTATTATTATTTTTAGTGACTGACAGTTCATGGAGTCTTGTCAGATTTTGTAGGATGTCCCTCAACTCTGATTTATTTAATGTTTTTCACATGATTAGACTATGGTTATGCATTTTGGGGCAAATATTACAAAGGTGAACTGCTCTTCAATGAGATCGTATCATATCAAAGGTACATGCTGTCAACATGACCTCATTGTTGATGCTAACTGTATCAAGTGGTCAAGGTAGTGTTTGCCAGGTCTCTCCACTGTCATGTAACTCTGTCCCTCCCCTTTTCAATACACTACTCTTTGTTATTCAATTGAAAAGCATAGCCCACAGTCAAGGGGTAGGGAATTATACTCCTCATCCTTGAGGGGTTAGTAGACATATAAATAATTTGAATTTTTTCTGTCTCTTTTCTCCAATTTAATTATTCATTTATTTATATTGGGATTCTAAATCTAAAGCATATCTCTCGGTGGCCAACAAATATGTTTACATTATTAGAAAGTTAACAGGAAATTTGGAATGATTTACATGGTACAGATGAATACCATTTGATGTTGGATATGATAATATATTCTATGATTTCCAGAATTAATCTTCCTATAAATATCAGGTACATTTCTTTATAACTTTTCATGACTATAACTGTATTCAAAATAGACCTTCCCTTTGAGGCCACAAGTGTTGCACTATAACTGAAGCCCTCTTAGATACTTGGCCTTTTCCTACCTTATTCCCACAACAATTGCATTTTACCCATAATGCTATTCTTCAAGTGGTGAAGAGGCAAGGTTCTAATATAACCATTTTCTTCTTTAAAGAACCAAGATTACTCATGATACACAGAGCTTTTCTCTACAGATGACTTTCTTTAGTAATAGCAAAAACCAAGTTGCAGCTCCTTAAGATTCTAAGAGGAGAAATGGTTCATTTTCTCCTTTAAGAAGTAGTTTTAAGAAGCAGCATTAGGAAACTAAGTCTTCTTTCAGAGGGCAGAAGTGCCCCCAAGGAACTCTTTGTACTTCTGATTAACCAAAACTCAACTGTATGCTAAACCAAACTTGATGTCATCCCATTTCACTGGGGGCCGGGGAAACAATCAAAGTAAATAGTGTTTTACTTTATCCTTGGAAGAAGCCTGAATATAGTTCTTTGTTGAGAATTTCCCCAGTCCAATTTTCACTCCTACAAAGGAAATAAATTCCTTACAATCAAAGGTAAGGCAAAGGATAATTGCATCCAGAACAAGCCATCAGTAGGCTAACTCCAAACCAGCCTACACACAGCTTGTTAGTTACGACCCAGGCCAGAGAGGGAAACAGACAATAGACCATTTCAGAGGTCAGTTAAGGAGACGACTTCCCACTTGGGACTGCTGCCAGGGACGTAGAATCCAGTGTCTGACATCTGGGGTTGCAGCTGTGAAGTCTGCCCCTTGTGTGGCCACAGGTGTTGACTATAACTCAGAAATATAGGCGGAGGAACAGGATAATGTCGGTTTCAGTGTGCATATGTGTATTTATGTGTATGGTTTTTCTTTTCTGTTGTTCAAAAATGTACAGAATTTATTGTTTCAGAATTAATGTATTTCTTCATAATGGCAAGGAACATTTGGAAGGCTAACAAAAAGGAGCTCTTGTTCATGAACAAGGGCAAAACAAAGCCAAGTTTTTACACCTACAGGGTACACTGCACACCAACATGCTGTGTGGCATTGTTAGCTCACTCATTTGAATAGGCCTTCTCAGGAACAAAAAGAAAGAAATGGATGCTGAACAGCAAACAGGCAGTTGGTCTCAGATAAAACCTAAATACTCATTCTCTGAACATCTCTCTGGCCTCATTCTTGTTTTGGATCTTTACGAGAACTTGTTTTTATCAGAATGTATTTCTGAGCATGGGACAGACTATCCAGTTTTCTATCTCGCACTATACCAGCCAGACCATCAGCTGGCACAGCAGAAAGCAGAAACACTCAGCTTTCCTCTTCCTCTTGCAAGCAACTTAGCTCCTGTTGATGAGGCAGATCTAGAAGTTCCTACTTCACATACATACTGGAGGTTCCTGACCCTAAGGATATGGGCAGCAGTAGAAATATGAATAAGAGGACGGAATGATATGGGTAAGATCGATAAAGAGCCAAAAGTAAATTGCATTTTTAAAATATGTTTATACATCCATAATTAAATATAGACTCCTTCCTTGTCCCCATTTCACAGCCTGAATTTAGATTTCCTTTTTTTATCAAATCTCTAAGGAAAAATGCTTGAATCCTTAGGCCAATGTTCCTCCACCTTGTAAAGCCCAGGTGCCCACCATCTTTTTTCTCTAGATGCTCTCTCTATTCCTCCAGCCAAAAAGTCTGTTGACAGGTTTTCCTTTGTATCTTCGGTTACAACGACAAAAGGTAAACTGAATATGCATTTTCAAAGTATAGCTACCACCCCATTTCCCTGAAGGATCTATGCTCTTATTAATGTTCTATCCGACTTGTACTTAGCACAGAACAAATCCTCCACCAAGATTTGTTGAATGAATGAGTGAACAGATGAAATAAATCATTAAGTTATCTATAAATGATACTTTCCAAAAGCAAAGGAATAGAATTTCAAGATTTTGGTAGTTTTTCAGGCCCTAGTAAGTTCCCCCAATTGTCATGCAGTGTTCACACAGCTGAAAATAATGCTTAGTTTACCAAGCCTCTACAAATTGTGCCTTTGGTCTGTTTTGGGTATTCTCCATGTTTTTCAGGTTGTGTTTTCCTCTGTCCATAATGACTATGTACGTCCTCATGATGAGTAAGAACAGATTCTAGACAATACAGTGTATTTTGGTCCTGTGGACGAACTCATTTAAAGCTCTATCTAGCTGCCAAGTGTCCCTTGTGTGTTCTTCGTTATATTTGCATATATTCCTGGGCCAGAATTTATTAATCCTATCCGACCTGTCCTTGAAAAGCTGTTTTCCTTTTTCTATGTTTTCCTTCAAGCATATGTGGGTATTTGAAATGACCTTGTTTTAGAAAAAAAAAACACTTTTCTCCCTAGGAACAGTAGTGCATGATTCTTTTAGTACCCTTTTACATCCTTACATTTCCTACTCTGCAGTTCTCTTCCCTGTCATATACATGTGTAGCTATTTCTCCAGCTATAAACTTTCCCCTTCTCTTTAGAGTCAAGCTTCCTTTTCTTTCTTTCTTTTTTTAATCTTCACCCAAGGATATATTTCCCATTAATTATCTTTATATTGGGTAGAAGGAAAAGAGGGAGAAGGAGAGAGAGGGAGAGGAGAAAGAGGGAAGTAGGGGAAAGAGAAAAAGAGAGAGAGACATTGATGTGAAAGAGCCACATTGACTGGGGATCAAACCTGCAACCCAGGTATATGCTCTTGTGCTCAGGAATCAAACCTGAGGCCCTTCGGTGCTTGTAGTGACACTAACCACTGGTCAACACTGGCCAGGGCTAGAATCAAGCTTCTGGAGAGAGTGGTCTATATTTGTGTCTCCATTTCCTTATTTTTCCATCCACTCCTCCACCTACTGTAATCTGACTTCCCATCCTTGGTTAGAACTTCCACCGAACGGGTTCATGCAGGAGCCGCCTCCACCTAATTCCACTGCTGAGATTGTTTTCACCCCTGACTGCTGTGACTGACTGCCTTTCTCAGCTTCTTCCCATCCCAGATTGTTGGGGACTTCTTTTCCTTATTCCATTCCTAAAATGTTGGTGTGACCCGAATTCCATCTTTGGCTCTCCTCCCCTTTCTGCTTTCTCCCAGTACAATCCTATTTATTCCTGTCTGCCACTGCTGACATCCCACATCGACCTTTCCCCCCAGAACTCACTCAAGTTCCAGGTCTATCACTAGCTCTGAGACATCTCACTTGACTCTCCTGTTAGTTTCTATCACAAACTGGGGTATAGCTGCTGTTCTTATTTGCTCTACACTTTTTCTTTCCCCCTCTCCCCCCTGCCCCATTGCTCCGCTTTTCTTAAAGGAGTTCCTCTGACCCTGATGGGAAATAGTGAATTATTGTTACCATTCCTGAATCCCAAGGAACAGACACATACCCTGACCTGGTTCGATCAGCATCCATCGACCTGAGCCCAGAGGTAAGGGAAGGCAGCACCTCCTTGGCTGGCGTACTGCTGACAGCCATCCTTCCCTCATGTCTCAAGTCCTGGCCATATCATTTGCAGCCCTGGATGACCCAAGCAGAAAATCCAGGAGTCTAGCCATTCTTCCTTCATACTCACTTCCATATTCAATGGATGATAAACTTTGATTAACTGTGTGTCTTTCAAGGCTTGTCTCTTAAATGTGTGCTTCTGTGTCCATACCTACTGCCCTTACTTCAGTTCAGGTCTTTCTCATTTCTCCTAACGGATGTCCCTGCATCCAGTTTTCCCATCCATTTTCTATGCTAAAGCCAGAAGGAACTTGTTAGAAAATAGATTAAAATCCTCAAAAACTTTCTAGTATCTTCTGGAGACTCAAAGCACCTTCAGGCCCATGTGCTTCTCACCTGGTGATATTCCTACTCATGTCCTGTGTTCTTGCCCTGCTGTTCAGTGCCCTACTGAACATGCCGTGCCTTCTCTCACCGTTCTTACAGTCTGTTCTCTTTGCCTGGGAAGCCCTGATCTTCCCTTCTTTCCCTTTTTACTGTTTGTTTGATCTCTCTGGTCACAGAACGCTTTTCTACTTTAGGAAATATTGTGAATATGAAATTTAGGATCACAGTATGAAGAGTTTCTTTCAATCTTCTCCAGTGTCAAACCAGCCCTCAGTGCTCTGCAGATGGGAAACCACTAAAAGCAGTCAGAGATTTTGCATGAACATTTACAAGAGCATCTAAATGCCTCTTTTAAGTGCAAAACCACACCACATTACACTTATGCAGCAACAATGCATTCAGACTGTTCTTATTCATCATTAGTAGTCAACTTGCATAAAACATCAGAAAAAAAAGGCAAAATAGAGCTCACAAAATCGGCTAAACAATAAACCTATCCTTGCAAAACACTGATGGAAGAGACTTATTTTTTTTAAAAAGTAGTATGTAAACTACAGAAACTGCGTTCATTCCAGCCACCTCCAGTGACCCAATCTGTGGCTAAATTCTTTTACAAGGTTTCATTCAGGTGCCGCCTCCTCTGGGAAGCCTTTCCTTATTCCCCCGAGGCTGGACTGGTTGTCCTTCCATGTTCCTCCAGCATATTGTGTGCCCCTCTTTCAGGGCTCTTGACCCACGGCATTGTAACTACTTGTCCACTTCGGAACTCTGTGAATGGATCCCTAAATTCCCATGCTTAGCATGATACCACATAGTATGGGCTCAGTAAAAGTGTGTTGAAAGGGCAAATAATTGAATCGCCACTGATTCAAGGAAATGTATAAGGTTCTTGTCCCATCTACATTAGAATTTGCCCTTGGGTCTGTGTTGGAAGCTGTTAAAACAACCTTACATTACTTAAATGACCCCAAACTTATCTTGTATCCTAAATAATTTAGCTTCTTAAATTTTTTAAAAGTAGAAATGTACCTTTTGTTTGGTTAAGCTGTATCAGTACTAATACAATAGACATATTTTGTATTTATTATAACTTTTTAGACAGTGCTGATTATGTCTCTAGATTAAGTTTGGGGATAGAGACTATGAATCTGTATGGATTTAAATATGTACCATACAGATTGAATGCCTGATGTTTTAATGAGGTTATGACATGTTGTTTTTGTGTAACCTAATCTTACTGAAGGATTTAGAAATATTAATCCTTTTGATAGCAGTCTATATTTTTGAAGGATCATTTTACTTTTGAGGGAAAACAGGTAATAAACTATCATGTTGATTTTTTTCATACAATCAAAGCTGGTTTTAAAATATTCTTTAACTGATCCATTCATTTGGTAACCAGTTTACTGCATGAATTCAACTTTTTAATTTTTCTAATAGATTATGATTTTATACTAAATTAGTCAATCAAATTTGTAACCACTATGGTCACCACACTAATTATTGCAACCTCTGAAGTTCCTCATTTTTATGGGTACTTCCTTCCCTCTAGGTGCAAAGATATACAATATTTTCAACAACAGGGGAAACAATAGTAGCCAATCTCTTAAAACATTCATTTAGTCTATAAAAAAGTAAATGAAAAAAAAATCCCTGTTTTATTGGCTAACACAATTCTGTCTTTCTCTTGTCTGAATAACAACTTGGAAACACTATATAACATCAAGAAGTAATAAAATCTTCATTAGACAAGCTTTGTAGCAAAAATACTCTCCAGAACTAAACTTGAAAGGAAGTTCATAAGCTTTTTTATCACTCTATTCTTGATTAAAACATTGTGTTAAATGGGTACTGAGGGTCGATAGTCCTTCCCCCCCTAACTGAAAGACTATCTGCTGACGCTATCTCTACTCATCTGAGGTGCACCACCCCAGTATTTTTAAGTGACTGTAAGATTCTACACTTGGCATTGTACACCGATCAGAGAGTGACTGTAGGAATCAAACCCTCATTAAGCAAAGCAGTTGTTTCCTTGGTGTAGGTTGTTTCCACTCTGGCTTTTCCAGTGTTCCTGGAGATACGCTGGAGGCACCATTTCTCTGCATGTCGATTTTACAAGAAGCCTCATTTCCCAGTGCTACCTATCACACTCTCCAGGTGGGAGACCCCTGGGCTTCCTGCTCTGGTTGTGCTGGAGGACAAAAGATGCTGTGTCCTTCAACCTGGGCCTGCTTCCTTAGAAATGTACCCAGTTGTCAGTCATAGATGAGTGACCAGCCACACTCACCTGAAGGATCTTTGATGACAGTGTAAGATTTGCTGTCCAGAGGTTTAGTACTCTTTCCTCCTCCTTACTTCTTCCTTGCTCCCCATTTAGGTGTGTTTTCAGCATATACCTCTTCCAGACACCAGGTCCTCTCCCAAATATGTATCTCCCACCAGTTAAAAGAGTTGGCCTGCTGTTCTCCTCTACTATGGACAGACCTTTTACCTCTCTGGACGATACCTGCTTCTCGGAGGTAGAACTTTTGTGTTTCTCTCCCTGAGAGTACAGCACTTTCCCTGGTACTAACCATAGCAGCCACTACACGGGGCTTTTGTTTGTATTTTTATGAATGAAACATAAGGTGCAAAGAGTGAAAGTCAACACTATTTACAACTCTACAATTCCATGTTCAAGGTGGGAAGAAGAAATGGAAGGGATGACATCAGCCTAACCATTTTCTTGTATCGGCAAAAAAACAAGAGCTTTCCTGTTTAATTAAAATTCACATAATAAACCTACCCTCCACATTCTAAACACTAAAGAAAGTCACATAAAGAGCTAGGGCTAAAGAAATACATATATTGTAGTTAGGTACAGTGAAATGCCTCACTAACACTTAATCCAAACTCATTATGTCTCTGAGCTTATAAGTAGATCCCAGCTCAAATACAGAGCCTTCCAGGCCTGCCTATCTGAAGTATCTGAGGATGTTTCCAGTGACAATGACCTTTGTCTGCTGGTTCTCAATTTAAAAGGGGGGAAGGAGCTTATTTGCAGAGAATAAAGACCCATTTACTTTCTTAAGTTGCACTTTCTCATCTAACCTAAAACACACAGAGAAGTTAAAAAAAAAAAAAAAAAAAAAAAAGGCCAACTGAAGCCAGAGTACATCCAGGGAGGATGTGGGGATCTGAGAAGTGGCAGTGAAATCCTTGTTGATTAGAGACAGTGGTATCGCAATCAAACCCCCACGTTTTTGATGTACAGGATGATGCTCCCACCAACGGAGCCAGAGCCAGTCTGCCTTATTTTTAGAATGAATCTCCTTCCTCTGAACCCGTTTTAAGGAAAAACTCATTCATACACAGCATTCATAGTACTAAAGTTGAAATATGAGATATTTTCACCCTTTACTCTCATGTTGATAGTGCATTTTATTGACCAAAGTAATTTCATAACTTATGGAACTAATCTTAAATATGGCTCTTAGTAAGGATTTGAAAAACCCATCCAGTAAGCCCCTCCTAACGAAATGATAGAAAAATCCCCCCCAAACGCTTCCTGCTTGGATAGCTAAAATTTCAGGGTGAGGAAGTGACACCAAATGTTTGGCAGCTTGGGATGTGTTCCCGTCCAGGGGCTGCCCTTGCGCAGAGCTGGCCAAGGGACGTGGACAGGCCTCAGAAGCTCCTCCAGCCCCTCGGAATGCCAGGCCTGGGTGGCATTGGGGAGCAGGAAGAGGGGGAAGCGGAAACGGTGGCTGATTTCATGCTCCTCTGGCTTGCCTCCTGGACCCAGGCATAGCCCAGAGATGCCCTGGCAGCAGTGGGAGCAGCTGGATAGGTTAAGAAAGGCCTTTTGTCCCTGCCATTCACGAGCAGGCCCGTTTTGGGTGACATATGTAACATAGATGAGCAGGACTTCAGGCAAGTCCAGAACGATCTTATCCTTCAGTAGCAAGCTTCGGGTTTTGTTTGGCTTTTTTTTTTTTTTTTTTTTTTTTTTTTTAAGACAGAATTTTTTATTCCATGGATGTTTTGAAGACAGTTTTAGCCCCTTCTCCCAATAAAAGACTTAATTTTCATTTTAATACATATCACTAAACACTTATGTATTTAGTTTATCTTTAAAGAAATATCATTATTAAGAATGTCTACAAGGAAATCACGGAGAATAAACTCTCAAAATCTCATTTTATGTGCTTTTAGAAATAACCATGTACTCCCCCCAATCATTCTGGGAAAAATAATTGTGGCCAAGGATGATGTGGAAAAACTGCAGCATTAAAAATAATGTGATAAGTAACCCAAAAGGGAAATTAATTTTCACTTGGAAGGTGTTCACTCTCACAAACACTGAAATAATGAGTAAACTGGCTCTCCTGAGACCATGCCAACTGTCCCCTGCTGCTCCGGGTGTCACGAGCCTCTCTTACTGCCCGAACTTCTGACTTGGAATCAGGAGACTTAAATAGGAGGACATCTCTTCACACAATTAGAAACAATCTATTGTACCATTAGACACCAGCTTCTCCCACTAAGTCACTCAGAATTGACCGATTTCCTTAAGTGAAAACTGTTATTACCACTGAAAAATAAAAATAATAAAACAAGACAACTTAGAGTGCAAAGGATGTTTAAGTTGATAGTATCTCATTTTACAGCCTTCTAGGGGTAGGTAAAGTGATGGGGGACCCATTCACACCCAGACACAGAGTCCGCCAGCTCCAGAGGCTATGGCTTTGTGGGAAATTTCAGGGCAATGAAAGATAACCAGTGGTTTCACTCTTAAACTTTATAGCAGATTTGAAAGTATGTGTAATATAAATAATTTAAATTCATGTCCTGTAACATTCCATGTTAATATAGAAAAGATAGAAGTTGAAAAGAAACTAAGGTTCGGAGCAATCCAATGAACGGATAACCATGAACTGAAAAGTTACAAGTTGACTCTGAGAATGCCAGTTACAGACCCGGCTGGTTGAAACCACCTTCATCCTTTCGTGTCCCCTTCTCTCTGGGCTGAGTGTCTCATTCTGTTTTAGAGGTGATACAGGCTCTGCCACTCCAAGCTCCACACCTTAATCCTCACCTATAAAATTCATACATATCTTCATCTGTTAGTGTTTTTCAAGAGTAGTCACAGATGTGGCCCCGGCTGTGAACAATTGTAGCAGAACAGATTTTTAAAAAGTTAGCAATCCCCTCAAATAAACTATCTGATAAATAGAGCTATATGCCACAGGTTTTGGAGCATTGGAGGTTGGGGGAATGGAGGTAGAGCATCTAAACCCAAATAGGAGAGAAAGCCAGGGAGAAAAAACAACTTGTAAGTACATCATCTTCCCTTGGTTTGCTAACATGGAAATAAAAATTAAAGACACTAAAATGCCCCTGAGGAAAGAAAATCTAAAGAAACTTTTAAAAAGGGGTTTATGATGATTTATATGGCCATAACATCTAAAAGAACTTTGAGAAAAATCTCTCTCCACCCTGACATTCAAAATATCGAAAAACAAAAGTTAGGACATTAACCCAATTATTTTAACTTTAAAAATACTTCTTAACAAAAGTAATGCAATAGAATATCAGACTGGATGTACGAAATGCTAAAGTTGCTTCTACAGTTATCCATAACTTCCTTTGAATGCTCGTGTATCAGCAGGTGTACTTCTAATCCTCTCCTCCCAGGTTCTCTGAGAGCAGGCTTTCCTAACACACAATGACTCCTCTACTATAGTTTTGCCCCTTGCTCTCCCTGAACTATGGTATTAATTTTGCACTAGCTAGTGACTGTTTATGTTGACAGATTTTCTGTAGACTATTGAAGAGCTCTGCCCACAAGGAATCCCACGCTTTCTCTTTATTAGTGTATTCTTATAATTTATCATTTTAACCTATGAGTTTACTCAATGAAGAGATTATTTTAAAACCTACTTGAGATATAGTTTAACATAGCTAATCCGGGTCATTATATATATATATATATATATATATATATATATATATATATATATATATATATAATTTTTTTTTACCAGAAATTACTTGCTTTTGTGGATAAATAAAAACTAATGTCCTGTGTGTATAATTATTTTGATTTTAAAGGACATACTTATTAGATAAAGACAAGCTTAAGATTCTGTAGTTTCCTTTAATGATCACAAGCTATCTTACTTATAGTCATGCCTGCCTATATATTCAATTGTATTTATAATAGTTTTATATAGGCTTGGATTTATTCCTGTATATATGCGATTATATATGATTATATACAGTATATATCTACACTTGGGTACAAATAGACATAAAATAAAACTACAGAATACAAACAATTACAGGTAGAATTTAATGTCTTAAAATCATACCTAAAAATAGATTTTTAGATTTCAAAAATCTAAATATCTACTATTATAAAAAATAGTAGATTTCAGTAGATTGAAAAGACTACTGAATTGGATATAAAACATGGTTTCTGGTCAACTGTTTATCACAAATTGGGTGACTTAACCTTTTGAGGCCACAGTTTTCTTATTTGTAAACTTAAAATACACACACAGACACAAAAAGATAAATACTTTATCCTAAATAGTAATAGGATACCTTGTGCTGGGAAAACTGAGGCAGAATTTTCAGCATCTATGTTTCATTCATTGACCTTTACAGATTAAGAAAAGGACTTCCACTTCCAGTAGCAATGCCCGACAAGGCATTATACTAGAAACCATTTGGAACCTACATAAAACATTTGGGTTTGGTGTTGGATTCCCTAAAACTGGGCAAAATAATCTCTAAGCCCTTTCCTCCTCTCTCTCACCCCTCAAAATAAAAAGGAACAAGCTGAGTCAACACTGGAGCTTGGAGCAACAAACAGATAAATATGTTAAGCAAGAAACAAAGGAGAGAAACTATATTATACTAAGAAACAATACCAGTAGGAAACTGAAGCTAGGGTTAACAGCAAGGAAGGGGAATTGAACTTGAGATGCTGTATTAAGTCAGATTGGTAATCTCCCCAGCTCCTCTCAGAACAAATCAAATCTCTATAAGAAAGCATCCAACGACATATCCCATCAGAATCCTACAATTATCATTAGGCAAGTATTAAAGATATCAAGCACATGAGGAGGTAAGCCATCTATATTAGAATTGTCAGAAATAGAATAGCTGCTTATGAAGTACTTAAAGAAACAAAGTATGGAATCAGAAGAATGAGCAAGCAACAGAAAACAACCAGGGATAATCAGGCAGTTCTGAAAAATAACTAAGTGGAATATCTATATGTAAAATACATACATGTTGAAAGAAAAGGACAAAATATGTTAAGAGGCACATTAGCCACATGTGAAAATAGATTTAGTGACTATAGAAATGGATAAATTAACTAAAATATAATTCAGAAATAAAACACCTGGAAAATATAAGAATAACACAAAACATTGAGGATAAAATGAGAAGGTCTAATAATGTTAAATGAGAGCCATAGAAGGAGAGAATCAAGCTAGTGATAACAGCTGAGAAATTTCCAGAAATGCTGAAAGCTATTAAACCACAATTTCAGGAAGCGTGCATGCACACAAAAATCAATGCCTAGATATTACCTAGTAGTGATCTGCAGAGCAACAAAGACAAAAATGTTTAAGGCACTTAGAGGAAAGACATCCCAAAGTAATTATCATTTTATGGACAGCGGACTGCTCAGGAATCACTGATACCACTGCATCTACCTACACCCTCTTCCCCTGTTCTATTTCCCTTTCTGAGGCAGGAGCACTCCAGTATGTTTACCCTTCCTTTTCAACATTCCAAATACTTTTATGATGTATGTATATATCCATAAATAATATATTATTACTACATGCTTATTTTTTAATTATGTAAAAGAGATATCATAATATATCCAGAAGTCCCTTTTTATCCAGGGTTTCTCTTTCTGAGGTTTATTACCCAGAGCCAACTGCAGTCTGAAATATTACCACTAAATGGAAAATTCCAGAATTCTACACTCATAAAATTTTAAATTGTGTGCTGTTCTGAGTAGTGTGATCAAATCTTGCCCTATCCGGCTCTGTCCTATCAGGACATGAATCATTCCTTTGTTCAGCATATTCACTTTGTATGCCATTACTCGTTGAGTGACCATCTCCGTTAGTAGTTTAATTAGCAGAAACTTATGGGTACTTAGTTCATTTCCAGACTTTTTATTTGTGTGTGTGTGTGTGTGTGTGTGTGTGTGTGTATGTAGGTGTTAGAGAGAAGAAGAGAGCACTTTCAATAACTTTATTATTGTCTCTTTTTATAATTGTCCTATTTTATTATGTGTTATTATTCTCCCACTGTGCCTAATTTATAAATTAAACTTTATTATAGGAAACAACATAGTATACAGGGTGAGGCAAAAGTAGGTTTATAGTTGTGAGTATGTGAAAGTTTATTCTTGTATTATTACTTGTTAATTATTGTATTATTTTTCATATGAACAACCATAACCTTTGGTTGTTGCCCCACCCTATATATAGGGCTCATTATTTTTAATGGTTTCAGACTTTACTGGAGATCTTGGAATACATCCCTCCCAAAAATAAGGGGGTGGGACTTTTTTCATTCAACTTAAGATTTTTAAGTATGCTACCCCATTGTTTTGTGTTATTACAGAGCACTAATTTTAATATCATTATTTATATATTAAATTAAATTATATATAATTTACATATAATAAAGCATATATATATATATATATATATATATATATATATATATATATTTCAACAGCTTTCAGTATATTTATAGAGTTGTGCTATCACCACTATCTTCTAATTTTATTCTCCCTCAAAAAGAAACCTTATAGCCATTAGCAGTCATTCCCAACTCCCTTATCCTTCAATGCCCTTTGTCTCACCATCTCTGGTCTGCAAATGCACCACTATTCTATGTTAGTTTTCTATATATGTTTGGGCATATTATCCATATTTTTTATTATTTATAATTTAAATATTTTATACTTAATATTTTGAATGTATCAAATATTATATAAAAAAGACCTTTAAAATTGTAATGCTATAAATATACCAGCAAAAAATCACTTACAAAGGAGGAAATCAGATAGACCCCAGAGTTCCCCACACCACCCTCCAAACAAAACAGTGAAGCAGTGTCTATAAAGTTCTGAGGGGAAAAATGCATGACTTGAAAATTTTAAGCCCAATCAATCTCCTAGGATAAATGCAAGATGAGGTAGTACACATGAAATATAAAGAAATAAAAATCCATGAGCTTTTCTTTGAATGAAAAATAAATTAACTACTGTATGACAAGTTTATAAACAACAAGAAAATCAACAACATATGCAAGAATCAAGTAGAAATAAAGAATGATATAGCTACAATAAAAAACACAATGGAATGTTTCAACAATAGACTAGAAGAAGTGAGGCGAATTAGAAGACAGGACAGAAAAACACACCCAATGGGAGGAGAGCCTAAAGGAGCTTGGGACAACATGAAACAAAGTAACATATGTATAATAGGGGTGCCAGAACGACAAGAAGAAGAGCAAGGAGTAGAAAACCTATTTGAAAAAATAATGACAAAACTTCCCTGATTTGGGGAAGAAAAAAGTCACAAGCACAGAGAGTCCCACACAAAATAAACACAAAAAAACCCCCCACACCAAAACACATCATAATTACAATGGCAAAAAGAAAATCTTAAAGGCTGCAAGAGAGAGACAAAGAGTTACCTATAAGAGATCTCCCATTTGATTACCAAATGAGTTCTCAACAGAAACATACCAGGCCAGAAGGGAATGGAATGAAGTATACAAAGTATTGCAAAGCAAGGACTGGATCCAATAATACTCTAACCAGCAAGGCTATCATTCAAAATTGAAGTGGAAACCAAGAGCTTCACCAACAACAACAACAACAACAACAACAAAATGCTAAGGGAGTTTGTAACTATCAAGCCAGCAATGCAAGAAATGCTAAAGGGACTATTGTAAAAAATAAGAAATAAAAAGGGAAGAAGGAACACATGCACAAAGAATAAAAATGGCTACAAACAAGAACCTATTAATAATAACCTTAAATATTAATGGATTAATTGCTCCAATCAAAGACACATAGAGGCTGAATTGATAAAAAGACATGACGCATATACCAGTATATGCTCTCTACAAGAGACCCACCTCAGAACAAGGAACTCACACAGACTGAAAGTGAAAGTATGGAAAAATACCTTTCAGGCAAATAGAAATGAAAAAAAAAAAAAAAGGCTGGGGTAGCAATTCTTATATCTGACAAAATATGTAGATCTCAAAGTGAAGGCCATAATAAGAGAGAAGAAAGGCCACTTTATAATAGTAAAAGGATCACTACAACATGAAGATATAACTCTGGTAAACATATGCACACAGTGCAGGAGCACCCAAATACCTTAAAAAAAAAAAACTTCTGGAAGATATCAAGGGAGAGATTACAGCAATACAATCATAGTAGGGAATTTTAATACCCATTGACATCACAGGATAAATCCTTTAGACAAAAAAAAAAAAAAAAAAAAAAAAAAAAAAAAAAAAAAAAAAAAAAATCAACAAAGAAACAGCAATCCTAAATGACTCACTAAATCAGATGGACTTAACTGACCATCTTCAAAACATTTCACCCCCAAGCTACAGAATATATGTTCTTCTCAAATGCGCATGGGACATTTTCAAAGATAAACCACATATTGGGACACAGGCAAAGTCTCTCCAAATTCAAGAAGAACAAGCATCTTCTCAGAACACAATGGCATAATATTAGAAATATACTACAATAAAGTAATTTAAAAAATTCAAACACTTAGAGGCTATATAGCATGCTATGAAACAATGAATGGGTTACCAAAGCGATCAAAGAAGAAATTAAAAACATCCTGGAAACAAATGACAATGAAAACACAACAATCCAAAAATCTATGGGACACAGTGAAAGCAGTCATGAGAGGGAAGGCCATAACATTACAGGCCTATCTCAAAAAAGAAGAAAAAACTGTTAATAAATTACCTAACTCTACAACTTAAAGAATTAGAAAGAGAGCAACAAAAAAAGCCCAGAATGAGCAGAAGGAAGGAGATAATAAAGATCAGAGCAGAAATAAATGACATAGACAAAAAAAAAAAAAAAAAAAAAAAAAAAAGGCAAAACAAACAAACAAAAAAAACACCATGAATAACTCTATTTCACAAACTGGTCAACTTAGAAGAAATGGACATATTCCTTGATAAATATGACCTTCCAAAACTCAATCAGGAATAATAAAAAAATCTGAGTAGGCCAATAACTTGTGGAGAAAATTGAAGCAGCAATAAAAAAACTTACAGCAAACAAAAGCCCTGGGTCAGATGGCTTCACAGAAGAGTTTTACCAAACATTCAAAGAACTAAAACCTATCCTCTTCACATAAAAGGATCATTTACCTGAAATTCATTCAATTTCATGTGTGGGTCCCTTCTATTAAATTAAAATAAATTGCATACAGAAAAGGCTGCTTATCTAATGTAACCATTTGTAAGTTAACAAAAAGCATTTGTTTAAACAAGAAATCTGAAGAAATATACATAATTTTTATTTTCATTGTGTACAGACATAAATTTTACCATTTTAACCATTTTTGGTGTACAGTTCTGTGACATTAATATATGCGCATTGTTGTGCAACTATCACCACTTTCCATCTCCAGAATTTTTTCATCTTCCCCAGCTGTGTATTTTAACATAAACCATATAAAGAATATTTGCCAATCTTTTGATTTGGGGCCAAGAATTTTTCTTTGAGAGGAGTCCTCTGATTGGAATTCCTCCTGGCCATCTTTTTTGCATGAATTACACCAATAATGAGCTCTCTAGGATTTCCGGTTTCAATTTCTTTAAAATGAAACAAGAACTGAAAAACATTTGGGAAAGAATCTCAATGCAGAATCCTCCTAGATCCCCTGCCCCCACCACCAGGTATTTTACCCCTAATTTGAAAACACATCTTGAGTTACCTCACATTTACCAGTTTCCTAGCACACTCAATTTATTCTTTACAGAAGCAATTCATTCTTTTGCATTTGTAATTTATCAATTTGCATAAAATTTAATTAAGTTATATGATTTAAAGGTTTAGGTTTAAATATGGTTGATTTGTGGTAAGGATCCAGCTGAACTGAAGCAAACAAAAGTATAGGCCTGTGTAGAGAGTTGTTAAGTGAAATAATGTCACTTATGAAATAATCTGGCAAGCTGGATGTTATATTAAATTTTAAGAAGTATATATGCCTGTGATGGTGAATTTATGTGTCAACTTGACTAGGCCCAGGAGTACCCAGACTTTTGGTCAAACACTATTCTGGGAGTGTCTGTGTGTTTTTGGATGAAATTTACATTTAAAAAAATGAGTGGGTAGATAGAATAAAGTAGATTGTCTGCTCTAATGTGGGTGGGTCTCATCCAATCAATCTAAGACGTGAATAAAACAAAAAGGCTAAATAAGGAGCACTCCTCTAGCCTAACTGCTTTGAGCTAGACATCCCCCCCCACCACCCCCCCCAGACTTTGGACCTGAAGTATCAGTTATTCTTGAGTATCCAGAGTGGAAATCTCCATCAGCTCCCCTGGTCTCTAACTTGCTGACTGCAGGCCTTGGTACTTCTTAGCCTCCAAAATCATGTGAGCCAAGTCCTTATAAATAAACCTCTTTTTATATAATAAAAATGTGTTCATCCTATTGGTTCTGCTCCTCTGGAGAATCCTGATACTACAAATAAAAGTGTTTAGTGCTCACTCTCTTTATCCTCTTATTTCTCATTTTTTATCTTCTCTTCATCCTGTCTCTACTATTTCTCCTGATGACCAACGTCTTCCTTCGACTTTAACTGTTCTGTGGTATTCATAAATTCTCAAGGGTACCATATCTTCCCTTTTTCACTCTAACACTGTGCACTCTTTGCAGACGGGGAGAGGCTCCTCTTCACTTCCCTGTCCCCATCACCTAGCACAGGCCCACCCATCAATCGTGGAGAAAGTTGCTGTATGAATAACTCTGAGACTGGAGGTGGTGGTGATGTCTATGGACTTAGTCATTGCTGTAAATGGAATCTGCAGTTTTCTAGTTCATCCTACTCACCCAAGTTCTCTCTTTCCCCATCATTTTTCTCTCTCAGCCCTATATCTTCTTGTAAAATGTAGCTAGAGGATCATTGCCTTTATTCTGTAAACTCTAGGGGTCATTCTGTTCTTTGAGTGAGGTCAGGTCTTCCCTTTAACTGTGTTTCTAGAAAGTAATGCTCTACACTAAGCCCTCACTTAACATTACCAATAGGTTCTGCAACTTTAAGCAAAACAATATATAAGGAAACCAATTTTACCATAAACTAACTGATACAAACAAGAGTTAAGTTCCCATGGCATCTCATCAATGTTATATTGAAACAAGGTTGAATGAATGACGTTTATCCGAGGACAAGCTATTATAGTTCTTAAACTTTATTGGACATCAGAATGACCTAAAGGGTTTCTTAAAACATGAACTGCTGGGTCCCATCCCCAGGGCTTCTATTCAGCTGGTCTGCATAGGGCTGGAGGATCTGCATCTCTAATAAGCTTGCATGTGATGCTGCACTGATGCGACTGGTCCAGAGACTTCACTTTAGAGAATCACTAATCTGTACCCCCAAGAAGTACCAGCCCATTAGTTCTCTAATTCCCTCCACTAAGTACAAAAAGGAAGAGATGTGTTCATTGTCTGGGACTCAACCATGAAATAAAAATAACAGGAAGAAAATGCATGTTTTGTTTTAAACCAAAAGTACAAAGGATTTTTTTCTTATAATCGTTCTTTAATTCAAATCATCCCATAGTCCATAAGTAAAGTTAGGCTAAAAGAAAAAAGACTATTGATATTTCTATCAGAGTATATAAAAAGTTAATTATGGTGTGCACTTCTTAAAGATCTCTTTGCCGTGTGAGCTATCCCCAGAAATACTTGCCATAGAACTGAAATAGAAATGATTGTATGAGTAAATTAGCACCCACACTCCTTGCATGCATCATTTCATAGCACAAGCCTTTTCTCTTTTCAGGGAATAATGGTTTTACATTTTACTTTGTGATGGCACTCTAATTGCTAAGTATAATAGGGACATTATGCTACAAAGTTAAAGGATTCCAAGTGAAAAGGTAAGTCAAATATAGTCATTTCATGCAGTTAAGGATTCTTTAAAGCAGGGATCCTCAAACTTTTTAAAGTGGGGGCCAGATCACGGTCCCTCAGAGAGCTGGAGGACCGGACTATATGAACTACTAATTCCTACTGTAACACCTCGGCTGCGCTCACTGCCCAAAAAACCTGGCGGGCCGGATCAGACTCCTCTGCGGGCCGCATGTGGCCCGCGGGCCGTAGTTTGAAGACCCCTGCTTTAAAGTGTGCTCCTCTTTTCCCCCCAACTATCTCCCAATTCTGAACTCTTGATGGAATGATCAAGATAGATTATAATGGCAGGAAAAAAACCCCCAAAACACAAAAACCTAAAAATGATCCTAGGATTCATCTATTCCAGGCATCTGCAACTATGACCAACTCTGGCCTCACACCTATTTCTGTAAATATCATTTTAGTGGAAAACAAGCATGCCTGATGAAAGCATTTGTAGGGCTGCTTTCACACCACAGTAACAGTTAAGTGGCTGCAATACAGACAATGAGGTCCAAGGCCAAAATATTTACTATCTCATCCTTTACCAAAAAGGTTTGCTGAGCCATGCTCTAGTAGTTCAACCTGATCATTCAGGAGGTGAGAAAAGGTATCCCATAGAGAGAACCAAGTACAAGTAGCTCAAGGTTATAACTCAGACAAAGGACTACAGAACGCCAGGCATTGTGCTCAGCAGCTCCCGTAAGAACTTTGGTTCCCTGAGAGTCAAAGCCATCCTTCATGTATTAGTAGAAAGCGGACGCTGCAGCAAGTTTGCATCTCATTACAATTTTCAAAGAGTCCCCCATATGACAAATCCAAAAAGAACAGTGTGACAGAAGTGTGCTTTGATGTTAGTCCAAAATGAATAAATGGCATCATTTTTTTTTCTTCACACTTGTACAAAACACATGAGCAGCCTAACATTTAGGCCCAGTTTTTAGTAATGGAAAAGCCCTTTTTCATTAATTAGAGAATCGTAAGAACCAACTTGTCTTTTAAAATTTTTACCTATAATCTGTCATGTAATATTCTCCCCATTGTCCAGAGATTGGTGTGAATTCTTATTTTCTCAAGTTACTGGATTCACCAAATTGACAAAAGCATATGTGTGTGTGTGTGTGTGTGTGTGTGTGTGTGTGTGGTTTCATAGTATTTTATGTACTTGATACATGTGTCTAAAATAAAATGATATGATGATGCTAGGTGTCAGTAGACGCCCAGTCTCTCTTAATTGTATGTTAAGGAAAATATGAATATTATAAAAATGATGACTTCTATTCTGTAAATAAACCCAAATTCCTGGTTTCAGGTAAGAGTGTAGCTGAGTACAATGAGCTGAAAAAGATTTGAAGGTTGAATTAAAACAAAACCAAGCAGTCTGCATCCAGAGCCCACGGATATCCAGGATTGACATTGCTTCAGTGAATCAGTGAGCTTCACAAGGGCAGGGCAGAGCTTGTATCTTCAGAGCCTAACACAACCAAGATGGAACTCCGGGAGAAGAGGAATCCAGAGGAAACCAAACAGAAGTAATCAAAGAAATCAGTTAAAAACTAGGAGATGTTGATATCACAGGAACCAAGGGAGGAGAGAAAGGAAGAGGAGGGAGGATGTGGCCAAAATAATTAAATCCTAGTTTTTCATTCTCAACAGAGGATATTTTTTTCTGCTGATATTTTAGAGAAAGTGAGAGGAAAAGGGGGGTAGGGGAGGAGGAGAGACAGACAAAGACATCAATGGTTGCCTCCTGCTCAAGCCCTGACCAGGGTCCGGATGGAACCTGCAAGGAGGTACATGCCCTTGACTGAGAATCGAAGCTGTGATCCTTTCATGCTCGGGCCAAAACTCTAACCATTGAGAAACACTTGCCAGGGCTCCTGTTTCATTTTTAGTAAGAACTAAGGATGATCCACTGAATTTGGCAATTATGATATCTCTCAACAGGGTCATCTAAAACTCTCCTAGGCCCCAATTTTTGGAGATCCCATTCCAAATAATTACATTTGAATGAAAAAACCTTTACTATGATGATCACGGAAAAGCAGTCCTAATTATTAGCAAACATTAAAAGGTACCAAATTCCACATAAAATTTGTCTTGAGAAATGATGCCTTTGAAAATAGTACTAATTAATTTTCCTAATTTTTTTTTGTATTTAAGCCAATTACTTTCTCTGTAATTCTCATTTTATAGGTTTTTGTAAACACACAGGATTTAGGGTCTAATCAATGATGACTATAATCAAAGAGGGCTACAGTGGATCACAGAATTAAGTGATGAAGTGAAGAGAGTGTTAACTAGGAAGAGGGTAAATATGTTCTTTCCCTTCACAAGTGTTAACTAGGAAAGCAATTTTTAGATAAAGAGGCAAAACAGAGCATAAAGTTCAGGGAAGGTATGATCTATTTAAAATTAGAGTTTTTCACACAGTTTGTAAGGAAAAAAAGGGTTAATGAGAGACTAGGAATATCAAACTGCTACTGGAAGATATGGCAGAGAGCAAGGGATCCACCTTCTTTTTTTAAATTAATCCTCACTTGAGGATATTTTCCCATTGATTTTTAGAGTGGAAGAGAGAGAAATGTCGAAGTGAGAGACATCAATTGGTTGCCTCCTACAGGAGCCCTGACCAGAGCCCCTGTGAGGGAGGAACCTGCAATGGAGGTACATGCCCTTGTCTGGAACCCAGGACCCTTTGGTCCACAAGCTGGTGCTCTACCCACTGAGCAAAACCGGCTAGGGCAGGATTCACCTTCTTGAAAGTCACTATTTCTCTGAGTCCAGATGGAAGGAAAGAAAGATAAGTGGGTGGATAGGTGTTCTATTAATAACTATCCTACTTAATAAAAGAGTAATATGCAAATTATCCATCACTCTGCTCAAGCCACGCCTACCAACCACACCCACTAGCCAATCAGAATATGCAAATTAACCGCAACCAAGAAGGCTGCAGCCACAGAGAGCAGCTGAGTTTCCCCAGCAATAAAAAAAAGCAAAGCTTTCCACACACCCTGGCTGGCCTAGGCCTCCACTCAAGGCTACAAAGTTTTAATTATAGACAGTAAATCCCAAGAAAAATGGCGGCAGACACAGAGCTGGAGAGAGCAGGCGAGGGTTGCCCCTGGCAATGGAGGAAGCAAAGCTTTCCACACACCCTTGCTGTTCCAGGCCTCTCTTAAAGCTACAAAGTTTTAATTATAGAAGGTACATAAGTCCCATAGAAATGGCTGCCGGACACAGAGGGAGCAGGAGGCATAGCTCTGCTCCAGGCTACATAATTTCAATTGTAGAAGGTAAATAAATTCTGGATACCAGGGCCTCCACTTGGGTCACCAGGGGGCATGGCCAGCCTGCAAACCACCACAGGCCCCTCACCCAGGCCACCTCACATCCCAAGGGAACCCCCACCCTGATCCGGGACACCCTTCAGGGCAAACCACCCGGCCACCACCTATACACCAGGCCTCTATCCTATCTAATAAAAGAGTAATATGCACATTGACCATCACTCCAACATACAGGATGGCTGCCCCATGTGGTCAAAGATCCTGCCCCCACAAGATGGCCACCACAAGATGGCCAGCAGGGGAGGGCAGTTGGGAGGCACCAGGGCTGCAAGGGAGGGCTGTTAGGGGTGACTAGGCTGGCAGAGGAGGGAAGTTGGGGGCACACAGGCTGGCAGGGGAGCAGTTAGACATCAATCAGGCTAGCAGGGCAGTGGTTAGGGGGTAATCATATCTGGCAGGCAGGGGCAATCAGGAAGGCAGGCAGGTGAGCAGTTGGGAGCCAGCAGTCCTGGATTGTGAGAAGGATATCCCTCAAGGGGTCCCAGATTGGAGAGGGTGCAGGCTGGGCTGAGGGAAACCCCACCGCCCCATGCACGAATTTCGTTCACCGGGCCTCTAGTTAATAATAAAATGTTAAAATCAAGACAATGACAAAACTCCAGTTCTACCAATCAGCATTGTTTCTCTAAAGATCAGAGAATAGCAAGAGGAGCAGTGGGAGGTCACAGCAGTTAATAATTCTGTTTCATACATAATCCCAAAGTCCTCTGTGTAGAGGACTGTGTAGATGTCTGTTGGGGTTTGGCTCTGGTTCTTTCATGAGTGAAGAAGAGGCAAGTACTGTCTAGAAGTAAAATGCTCACCTGTATCAAGCAAATTGACCTGTCAAAGGCTCCATCTGATAGATGAATTGATTTACATAGAAAAAGCAGGAGGTATGTGCATTAACTCTTTGGGGCAACTGGGGCAACATTAGTAAATCATTGCTACAGTTCTAAATGGTTTCTCTAATGGCCCCGAAGAGTAAGTGCATCCTCCAAAGTCTCAGATAGTCCTAGGACCTAGGTGATCATTTGCCCTCTGAGACTCGAATGACTATAAGTGCTTTTCAAGAGCTGGGTCAGTGGCCCAATTTCCACTTTCCAAATAAGGAAACTGAAGTTTATTCTAGGAGACTTGGCCAATTAATAACAGAGCTTAGATTAGCTATTAGCCAGCTAAAGTGGTTAGCTAATCATTAGGACTGCTTTTCCAAGATCATCATAGTAAAGGTTGTTATTCAAAATATAATTATTCAGTGTGAAATACTCCATTCCCCTCTCTCCTCCCCATAGAGTAGACAAATGGTTCCAATAAGATGGAAGTTAATGGTATTCTGCTGGGGGGGGGGGGAGTTATTTTTGTTGTTAGATGGTTGCAACTTGTAGAAATAGAAATGAAAACTGAAGTTAATAAAGGAGGGAGGAAGTTGTTTCATAGAAGATTTTGGGAGTAGGTCCCAAATTTGGTGAGTGAGTTTATTGGGCTCATGCATTGGATAAATGAGCTCATCTTTAAGGGGTTGCTTGAAGAGCCCAGCCAGGCCTTTTCCCTGAAGCATACAAAGTGAGAAAGCTCTGTGCCCTGAAGAAAGAGACAAAAGGGGCTAGGGACTCCCAGGACTTTCAGAGGCCACTTCCAGAGAGGTGAAGAAATATAGCTTTGCACATAGTTGTTATTACAGCTCAGGTTTATTGTGAAAAAAAGGTTACCAATTCTTTGCAAAGTGTGTATGCAGATACTAGGCCTTCTCTCCATTCAAATAAAATGACCAAATATGTAGGGGAGAAAAAGCAAGAGTCACTAAATGATAAGCATATAAAATTTGAGTCAAGGAAGTTCTATGGTAGGACTTACCCACATCTACATTTCAAAGTTTACTTGCATGGGCAAGGGCTTCTAGGAATTTCATGACCAGATGCCCAATTGTAAATTTTCTAGAAAGAGAAAAATAAAAGCTGCAACAATAAATTGTGCTCTGGGGCACAATTAAATCTTCATTATTTTTATGATGCTTTCTAGTATATTATGTGCTATTCTAAAGCTTACAGAGAAGAGCAGTAATCTGCGTAATTTTTACTTAAATGGAGACTTTTGCTCAAAAGACCAAGGATGAGGGCAGCTCAGGGTTCTGGGGTTACATGGACTGGGACACTGGTTTTGTTTCTTTTGTCTGTCATGTCTTTGTGATTAGATTTAGGACTTAACTGCCAAAATAACAAGGACTTCCCTGTTGATGTCTTGGCTGAGTTCAATGAGTTTTGCAAACACAGGAAAAGCAGACTTGAGTATAGGCAGAAGGATGACTCAAAAAGGAAATGTCACTTCTTGCCCAAATAAGAGATGCATGTGGTTACTAAAATAAATATAAGGCTCAGATAATTATAATTGCATTCATCGCTTTGGGGATTTTGAACTCCTTTAATATCTATAAGTTAGGAACTGTTATCAACAAACTTATTATTAATAATAATAATCCCTTGCATTTTGTGTGTCATTTTACACATTACACAGCACTTTCACCTGGTATGACTTTGATGTTGACATGAACAGGGCAAGTGTAACTGTGCCCACTTAACAGATGAGTCTACTGAAGCTGCAAATGTCCAGGCCTCTTTCCACAGACAACACTAAGGTCCTGTTAGCAGTCCCTCTGTGATGAAGAACAACTTCTCTGCTCAAGTAAGAGCTGAGCCTTCAAGTGTGATTGTCCTTAATATAAATGTTGACCCTGCCCTGAAAACATAAGAAGTGTACCAGTCACCTATCTTTAGGAAGTTCAAGTAGGCTACCTTTTTCTAACAATGAAGACTGCAATAAATTAAGGAGAGAACAGATTAAATATATGTTTTCAGTAGATGGAAGGAATTTAAAGAGAATCCCAATTAGTGAATTTGTTAGTGGCTTGTCCCACTTTGCTGGATGCCCAGTTATGAATGCCCATGAATTTCAGCTTTGGGCCATAACATTTCCCTGTTTCTCCAACAGCCATTTTCATTCATACTTGAGCTAAGGTTACCCAAGTTGCACAGTGCACTAGTGTGGGGGAGGTTCTGAGTGTCTGCAGACCAAGTGCTCCCTAAGAATTTGTAAAATTCTCTCTGCATGCCAGCTGGTGTGCCCCTTTAAGCCCCCATTTACATATAGTATATTACTCAACAAGAGAGGTTTTTCTTTCTGCTTCACCACACATGCAGGTGCACAATCATTCCATGAGAGCTCTCATAAATTACCCCCCAAGGTCCAAGGCCTGAAAAGATCGATTTTTCATAAAGGTAATGAAAAACCACAATATTTGTACTTTTTTTTTCAGTCCTCCAAAAAAAGTCTTCTTCCTGCTTATAGCAACCTCACAAATGATACCAGTCATTGGGGAGAAAAGAGGGAGTTAGCTGGCTTAGATTTGCAAAATCCCCCCCCCCCCCCAAAAAAAACAAACCCATAAATAAGTAATGAAATGAAATGTATTGGCTCACTTTGCTTTCAGAAAAATCCCACCAAATTCCTGTTTTAAAATATTTACTCTAAGATTCTTCCTGGATACTTAAGAAGTCTTTTAAAGCATCATTCTTTTCTTCTATAGCCATTTTCTCTAAAATGTTATTTATCTCACACCAAGACCACCAAACTGAAATATTCAGGTGAAAAAGAGTTTTCTTTTTTCCTAAATTATATGTATGTGAACAGATGCTAACTGGAGTAGAATAAAGGAACTCAGAACCTTTAGACATTATAGAACAGTTGGGCTTATTAAAATATAAAGTGCCTTTAGATTTAATTTAGTATTACTGTAACAGAAGCCTTGAGGATATATAAAAGACCAAATATGTATCCTATGTGCAAATCAGACCCCAGTAATAAAAGTTTATCCTATAGCTCTTTTAAAATGTCAAAATTATATCACATCTCATATAAAGAAAAATGTGTGATTTTTATGCAAACTAAGAACTTCATTAATAATTCAGATTTCACTCACCATCAAATATAAGATAATTTTGAACTTACTATTTCTCCATTTAAAATAATTAAACTTTCATTAATGTGAATTATTGCTTTATTCCAAATTTTCAAAATCATTAAGTAAAAATATAAAGAAGGAATAAACATTTCTCCAAATGACTTCTTTCATTCTTCATCTTTGTTCAATGCTTGGGCAAATACTATCAAAGACAAAAAAAATAAAGTCTTCTCTCCTTTTTTTTTTAACTTAGTTTTCAAGTCAAATTTTATAATCACCTTAAGGTTTACTGAATATAATGTACACGTTTTATATAAAGAAAAAAAGATTATTATAATTGGTATCCTATATACTCCAAATAAGGCATAGCACAGCCTTAAATTACTTGCAATAATAGTTAGACCAGAAGGAAATAATTCCTTTTATATTATATAGTATTATATTTTCTTGGCTAAACTCTTAATTGTCAACCTCACATCACCCCACTTCAGCTAACTGGGTGGATGATGTCTCTTGATGTTACATCAGTAGCCGGTGCTGGCAGAGGGGGTACCCAGAGATAAGTGAACTCAACTTCAGGGTCAGAAAGACTAGTCCCAATGGGTTCTGCAGAAAAGAAGGAATTTTGTGCCCTAAACACAAGCAGTTTGTCCAGTTCTTTTATCTTAAATATAGCTTCAACTCTCTTTATTTTCTACTGATCAGGCCATTGGGGGAAATACCAGTAAAAAGGATATTTGCAAAGTTTTGTCCTTCAAGGACACTGCATTCTGGATATTAGAATAGAATACCCCCATCACCTTTCCTAAGAGCCATCAGTGGTCTTCCCTCACCCATCCTTACCTGGAGCTCAAGTCCCATTTTCCTTTTAGTCACAGGACTGGTTTCTTAGATTGTCACCATTACTACTACAAATCACACAATTTACAATTTGTAGTACTAATGGTGATAACAATAAATCTTAAACACCTAACTAATTCCAGTGAACTATGTAATGTCAAGGCTGTGAAACATATGGTTGATTAACAGTAATAATGACTGAAAACAAGGTGATAAATTACTATGCAGATTGCTGAAGGCCTAAATTTGTCTCAAAAGGAGGGCATTTCATAACAGACCAATCCCATTTAAACAAATGTGTGGCATTGTAGACATATAGGACTGCATCTGTACAATTTTGACAATAATCTGCTTCATAACAGCGACACCAAACAACCTAGACAAACACTCCTGAGGTCAAGGGTCATGGGAGGTGAGAATAAAGGTTGTTTTTGCTCTTTCTTGAATGCTGCATTGTTCCTGGATCTGTAAGCATAACTGTAGAGACTCCACCAATATAAACACAAAACTACCTAGTTATGAGCCTGTGTTTACACAGTCCAGATCAAAAGCACAGACACTCAACTTAGGCTCATTTGCATTTGCTGCCAAAAAGCCCTGATTCTTCTTTTGAAAAATAGGAGTAATTCATATTTTGATGCCACTTAATCTCAAGTAAATTTGTAAATTTTATAAAAGGCCTCATATTCTTTACCATGTTGCCAGTATTTTCTTTTCTTTTGAGTAGTATTGTTCTTTTGTAAGGCACTGATTGTGTGGCAGATCATGGATCATTGTAGGGAGCACAGATGAAAAGCCTATTATTCCAAAGGATTAAATTACAATTCTTAGTGAACCACAGCCAAGCGATTTTTTTTTTCAAACCTGGAAAGGATTGGAAATAGGAAATGTTATGCCTTGAAAAGGGGTGGGAACAGTTGAGTGGATGAGGAAGGATAACCATCCTCATGTTATTAAATTATCTTCAAGTAAAATCATGAAACAAATAAAAGATAAAGTCTGTAAAATATCCAAGTGATCAGGAATAATAAGCAACTGAGTTTATTAGAAGTAATGATATCATGGGATGGGTTTTTATTGAATTAGAAAAATGAGTGAGGAAAAAACTAATAGATGTAAGCATATACATATGAATACATAGAAACTATTGACATGTCAACTTCACTTCAGCATTTTCAGGGTTCAAGGAATATGGGGGCAGAGGATTGAAGATTTGTAAATAACTGCTCGATTACATATGAGCTCTCTTGGGAAGGATGATAAAATGCAGTGGGAAAATAAAGTGAAAGGGAATCTCTGCCAAGGGGTAGTTGGAGCAGGACAAGCAAACACTTTCCCAAAAGTCTGACCTTCTAAAACCAATGGAGAAGTCTCTTCTGTTTGATATTCCAAACACCAAGGAAGTATCATAAACATGGCTGGGGAGGGGGTGAGGATAAATATTTGGGGAAGAAAACACTATTGAAAAAAGATATTTTGAAACTCAAGTCCAGCAGCATAGCAGGTCTGAAGGAGAAGAGAAACTGACAATTTAGCTGGGTGCTGTCATTACAACAGGGAGTCTACAGGATGTCACTGTGGTTTCTGCTAGTGTGTCGCTGCAAGAATCAGGAACAAGCTCCCCATGAAATGCTGTAATAAAAAGTTTGAAAATATGCACTGGGGATTTCCCATGTTTCAGGCACATACAAGTGTGATGGTAGATGCTTGGGATAAAAAGGTGGATGAGATACAATCCATGCTCATTAAGAGTACACAGTATTTTGGAGAAAAGAGAGACAATCAAGCAGATGATTTAAAAAAATTTAAAAAAATAAACCAAATACAACAAGGATATGTAATACAAAGGAAACTGAAGAGCTACAACTTGCTTGCCTAGAAAAATCATGAAATGCTTTCTTGGTTTGAATTGGGTCTTGAATTGGATCTTAAAGGATGAGTAAGAGTTCTCCACACACAAAGAAAAACAGATGCAAAGAATAAGGTGCATGCAGTGGGAAGCGTTCTGGATGTGTGAACTGAGGGAGCCAGCAGATGAGGTTACAGGAACCTGATGGGGTCAGACTGAGAAGGGCCTTCTGTACTGTGCTGAGGGATTTGGCCTTAACCAATTGAGTAAAAGGGAACATCACCAACTTCAAACAGGGGTATGGCCTGATGCAATGTGTGTCTCAGAACCAAAGCTCTGGCTTTAAGTGGTAGGGTTAAACTCAAGTCAGCAGGTAACAGTCCTGAGACCATCTCAAACAGGCACAGAAGAGGGAGGAGAAGATGGATTCCTTGGATGCTTTGGAGATGGTATAAATGACCTTTGTGAGCAAGTAAATGTTAGGGGTGAGGAAGAGGGTAAGTTGAAGGGGAACCCCAGCCCCGAAAATGATGATGACATTAACTGAGATAGAGAATACTGCAAAAGGAATACACCATTTATGCCTACAGCAGGGCAACATTGTGGGGGAGAGGGGGTGTGGCGGAGGTTGGCAAATCTGTTGTTAAAATCCTTGTATGTGGAGGAGACGGCAACTCAGAATCAGCCAGAAATGTGTCCTCATTCTGCTCCACCTTACTGTGACCTTAAGGAGACTCAAGGGGCCAGAAAACACTGTATTGTCATTTTACTTAATTTTTAACTATTATAAGACTATATTTTTAAAAACAGGCATTTCAAGTGTATCACATACCAAATGCCATTGCACTAGAGACCCACAACATGTTTATGTCATACCAGATTCACCATGTAGGTGCAGCCTTCAGAGCACATGTCCTTCCCTCTCATTACTTATAAATGAAATCGTATCCCGAGATTGCAAGGCAACTTAAAAAACAAAACAAAAAACTATGCTTTTGGTTTTGTTTTTTGTTTACCATTTCCAACAGCTTGTCTTTGTAATCAAGAAAATCCTGATACAATGCAAACAATTTTAAAATATCACAAGAATAAATTGGCTGCTGAGCCTCATAAAATGGTAACTGTCATCTAACCCCAACTATTAATTTTTATGTTCATCAGAATAGCCTTGTTTTTTCATTGAATTTGAATAAATTTGAACTAATGAAATGTTAACATGTTGAACATGTTTACTAAAAAATGCTCTTCCTATCTATTTTATATTTTGCTTTATATATTGTGATTCTTTATAAGATTCCTTCTGAAAGGGCATTCTAATTCTAAAAATATTTCTTTAAAGACTGAATTTAAGTGTATTATACTATATCTATTTCTCTTGACTTACTTTGAGATTGTGAAGCAAGTCTTCAATTTATTGGATACATTTAAAATTATAAGAACTCTCTTCAGACACATCGCATTTTTTCTCCATCTGAACTTGATATTTGTGTCAGACAATAACAGGAACAATCTGATTTGGGAGGACAGTAATCAACCAAAATGTGTCTCTTCTGTTTTTCATTTTGCTTGATTACAACATTAAAATTCAAGAATGGTTGAACTATTTTGAAGTCTGGGCTTTAAAAACACCTGTTTACTGATGTGGACATGTGTGAACTTTCCTCTTTAACAATAATTGCAGCTTACTGTGTCGTTTTCACACTCTCATTGCAAAATAGTGACCTGGACATGGCCTGGTAAAATACCTTCAAAGGCTATGGCTACTGCTAAAATTTTCATGGAAAAATAAAAGTGTACAGTAATACGACCTTCTCTTATTTTATCAGTTTATACACTCTTATATAAGCAACGATTAACTCCTCTGCCATACATAACTTTTTAATGTGCTATTTGAACTTCATCAACAGCCTCTTGATTGGGTCTCAAGCACTAATCAGGCCCCTCATAAGGACCATCAGAGGCTTAAACATCTTGCATCCATCATGAAGAGTAAGTGAGATCATAATGACTAATCACATTAGCATAATTTAAAAATGCAGAGCGTGAATAGCATCTTCCCCAACATATGTAGTAAAAACATACGCACAAGACTGCAGTGATTTGCTATGCCACTGGTTTGTTTATATTATAACATTTATATGCCCAGCAGAATGAAACTATAAAACTGCCATTATTGAGGAAAGAGGATTTTTGTTTTTTTTTTTAAAGTGAATTACAAGCATTCAGGATGAGTATATATTTAAAAAATATTTTAAGGAAGGGAAGCTGCTATCTTCTTATGTCCTTCTCAGACACTACAAAACCCAGTCTCAGCATAGATCTTTAGTAACCTACATTTTGTACTTCTGCCCAAACAGTGAGTTGCAGGTGAAGTCATTGCATATCACAGAAGCACAAAATTAAGTAGAGAAAAAAAAAAGGGGGGGGGGGGAGAAATCACCTTTTTGTATCTTGCCACCTAAATTGATATAAATCACTGGCTCCCTCTCAGGGCTCTGGAGTGTCTGCTTTAGACCTGAATTGGTATCTAAATATTAGCTACCAAAGGCCAGGCACTGAACAAAGTACTTTAGATGCAACTACAAAAATTGGCACACAGTCCTGCCTTCCTAGGGCTTACATCGAGTGAGATGAGCAGAAAAGGAAACAGACATTTCAATTACAGGATCAAACTTTCTGTCATGGAGGAATTAACAAGCAAGGTGTCCTGGAGGGTGTAATGACAACATTAATATCTGGAAGGTAAGCAGGAGTTGGCCAGGTGAGATGACAGGAGAGTGCCGACAAAAGTACTCCAGAAAAGGAGAGTGGTTTATGTGGAATGTTTAAGGAACTGAGAATAGTTCATTGTAAGATAATTACCAAATACATGTTGGCTTCATACAGCTGTAGATTACAGGGGGAAGTAGTAGAATATGAAGCTAGAAAGGATTCAGGGAGCCAGATGTTTTCACTTTTCAAATATTCAGGGGTAAGGGATTTCTCAGTATACAAGGGAGACATGACATTTGCCCTCAGGGAGCTTGGCAGGGGAAGCATACTCCTCTCAAATTGTGATCAGTGCAATGAAGGAAACAAGTTGCTGAGAGAGAATAACAGGAGGAACCTACTTTAGATAGAATCAGGGGAGCCATCTCTGGGGAGGTGACATTTGAAGAATGAGAAGCTGTAAGATCATGAAGGGCCTGGTGAACTCAGGGAGTTGGGTTTTATCTTGATGTTATCCTTGTTTCAAGGTGTTGAGCAGGGAAGAGAAGTGATCAGCTTGCATTATAGACAAATTATTCTGACTGCTATGTGGAGTCCAGGTGAAAGAGGCAGGAGGTAAGGAGATGAGTTGGATTGCTTTTCCAATAATCTAGAAAAGAGAAAGTTCCTAGCGCTGGAATATATTAGTAACAGTAGCAAAAGGCAGGGATGGAATTAAAATGCTTAAAAGTTTGTGTGGCATGAGCACTGATCCATCAGGGTGGACGTAGCCTCAGCACTGAGTAGGGTCTGCAGGCCTCTGCTGGACCAGGCCAGATGGGACAGGTGGATCCCAGAGGTGAGGCCAGCAGGACAGGGGTGTAGGCCAGCAGCCTCTTTATCATCTGTATCAAAGTATTTCCATATTTTGGCAACAGATGCAGCTGCACCAGCCTGGAAATTAATTATACAGAGCCAGGAAAATATTCAGGAGATGCTAAGGAAAGAGAAGGCTTACATTTGGGTAATTCTTGAAGTGAGCAAAAGGGAGGAGGAGTTAGGGATTAGGCTCTGCGTAGGCAAACAGATAAACTCATTTACTTATTCAATCGTATTTATTCAGCACTTTACATTTAAGACACCTGAGTGACCTGAAATGCCAAGTGAGCAATTGGGTATGTAAGGAGAAAGATTTGGGCTGAAGAAATAAATTGTGGAGTTTTCAGCATGAAGATGTCATTTAAAGCTACAGGATGGCAGCGCTCCCCTGGGGGAGAGTAGAGTGAGAAGCAGGAGGACCCAGGATGAAGCCCTGGGAAACTCCAGCATTAACAGCTGAAGAGGAGGCGAGGCTTTAAGGACTGAGCGTGGCTTCTGCTGCAGGAGGAAAACCAACTGTGTCAGGTGTCAGGAGCGAAGAGTATTTCCAGGAGGAGGAGGGAGTGGCTTGCTGTGTTGAAAACTGGAGAGATTGAGTAAGAAAGAGAGACTCGAAGGGATTCAGCAACTTGGACATTGTTGGTGACCTTGATAAGGGCAATTTCAGTGGGTGACAAGCACAGAGGTGGGACTGTCTAGCATTAAAGATAAATGAGAGGTGGAGAAGTAGAGATGGGGAGTACAAGACAGCCTTTTGCAGTGAAACAGGACTTCTTCGGTATCTTTAGGGAAGAGACCTAAGCAAGTTTGGCTGCTAGTGGGGGAACCAGTAAGGTATTTTGATAGACTCCAAACTAGGGCTCCTGCCTGTTTTTGTAAGTGCAATGCATTGGAACACAGCCACTCCGATTCAGCTATGTATTAGCTCTGACTGTTCTCTACTGCAGCAGCTTACTTAGTTTAGTAGTTAACAGAGATTCTGTGGCCCACAAAAATCAAAATTTTCTGCTCTCCCACACCTTATAGAACAGTTTGTCAGTTCCTGGATTAAACAAAATATTACATGCCCTAGCTCATTTCATTTCCACTGAAACACAAAAATACATACATATATAAATGCATAACTAACAATTTCCCAAATCAATGGTGCTATGAAAATTTCCCCTAGTCAGGTTACCAACTTAACAACAACAGAAAGGCTTAGCTATTGCTCTTCTGTTGATAATACAGTGAGTCCTCACTTGACATTGTGGATAGGTTCTACTACTGTAAATGACATATAATGGGCAAATATTACCACAGGCTAATTGATATAAACAAGAGTTAAGTTCCTGGGCATTTCATCAACCATGAATAAAATGACAATATTCTAGGCCCTGCTATATATATATATATATATATATATATATATATATATATATATATATATATATATTATATTATATTATATTATATTATATTCGTTATTTACAATAAACACATTTTACTCCCTCCCACATATTTGGTACCTAACACATGGTAGGTGCCCAATAAATATTGGCTGAAGCAAGCAAGAAAGGAACCAGAATCACAGGAGCAAGGAGCAAAGGAACATTTTTTTAGATTAGCAGAGGACTCCCTGGGTCAAAGAACTTTCTGTATATGCAACCATCCCAGTGCAGTTTGTGAAGAATGGAAAAAGTCACATTGCTCTAGAATTAATCTGGGCAGTGAGGGGGAATAGGCTGGGGCGATCTGGCTAAAGCTAAAGAACATCCTGGATATGAAAACAAAGTCACACAATGGCAGTTTGTCATTTGGCAGCAGGAAAGGGCAGACTCGACGGTTCTTTATTTGTTGTGACGAAAGAGAAAGTTGACATGAACTGAATTTATGTGCAGCCCAAGCCAAGCCATCCCTCAGGAGCTGGGAGTTGGTCTGCTAAAAAGTAGGTTAAAGGAACAAAATTTTAAAAAATGATATTTGCCACAAACGTTTTGCTTAACTGAAAACAAATCAGTATATATCAATTGGCCAATCTTTTGACAGAGGGCCAAGGCCTTTCCTTAGGGCATTACTCTTGAATAAAGCACCAATAACATTACCTGATATTTAAAGTATGGCTAACTTTAAAGGTGAGTGGAAACTTATAGATAAATGGGAAGAGATCTGGGTGCAGTATCCTTCAAGATTTTTCCCCCCCACAATATTTTTTTGGAATTAAATATATTTTTTCTTGATTTCTGAGTGGAAGGGAGAGGGAGAAAGAGATAGAAACATTAAAGATGAAAATCATTGATGGGCTGCCTCCAGCACACCCCCTACTGGGGATCAGTCATGCAACCCAGGCATAGGATTGGTAATTAAACTGTGACCTCCTGGTTCACAGTTGACATTCAACCACTGAGCCACACCAGCTGGGCTTCCCTGCAATCTTTTGTACCTATATCACTCACAGTTTATGAAGCTTTCAACTTGTTTTCATAGATCAGCTCTTTTCTTTGTCTCACTATTTCATCTACTTATGTAATACTTCATAAAAACACATCATTCTGAAAACAAAATACAACTGTCAGGAACAGATTAGGAAACAACTGATTCTCAGGGAGCATATAATTCACATGAGAGAGAAACCTACTAACTTGGTTCTTGTGTGTGGAAGCATCATGACAGTGACTGTGATGAGTCCAGGAGAGGGAGAAAAGTGAAGAGTGTTTCTCTGTGAGGGGGGACAAGCATGTCACGGGGCCCCAGCTGGTGCTTCCTCAGTCATTGACAAGCTGCCAGCAAGGCTGGATCCCCTGAATATTGACTTGAGGCAGCTGTCCCAAGTCATCACACTCTAAGGACCATGGAGTATTGTGCACTGAGAAACACCCCTGCCTTAGCTTCTTCTGGAATGTAGTGTATGAATAATAGTGACTACTCTCCACAATGCAACTTTTAGAGAATTACAACCGATGAGAAACTAAACATATAACCCATAGCGACTTAGCATATTTAACATGTTCAAGCTACTGAATCTAGATAGAGACAGTAAAAAATCTTGGTGAGCATATTCTGGCAGCATGTTGCCTGGTAACTAACAAAGAACACCCCAAATAGTAGGCAGAGATCACTGAACAACATAAAGGATGGGACTCAAAGCAGTGGTTAATGTATGACTGTGACCTGAGACTGGGGAGCCTTCTGTTCTGCAGCAAATGCCTAGCCAGCTTTCTGATTTATTTTATGCTAAAATTGGGTTGATAAAAAAATGATCCTATTCTCTACTGTCAATACTTTAGAAACTTATTTCCAACAGTTTGGATGAGGGAAATAAGATTGCTCTTTGAGAATTAACTATAAAATCAAGATGATCAAATATAGAGATGCAATATTTCTAGGGAAGACAGAATATTTCCATTATGAAATATTTTATAATATTAAATTTTCATATCAAGACATTAATGTGGAACTTAAAGGGCCTAAAAGGTCCAAATATTATGACTCAGAAAGTTTACATGATTTGTTCAAGGACCCAAAGCCAGTTATGAGCTATTCTAGCCTACAATCCAGGTCTCCCAGGTCCTAGTCTACTGCTTTTCTCATTATAATATCATCTTTCTATATGAAATTATTTGATTAGTTGGTGTCACTCCATCTTAAGTGATCTGGTTACTATAGCTGGCTAAGAAATTACCCTATAAGTCAATGATGTAAAACACCCATTTATGATGCTCCTTGAGTCTGTGGGCCACGTATTCAGCCAGGGCACTGTGAGGATGGCATAGATCTGGGATTATCTGAAGTCTCACTCCTTCACATGTCTGCTGATTGCTCGTAGCTACTGAAGGGACCTCAACTGAGACTGTGGGCCACAACACCAACAAGTAGCCTCGCTCTACAGCTTGCATTTCCTTCCAACATGATGATTGGCTTCCAAGGGTGGAAGGCAATCCTATGTTCCAAGACATTCTTTTTAAATATTTTTAAAATATATTTTTGTTGATTTCAGAGAGGAAAGGAGAGGGAGAGAGAGATGGAAACATCAATGATGAGAGAGAATCATTGATGGGCTGCCCAATGCAGGCCCCACAATGGGGATCAAGCCTGCAACCCAGACTTGTGATTTAACTGGAATTGAACCTGGGACCCTTCAGTCTGCAGATCAATGGTCTATCTACTGAGGCAAACCAGTTAGGGCATGAAAGACATTCTTTACAAGAAGAAAAGAAGAGGGAGAAAAGAGGCAGCAGAACAACTAACAAATCACACCTGAAGGCTGTGTGGTAGCTCCCATTTCTTTCCCTGTGCTTACTGCAAATTGAACGGGAATAAAGTATTTCAACTCAACATGACTTTTATTTAAAAAAACTGTCTAGTTGGTGTGTTGGAAAGTGTGTTTACGGGATGTGTTCCTAGCATAAAAGCCTTCACAATGAGAAAAAGAGAAAAGTTATTTTAATTGAGGAAATAATTTTTTAAAAATAGATCATGTACTAGACTATAAAGAAAACATCAATAAATCTCCTGAAGCACAAATTGCACAGACACATTCTCTGACCACAGAACAATAAAACTACAAATTAGGAACAAACATTTAAACAAAAATTTCCCACCCACTTGGAAATGTAAAAATATTCTCCTACATATCTCTAGGGTATAAAAAAGAAAATAAGACAGCAAATAGAGAATATTTAGAAAATAAGGAGAATGAAAACACTACAAATCAAAATGTATGAGATATGGCTAAAGCTATATTTAAGAGGCATATACATTAGTAAGAGACAAGTAATGACAATACCATCAGCAGCAACAATGGCTGATACTCAGGTGGTGGGTACTATTCTGGAGCTTTACATGTATCAACTCATTTAATCTTCGAAACAACTATAGATATGCTAGAAGCTCTCCATTGTCTATACTATCATGAAAGCGCAACAGGGAACTTGGAAGGCTGATGGACCTTGAGCTTTAGCAAGGGCTAAAGCTATGCACAGATTGTTCTGTCAAGACAATGGTGGCTCAAGTAATTTCCTGACCTAATAACTCCAAGTAAATTTTTACTAATATTTACTGATCTTTAAAATAGGATTGCCTGCCTAACTAAGGGCAATATGTGTATTCTAAAATTTAATAAAAGCTAACAGGGCCTGGACCCCCGTGAAGCCTTTCCACTAGAGAAGGGTTTTCCTCTTGCCACCCCTGCCCCCATGATTTCTAAATTCATAATTCTCATCTAGTGTATTCATTTGAGTGTGGCCTTTTTCCAGATCCTGATCCTTGGCATGCTGATTGTGGCTTCACATAAGCAGATTCTATTTCTATTCTCATTTTCAGAGGAACAAAGTGAGAAAAGAAGAAATGAGTGATTTGAGGAAGATCATACAATTCACCCTTATCCTATGCAAAGCAATGCTCCAGGCAGGCATTGGAGCTACAACAGTGACCTAGATCTGCAAAGTCTATGCTCTCTTACAGCTCCTCATTACTGCTGAGCACCAGTGGAGTCGGGCTCCCCACTCAGCCTCTGCTGACACAGTCCTGTCTGGGAGAGGCAGAGGCCTCCTTGTTGCTCCAAACATGGCCTCATTACTGCTGAGTGGTGGCGAAAGCCCTGAGGCTCTGCCAGCCTTCTCTGACAGCACCCCATCTGAGAGGGGAAGGGGGCCCTGTTACTGCCAGGTGGGGGAGTACAAACTCCTCAGGGGTCCTCACCAGTCCTGTGAAGGGGGAGGAGGGGAGTGTGTGTGCCATTACTGCCTGGTGGGGATAAAAATCCTAGCTTATCTACTTATCCTTCTCTGAGCCACCTGGGCAGGTGTGCTGGGCGCTCTGGTACTGCCTAGTAGAGGGGTGAAGTCTAGGCTTCCTACTGTAGCGCTGCTGGCGCAGGTGGGAGGGGACCACGGTTTTTTTTTGTTTGTTTTTGTTTTTGTTTTGTTTTGTTTTTTCTGTAGTTTTGGCTGGAGTAGAACAGTTCAGATAATTCTAAAAGTTTTCTATTTTGCTAGGCCGACCTTTTCCTGGTTCTTTGGCTTAACAATAGGCTTTTGTTGGGGCTCTTTTAGTCTGCACCTGTTGGTGTGTGCAGGCTGCCAGCTTCTTCAGCACCACATCTAGGATATATGGGGCAAACAAAGAAACAAATAACATAGGAAACAAGCCACTGTGTTTTTCTTCAGGTACCAAAGACCTTTGTTGGTCTGCCTTTCTCTCTTCACTGTAGAGTCTTGTTTTCTTTTATGTACAATGTCTAAGGGTTTTAGTTTTACTTAGCTGGAGGAATATGGAAGTATTAGGACTTTATCTTCCCAGAATAAGTCTCCTTTATTTGTACTACTACAAAAAAAAAAAAAAAAAAAAAAAAAAAAAAAGACAGCATGTGCCATTCTTAGAGTAGGAGGAGAAACAAAATGACAGAGAATCAATGGTAGAAATGCGGAGAGGGGAAAAGAAGGGGCAGGATCCTGTGAACAAGTGGACAGAGTAGCCTTAAATATGAACATGGATAGTTTGTCCAAAGTCACAAGAAAGAACACAGAATATATTACAAATGCAAGGAGTTTGATGGATTTGGAGGTGGGCAGATGAGGAAGCTTTCTAGTGTTGGATTACCTTGTATTTCAGTGAGATGATGGAATCTATCAACTAAGAAAGGGGTGAGGTCAGGATGGGCTGAGGGTTTGCAGAGACAGTGGTAGAGTGAATTGATTAAAGAAATATACAGTAGTAGGATTGCTGACCATACTGAAGCCACATGAATTTAGAAGGAAACCAGTTGGCATAGTTGCTCATTTTCCTCCACAATCAGGTACAGAGCAGGCAGATAGATGTGAATTTAATCAATAACAGTTGCCAGCTCAAGCCAGATGTTAAAAGGGGAAAGAAACAAGGACAAGAAGTGTGTAAGAGAGTGATTATGATGATGGAACACAATACCAGTACCATAGCATGGCACAATGGAAGGCACTTTTCATAGTGTATTTTGTAATACAGGACACTGCCTAGACTCTAATCTGGATGAGGATGAACCTGAGAAAATGGACAGTGAACATTTGGGGGTGACTGGGTTTGGAACCCTAGTTGGGTTGAAGAATTGTGAAAGTAGGACTGAAAAACCTGAGAGGAACTCAAAGACCTGAGATGATGGCCATAGAAAAGATATCTGAAATTGAGCTTTAGGAGATGAACCAGATACTGGAAATGAAAATGAGAGGGCATAGCTGAAGTAGGGTGGTTGGAAAACCTGGGCAAACCAGATACCCTTAGCAATCTTCCCATTGACAATACACAAAATTGATGAATAGAAGTATGTTTTTATTTTTATTATTTTTAAAAAATATATTTTATTGATTTTTTACAGAGAGGAAGGAAGAGAGATAGAGAGTTAGAAACATCAATGAGAGAGTCATCGATCAGCTGCCTCTTGCACACCCCCTACTGGGGATATGCCCGCAACCAAGGTACATGCCCTTGACCGGAATCGAACCCGGGGCCCTTCAGTCCCCAAGCCGACGCTCTATCCATTGAGCCAAACTGGTCCCGGCGAAATATGTTTTTAAATGCTTCAATACACTGGTAATAAAGTAAGAAAACAATAAATTCGAAGCAAGGCCCCAAGGAGATGTCCCAGATGCTGATGCTGGCTTTGGTTCTGAGGACTTTTGACAAATCAGGGGATCTTGAATTCTAGTGTTCACTGCCTAGTGAGACATGGATAATAGATGACAAGAGCCCAGGTCCAGCCCAAGGACAACATCTTGCATACAGCTCAAAAGGGCATACTAGAAATAAAATTGCCCCACAGCAGACAAGACATTTGCTTATCTTAAAATATGGCACTGGCTGGAGGAGAAAAGTCTTCCTGAAAGTGTGTAAAAGTAGACCCGATGCCCATTTTGCTGCCTGAATTTCACTATCTGGATGCTCTGGAAAAACATCAAGCTGATAGTTTAGTCTAAAATAGCCCTCTTTTAGCGTTAGCTTGTTTTGCTCAGTGGATAGTGCTGAGCCCATGGATTAAAGGGCCCCAGGTTTGATTTCAGATCAAGGGCATGTACCTCAGTTGCAGGCTTGATTCCCAGCTCTGGTCAAGGTGCATGCAGGAAGCAACCAATTGATGTGTGTCTCTCACATCGAGTTTTTTTCCCTTCCACTCTCTATAAATAAATCAATGGAAAAATATCCTTGGATGAAGATTAAAAAAAAAAAAAATAGCCCTCCTTTAGTAGTTCCCAAGGGCACCTAGATGAAACAATAGCAAATCATTTTTAAATGAACTCCCTTCAATCTAGACTTCAAGGAATTCCCATAGAAATATGAATAAACAGTTTTTTAAGAAGCACCATGACTGAGCATCAACAAAAAGTAACAAGCAACTATGTGAGTAGGTATTGGAAATATCAGATGTCACAAAATTTATATACAATTTATAATTATTAGAGAAGCAGAAACAAAATAATCATCATTTGTAGGAGATAGTTTTTACACAGAAAATACAAAAGATTCTATATATAAATTAGAGTTAAGAATTTTTAGTAAATTTGCTACTTACAAGGTCAATATTTTTAAAAAGCATTTCTACATACCAGCAATAGTTAGAACTTATAATAAAAAGCAGATTTCATTTATGGAACTATCAGAAATGTCAAATACCTAAGGACAAATTTAACAAAAATATGAGTAAGACTTGTATTCAGAAAATCGTTAAATTATTGAGATAAATGAAAGGATAAGTGGATGAGAGACTCAATATTAGGTAGATCTTTAAAACTGTGAAGATGATATAGGAGAATACTCTCTTTAATTAAAGGGAAGAATTTCTGAAGTTATAAAAGCACAGACATCAAAGGAAAATATTATATCAAGTTTCTGGCTAAATGACTAAATATAATAAACATTTAAATTTATAGGATTAAAACAATCCCAAACAAAATCCTAATGAAGCTTTTAAAAATTGAAAAATGTTTCCAAAGTTCATCTGGATGAATAAATGATGTTATTGATTCTGAAAATTAGGAATTAAGAGGTTAGGCTTGCTGTAATGCATACTAAAATATGTGATAAAGCAACAACTATTGAACCACTATGATACAGTCAAACAGGAAGCTCTTAAACATCCAATAGGAATTGCTCAAACATCTCTTAGTACTTTTTAAAACATCCAATAAGAAGTGCTCAAACATCTCTTAGTACTTTTTTTAGGAAATGAAAGGTAATAGAAAAAGTGATGAACTGCTTAATAACTTTTTAAAATAATGGCTAAGGAAGAGTAATAAGTCTTCACCTTAAACTGTATCCTAAAATAAATTTAATTGTATTTATCTAAAATAAATTCTAGATAAATTAATGTAAAAAATTAAAAGCATGAAAAGAAGGAAACACAAAATATGTGACAAATACACGATAGTGTAACTCACTAAATCCAATGACTTCACAGGACCAACTGATAAGAGTCTTGACTACCAACCCCTTTTCTTCCCTTTGCTTCCTCTGGCTTCCTATGACAGGCATGGCCCTGATTTTTCTGCACACACTTTGGCCACCACTTCTCCAATTCCTTTGCAGAATTACCTTCCTCTGGGGGCTGTTACATGTTTGAGTTCCTCAGGGCCCATCCCTTCCCCACACTGTCTCCCAAGGTATTTACATTCATACCCAAGGCTCCAATTACCTCATCTACTCAGGCAACTAAATTTAACTCTAGCCCAGTTATTTCTTTCTTATCAGTATATTACTCAAGGTCCCAAAAAGAAACAGGTGGCACACTCAAAACAGGTAATTAAGGAGATTTTAGTTAAGAGATCGTTTAACAAAGAGTTTGGAGAAAGCAACAGAGGATACTGACCTCAGGGAGCTATTACTGCTTTAGGCCTAAAGAAGTTAGGGAAGAGAAATGATTACTGGATGCCAGAGAAAAGAGGAAGAAGTGGGAGCAAGAGGAGGCAGAGAAGGAGGATTTGAAGGTGTGGTGGAAAGGGAAGGAAGCAGGGCAGGGAGGCAGGAGTGGAAGGGGAAGAGAGAATGTGGGATGTAGATAATATGGGATAAATAGGCAGCCTTCATTCCCTTCAGTCTACTGCCTGGCCTCCTATTGGCTGAACCCAACTAGATGCCAGAGGACATGGGAGCCAGGTGTTGGGGAAGCATGGGATCTTGCTGCATTCCTTACAGGTCAATCTCTCTGGACACAAGCAGGACAGAGAAGGGTGGAGAAGGGTTTTAAATGGGTAAACAGAAGATATCTACTAATATTCACTTCTACTTGCCTTCTTCTCTTAGGACATCCCTAGGGTATTTCAAACTCAGTTGGTCCAAAATTAAACTTAAATGCCTAATCCACATCCTCTCCTCTCAAAAAAACGAACAAAAACTGATCTACTGCCAGTGTTTCAATGTTATCAAATGGTATCAGTGTCAAGTCTGTATTCTCATAACCATGCAGGAATGGATGGGAGTGGGGCAAGGGTTGTTGCAAATAGGTCAGTAAGGAGGCTATTCCATTAGTCCAGGCAGAATTGATGCCAGAATGGGCCAAGGAAGCATTGGTGAAGATGGACACAAGTGGATGGGTTGAAGAGGTATTTAGAAAGCAGTATCTATAGGACTTAGTACTGAATTGGATGTTGGAGGTAAAGGTAATGTGGTTGTCAAAGAGGACACCTTTAATGGTTTCCCAGAGATCATAGGAAGGAGGCACAACTTATTGGCTCTGCATGGTCAGCACGCCCCCTTTCCACCTTCATCTTATACCAGGCCCTCCTTAGGGTAAGTGTGGGCCACGTTTACATTCTCTCAGTCCTTCATTATCTGGTGTTTGCCCCTGAGCAGGACCTTTGCACCGAGCAGGACCTATTTCTACTGCCTGGAATGCTCTTACCCAGCTACCCACCTTCTCTTTACTATTCCTAGGTCAATCACCACTTTCCCAGGAAAGCTTCCTCTGACTTCCCTAACTAGATACAACCCTCCTTTTAAAGCTCTCATAGACTATGTCCTTCCCTTTGTAGGATCATTCCATTAGCAGCTCACACTCTCTTGTGAGGTTTTTCAGGTAATCTCTAACCCATTCTCAACCCTTCACTAGGATATAAACTCCACAAGGACAGGAGCTGTGTCTTAATTGGCCCGTTCTAAAGTCTCATCATCTCCTATAATACGCCCCCCCCATCTAGTTCACACACACACACACACACACACACACACACACACACACACACACACACACATCTCTCTCTCTCTCTCTCTCTCTCTCTCTCTCTCTCTCTCTCTCTCTCATAAAAGTAAAAACAATTGAATATATCTATATCATAAATAAAAAGACTGATATACTTAATAGATTTAAATTCTAAACTTTATATTAAATAAGAGTAAAGAGCAAATAATAAGTGATAAACCTGGACACATATTCATAATATAATGATAAGTAAGATTATATCCTCAGTAGAGTTCTTGCCCCATCAATAACAGCAAAATACTAGTAATACCCAACAAGAACTGACAAAAATAAAAACATCCCACAGAACAGAAAGCATTATGACAACTTTTCCCTGTAAAAAATTGAAAGTCCAAGTCAAACTAACCTAAACAATCAGGACATGGAATCAAAGACAGGATGATTTTGCTAAGGAATAAGATACTACCTAACAGCTACTGGGGGCAACAACTTTCCTGTTCATGTCCATCAGGAGAGAAATGGTTGTCTCTTTCCTAGCAATGAAGTGCCAGTCCTCTTTAGCCTGATCAAATCTGCAATCAGAGGAATGCCATGTTTTGATTTTGAACCCTTCACTAGCAGGAGAGGCTGGATTGCCATACTTGTTTTATGCTAAGCAGAACCCATTACTAGTGCTGGGATCAGTTCCAGAAATATTGTTGCTGAGGAGTAATTACAACATCTACTAATATTGGCCACACCATAGGGGAGAAATAGTCAACGAGGGGTCTGGGGAGAGAGACAGCAGGTAGGCATCATTGATCATTGTTCAACTCTCACATCTTAAATTTGCTTTTCAAAAAATTACATTATTCACTGAAAATGGATTACAAATTGATACAACTTTATGAAGGGCAATTTGGCAGCATATGAAAAACACTTAGAATCTTTATGATAAATTTTAGAAAATGTGTGTGTGTGTGTGTGTGTAGAAATAAGAAAAACACAAAAATGTTCATGGGATTGTCACTGGCTGTTAAGTTTATGGGCAATTTTTATTTTCCTTTAAATATTTTCTAAGTATTACTTAATAAGCCTAACTTAATTTGTTTAAACACAAAAAACGTGAAGTAACCTGTTACTTAGAGCACGGACAACCTTTGGACTGGAATATCCTCTGGAAGCGTTAAGTAGCAGAAAAAAGTATTTCAGGGATTTATTTGCTCTCTTAAAGTGATAAAAAAGAAAACAAATATCTACCTGAATCCAAGATTCTGAGTTATGGAATTCCCTGTTTCTGGAGTTCTAGGTTAGCCCAATTGGTCTGGAATGAGGGTGAGGGTAGGGAAGATGAGACAAGGCATAAAATCCAGCAGAAAGATATGTAGTTACAATAGACCATTTCAAATAAACTTTGTTTTTCTAATTCAACCTGTAATTCAGGTCCATAGATCCCAGTGAGTAAACAATTGAGCCATCTGAGCAGAATCAGCTTGATTTAATGTCATTTTAATTGAAGGGAATAGGTTGGACATTTTTACAAACATGAGCATAAAACACATCTGAGCTCACTTTTCAGTTAGGAGCCTGAACATCTTGAATAAAGGAATGTGTGTTACTGAACTGGAATTACCAACAGATTCAGTCCAATGTGAGCATCTTAATTAAATCAGTTATAATCAATGATTATATTCTTTCTCCAGATTTAATTTGAAAAATCCATCCATTTATTCTCCAACTACTCCCTTAATTCTCTTTCTGCTTCTGCCACCGTATCTGAATATCCTTGGACAAAGTCATTTTACCTCTGCTGTATCCTTTCTGAAACGGGCCTTTGTCACATATTTCCCTCTTTTTAGACATCTCTGAAGTCCCATGTGAGTGAAAGTCAGTAAAATCCATGAATTTAGGATAGCTCTTTAGCTAATGAGGGAGTACTGTGTTTTACACAGTCATCCCTTTAAATACTCAAAAAACAGATCTTTCACCTAGATAAGAAGGGAACTTGCCAGAAACAGATTCTACCCCGGCTGTCTCCCAGCAGTGACAGCAGCCAGCAGCTCAGCCTGAGCCTAAATTGGCCCTGAATAGACAAGGGAGGAGAGCAGAGAGGCAGGAAATGGGGTTAGGTTGATTTCCATCTATTAGCAGCAGCTTAAACCTGTGTGCCTGGCAGCTCTGCCTCCCATTGGTTACAGCTGCCGAGAGCAGCAGGATGAGGGTTGACCTATATCTGTCTGGTGTAAGTCAAACCCTGAATGTGTAGCAAATGTCAGTGTTCCAGAACGCCACGTTTAACTTACACCCGACCACATACAGTGTTAGTGTTTTTTATCAGGAACTGTGATAGCCTCCACCTGCAGAGAACTTAACATCTGTGGGCTGCTCCCTCCCCTTCCCCCCCTCCCCCCCTTACACTAGATTATTTCGCCTTCTTCCTCACTGCCTCTCTCCTGTCATCCTCTGACCATTTTGGTCCCCTGGCTCTGCCATCCTCTGGCTGAGAGGGGTGGTTATTGCCTGAGCTGTGTTCCTTCTAGCAGTGCCAGTAACACAGGCCCCTCCTCTGCCTGCCCCAATTTCCATCTGACCAGGTTGTGCCCATCACTTGCAGTTGCTGCCCCAGGATGGCACTGCCTCATGCCCACAAGTGCCCTTCTGGGCCACCGAGAGTTTCAGGATGTGTCTGTTGCTAAAACGACTGCAGCTGTGAGCAGAAATGCAGTGTAAACACATTCAAAGACATGGGTCCTCAAGTTCCTACAGAGTAAATGTTCCTTAGTTTTTGAAGGCCACATACTTTTCTTAATTTTTTTTTAAGAGCTAGAGTTTAAGTGTTTGGATAATTTATTCTCCTAGATTAGAAAATAAACCACTGGAACTTTCGTGTATACAGCCACCACCCAGTTGTGGCAGAGCTTCCTTTCCCTTTGTCTTGGATCTCAATCCATAGGTGTGTGTTGTTTGGGTCTTAAAATCAGCATGTGCATGTGTTTATTCACACTGACATCTCAAATGCAAAACATAAGCAAGTCAGTTTCACCTTCACACCACAGCATCAGTAGAGTGTAGACTTCCATTTATAAACGCAGAACCTGCTCTCCATTACCTATTATCACTTCTTCACCAAGGCCCGCTAGTAACAGAAAGAAGCCCAGATGATGGAAAATTATTCTAGCAACTCATGTCCCCGTGCGTACAAGCCACATTGCAGTAATTTGAGATGGAAAAGACCTATTAAGTCATCCCTCTGATTCTCTAAGGGCGGGTGGTGGTTTTTTCTCTCTCCAATATGCTGATCTACTTTTTAATGCCTTTTCCAATTGTAAATGGCAGAAGTGATGGGGCTTCCCACCCCTCCCAGGGGATGGGGCAGCACAGTGTATAATAGAGCTCTCCATTAGGGCATGAGGCTTGCTCCGCTGCCTAAATCATCTTTGTTCTGACTTTCATTTCCATCACTCTTCCTGCTGTCCCCTTGGACCACACTAAATAATTCCTCTCTGTCCCTGCTATTTACACCCTTCAAGTATTTGTGGCCGATGAGCCAATCCCTGTCAGTTAGAGCCAGTGGTCATGCTGGGAGACTTGTCTCTTTCATCTTCCCTCTGAAGGCAGTCCCTCCAGGATTATATATCATATTTGCTGCTCTTTGATGAACACCCATCACTTTTTCAATAATTTGCCTCATTCTTTTGTCATTCACACGGCTCAGGAAAATCCCCTTTGTCTGTCTCTGTTGGCACAAAGTAAGATGCTGATGGTAGTAGGTAGAATTTCTGCTTACAGAAAACAGAGCAGATCTCTTCAACCAACAGGCATCTTTCCATGCCCTGGACACAGGATTCATCTAGTCTGTTGTCTTTAACTCTAACTTGGGGTGTGGTACTACTGTGTCCACAGGACTTGGATGTATATGAAGAGACAGAAAGACTTGATCTGTATTTCATCTAGTAGTTAACACCCAATAGCTGTTTAAATCTTAGTTCCTGCCATCTCCATTCCCAGATGGAAAAGCTTCCCTGAAGTCCCTCAAGAGAATGCTAACCTCTTAATTTGCATTAATATTCCCACCTCTATGGATGTTAAAGTGGACAACATCAGCCACATCAGACACCTTCACCAGAGGAGTTCCTTTGCTCTGAGAGACAGAGTGGACCCTTTCCCTTGATGGAGCAGGAATGGCACTGCAAACAGGAAATTCTGGGGGGTGGGCATTGTAGTGCCAGAGTCAACAGTATACAGCCTATTCTCTACTTCTCTGGTTAAGTGGCTACCCTCAGGGCTAAAGCACCAAAATTTACAAAGTCTTTCTGAATGTGCTCAGTGCTTCATATTTATGCAATAATAACCAACATAGTGCCTTACAAATTGTTTTCCTACTACTACACCATCCCTCTTAAAAGTCCCAATCAGCCGAAGCCGGTTTGGCTCAGTGGATAGAGCGTCGGCCTGCAGACTGAAGGGTCTTGGGTTCGATTCCAGTCAAGGGCATGTGCCTTGGTTGCAGGCATATCCCCAGTGGGAGGTATGCAAGAGGCAGCTGATCGATGACTCTCTCTCATCGATGTTTCTAACTGTCCATCTCTCTCCTTCCTCTCTGTAAAAAAATCAATAAAATATATTTTTAAAAAAAAGTCCCAATTATCCTGTGAGGAAGAAATCATCTTCTTTGTTTTTCCAGGGAGGAAACAGGCTCAGAGAGGTTCCATTGCCCAATTTCACTATCAGTCAGTTCTCCTTTCCATCCATCCCCTTTTGCTCTCCCTCGGAAAGCATGTTCTTTGAGCAGCTTGTGAAGAGGCTCCATACACACATACAGGATCCAAAAGTAACTGAAATGCTACCACAATGTTTTCCTCTGCTCTTAGTAACCAGACATCATTCACAATTTGATGTGAATCCTGAGGTTTATCAGTAGGACAATTCAATTGTTACTTGATGACTGAAAGAATACATTAAAATGTATAAGACATAGCCTGCTATCTGTCTCTAAACAATAATGTAATGTTATTAGGTGTGAGCTAAAAGTGTGCTTATCTGCTCAAAAATAAGTTCAGACCCAAAGAGTATCTGTTTTTCCTGCAAAGCTGAAAAATTATATACACCTAAGGTAAAATAGGAAAGAGCTATATGTTAATAAATATTAATAACACAACTTGAGGGAACAAAGAACCTGAATAATATTGACCTTTTGTTGAATATCATAAAAATCAGAAATAGAATTTTCTACCCACTACATGGTAGAGGCACGGCATCTAAAAACTGTGTTTTTAGCTAAGCAAAAGAGGATGCTTGGTTTAGTACTGCATCACTACCATTCAAATGGTGCTTATCAATAATTTTAATTTGGTTACAGTGGGAGAAAAAGCTGTGCTGAAGGGGTTGTATGCTTTCAAATAAAAGACTCTTCAGCTCTAGCATTTTGAACAAAATCCAGATCAAGAGATTTATGCTTTTAAGTGAATTGCTGCCTTCTGTGGTTGGGCCAGAGAGAGCAGATTGCACATGCACACTGTGCTGTCAACACAGAGAAACACGCAGAAGTCTCCATGTCTGTCATGGAGGACAGGTCTGCTCCTTCCACATCGGCTTGCCGGCTCTTTGTCTCACTTATGACAAACTTTAAATTTAACTTTGTGGCAGGACTCGGTGGTCACTTTCTGGGAATAAATTAGTAAACAAATGCATCCTTGAAGATGCACCTTTTAAGATTCTAGCTGTATTTTATAATACCCATTACTTAATTGTAAAAAAGTAATGCCTCCAATTGCTTTTTTTTTTTTTTAAACCAGCCACCAAGAATCTTGGTTTTTATTTAAAGCCAGGCACCAGCTATTGAAAGGTTTTCATTAGAAAGATACTATCTACACTTTATTTTTTGTTAACCCTCACTGAGGACATTTTTTTCATTGATTTTTAGAGAGAATGAAAGGGAGGAGAGACACACAGAGAGAACCATTGATGTGAGAGACTCATTTATTGGTTGCCTCCTGCAGGGGACTGATCAGGGCTGGGGATGGAGCCTGCAACTGAGGTACGTGCCCTTGCTTAGAACCAAACCCAAAACCCTTCAGTCTTTAGGCCAATCCACTGAGCCAAACAGGCTAGAGTCCTATTGCTTTTCTATTACTGCAAATGCAATACATGTTTGCTGTGGCAAAGTTTAAAAATACAGATAGGGAAAAAATATAGATAGAGCTCTTACAGTTTTTGTTCAGAAGTAACCACTTCTGATATACTCTTCCACAGCCGTATCTACATATCTATATGTGATATATGTAATATATTCATCTTTTTAAAAAAGTAAGTTGTTACTTTTAATGATACTGACTGTTCAATAATACTGACTACTTTGCTGTTTTCTTCAAGTTAAGACCTCTGAAGCCCTTATGGAAGAACTGATGCTGTGTTTTTTTTTAGTTTTTTTTTTTTTAAGTTTATTGTTTTAATGAACAAAATAAACTGATGCTGTTGAGCCAATCGAAATGGAATGACAAAAATGACAAACATTTTGAAAGTGTAGAACACCTTAACCTTGGAGAAATGCAACACATAAGAAATGCACTATGTACACTCTCTGCTGTTCTAGGGCAGTGGTCAGCAAACTGCAGCTCTTGAGCCACATGCGGCTAGCAAATTGCAGTTTGCTGCTCTGTTGACTAATGAGTTTGCCAACCCATATGGATCTTTCCCATGGGTTCCAGCTTTCATAGCTATCACCGTGTCAGTGATTTCCAAAGTGAAGGGACTGGCACTGACTAGACCCAGCTTCAGGAGCTTAGGGAACGAGGCAAGAGAGACCTAGCTGAGTTTGATGCCAATCATTGATGTTGCTCATTTTATTTGCCCACCCACCTTTTTCTAATCATACATTTTTACTTCCAAGAAAAGATTTTCTCACAGGCAGTTCTTTACCATTTTCCAGCTTACTCTTCGGATAACTTACATATACTAAAATATCCATGAGGTCTTTAGGACTCTAGACAGAATTTTGTTTAAACTGTATTGAATGACTACCTTACTTCATCAAAGCTAAGACACCACTTATGTAAGTTGTGGCATTAAGTAGTGCTATGAAAAGAGAGGCTGCCAATTAAACCATGACAAGACATTAAGTTCAGATATGTTAGGATATGAAAAATATCTTATCATAAATGATCTATGGCATGCACTTAACACCTACACATTGTTATATAGAGAATATTCAGTCACATACCATGGACAGATTTTTACATCCAGTATAAACTAGGTTTTATACAGAGACTATCTTTGACATTTAGTTCATTTATTTGTTTTTGGATTGCAATCCAAGTAAAATGCTTATTTTTTAACATTTATGTTTCTATAGAGAATATTCCTTTTCTAGTCCTTCCTTTATAGACTCAGAGTGGAGGCAGTGGCCTTGCAGTTGATTTTGAATCTCTATCTCTTTGTAATTTTTTCTCAGAGACAATAGAATTTTTCATTAGAACACTCTTTACTGCAGGAGGCATGACTGGCTTCTTTCCTTTCCTTTTCAAGATTACAGTCAGCCACCTAATTCTGATTTTAATGTGCATCAGGGTTGGAAAATGCAGATTTATTCCAATCTGTGTTTATTCTTTCGCTTGGCCTGGTTAATCACCAGATTTTAAAGTTGAAGACAGTGGAATTCAGGCCACTTAATTTTGTCCCTCAGCTTTCATGCATGTTCTTTCCTGTCTAGGAAGTCTGTCCAACACAAAATACAGTTTTCTTCAAGCTCTTTTCATTTTGTGAACCCAAATATGTTCTTTCTGTTGCTTGAGGTATCCTCTTCTAAACCTACTGTTAAAATAAGTATTTTCTGTTTCTTATTGGCAGCTTTTGCCTAGTATCCAAATCTAGAGCCACGTAGTTTTCCTCTTGGGGAGAGAAAAAGACATTTCTTATTTATCCACAAGAATAATTTGCTACCTGGGATATAAATGTAAGGCTGCCCATTCAGTCAAATATGAATTTGCTTTAAGTGGGAGAGGGTAAAGGAACTTTCCATAGACTCCCATCCTTTCCCCCTTTGAATTTTACTTGTATTCTACTTTTCTTGCTTTAAAATGATCTTTAAAACACATGATGAAACACAAACATTAAAAGTTTGTGTGAAATTTTGATAATGTTTTTAAAAACCCCACTGAGCATATACAAGAAAATATGGAAACCTGTGTTCTTTAGCAGAATTTGTTTACTCAGCTATATACTGAATGGTGATAGTATTTTGAGTCCCTTCTCTCTCATTAGCCTGCCTTCTGGAGCGAAAAATAAATCTCTTATCTGAAAAATAAGTTATGAGGCCGGGCAAGGGTTGACAAATATACCCTTGGACAAACTTTCCCCTGAAAAAGCCTCAATAGTTAGGAGGAAGGTGGACCCAGGAGGCGTTAATTAGCAATGATCCTGGAGGGAATCAGACAAGGGGATTCTAAGAAGATGGTCGGAGAATGAGGGGTGAGACAGAAAGGGGCAGGGTTGATATGTGAGAGAGAATCCTTAATTGCATTTGGTAAAAGACATCCTATTCTCCAGAGAACAAATACATTTGCCAACAAGTCATTTGGATTTGTTTGCTCCCCTAAATAAATATCTCTACTCTCCATTGAAGTGGGAGACAAACAAGTCTAAGTTTGATTGTTTAAAATCCTACTCCTATTTCTGAACCACTTTTTTACCAATTATAATTGATCTTGAAATGTCAAAGACCCAAGCTGTACTCTTTGAAATCATTGGATTAATGTGTCTTCATCTAGAAATGTGACCCCTACTAAAACTATTTTCCTTAACAATGTGAACATTTAACCATTTCAATTTTACCTAACATAGACGATTAACATACATTTACACACATGTGTGCATATCTCTGCTACAGATTAAATGTTTATGCCCTCCAAAAACCTCATATTTTGAAATTCTACACCACTAAGGACCTTTGGGAGGTGATTAAGCCATGAGGGTGGATCTCTCTCTTCTTCCTCTACCATGTGAAGACACAGTGAGAAGATAGCTATCTGTGAACCAGGAATCAGACTTTCCCCAGACACCAAACCTGTCAGCACCTTGACCTTGGATTTCCTCACTTCCGTAAAACTGGGAGAGATAAATTGTGTGTAAACCATCCATGGTGTTTTTGTTACAGTAGCCTGAATTGACTGAGACAGTCTCCAAATGGATGATGGTATTTTAAAGAAGAATTTTAGGTGTGCTTTCTGTTTGTATTACATAGTAAAGGACATAGCTAAATTCAAAGCTGTTTTTAATCACAAATGAAAAATTTTAGAAGCAGACAAATATAATTGTAACATGCTAATTATTTTTATATTTCAATCATTTTTTGGTAATAACACAAGCAGAATGATTTTTAAAAATTGAATGATATTATGGCTTCCTGTTTTCTTTACTCATTAAAACTTGGTAAGTGTATTGAATGTAATGTACTACATAGTATAATGTGCCAGACCTTTGGACGCCACCTATATTAATCGTAAGGCTATTTAAAATGAAATGTTTGTGCCAGGTGGCTAATATGAACTTCTTAGATCAATAACCATCTTCAACTATAGAATTACTCTGTTCTGTAATTACTCTTATCAATAACTACCAACACATTAAACACTCAATAAATGTTAACTATGTGCCAGGCACTGTGCTAGGAGTTTTAGAAGTACAATTTTATTTAAATCTTTTGAGAATCCCATGAGCTGGCTGTGATCATTACCTCTATTTTACACACCAAGTGCCATATGCTTATTTGTTTTCTATGTGCCTTCTGAGTAGAGGGCCAGGGGATAAAAGAACACTGGCAGTAACCCTAAATAGTAAAAGTGTATTATGTAAATTGTCCCCTCAACCAGGAGTTGTCCAGGAGTGTGACCAGGGGGCAGGGCCAGCTGGAGGAAGGGAGGGAGTACCCAGTCAGCAGTTGGCAGCCACTAGGGACCCTACCAGTGCTGAAGCTAAAATTACTATAGACTAGAGGCCCGGCACAAATTTTGAGCACTGGGCCTCTAGTCTATAGTAATTTTAGCTTCAGAAATTATATGAAGGGCCAATTTTATTTCCATTGATGGGTACACTGACAATTTGCTGCCACCAACAGACTTGATGCTATTTTATAAATTTTCCTTATCCTATATATATTCCCATTCATATATTGTTATTCTATTTTAAAACTTTTGCAAAGCATTTTTTTCTAGTAATATACATGAGACCTATTTTAGAGAAGCCCAGAGATGAAAATAAAAGTCCAGTTCCCACTCTTGATACTTTGGTATATATTCTCCCAGTTGTTTTTGATCATGCACATATATGTATTTAAATTCAATTGGAAAAATAGCTTAGTGACTTTAAAAATTCATTTGCTAATATATCAAAACATTTTCTGATATCATTAAAATTTCTTCCACTAAGTCTTTGACATCACTCTTAATTTTGGATAAGTTTCCTTGCACATAATTCTAGCCATAATATAGAATTCCACTGGACCCATTCCTTATTGTTGGACATTTAAGTAGGAGGAGAAAACTTTATATACACACACCTAAATCCTACTCATGCCATAGACCTCATATATTTAATGATTTTAAAAAAGAATAATAATGTGTCCAGTAAAAGCCTTAGACTAAATCTCTACTGATCTGAATTTTAATCTAAAGTAACAAAAGGAATCCAAAGAGGACCATACCAAGACACATCATAATTAAAATGCCAAAAGCAAAAGACATAGAGTATTAAAAGCAGCAAGAGAAAAACAGTTAATTACCTACAATGAAGCACCATATGATTATCAGAAACTATGCAGGCCAGAGGGGAGTGGCAAGAAAATTCAAAGTGATGAATAGCAAGAACCTACAACCAAGATTACCCTACCCAGCAAAGTTATCATTCAGAATTGAAGGTCAGATAAAGAGCTTCACAGATAAGAAAAAGCTAAAGGAGTACATCACCACAAAATCATGAAATGCTGAAAGGTATTCTTTAAGAAGAGGAAAAAGAAGAAAAAAGTAAAGATAAAGATTATGAATAACAAATACATATCAACAAGTGAATCTAAAAATCAAGTGAATTAAAAATCTGAGGAACAGAATAAACTGGTGAATATAATAGAATCAGGGGCATAGAATGGGAGTAGATCGATAATTCTCAAGGGGAAAAGAGTATGGGGGGTGTGGGAAAAGACTGGACAAAAATCATACACCTATGGATGAAGACAGTGTGGGGATGGTAAGGGTAGAGGGTGGGGTGGGAACTGGGTGGAGGGGAGCTATGGGAGGAAAAGAAGAAACAACTGTAATAATCTGAATAAATATTAAATTAAAAATAAATAAAATAACTGCTGCTAATGGTGACCTCAGAGGAATTGAGTTCCTTTTCCTATTCTAGATAGGAACACTGTATCACTATCCCAGTTATGTGTCTAGAAACTATTCGTGAATTGAAAGAGAGGAGAATTGCATAACCCTACCCAATGTAGTATTACAGATATGGTGTCAGAACCACAGGATTTGGAGGGAAACAGCCCTAGAACTGAATACCAGATAAAGGACTCTGACCTCTGTATTATTTCTCTCTCTCATCTCAGCTTCTATGAGGATCCATGCAGTGTTTCTGTGAAGATTCCATGAGATAATGTACATAGAGTCTCCAGCACACTGAACATATGCTAGTTCTATTTACCTTTTCTCAAAACTATGACATTTCCTTATGTTCTTTCTATAATGTAAAAATACCCACACCCCAATATTAATGGCACAAAATATACCTGCAGACCATTACTAAGCCTTCTGGACTGCTTTTCCCGGTCAAATAAAATGGCATTAATTCATAATTCTACTTTCATAATTCTTTAAACATTCAGACCCTCCTAAACTGTGGAACCCCAAATTAGACAGGACATATTACCAATGGTCTGGCCAATGACACATATGGTGGAAAATTCCACCATAAGTTATATAGTTCTTAAGATTTATAGGATATATGACAAGGACAACCACTTTTATGTGTTGTACTTATTTCTTGATACCGATTCTTCATTTTTGCTTAGAAGCAGTTCCTTCATTGTTTCAAGTTAGTTTCATTAACTTGGATTCAATTTCCAATGTCAGATTACTGCATTTGGTTTTGATCATATGGCTTGTCATCTACACAGTGCAGTCTATTTTTAAGCCACTAATTAAATTTAGAAGCAAATGAGTTAATATGCACCCCCACAGAACAATAAGACACAACTGCACATCTATGTTGTAGAGTATGGCCATAACATAGAAATAAAAACTACCTCTTTTGTAAGTCGTTTTGTGTGTCATTTTTTAAAAACGTGAATCCAGTAGCACTGAAATTTCCTTCAGCCTTACATGTTTGAGTAGATTTTAGGGTGTCATCTGTGTGGCTTATGGGTTTGTAGGTTTTGGCTCTGAAAGTTGTAATTACCAATGTTTGAAAGACATCTGTGAGAGTAAGGATATGGAGAAGATAAGCCAAAAGCAAGATATATAATTACCACACCCTGACTTCCTATCAGGAACTCTGGATGTTTAAAGCAAATGAGGACCTTTAGACAGGTCCTTCTCCTATCAGAGTGCATCATCAGGTTGCCCTGAATGTAGGTAATCAATCTCTCTGGCATAAGTGTCCTCTCTCAAACACACTATTAGCTCACATGTTTTCAAAGACTATGGATAGAAAATCTCCATGCTCTCTATTACTGAGGGATCACATCCCTGACTCTCTTTTAATTAAGACAATTTTTCTAGTGAGGGAAAAACACTGGGCCTGAAAACAAGATACCTGATTTTCAGTTCTGAATCTCTCATGTGATAACTGTGATGCCAGCCCGTGCTGCAGGCCTCAGTTTCCCCATATGCAAAATGGAAATGGTATATGTGTTCTAGTTCTTTATAGAATTGTTGCATATAGAAAGGTCATAGGTACGAAACTGCTTTAAACATATTAGAAATGCCTATAAAACTCAGGATACAGAAGAGAAAAATCATGTAGAGTCACAACAATTTGTTGGAATTTTGAACATTTCTTTCTGTTTCATCTATGGCTACATGTTATGGTAATTAACACATGTTTTCAATATTTACAAAAGTGTTAAATGTATAGCCACACCTTGAGTTACCTATAGGTCATATGACAAAGACAACTACTACTTGGGAGTGCTGAGAGAAATCACAGGATTACTCGTCATTGATAATTAACAAAGGAAAAATTCCTTTCAAGGGTAAAAGGCACTTATATCTGACTTACAGTACTAGTGCTTTGCCTGATTTTCTGTAGAGAAAATTCCTTAAGAGTTTTCTAAGAACAAATGAAGTGAGATTGGCCCTTGAATAAGGAAAGTGGGCAGCTAAAGCTTTCCTTAATAACAAGTTTAAATACCTTGTTTATTCTCCTGTTATTAAGTGGCACTTGTATAAATACTTTGTTGAGTAATGGTGCTGAGGCAAAACTGAAGTTTATTTAGGACAGTGCTCCACCCAAGGTGAGCAACCGAAGCACATATGTAAACTACACCCCCTTTGGCGCATCCACTCAACCCATTAGTAGTACTAGAAATGAAAAAGGATGTGGGGCATATGGCATGGATGGAGGTGAGAATAAATAGGAAGGGCAGGAGAAGTCCCCCTGAAAGAATGAAGAAAGTGTGAAGAGTGGTAGGGAATTTATAATAACTGAAAATGGAGTCCGACTATTGATATCATTACATCAAGCTAATGCAAATTAAGGTGGCATGAGATTTGTTTAAAACCCTTTTCCCCATGGCGCATAGTAACACCCACCTTATTTAAAATGTAGCCAGGAAGGGCTATGTTTGCTCATGTGATCAGGTTTCCACACTTCCCACACCTGGGGAAGTATCAGCTAATACTGATTTAGCACTAATTTATACCTGATGGCCAGAGCTAACTAGAATAGAGGAAAACTGGTACAAATTAGTGGGGCCCTGAAGTCCCAGCAAGTGGTCTGGGGGCTGACAGTTGTATATCAATACAAATCGCTCTTTCTAAGAGGGAATGGAAAAAATATATTATTTAAACAAACTACTCTTAGTGGTTCTACTGCTAGTGTGCTGAAGATCTCCTTTAAGAATGTGAGGAATGGATATGATTAAGTTACATTCTTAGATTTCATAATGTTTAGTTTATTAATCTGGGAGCTAAGCAAACCAGAAGCAGAACAGGCTTTAAAATAACTGACTAGTTATCCTATAAATAATAACTGTTAGTCAGTTGGTTCCATTTACCTTTTCCTCAATGAAATGCTCTACAATAAAGAAGTATCTATAAACTAGACTATATTTTTAAATATCACTGTAGATTTTTTAGAATCATGGGATTAGACACCAATTCTTTGAAAACTGCTCTCTGGGTTTGAATTGATTTCTGTTTCTATGAATTGGTTTCAGTTAACATTTATTTGTATTTGGCTAAAAATTGAGAAAATATGTTGGTCCCGTAATTAAAGTTGGTGAACTTTTAATGATTTCCAATACATTATTTCTCAAATTTGCCCAATCATAAAGATCACCTGGAAACTTGTTAAAAATTATGCAATCCTACCCATCCCGCTCTCACACTTGCTGACTTAATACTCTTAGGGGAAGAGGGCTGAAATATGTACTTGTATCAAAGGCCCCAATAATGTCTGGTGATCTACATGTTTGAAAAACACAGTTCAGCCCTAGCTGGCTTGGCTCAACGGAAAAATACAGTTCTGTATCCCTTGTCAGATTTCTCCTGATGTCAGAGCTCTTCAAACCCCCATATTCCCTTCTCATCATACTTTTCAGTGTCTGTAAGCTTTTATCTGTTCCACCCCACCTAAGAAATAAGGGACATTCCCATCAGACATTGTGGCCTTCAGCAGCAGTGAGACTATGCAGAGGACAGCATCTGTAGTCTTGGGCAGGGAGATGATGGAGTCAAGGGGTATATGTGTGGTTCAGAAAGTCAAGAGCTGCTGACCTTCTCTTTGACAACCAGTTGTAAATGACAGTGCTACTTCCTGAAGTGGCCACACTCAACCCTTTCCTCAATATAAAATTGGGGTTTTTTTGCCTTCACTTTCTTCCTTTCTTCCTTTCATGGAGGGGGAAACACCGTCCCTTTTTATCAAACTTGTGCTCTTGATCAAATCCTCTACTGACTCATAGAAATGAAATCTACTAATCCTTCTCCCCATTCAAACCTTGCTTCTTCATTTTTTTCCTTCTTTGGCTTGTAGACAATATCAAGATGTTTCTTTCCTATTTCTTTAAAATATATTTTATTGATTTTTTACAGAGAGGAAGAAAAAGAGAAACATCGATGAGAGAGAGTCATCGATCAGCTGCCTCTTGCAAGCCCCCTACTGGGGATGTGCCCACAACCAAGGTACATGCCCTTGACCGGAATCGAACCCGGCACCTTTCAGTCTGCAGGCCAATGCTCTATCCACTGAGCCAAACCGGTTTCGGCACCTATTTTTTTTTTTTTTTTTTAATACTAAACCAACATATACTTTCTTGGACTCTGTCCAACCTCAAGGTTCCATTTTACTTCATGCCTTATTTTTACTGTTAGATTTCTAAAAAAAAAAAAAAAAAAAAAAAGTTCTAATTTGGTTGCATCTACCTTCAGACCCTTCTCATCAACCCAACTACAATCTGGCTTCCACAGGGCCACGTTTTACAGACACAACTGGCTTAGAGATTAGCAGTAATAAGATCTCATGACTTTTGCTTAGCCTTTTACCTCTTGCCCATTCAACTATATTTGACATTGATAACGTTTTTAAAAGGATGAGGTGCTCAGTAACCAACCATCTAATTTTAAGAACAGAAACCTGTACATTAAACTGAAACAGCAAGGAGGATTTTAAGATAGACTGCAGAAAACTCCCCCACAGAAATTGTAATAGGGCTGCATAAGGACTGGAATGAGGACCTAGGAAGTTCTCAGTAATGAATACAGTTTTAACAAACCCTTGAAAAGCACCTGCTCTGTCCTAGGCACTGGCAAGGTGTTACTTGATCAAGTAGTGAACAGAAGAAACAAGGTCCCTGCTTTTGGAGACTTTACACTCTAGTGGGGAAGGCTTACCATAGGCAAATAAACAAATGTATATTTATAACTTGTAATGAGCACCACAGATGAAACAAACTGGCTTAATGATTGATTGTAGGTTATTAGTGACGAGTGAGGACTCAAAGGATACTCTGAAGACATGACATTTAAACTGAAATCTAAAGAATGTGAGGAAGCCACTCACAGAAACTAAGGCGTTTATGCTGAGGATACACCTGTGTGAAGGCTCTGCAGTGGTGTCTCAGGGGAAGTGAAAGGAGGTCACTGTGGCTAGAACACAAGGGGGGTGGGGAGGGTTTGGTGGAGGGAAACATGGAGCAAGATTAGGTAAAGGAGGCAGAAGCCAGAGCAGGCCTGGCTTTTTAAGCTATTTTAAGGAATTTGGATATTATTGCAAAGTAATTAGAAGACACTGAATTGATTTAAGCAGGAAATGACATGCTTCGACAGAGTTCCAGGTTTTTCCTGACTGATAAGCAGAAAAGATGAAGGGAGGCAAGAGTAGAAGCTGGAAGACCAGTTGGCAGCTGTAGCAATAGCTCAGGTAAGAGATGATGGTGGTGTGGATTAATGTTAGCAGAGGAGATGGAAAGAAGTCAGACATCTATTTCTGAGGCACAAATGAAAGGACTAGATGATGGGTTGGAGTTGAGGAGGAAGGAGAGTGAGCAACCAAGACTATTGCTCAGGTTGTCTTGTTTAGAATAACAGTGTGGATGATGATGCCATTCATTGAAGAGGAAAAAACATAGAATTTCTTTTTGATGGAGAGAAACACAGGAGTAGAGAAATTAAGAGAAATTAAGATTTATCTTTGTTTCAAACATCAATTTCAGACATTCATGGAAACTTGCTATGTCAAATAGACAACTGGGTATTTGAATACAGAATTGGAGAAAATGTCTAGACTGAAGAGATTCATTTGGGAGCTGCCAGCATTTTATGCATTGAAAGCCATGAGGACAGCTGAGATTACCAAGAAGATGAGTTTATAATGAAGAAAACAGACTAGAGCCCAAATTTTTAGAGGGGACTAAATAAGAAAAACTACTGAAGCACACTGAATAGCAGTGGTTAAAGTAGGAGACAGACCAGGTAATTGCAGCGCCCAAGACTCCAAAAGAAAATACTTTTTTTGAGAAGTTAACCCTGCTAAAAGTTTCAACAGAATGAAGTCCAAGAAATATCCATTGAGTCTGGCAATGTGAAGGCTGCTAACAATATTGAATAGCAGTTTTCAGTGGCATGGTGGTGTGGAAGACAGGTTGGAGTAGATTGGATAGGAAGTCAGACTTAACTTATAGACAACTCACAGATACAGAACAAACTGATGGTTGCCAGGTGGGAGGAGGGCTGGGGGATGGGTGAGAAAGGTGAACGGACTAAGAAGTACATATTGGCAGTTACAAAAGTCAGAGGGATGTAAAATACAGTCTAGGGAAATAGAGTAATGACTATGTGTGGTGTCAGGTGGGTACTAGCCTTATTTAGGGGATCACTTTGTAAGTTATATAAACGTCAAACCACTGTGCTGTGCACCTGAAACTAATGTAATATTGAAGTCAAATGGAATTGAAAAGGTTTTTAAAAAGAAGTGCTGCTGTGAGGGGATCAGAGATTTAGAACTGCAGATGGAAAGGGACAGCACAAGAATCTTTGTTTTGTTGTTTTTAAATGTTAGGATGAAATATGTTCATACATATTGGGAATAATAAAAAATGTGATGAACTAGAGGGAGGAAATAACTGAAGAAATGAAGTTCCTGAGAAGAAAGGAGGATTTGTAAATTTGTTGGTAGGAATAAATATACTAAGGTTGTATCAGGGGAAGGCAAGTGTGGGGATGGTTTTAAGTGCTAAAGAAAAAGGATAAGACATAAAATAGTCATCATGAAAAAATGAGCATATTCTGAGGCCTTTTCCCTCCTCCTCCCTGCCTCTCATCACCTGATCTCATTCCTATTTCCTGCAAGGCACTTCATTCTTCTCTCTCAGAAGGCAGGCCTCCTGTGCTTTTCTGTGCCTGTGACAGAGGATGGCCACACCATGCACAAGTTTCTGTGTTCAGCCAGGTCATGCCCTTAATAGAAATATATTGTATTTCTTAATTCCAAATTCCCAGGGGATAAATGTGACTGGTCCAGCTTTAGTCAGTTGTCAAACTCAGGTCAAACCAACCCTGGCCAGAGGAACAAGGTCATTTTGCACAAACATAGCCATCAGGCCCAAGCCCTGTGTGTGTTGGAGGAGGATTAGTTCTTAGAGAAGGGGGACATGAGCTGCCAGGGTCCCCACAAGGCATCTACCAAACTTTCTTCTGAGATGCCAGAATCTACTTTATTAAAGAGTGCTTCTCTTGGGCCTTCTTTTCTAGGTGATTTTTTAACTCTTCACCCCCCAACGAATGTTTAACTTCTCAATTTTTTTCTTTGTGCCTCTTTCCCCTTGTTTATATGCTTTTCTCCCTTGCCATCTTCTTTTGGCTTCAATGACCATATGTACGAGAATGATTCCAAAATCCATATCTCTGCTCTTCTCAACTTCACTATCATTTTAAAACTGCCTCCAAAACTTTTTTTTTTCTTTATCTTTACTAGAGGCCCGATGCACGAAATTCATGCAAGAACAGGTCTTCCTTCCCCCAGCTGCTGGCACTGGCTTCTCTCTGGCATCCGGGACCCCTGGCTTCCCTCCAGCCCAGCTTCATCCTGAAGGTGGTCCAGAAGGACATCCAGTCTAATTAGCATATTATGCATTTATTATTAGAGATGAGCTTAGGGATGTTACTAAACTTATTGTGGTAATAATCATTTCACATTAAATGTCAGTCAGGTCTTTATGCTGTATACTCTAAACATATCCTGTGCTATCTGTTAATTACATCTCTATAAAACAAAGAAAAAAAACCTACCCCACTTAAATATCCTCTGGTGGTTTTATTTATTTTATTTACTATCTTCTCCCCAAATGGACTCCTCCTTCAAGTTGCCCTGTTCCTGTTAAATCCATCACAATCCTCTCGGGCACCCAAGCTTAGAGCTTCAGAGTTCCCTGACCTGATGCTATCAAGTCCATCAACTGAGAAGGAGCATCCCTCACATCCTTTCCTCCTCTCCATGTCCTCTGTCATCCCCATAACTCTTGTTACCTAAATTCATGTGGATTGTTCTCAAAGCTGATAAATTGTCCTCCCATTTGCAGTCTCTAATCCAGGCTGTAATCTATTCTTGCATTAATATTCATAAAGCACAGCTCCACTCATGTTCTCCCCACCCACTCAAGAATCTCAACAGCTTCTCACTGCATACTCAATAGAGCACAAATCTTGTCTGGCAATCTCCACAACCTGTCCTCAACAGACCAAGCCGTATCTTCCATTAACCATCAGTCAAGGGAGGCTCTTGGATCATCTCCGGGCATATCCTATGTATTCCCAATGACAAACTTCTTCATTCTCTTCTTCCTGAAGCCTTTCCTCAAAAGTTACTTTCCCCTCCCATCACTTCCATATTAGTTTACTTGGATCTCTCCTATGAACAACATATGTTTAGATATGTTTTTTATCTTTTTTTGTAGACATATCTTGTTGCTTCTGATGGACTACAATTTACAAAAGTGTGAGAACAGGCATGCCCTACAAAGTCCTCAACAGTGTACACTAGGAAGACATTTAATAAGTCACTTGATGAGGAGTTAATTAAAGCCTGATGCTAGTAATGTTGTTTCTATTAAGTAAGGCCTGGTGCTAGTAGTGTTGTTGCTAATAACTCCCATTCAGTCCTATTAGATTGTATTACTATGGACTTTTTCAATAAGATGCTGAGTAGAATACTAAAAGTTGTGTGCTACAAAGAAGTTTAAAATAAACAGAAACTTCTCTAGCCAAGCACTGGTGAGGAATTGATTGCACTTTAACAGCAGTTCCTCAACACACACATGTGCCAAAAAGTAAAATTCAGCCATCTAGGAGGAAATTAATCCATGACATATTTAGTCACTCTAAACTCTCATCTAAGAAATAACATCATGAAAATCAAGCATACTCTCTTTATAGGACTACTACTGCTCTCATGTATTGTTGACGTCATGTTTGGAACTAACAAGTGGAATATCACAGCCTGGAAAAAGTTAGAACATTTGCAGTACGTTAGCCCCCACATCTCCAGCCTCTGAATGTGTTGGCTTTGTACAATATAGTCTTTCAATTAAATGATAAAAGTCTATTTATCAGCAAAGAGGATATGCCCCTGGCATCACAGCTGACAACAGGAATTGCTGTAGAGATAGAAGCCAAAAAACTGGTGGTCCTCCACGCTGTCTTCTATCCTTATATAAATTACTCTTCTAATATTTGTGTTACAAATAAAAACTCCCACATTTCTATTGCTTCTTCTGAACTTCTTTTAGAAACAAATCATGGGAAAAGCTTCTTGACATTGGTTTTAGCAAATTTATGTGGATATGATACCCAAGCACAAGCAACAAAAAATAAACCAGAGGAATTACATTGAACCAAAAATAAATCAACAACAAAATGAAAAGGCAATCCACAGAAGAAATATTTGCAAAGTACATATCTGATAAGGGGTTAATATCCAAATATATAAGAAACTCTTACAATTTAATAGTAATAAAAGCAAATAATCTAATTTTAAAATTGGTAAAGTATCTGAATAGACTTTCCCCCCTCCCAAAACACGATATTCAAATAGTCAACAGGTACATGAAAAGGTGCTCAGCATCACTAATCATCAGGGAAATGCAAATTAAAACCACAATGAAATAACACCTCACAGCTGCTGGAATGGCTGTGTCAAAAAGACAAGATTTGCTGGTGAGAATATGGAGAAAAAGCAACCCTTACACACTGTTGGTGGGAATGTCAACCCTTACACACTGTTGGTGCAGCCATTATGGAAAACAATATGATCTTCAAAAAATTAAAAACAGAACTACCAACAATTCCACTTCAGATATACTAGTATATTCGAAGGAAATTAAGTTAGTATTTTGAAGAAATATCAGAACCTCCATATTCACTGCAGCATTATTTGCAATAACCAAGCGTGTTAACAACCTAAATGTCCATCAATGAATAAAGAAAATATATACAATGGAATGTTAGTCATAAAAAGGAAATCCTGCCATTTATGTCAACATGGATGAATCTTGAGAACATTATGCTAAGTGAAATAAGTCAGATGGAGAAAGATGAATACTATATGATCTCATTTATATGTGGAATCTGAAAAAACCCACACCCTCATAGAAACAGAAGAGATCAGTGGTTACCTGGGGTAGGCAGGTGGGGAATGGGCAAACGTATGAAGGTGGTCAAAGATACAAACTTCCAATTATAAGATGAATCAGTTCTGGGGACATAATGTACATCATGTGACTGTAAGCTAACAATACTATGCTGTATAGTTGGAAGATGCAAAATGAATTTTTTAAAAGTTCTCACCATAAAAACATTATTTTAACTATGTGAGGTGATAAATATTAACTTTGTGTTAATCATTTTGCACTACAACTTATATCAAACCATTATATACCTTAAACTTGCACAATCTTATCTCAATTATATCTCAATAAATGTTGGGGGGGGGAAGAAAGTAAAATTTTTATTATTTACATGAAATGTTCCCTTTCTACTTAATTTTTTTCAGTTCCTTTATACAGGCCTCTTGAGAATAGGTGTTCCTACCAGTGAGATGGAGCTAACTACAAATCAGCAGATGTTACTCCCTAACTGATCCTTCTCAACTGTCCTTCTCTGTCCATTTCAGGTGGTTATTTTATTTTTCTGAAAAATGTAACTGCCTTTTCTTCATTACCAATTTCATTTTCCATTTTCAACCTCTGATGACCCTCCAAAGATTAATATTTTTCACTTTGTGGGTATAAGGACCACACTGCAAGATATGCTTTCTTTTTGAATGCCAGCCCAATGCAGCTATCTGTATAGTTTACAGAACCACACGGAACATTTTTCTGCTATGTGGCTATGCCTTTGCAGCAGAAACATACCTGTTATCACTTTTTTTTTCTGACAAAATGCAGTTTTAGTTCATGAGACAAACACTGGATAGAATTTGCTACTTTTTCAACAACATTGAACAAATATTGATTGTCTACCATGTACTGAACACTGTTGTGAAGATTCAGAAGTTATAAAACAGGTAAAAAGTCTTACTTTCATGGCCCTTATATTCTAAACAGACAGAACAAAAAATAATTATGATTTATATAATATGCTTCATGGTGATAGGTGCTCTGGAAAAATAGAGAGAATGCCTAGGGGTGCTTGCAATTTTTAAAGATATCCAGCCCAGCTGGCGTGGCTCAGTGGTTGAGGGTCTACCTATGAACCAGGAGGCCACGATTCAATTCCTGATCAGGGCATACACCTGGTTCTCGTGGGCTCGATCCTCGGTAGAGGGTGAGCAGGAGACAGCCAATCAGTGATTCTCTCCCATCTTTGATGTTTCTATCTCTCTCCCTTTACCTTCATATCTGAAATCAATTACATATGTATGTATGTATGTATGTATATATATATATAAAATAATACAAATGTTTTCAGAAAAGCTGTCATTGTGAAGATGGTGACATCTGAGTAAAGACCTGATGAGAATGAGAAAGTCGTGTGGATATCTGGGGCAAGAACTTTTCAGGCAAAGGGAACACCTACTGCAAAGGTGCATGTAGGCTGTCAGAAGCTGTCAGAAGTTTTACTCCAAGCATCTGCCAGGGGCAAAAATTCAGGCAAGGCTTTTCTTGTTGTTGCTATAAAGAATCCACCTACATTGAGAGCTTAATCAGCTTAAGATGAACATCAGTGTGGATCTGTTTAGTGTTTTCTCTCAAGCCATGACCTCACTGCTAATACTGACAGCCTCTTAGATTCAGATGGGCTTTGGATGAACAGCCTGGCAAACCTGAGTGAAACTACAATAGAAGAGACATTTTAGTAGCTCTGTAGGCCCAATGTTTTTTGTTTTGTTTTGTTTTGTTTTTTGTTTTTATCTCATCCCCTCTTCACATGGGGCTGCATATTAATCAAATGTAGCCAATGATTCCAAGTTTTCATTTAAACCTAAAATGTAGTCCATTACCATTAATGAACTAGGAAGTATGCATAATATAATTTTACCTCTGATTAGCTAATGGAGGATTCTTGTCCCACAGACAAAGACATGGGCTACTGAGAACAAAGGTATTTCCTATGCCACCAAATTGTGCTTTCAATGCTGTCTTCTAGTCAGGACAACACAGTAAAGAGATCTTACTAAGATTAAGTCTTACTGGTATGTAGACTTTCCAGAGACTGTTACAATGAACAGATAATGTGCGCTGAGCCTATCTCACAGCTAGCTTAGTAGGGTTACAATGCTCTTACAGCCAAGCAATCCACACCTCTTTCAAAGGGGTTTCCAATAGCATTGAGAATATTTCCTAAAGTTTCTATTATCTCCCTGGGGTCCTTAATAAGATATTAAGAACTCAACAAATGGTTATTAGAAAGCAGACAATGGATTTATTTTAGCTCACTTTTGCTTTGTTTGGAGACTGGATTTCTTATATAAGAAAATTAGTACTTATTTCATGAGAATATAGATTAAGAGACAACAAAGGTGGTTGTACAAAGAGTAGGTGTTGAACACCCAAATAGGTCATGATGACTTATCAGTAACTGAAAACAATATTTTGTGATCATACTATAGGGGCTGGCAAAAGTAGGCTTACAGTTATAGAGTACACAAAACAGAGTTTATTCTTTTATTATGATTTATTAATTATTGTATTATTTTCCGTATGAACAATTGTAAACCTATTTTTGCCCATCCCTGTAGTTCTCTGTGTGGGTCGTTTAGATTCACTTTAAATGTTTGACTTGTTAGCTATGGTAGATTTGAACAAACACAGAAAGCCTTAAAATGTGGCCAGGTTGTTGTTTTAAATCCAAATCAGAATCATTAGGATTCTGGCTTGGTATAAATTTAGAATTATTGTAATCTAATGTGTTGAAGTTGTTCCATACTTATTTAGGAGTGGCCAGTGATGACATTTCTATGATGAAACCATGCTGTAATCAACCCAACAACTTAGAAAGTTACCAGCATTTTTTTTTTTTTTTACACCTTTACATCTGTCAAACTTTTTGTTCACAATATGCTGAAAAAGTCATTGGAAACAGTGACACAACAGGTCAATTGTACCGAATTTGAGTCAAGTCTTTTTTCGGTTTATAATTAAAAGGAGCTATTCTGGAAAGCAGATTATATATATAATTTTACAACTGAAGACAGCCCACTACATATATATAGTGGGCTGTCTTCAGTTGTAAAATTTCTTTTGAACTGATGGGAATTTATCTTACAGATGAGATTTGCAGACCATTGAAAATACAAACATGTACTCCACAGCTGTGGGCAGTGATGTGCTAGAGCAGAGGGTTTACTCACAACTCAAGTTAGTCCACCTGGGTTAGATGCTTAGCTCCCCACTTACTAGCCTAGTAATTTCAGGCAACACATTTAGCCTTTTTGCGGCTCAGCTGAGAACACCATGGGGCCAATAATAGTGTCTACTTGCGGATTACAGGAGGACCGAATGAGTAAACACACAAAAGATTCTTAGAACAGGCACTGGCACATAGTGAATGTTCAATAGATGTCAATTATTCTAGCGTGTGATAAAGTGAGGAGCTATCATTAGTCTTTTAATAGGATGAAGTATTGGACACAATGCTAGTATTTATATTGGGTTTGTTTCATGCACTTTTTATAGAACCAAGTATGCTTTCTGGTCTGACCGCTTAAGGAAGCAGAGGATGGCTTCTCTAAGTGAAACTGACCCCTGCATCAAGTGCGTGAAATCAAGGAAGCTTGTCAGCGTGGGCAGACACAAGTGTAGACCAATGTGACTTCCCACTTCTCTTTTTTTTTTTTATCTCAAGGAAATTAAGAGAGGGTGCTAATGTACATCCTTAAATTAATTGTTCCAGATTAATGAAGGCTTAAAACCTTGGTTTATTGTAGAGTTTTTGATAGTCATCTAAAACCACTGTGGTCATCCAAAAATCTGTTATCTCTTCTAGTTTCAACTGTAGAATAAAAACTAAAATTTATCACAGCGGATTGTTACAGTAAGTCTGGTATTTATGTCTCCCAGGAGGCCATTTTGCTTCTGGGGAAAGGCAACGGGGTGCCCTCCATTAATATATCTAATGGATGGTGTCATGACGTACAATTCCTTGTTGACCTCCTGCAATTCAGAGTTATTGTCTGGGAACATAAATTCTAATTACCTCATTTCACTGCATAGCTCCTACCCATGTTAGGATAGGTTTGTGGAAGTTATCAGCCCATTGTTCAACCCAGACTTCAGACACTGCTGCTGCTTTACCATGCTTTCTCGGCCTAATTCGCCACGCAAAGTAAGGTTACGACTGACATTAGAGGGGAAAGGATGGATTCTTCTGGTTCCAGCTGCAGAACATCCTACCAGAACAGGTGTACTACTTCCAAGTCAAGTTTGCCTCGGTCTCAGGCTGTACCTTCGGCCCCGCTGGAGGGTGGAGCTCTCGCCGCCTGCTCCCCGGTACGTGCACCCGTCTGTGGGCGTCCACGGGGCACGCGCAGACACTCGGGGACCCACTTTCCCGGGCGGGGGGGGGGGCGCGAGGGGGCAGCCCAATCAAAGCCTCCCTCTCACCTCCGAGGCTGTCAACTCTCACGCCCCGCCCCGCGCGGCCGGCCCCCTCCTCACTCTCCCACCGGCCCCGCCTCCCAGGTTAGAGCTCACCACTGCCATTGGCGGATGCTTCTTTCACTCCTACTCGGGAACCAGTCGCTCGCGTCCTGATGGGGGGCGGCAGAGCCAATGGGAATGCCCGTGGTGGCCGCTGCCGGGTCCCCGAGCGCTGGGGGGCGGGTCCGGGGGGCGGGGCCCGGGCGGGGGAATTAGTTGCCTTTTGGAGTGAGCAGCAGCGGGCTGAGGCGGCGGCGGTGTCGGTGGCGTTTGCGGTGGCGCGGGCTCCCCGGGGACTGGCATACCTCCGGGCCCTGAGCCTCCAACCCGGTCCCCAGCAGCAGAAACCCCGGCCCTCCCTGCAGCCGCGGGGCCTTTCCCGAGCGTGCAGCCCCCGCCTGGCTGCCAGCGGCCCCGGAGGCTGCGGGATCCGGACGGTTGCCTCTCTTCCCCGCTGTCAGCGCGATGCCCCGGGCGGCGGCGGCGGCGGCGGCGGCTGCAGGCTCCTCGCGGCCCCGGCCGTGACCGCCACGCCGCCGAGCCTGACCGGGCGGTTGGGGCCGTTGGACGTTTGTTTTCGCAGCCTTCCCCTCCCCCTCGCCCCGGCGGCGGCGGCGGCGGCGGCGGCGGCGGGGTGCGCGTTGGGAAGGGGGAGCCCAGAGGCTCCGCCCCCTGCCGGCACCCCCGCCCCCTCCCCCTTACACACACTCGCACGCACCGCCGCGCCGGCTCCCACACGCTCCGCGCGCGCCTGCAGCTCGCCCCGCTCCGCGCCTCCGTGGTCGCTGGCGGCGGCGGCGCCCCGGGCCCCGCGGAGCCACCATGTCCACTTCCACTGCCGCCTCCGCCTCCTCCTCCTCCTCCTCCAGTTCCTCCCAGACCCCGCACCCCCCGCCGCCGCAGAGGATGCGGCGCAGCGCCGCCGGCTCCCCGCCCGCCGCCCCCGCCGCGGGGAGTGGGAACGGTGCGGGGGGCGGCGGCGTGGGCTGCGCCGCGGCTGCGGGCGCCGGGCGGCTGCTGCAGCCCATCCGCGCCACCGTCCCCTACCAGCTCCTGCGGGGCAGCCAGCACAGCCCCACGCGCCCGTCCGCCGCCGCCGCCGCCGCCTCGCTGGGCAGCCTCCCGGGGCCCGGCGCGGCCCGCGGCCCCAGCCCGCCCAGCCCGACGCCGCCGCCGCCGCCGGCCGCCGGGGCCCCCATCGAGCCGGCGCCGCGAGCCAAGGGCCGCCCGAGACGGTCCCCCGAGAGCCACCGGAGGAGCAGCTCACCTGAGAGGAGGAGCCCGGGCTCGCCCGCGTGTAGAGGTAGCGAGCCCAACCCTCCGGTCCTCCCGGGCGGGCGGCGTCCCCCTCGACGGTGCCCGGCGCGGAAGCGGCCGCCGCTCCCGGGCTCGCTAGGCTGGTGCATTCCCTGCCCCAGGTGTGAGCGCGGCGGCTCGGGAACCTCACTCACCCTCTGCGGTCGGTCGGTCGGTCGCGGCGGGGATCGGCGGAGCGGAGCGGGACTGTGAAGCCCAACTTCTATTTAACCTCCCCCCCCCCCCCCGCCGCCCCTCCGATTTTATCTCCCATCCCTCACCTGCGTGCGTGCAGAGGTGTTTTCAATGGAAGGGGCTGATGAGCTCACGCATGTGTGTGCTGTTTGCAGCGGGGGAGGGATGGATGGAGGATGGAGGAGTTGGGGCGAAACACCGTAAGAAACACGCACACAAACTCTCTCCAGCAGCCTCTTTGTGCTTTCCTTCCAAGTTCCTAATGTCTGGGACTCCCGGGATGGTTCTTTTTTTCTTTCTTTCTTTTTTTCCCCTTTACTTTCTTTTTCTTTTTTGGAGGGGTGCTTGCGTTAGTTGTGATGTAAGGATATATATTGGTAAGGGGACAGTTTTGGGATGTGCAATTGCAGCGTATAGTGTTTTGTTTTTGCTAACCACCCCCCCCCCCTTGTCTACACACCCCCTCCCCCCCCCCCCCCCGCCGTCTCTATTCTATATGGTCATATGCATCAGAGCAGTACTTCACTGGAAACAGCTTATGCCCAGTTCAACATTTTTTTTCATGGTAAATGTTAAAGATCTGTTTGTGAACTGTGCTCAGTTTTTCCTCCCTTTTTTTAAGTACACCTCACAGTCCAGTTGAGCTGTTAAAGGATCTCAAGTTTCTTTCTTTCTTTTTTTTTTCTTTTTTTTTTTTTTTTTTTTTTTTTTTTTGTTGGGTGTCAAAGGTAATGGTGAGTTTGGATGCTGTCGGCTTCCCTTAAGGTTTTCCGTTTGAGTTCGGTTTTGTTTTTATGTCTAGAGGGACACAGTGCATGATGTAGTTGAGTCACCGGGGAGAAAAGGAAGATTAGCCAAAACAGGGAGTTAAAGCTCATGGGGGAGAGGAGAGCAGCTAAATATTATTAGATGCCAGGCTAGAGCCACAGATGCCGCCGCCGCTGCTGCATTGTGGAGAGAAGAGATCAGACTAAGTGGGAAATCTGCTGGGAAGAGAAGCGCTGTGGAGCTGAGCTCTCTGTGCAATGTTTACGTGGTATGTGGAATATTTTTACGGCGTTTCCTTGATGAGGGTCTTAGGACTTGGAGAAAGTGGCTGTGTTAGGATAGATTACAGCTTTGGTGTTTTCGTTTTAATATTTCTGACCTGTAATTAACATGTTGCCAAGGCACTTGTTTTCAGACCACTTGATGGTGAGGCAAGGGAGGATGCAGTAGCACTGGTATGTGCACATGAGCACCAAGAAATACATCCTGTAATCTGTATGCACCAGGAGGAATGTGCTCCCCCACTCCTCCCCCAGGTCGAGCCAGCTGCTGCAGAAACTGACATCCTCCAGCAAATCCTGAATGAATGAATGAAAACAACGTGATCGCCCTAATAATGACCACCACTGAACACACATCTTTGGTTGTATTTTATAGGAAAGGCCACCATTTTCTAACAGATTAATGCCATATGCACCTCTCTCGCACATTTTCTAGAGCTGTATGAAATGAGAGGTAACAGGATGAAAAGAAGGCAGCAGTTACATTTTTTTTTTTTGAGTGATCTAGCTTAAACAGGGTATAGATTGAGTTTTGGGATTTTCTTTTAGGCACTCATATGAGAGCCATAAAATAAGCATTCCAGACAGATTGTGTACAGAAGGTTTTGTGGGAGAGTAAGAGTAGTTTCGGCAATTGCTACAACAATATAATGGCCATCTAGTACCTCCTCCTCTTTTGTTGATAAACACTAACATCTTACAACAGATCATAGTACAACTTGTTTTTCTGCATCCTTCCAAAGCCTTAATTGCTTAGGAATTACATGGTCCATCATCAGGCAGTTTTAATGAAATTTGTGATCAGGTTTAAACTATCCTCTTTGTTGTTTGTAGTGTGGCACCTCCAAGTTTAATGCAATTTTAATGCAATCATGATGAAAACACTTCTGAGTTTGGGTGTTTGGTAGACAGATTTGCATCATCAGAGAGCTTGTACTGGGAATGGAAGAGGCTTTTCTGCTGGTTTTAACACGGGTGGTTTTGTCAGTTTCTTACATTGAAGTGATTTTTGAATGCAGACTCTTCTGCCCCCAGAGAGCTACCCAAATTAAAACTACAACTATTCTGTTCTGTTTACTTAGCCATTTAAAATCCTTACTATGAATAGTTGGACAATTTCTCAAACAATGACTCAGTTTCTTTTGAATTCTGCAAGGTTCTGACTTCAGTGGGTTTTAGTCTCCACAGGTCAAGGTTCCTGCCGCTGCCTCTGCTGCTGCAGACACTGACATCACTATACTGCATGAATGAAAACAACGTGCTCCGTCTCTTCTCTGCACCTCCTTCCTTTTCTGCACACTGCTCTGGTGTGTGTGTGTGTGTGTGTGTGTGTGTGTGTGTGTGTGTGTGTTTAGATGGTGTGATGCTGGGTATGAAAGTACATTTAAAATGTTAAGTAATGTATTTACTATAGAGGCATATTGTTTACAAGAAACTAAGTGCTATGAGCATTTCGACTCGAGGTGACATAACTGAGCATTCAGTTTTGTTTTTTTTTTGTCTGGACTGGTGGTTATGGAAGAAAACATAGCTTTAAATAATTTTCTTTGGAATTGTCTTACCAGGAAGAAATTATGAAACAATATAATTTCTTAACATATTAGCTCATTGTTGTATCCCTCTCAAACACTTTTAATATGCATAGTTATAAGATTAAGGCTAGAGTTATAAAAAATGGTATTTAGACTTTTTCACCAGACTAAGGAAAAGCTGAATTTTTTAGATAGGTGCATTCGAATTTAATGTGATCTTTTATAAAATATGGCAAGAGGATGCTAATTTCCTTTATTTTTATAGCAGTTTTAGTCTATTTAAATGGGTATTATAATAGATACATAAATTTCCAAATGCATCTTGTTTCTATAGAAAGGACATGGAGTTTTACAAATTGGAACTATCCTGTTTATGCACAGGAATCATATTTTTGTATTTTTAAAAATTTGTTTTGTATTTTTAAGCCTTCGAGGTTTTTTTTATTTATATTCATCTCTTTACTTCTGCCATTAGCAAAATGTCACCCTCCCCTTCTTTGGCTCTGAAGGGTCTTGAAGTGGTGAATGACAAGCTATTGAATGCATCCTCAGGCTCCCTGTGATGTGTTTGTAATAGATGTAAAATCATAAAGTATTATGCAAATAGTTATTTTTTTGTAATGGTAATACATAAAGTGTACCTTTGAGATATATAGGACAACAAATGAGAATATAACAGGTACTATTAAAATTAATGATCTTTAAGCTAAAATCATTAGTAACAACCAAAAGATAATATAATAAAGTTGTTTCTTTCTGAAACCTCATACAGTAAAACCTATGGACTTAAAAATAGAACAAATACAGTTTTCGCTGGGCTAGATAGTAGGCAGCATTGCAAGGTCTCTGGTGATTTTTGTAAAGATTGAGCATTAGAATGAATTATAAATTCTAAAAGATGAAAACATTTGTATTGGAGTACTCTGGATGGAGAGTACTGCTTATCTTTAAGTCTTAACACATCTAGTTAACAAAAACATGGAAGAGCTTGTCATTCTTATAGCTCCTGCTTTGGAAAATAGCATGTGTTGATTTCTCATTTAACCTAACATTTATTAGGCCTAGTTGTTTCAGCAGATTACTAATCCTAGAGTGAAATTTGATTAGAATTTTTCATGAGTACCTTGAGGGCCTTTTTGTCTTACATATTAAGAAGTTACAATTATATTTTTAAAAGAAAATGCAAAGCCAACCAGCATGTAATGTTGAAAGACAGCATGCATGTGTGTGTGTGTGTGTTTTAATCAATTAATTTGCTTTCAGTTTTTTATATCTTCATTAAATTTCCTTTTATGAGTCATTTTATGCTGTGCTTAGTATGTGGAATGCCAATATTTTAAATTACTGTTTTCTCTGGATTTTAAAAGATACTCAGACATTCTCTTCCTATAAAGTTACTCCTCAGGTGTATGTTGTCGGAAATTAAGGTTCTCCTCCAGTCCCCCTCTTGTAAAATTAAATTTCTTCGATTATTTAGATGAATCTGTTTCAAAAAGTTTTGGCTTTTTTTCTTTTTCTCTCCTGAAGTGACAGGTTTCAAATACTCATTTTTGGAAAAAGTTTTCAACCTTTGAGAACTACACTAAATACCAACAACATTCATTATTTATATACCTAATTTTCCTCATCAATTATAGTGCATAAAATTTCTAGCTCAGTGAGTGAATGGCAAAATAGATAATGAATTTATAGAAGTAATTTATTCTTAAACTACTATCTTATGTTCAAAGATTATATTCCTTTCAAATAACTATTACCCTAAACATACCAGTCCTGAATATTATATACCTAAGGTATATCAAAGCACCTAAGTAATTTTCACTCTATGTAAAGTTTTGTGTGTATATATTGAACTAAAAAGTATTTCGTCATTTAAAGTACTTTTTACGGAAGGACATTTCATTTACTGCAGTGTACATTTCTTCAAGGGTTTAATGCAAATTAGGATTTATATATTGGGGAAATGTTGAAGTTACCAGTAATGGCATCCTTGTGGTTTTTATTTTGTGATAATGGGGACTAAATGTGAATTAGAAAACAAAGGAATAATTGGTATCCATGGCAATGAATAGCAATGGAGATAGTGACAACGTTCATCAGTGGCTAATAGGAAAGGGTTTTACTTAAATATTAAATTTAAAAAAAATTTTAAAACCTGTTTTATTAAAACTTACACATGTAACTAAAACTTTCACATCTGTTAAGGAGTGTATACTAATGACTTTGTTATTCCTAATTTTAGTTCAGTCTTTTCTCCAGAGTTTAAAATTCCCAGACACCCACCAAGATGGGCTTTTCCACAGCACCTGTCCTAGGTCTGTGCCTGGCGCTGTTGTGTTTTGTCTGCAATATAAAATTTTGACCCTGGCCAGTATACTGTTTATTTTAACAAGAGGTTGAGCTTATCTATCTGCTGATGGTCTCAAACTGGGTTTTCCAAAAGTAAGTGGAGGAAAGAGAGAAAAGTACTCATCTATTGATACAGAAAACCCTAGGAACTAATGGAGGAGCCAGAAGCCACCTCTCTTTCCCACTACCCCCCTTCTGGACCCCCTGTACTCCATACATCAAATGGCTGATTCAAAAGAATAAGATTGGTGTTTATTTTGCAAAATAAACTATAATGGGTTAATAGTAATTATGAAGAAAATAAAATATTTTACTTATACCATAAACAAATTGTGGAAAAATACTCATATTTCATTTTAGTAGGAACAAACACTGCAAATACCTTTATGCAGTATTATTTACTTCAAGTGAATGCTACTGAGGCAGATACTAATGGGTAAGCTTATCAATAACTTCCCCTATATTATGTTGTGTCTCAAGTTGTAGGTGGAAATAAAACATTTGAGTGCTTACTTAGTACAAGGCAATGTATATTTTTATTCAGCAGGACCGAGACTCAAATTTCTTATTTCGGATCTACTGTTTATTCCACAAGACTATCTAGTTGCTCCTAATTCAAAATACTCTGATATTGGTGAACAGTCATGATTTCTGAGCTAAAAATTGCCAAAGAGTAGCTTTTCTATTGTTTCCACAGCACTATTATTCTGAGCTGGGATGTGCTTTGACATTTTCAGAATGTCTAAAAATGTAAGACCTAGAAGGTTGAATGTAACTGAAATAGAAAATGGATGGATTGGTCATATTTCTCCATTTGTTTATTACATAAAAGTGTGAGTGAGTGAGTGTGTGAGTGAGTGAAAAAACAAAACAACAAAAGAGTAAGGATTACTCAAGAATATGAACTTGTGTTTGGCCTTCCTTACACTTAAAATCTTTGCTATTCTTGCATCATATTATGGTGAGAAGAATTTCTTTTTCCCATGAGTATTAAAAAAAGACAGTTATACATGGTGGTAAATTGATGAATGACTCAGGATTCATTCACCAAGCAGAAACTGCTCTCAAGTGAGTGTCCCAGCAACTTTGTTCACTCAGCCCTCCCAAGAACTAATAGGTGTCATTGAATGTGTGGGTTTGAACTCTGCATGTTTGAAAGTTAATGAAGTGCCACCATGGCACACCTTAAAGATGGCTCATCAAAAATAAGGACTAAAGAGACTAGTGAAACCCATTATTGCCTGGCAAGGTTAGTGTCCAAAATTGTCTTCCAGTTATTAGAATTAAATCCACTAAACATCTGAATGCGTTTCATAACAAGAAGGTAATAATTGCTACAACTTGCTGCCTAATGTTTCTAAAGATCAAATAAATGCCTATCAATTACTGACAGTAATAGCCCTTATTTAGCCAGTATGACCACAGGGAAAACTTTTCTAAATAGTCCTATAGCTAAATTTAACTCTTACATTACTAAAAAATTAACTATTTGATGAAACATTTTCTAAAATTATTTTGTATTATTTTACAATCAGTAATTCTTTTTTACTTTTTTCATTTCTCCCCCAACTTTACTGAGGTATAATTGGCAAATAAAAATCTTGTGTATTTAAGATGTACAACGTGATGATTTGCTATGCATATAAATTGTGAAGTGATTACCACAGTGAGGCTAATTAACACACCAGTCACTTCACACAAGTACTGTTTTTTATGGTATATGATGAGAACACTTATGACATACTCTTAGTATATTTCATTTATATGATACAGATACAGTATTATTAACTGTAGTCTCTATGCTATACATTAGATCCCTACAACTTACTCATAACTGAAAATTTGTGCTCTTTGATGAATACTTCCCCATTCCCCTCATCTGACATCCACTGGCAACTACCATTCTACTCTCTCCTTTTATGAATTTGGCTTTTTAGATTCTCTATGTAAGTAATATCATATAGTGTTTGTTTTTCTGTGTCTGGCTTATTTCACTTGGTACAATGTCTTCCAAGTTCTGTGTTGTTGCCAATGGCAGGATTTCCTTATTTTCAAATTTTTATTTTACTGATTTTTAGAGAGAGAGGAAGGAAGGGGAGAGAGGAACATCCATTTGTCATTACACTTATTTATGCATTCATTGGTTGATTCTTATTTGTGCCCAGACAGGTTATTGAACCACAACTTTGGCATATCTGGACAACGCTAACCAGGTCGGCAAACTGCGGCTTGCAAGCCACATGCAGCTCTTTGGCTCTTCCACAAAATACCACATGCAGGTGTGCATGTACAGTGTGATTAAAACTTTGTGTCCCATGCATAGAAGTTGGTTTTCGGCCTGGAAGGGTCTATTTTGAAGAAGTGGCATTAGAACACGCAAGGGGCCAAACAGCTGCATTTGGCTCCCCTGTTTACCAACCACTGCTCTAACCAATTAAGCTACCTGGTCAGGGTCAGGATTTTCCTTTTTAGAGGCTGTATAATATCCCATTGGGTAGGTGTACCATATTTTCTTTATTCATTCTGCCATCAATGGACATGTAGGGTACTTCCTTATCTTATTGTGAATAATGCTGTAGTGAACTTGGGATGCATATTTTTCTTCAAAATACTGTTTTCACTTCTTTGGATATATACCCAGAAGTGGGACTGCTGGAATGGATGGTAGTTCTTTTTTTAAGTATTTGAAGAACCTTCTCCATACTGTTTTCAATTCCCACCAATTTATCTTTCCAGCAGTAGTGTACAGGGTTATCTTTTCTCCACATCCTTGCCAACACTTTTGTTGTGTCTCTCCCTCCCTCCCTCCCTCCCTCCCTCCCTCCCTCCCTCCCTCCCTCCCTCCCTCCCTCCCTCTCTCTCTCTCTCTCTCTCTCTCTCTCTCTCTCTCTCTCTATATATATATATATATATATATATATATATATATGTAATAGCCAATCTAACAGGTATGAGATGGTATCTCTTCATGGTTTTGCAATTCCATGATAATTATAGATTCTGTGAACATTTTCATGTACTGTTGACCATTTATATGTCGTCTTCTTTTAAAAAAAAAATTTTTTTTTTTATTGATTTCAGAGAGGAAGGGAGCAGGGGAGAGAGGTAGAAACATCAATGGTGAGAATCATTGTTCAGCTGCCTCCAGTGTGCCCCCTACTAGGGATCGAGCCTGCAACTCGGGTATGTGCCCTGACCAGAAATCCAACTGTGATCTCCTAGTTCATGAGCGACGCTCAACCACTGAGCAATCGATGCTCAACCACTGAGCAATACCGGCCTGGCTATATGCCTTCTTTGAGAAAATGTTTATTCAGATAGATTGCCCACTTTTAATTGGGTTATTTGTTTTATTGCTATTGAGTTATGTTTCTTATTTTTTATTAATCCTTTACCAGATATATAGTTTGCAGATATTTCCTACCAACCCATAGATTGCCTTTTTGTTTTGTTGATTATTTCCTTTGCTATGCAACCCTTTTGCTTTGATGTAATCCACTTTGTTTCTTTTTGCTTTTGTTGCTTGTGCTTTTGGTATCATATCCAAAGTGTAACTGCCATCACCATTACCAAGAGCTTTACCCCTTTATTTTGTTCTACCAGTTTTATTTTTTCATGTTGCATATTTAAATATTTAATCCATTTCAAGTTGTTTTTTGTGTGGTGATAAGGGTCCAGTTTCATTTTTTACACCTATATATCCAGTTTTCCAACACTATTTGACTATACCTTTCTCATTGTGTATTCTTGACACCTTTCAAAAATTAGTTGAATGTATTAGTGAGTTTTTATTTCTGCGCTCTCTATTCTGTTCAATTGGTCTTTGTGTCTGTTTTTATGCCAGTACCATATTGTTTTTATTATGATAGCATTGTATAGGCTAGATGATTTTTAATAAAGTGATTATCACTTATTGAGCTTTTATATCATCCCTTGTCTCTTCACTGGAACCCAATGTAGAGTACTTTTATAATCCCTCGTCACAGATGAGGAAATACATCTTGAGAAGTTATGTAATTTGTCCTGTGTCAGGCCATATGCACAGAGGGCCCATGTAATTCTCTAAGTCCTAACTTCAAGTGCACTGAAAGTTACTTTTAGAGCCCAGTTAATTATGAGGCAGGAAAGCATGCACAATGGGTTATCCCATTGCTTATCCAGTTAAGTCATGGAAAGGGCAAAAATAGCTTAAGGGGTGGGGGGGCAGAGTATAAAGAGAAAGCTAAATGGTACTAGAGTCCAGGGTCCATAGAACTTAAAATAGTTGCAAGTATTCCAAGTGATTCAGGCCTCAGGTATGCATTTAAGAATACACTTCAAAACCTTATTATGCCAGCCTTTCCCTTGATGTTTAAAGGACCTACCACTTTGCTAAGACAAAATGTAAATTGAATTTTTAAAAACTACCTTCCCCATGAAATTTCAAAACATGGGTATATTAAGGTCTTTTGTATTTCCACATTTGAAAAGCTTTACACGTATAATAGAGAATCATAAGGCTTCATTCAAACCTAGCATTGATTCTTCACATTTATCATCCTTTGATTTTTATTTTATTTATTTTATTTTATTTATATGTCACTCTCAATGGCAAAGCAACAAGGTTCACTATCTTCTCAATTTATACCTGTTTGGGCTCTTTCACTTTTTCTGGGTTTGCCAATGTGATGCAGACAAGATACTTTGGTCTCCATTTTAATAATATCTCCCAGGGTGTTTTGGCCATTTTTCAGTGTCACTTTTACTTACCATAAGCTCTCTTTAATAGTCAGTGTGGCTCATGAGTCCTTCCATAAGTAACATGAGAAATGGTATTTTTATTAAGTAAAGATATAGTGAAAGTGTTCTATAGAGTCTATGTGATAGTTTACTTTTCTAGTTGAATACATCCGTTTATAAGTTGAATTAGTGAAATAATAGTTGGATCTTGGAAGGTAATAAAAACTAGTAGGGCTTTAGTTGCTCAGGATTACATTAGGTCTAACCCATAAAAAATTTTACTATTCTTATGTAAACCAGTGAAGATATTTTCCATGAAGGTACAAAAAGATCATAGTAAAATGTAGATTTACTTATATATTAGCTGGTAGTCTTTAAATAAAATATATTCATAATATCTTTGAGAGTTCTGGGACAGTGTCATTTTTCTTTTTGCTCTAGTATGTTTGAGATAATCTGATGAATCACTCTGAAAAGAATCCACTGTCCTTTTCCTGCTTAAAGTCAGGTTATTTAAGTGCTCAGTACTTACTAAATGGGGGTTAGCAAACATTGCTAAATGTAGTTTCATTGGTATTGTAAAATCAGGGAGCTGGTCTGTGCTCAGAAATAAGGTGGTTGTTTTCTAAAGCTACAATATTCTATTGTATTTTGATAAGATCTTTACAAAATTTACAGTAAAGCCCATTTATTCTTTATATGCCAAAGTGACCCATTATTAAAAAAATACATTTGGTTTAGTCCATTGCATTGTCCACTCTTTGTCTTTTTGGTTTATATATGGCCAAAGATTAGTGTAGCTTTAATGTAATTCCAGTGATAACTGTTCATTCATTAAATAAATGTTTGTTTCTGGTATTATACTAGTTGTTGGCAGTATGTTAGTGAGTAAAACAGATGGATTGTTCCCCTCTTTCACAAAATATTTATTGAACCCCTATTATGTCTGAGGAATTCTGTTTGACCCATACAGAATACATATTCCAGAATGGGGTATGTTCACATTCATATTTCTGGGCAACGTCAGTTCATTTAAAGTCTGCCAAGAATTTGACCCACTATTTCTTCTGAGCTTTGGACTTTATATTAATTATTATTTTCTTTCATTTACCTTCCTAAGTTAGATTGAGCTTTTTTGTATTCTTTTTGAATACTAAATACTATTTTTCTTTCATCAGCTAAAGCTTAGAAGAGCTTTATCCTATGACTTCTGTATTATATCAAGGTCTAAGCTATACTGCTGCCTGGACATATTATAATATCCTGCTATAGTTTGGCTTAGGACGATGTCACTGACTCTCTGTACATGGGCGTACATACACATACCCTCTCAGAATTCTAGATTGTATTGTTGGATGTGGTTTCTTGTGTAGAAATGTAGTACTATGTAGTAATAATGTTGTGTAGTAATACCTGGACAGTGATGCCCTGTGTGGCTATTGAAATGAGTAGGACTTGGCTTTGACTAAATATCTACTGTTACTTGATATCTTGGTTGAATGCACAATGACTTGTTTTTATTATACCAGAATTTGCTTAATTTAAATTTTTATCTATTTTTAGTTTTCACCTTAAAGAATTACTAGCATTATAGCCTTTAGTATTACTGTTCAGTTGTGTTAGTTAAGCTTTAGGATAGTTGTCCTGTTATACTTTATACTAAGCCACGTGGTTAAAAAAAAATGTCTTTATACAAATACTCCTATTTAATGGACTATTACATTTAATCTCATGGTAAAACAGATCTTGGGTGATCCTTTCTGGCTTGATTTTTTATTTTATTTTTTAGCATGTATATGGAACCTTGAAAAAAAGCATATAGCCCTTGAATATAACATATAATAAACCATCTAAAATTGCATATAGAAATTTTAGGAAATAGGAAGGCATAGGAAAAGTAATGAAATATATTATTGCTAATTCTTGTTTGATCATGTAAAATATTTCATTCTTGAATTAAGTGCCTCATAATGTAAAAGAAGGTAAATATATAATACAGTAGCTAAATTTTTTATTTGATTCACTCTTATTATTCCCATCATTAATACAGCAATTCTAGAGACTTTAACAGTTCAATTATGATTTTTAAAATTTCAATTCATCTTAATGTTTCTATAAGTCTGTATTCAAGATCATTTAGGGGGATGTGTGTACTTCACCAAGTAGTACTTTGTCAATTTTAGCGTTCCAGCATCCAGCATGGTGTCTGGTGCTTAAAAGGCCCTGTGGTAAATATTTATGAAATCCTTACATAGAATTTACATAGAGATTTCTGTTTTAGCTATGTGTGTTGTTAGGTTCAAATCACTGAACAGTGTTTATTATTGGCATGCAGTCCTATAAATATCTGACAAAAATGCAAATTAATAGCTTTTACTTGTGTGGCTCATTTTCTAAAATGCCTAATGGTTTAGGTAACTGATGACTGTTATCCTCATTTAGGGCCTGTCATTCACCAGTGATGTGTAAGCCTGGAAAAGCACTGATTTAGACCTTCACATAGAAAAGGAGCTGGGTCCTTTTCCTGCTAGAAATAGGTGGAACAGGAGATGGCTGATATTAAGATAGTCAAACTTTCGAAGAGACAATTCTATAAAGTGTGTTTCTAAGTTACATTTAGAGTTCTGCTAAGTAAATTTTGGTCTAGTAAGGCTCCATAGAATTAACTTCTGAAGCTGTTATATTTAGAGAAACTTAAACCATCATGCTTAAAGCTTGGTGGTAGATTTTTCAGTTAAAAATCTAAATGTTTTTATAGTCTGTCATAAATATCATGATTATACTAAGCTACAAGAAAGGAGAAAGTAAATTACATATTAATTTGTGCTTCATTATAATGTAAAATTTTTAAATTGTAGAGCAGATTTTGCAGTGGTTATTTGCTTTAGAATGTCTAACTTATGTGCAAGTAAAATTATTCAATTTACCGAAGTGTTATTTACACAAACTTTTTAGGAAGTCAGTTACACAAGGTTGAGGTTTATCTGAGGTTGTAAAAACACATTACTGAATAGTGTAATTTCTTATTGCTGCATAAAATGTTTTAGTGACATTTAGTAGCATTAACTAATATCATAAGTTATTAAAATGAGCATGAATCGATCTTTTCCATTCCCTTTCTAGTCTGAGTTTAATGATTCTAAGAAATTTGGTATTGAAAGAACCCTAAAAGGGAAATACCTCTTATGCAATAATGATTTTATTTCTCACATTTCTCTATAGAAACATATGCTTTTAAATTAGATAAATATTCCAAGGTTTTTTCCTAGAACATTTTGCTCTTACAAAAAGAAGTTATTACTTCAGTTATAATTTCCTAGCAAACTGATTCTAACCAGCTTCATGAGGATATATTTCTTCCATCATGAAAAACTTTAACAAAACTTACTCTTTTTGAGATCAGGAGGATAAAGCAATAACTAGAGTATGCATAATTAGACTAGAAATATGATTAGTGCTATGAATTATGATTTTATTTATAGTTGTATATTCCTTCCATCAAGATTTAACTTAAAGTATCTGTATAAACTTAAAGACCAGCTAATTAATTGGCTAGCTAATCTGTATATTCCCAAGGACTACTTAATGTGGGTGTGTATATGAGTATAAGAGGAAGAAGGCCCTAAAGTTTACATTCCTTTCGCAGCCATCACTGGCTCATAATACTGTAAATAGTTTTAATATGGGAAGTGGTGGTGACTTAGGGATTTTGCTTGTTTCATTAAGGTAAAACCAATAGACAGGTAACTAGATACAATTCTGAATATCTTCCTTGTGACTATGGGAAAATTTACAATTACTACTGTATTTCCTTCCTGGAGCCATGTCTTTAGTTGAATTCTTTGATCAATCAGTTTACTTCAGAGTTGTTTGGTAAAAAGTAAGTTTGTTGGGTGGGTTTGGACAAACAAAATCAGTTTAAATATAAATTTCCTTTTCTGAATCATCTAACACAGCTTAGAATGACAGTCCATTTGTCTGCTGTTTAAGTTCTTAACAAATGTATGATAATTTTCTATATTGGAGTTAGCTTTGTGCTTTTTGATCAGGGATTTATGTTGTTATTTAAATTCAGAATTGAAAAAAGCATTGAAAAGTATTAATTGCATTTCTACTGATGGAGTGGGAATTTTTATAGGTGGTACCTGTGTATGCAAATTAAAACAGACATGATCTTTACATTTTGTAAGTTTAAATATTTATATATTTTAAAATATTTTTAGAACTGTCTTTGCATGTTTTGCTTATTATCTTTACCTGCTTGCTGGTTTTGTTACCACCTGTACAAAAACTTTAAAGTGTATTCAGCCTATGTTTTACAGAGTAGAATATATCATACTCTCTAAGTTAACATACTTTGAAAAATTAGCCTAATATATTTTTCTATTCTTTGGATAAAAAACACACACAATAATTTATTAATAAATTTTATCCTATAAATTCAAAATTTGGGTCATGTGTTTTAATTATTTATATGTAAGAAGATATGAATAGAAGTACAGTTATCAAGATGAGTAGAGTATCAGATTATTTAAATTTAAACTTAGAGACTTGGTAGGAATGGAGTTGAATGGTTTCTATTTGCTTATTGGCACTGTGGAGCACAGCCTGGATGAAGACTGTCAGACCCAGAGCATCATTGGGTTGTGTTCTTAATTTCTTGCCAGCATAATCATTGACTTTTCCTCCTCCCTCATTTCTCCCATCCTACTGATCACTGTATCTTATCCCTTCTCCTCAGAATTATCTTCTGAATCTAGTGGCTTTTTTCCATTCCCTTCATATCTTAATTACTACTTGTTGCTTGGACTCTTGGAACTACCACCTCTGAAGTGGTTTCCCCTGCTGTCAGTCCCCCATCTTTAATTTAGCTATTGCACTGCTATAAGCATAGTCTTTCTATACAAAAAGAAAAAAAAATCTGAAATTCAAAATCTGTAGCTTAACATAAAGGACTTATCTCAGCACCCTCCTTTGTGTACCTTTCATTTCTTACAAACTAAACTCACTTTTTAGTTGAAAACACTATTATTTTATAGACCCATCTATCTTTTGAATACATACATATTCCTTGTCAGGGTAAAGTAATATCCATTGCTTTAAATTTGATTAAGTTAGTTTATTCTATCTGTGGTGACAGTTTATGATAATTCAGTGAGACTTATTCTAAAATTTGGCTCAAACTACTCCAAGGGTAATTCAAACAAATGATAAATGAAGTTAAGCCCTTCTCTAGTAGAGACTTCTGTTTATTCACCAACCCATTTTCTTTTCCTCTTGATCCCATATCTATTCTATATATACTTCCTTTGTAGTTAGGCAAGGCTAAATGACATATAGCACTTTCATCCTTATTCAATAAAAAAAGCACTGTTGATCCTCCTATTTTCTCTTTCCTCATCCGCCAGCTATATGCGGAGATTCTAGCAGAGGACTCCATCGAAGGTGGAGTCACAAGATGAAGAAAGTTTGAACTCTGTGAATGATCATGTAGAAGGCGATCTGTCAGCCATGAACATACACATTGTCATTTTATTATGATAAGGCACCAATTTTTAAAAATTGTAGCTGCTAGCATTAGCAGCTTTACTGCACCTCAGAATTTTAAAAAGGTGGTTACCAGCTGCTCCTACTGGAGCTACTTTGAAGTTTACCTTGGGAATCCCATTCTTTCTTTATCTGATCCATCACATTGGCACTTGGGGTTCAGTGCTTCTGTCAGTACACAAAAGACGCTTTATCAAGTTGATTGTATGAACTTGGTGGAATGTATTTTTATACAATTTGCAATTTAGTCTAAATATGCTACTTCACTACTCTTTTATTAAAGACTAGAGGCCTGGTGGGGTCCCTTGGCCTGGCCGGTGATCCAGGCCTATTGGAGGGCCAGCCAGCTGGAGGGAGGGGTCCCGGGAGGTTGGCCAGCTGGCCCCCCCGAATTGGGGCCTATTGAGGGACTGGCTGGCCCAAGGGAGGGGCCGCAAGAGGTTGCCTGTGCTAGCACACTGACCGCAGGGGGCAGCTCCTACATTGAGCGTCTGCCCCCTGGTGGTCAGTGCCAGCCATAGTGACTGGTTGACCTGTCATTCCAATCCTTTGGTCATAAAGGTTGCTTAAGCATATAGATAGACAGATATAGATATAGATATAGATATAGATATATAGATATATGTAGATTTAAAGGACCATTTTCCAAAAAAGTTCAGAGCTGTTTTAAGCACAGTAAGTAAGCCTTATGAAAGTAAGAATGCCTGGCAGGACTAGAAGTTTATGTATTTGTTAAATGGTCTTATTATTTTATATAAAAAGTGTTATGTTTCTTGAATATGCACTATATGAAGAGTGCTGAGACTCTTCGCAAAAGTGTCCTTTGGTAAAGAGGTCCAAAATACCTGCCAGGTAATAATCTAGTTTATGAACATTTGCTTCATAAAGACTAAGGAAAGGATAGACAAATGATATCCACAATAACAAATGTTTCTTGAACCTCATGGATATGGACAACAGTGTGGTGATTTCTGGGATGAGGGTGGGGAGGTATAAGAAAGTATAGAGGAAATGAGAAATGAGGGGAAAAAATGTTTCATGGGTAGTTGTGCTAAGGGCTAGAGCAGGGGTCTTCAAACTACGGCCCGCGGGCCACATGCGGCCCGCAGAGGAGTCTGATCCGGCCCGCCAGGTTTTCTGGGCAGTGAGCACAGCTGAGGTGTTACAGTAGGAATTAGTAGTTCATATAGTCCGGCCCTCCAGCTCTCTGAGGGACCGTGATCTGGCCCCCACTTTAAAAAGTTTGAGGACCACGGGCTAGAGAAACAACAACAAAAAGACAAAAGCCTTAATTTTAGAAATAACCAAATAAAAAAGCCTTGATTTTAGGAATGAGCCCACCCTCTGCCAGATATATCTTAATCATTTATTAATGCTAAAACAGATTAGTAAATGCTGGCAGGTTTTTCTTTACTATTTCATTCTCAAGAAAAAAATTGCTGAGATTGCTAAGATCTATAGTTAGAATGAATCTTCTGTTTATGAAATTGTGAAGGAAGAAAAAGAAATTTGTACTAATTTTGCTGTCGCACCTCACTGCAAAAGTTATGGCCACAGTAGTTGATAAGTTCTTAGTTAAGATTGAAAAGGCTTTAAATTTGTGGGTAGGAAATATGAACAGAAAGTGTGTTCTGAGTGACGGCAGTGTGCTGTGCCAGAAAATATTGAACCTATGCAAGGATGGTTCCACAGATTTAGGAATAGGTTTGGCATGTTATTTCACATCATCATGGTTTGTTTTTATAATTGTTCTATTTTTATTAGTTATTATCACTAATCTCTTACTGTGCCTAATTTGAAAATTAAAATTTATCATAGGTATGTATGTATAGGAAAAAACAATATATAGGGATCAAGTACTATCCACTGGGGTCTTAAAAAGTATCCCCCATGGAGAGAGAGGTAGATGAGTTATTTGACATTTTAATGGAAAATAAGCAAACTTGTATTTATAATGTTTGAAGATATATTGTTTAGTATTTTCTCTATCTCAACCCTATGCAGAAAGGGTTAAAAATTCTAATAGGTGAAGAGGCAGAGAGGAGGGAGGAAAATACAGTTTACCAATCTTAGTATGGCTTTGTTTTCCTCCTATATTGAGTCTTTCCAGTATATATGGACATGTTCAATTTTTTTATTCCAAGTGCCCTAGCTATTCTAGGTATTGTTAAGAGTCAAGCTATATTAAAAACTATAGTCTGGTATTTGTTCACTTTTATCATTTAAGGAAAAAACATTAACTTAGATGCCAATAACAGCAAACTCTGGAATTTTGTGACTTTAGTCCATTTGTAGCTCCTTGGGCAGTGACATTTTGACTGCAGTACAGTTCAGTCAATACTATCAATAAACTATTTTTGACTAAGATTATAATGGCCAGTTCTGTGGCTTTTGTAGATAAATAAGGTGTGATGCTATTCTAAAATATTTTATGACACGCTTCCCCTACATTTAGTCGTGCCACCAGTCATTTTATTCTTTATTAAGTTGCTTTTTTAGCCCTTGGCAATGTTTCCTGGCAACCTTTTATGCACAATATTTGTAGAATTGTTGAGGTGGAAGGTGTTCTGTGTATGCAAACACAGAACTGGTTTTTACCCTGTTCTGTTTTACTCCACGGCCTCCACAAAGGTGTCATTTGTGTAGACTTTTCCTTCAGGATGTTTCCTGCAACTTTTGGCTGTTTCCGACTTTAATGAAGCCTTCAATTTTGGATACATGTCTACTTGACAGCTACATATTTAATTCTTTGGTGTCAATATTTATAAAAGTAAATGCTAGAATAAACATCTGTGCTTATTTCTGAAGCCTTCATTCTGTTGAGTCTTTTGATTTTGGCTTTATTCTAGAGCAGTGTTTTCGTTGTGTATTTTCCAGTTAACAACATGTTCACCATTGCTGGATTTAAGAACACAATGTGAGGGAAGATACAGCTTGTAAGCTGGACTTAATTTACGTAGATTCTTAATTAGGGTCTTTTACATTAAGCAAAACAGTGGCACCTACACATATTTCAGTACAGATTTCTGTTTATAATTTGCCTTTGCAGTCATACCTTACTGAAGTTAAGCAGTTGTTACTCTTTTCCTAGGCCTTTCTCCTTAATCTCCTCTACATTTATAGAATTAACTACTTAACTCTATTATTATGATACTAGAAGCCCAGTGCATGAAATTTGTACATTGGAGGTGTGTGTGTGTGTGTGTGTGTGTGTGTGTGTGTGTTCCTTAGCCCAGTCTGCACCCTCTCCAATCTGGGACCATTTTGAGAGATGTCTGACTGCCTGTTTAGACCCTATCCCTCTCACAATCCAGGACTGCTGGCTCCTAACTGCTCACCTGCCTGCCTGCCTGATTGCCCCTAATCACTTCTGCCTCCCAGCCTGATCACTCCCTAACCACTCCCCTGTGAGCCTGATCTATGCCTAACTGCTCCCCTGCAGGCCTGGTCACCCCTAACTGCCCTCCCCTGTTGGCCTCATCCCCCCAACTGTCCTCCCCTGCAGGCCTGGGTCCCTCCAACTGTCCTCACCTGCTGGCCTGGTCCCCCGCAACTGCCCTCCCCTGAAGGCCTGGGTCTCCCCCCTCCTCCCCCCCCCCCCCCACACTGTCCTCCCTCTGCAGGTCTGGTCGTCCCCAACTGCCTTCCTCTGCTGGCCAAGTTACCCCTAACTACCCTCCCCTGCATGCCTGATCGCCCTAACCGTCCTCCCTTGTAGGCCTGATTCTTCCCAACTGCTGTCCCCTGCTGGCCTGATCACCCACATCTGCTGTCCCCTGCTGGCCATCTTGTTGTAGCCATTTTGTGTTCACATGGGGATGGCCATCTTATGTGTTGGAATGATGATCAACTTGCATATTATCTCTTTATTTTATAGGATTATGAGCTAATCTGTAGTTGTTATTTCCTAGGCAGAATGTTTATAGCTTTGACTTAGGTTTGGATCTTACCATTGTTTATAAATTGCATGTTGTTAAAATATATTTGGATTTATAATTCTACAAACTTCCAGGATAGATATCATTAGAACAGATGAGTACTTGTCAGACTGTGGTGTTTTCTGTCATATTAAGTCATTATTCTTTATTCAAATAGAAATAAAGATTATGATTTTTTTAAAGATTCTTATTCAGAATCAAGAACTGTAGTTGTCAATACAGATTTCTAAAGCTCTCGTTTTACAGAGTATAAATTGATTGTCCTTTTGGAGTAGTGTTATTTCCATAATAATAATAGTCATAATTCTATCTTGGCCTTGAAAATTATTTTAGGACTCTTTGTCTTTAGTGACGTGTCTGGTAGATGATGGGATGATGTGGAAAGAGCTTGGTTATTTTTGTCCCTTCAAAAAGAAGGCCCTTTTAGATTTGGCTCCTTGCAAGGTGAAGGCCTCGTCAAGGCTTCTTCCCATCTAGTCTTATCAACATGACTCTCCAGCCTCCCCACATTACCTATACTAATAAAAGGGTGATTTGCTAATTAGATCGAATAGACCAGATGTCTCCCGGACATCCTTTCAGACAAAGCCTTTGTGGTGGAGGCTGAGGCAGAGGCAGTTAGGGGCAATCAGGCCATCAGGCAGAGGCAGTTATGGGTGATCAGGCAGGCAGCCAGAGGTCCCAACTTTATCTCAACTATCTCTTTTCTTTGCTTTTATTACTCTTGTTCTGTTTAGTTTGGATTCAACTCCCAGTAATTTCTCCTCAGCATTGGACTCTGCATTGCTAGCAGCTTTTGTTTGTGAGATTTGAGACTAGCCATATTGTTAGTTCTGACTTGATTCAGGTGGGGTCCTCTTGTATTTACTTGAAAGTTGGATCCTGTTGAACCCCCTACCAATTTTGACTATCTCAGAATCCCCCTTTATATTTACCCATTACTGATCATGTTCTTTTTGTTCTTGGAACTATCAGACGCTTCTCACTAATTTTTGATGCTTTGTCCCTATTTGCTTATATTTGACATTTTTGCAGGGCAACTTTATGACATTGATGTGTTGTAGATATTGATCTGGAGTCTTTGATATTGCTGTCCTCATTGCTCTATCTTTATAGGGAAATTCAATGTCTTTTCTGTTACCATCTTTCTCACTTTCAGAATATTTTAACAAAACTTTTATGCAAGGAATTATCTCAAATGTTGAGTTATTATTGTTCTACTTAGTGGACAAATAATGCTGTGTATATTAGAAACTTGCCATGATATAAAAACTAAGAGACAGGTTAGTATTATAAACTGAAACTGCTACTGGGAACAAAATAGAGGGGTGTGTGTGTGTGTGTGTGTGTGTGCGTGTGCGCGCGCGCGCGTGAATTTCTCTTTGTGGACATGTATCAAATAAAAGCAGCTGAAATTTTTAGTAATACCCTCTACTAGAAGAATTTTTTTCTATATTTAACTTTCTTAATTCTCATTATAAAGTAAACTTTGAGAGGAAAATACCTTAATGTAATCACAATTCTGGGAAAATTATTCCCTACTTTAAAAAGCATGGACTTTTGTCCTGGCTGGGTGGTTCAGTTGGCTGGGTTGTCCTCCCATGCACCAAAGAGTTGTGGGTTCAATTCCTTGTCAGGAAACTTACCCACGTTGCAGGTTCAATTCCTAGTTGGGTGTGTATGGAAGGCAACTGATTAACATTTCTCTCTCACATCAATGTTTCTCTCTCTCTTTCTCTCTCTCTCTATCTCTATCTTTATCTCTATCTCTCTCTGCCTCTTGCTCTCTCTGTCTCTCTTTCCAATTAATGAAAACATTGCCTCTGGTGAAGATTAAAAAGAAATCAAGAACTATCAGCAATAAAATTATCATGCTGTGGTGAAGATACTGCCCATTCTGTTGCCTTTACTGTAGCCTTTTTTGTTTGTTTTCCTTTTTAAATTGGAATATAATAGTGAATCAATATAATCTTGGTAAAAATAACTTCCAGCCATGAAACAAAATTTTGTGAAATATTTTGTCTTCTGATTAAGGGATATTTGCTTTCCTTTCACTTATAATATTGCCTTCCATCTTTGATCCTCTTGTTTTGATTGTTTTATAGTTCTAATACTCTGTGATTATTTCTTTAGCATTGAACCTTTTATTCCTAATGTATTTTAGATGTTTGGAATCTCTATTAATGAATTAATTGGAAGTTCATTAAGCTTATGTATGGAAACTTCTACTAATTATAGCTTTGCCAGGATTCCTTAAAGTACCACCGTTTTGCAACCAGAAGAAATGAACTTTAAAATCTTTAGCTTCTCATCTGCCATATGTGTAAAATTTTTTTTGTAGATATATTTCAAATGTCAGAGCATCATTTTAATTTGTTGTGCTTGTCACCAGGCTTCATAGCCATTTTAGTGAAGTTAGCTTTACAACCTTCATCCAAAAATACTCTTGGGTTTTCTTTGAAAATAGGCTAAAGGCCTTCCTCCAAATGTCTTATTTCAACTTATATGTCATTTGACACAGATTTAATTGAGTGAGCTGTACCTAAAGAATCTTTCCTAAATGCATGCTTGACTACATTTTTTTAATTGTTTTTCTTAACAGACCTCAAGTTACTGGCTGTGTCAGGCCTCATTTGGTCAAAAGCATGTTTGTTTCTCTTGTCAGCTTCTTGATTGGTTCCTTTCCAGATTTCTGTAGGGCAGCCATATGGTCATTTCTGCATGTTTTCTAGATTGCTGCTGTGGCTGGATTCCAAGTCTGGTTGATTAGTGTTTCACAATCGACTCACACTGAGATGGCTTTAGTTTTTGCCCTTTATAGTTTTATTTTAGATAGCGTATTCCTATCTGGTGTCCTTCCTGTCCTATCTGAAGTTCATTTAATTTTGATGATTTTATTTTACGTGGCTTTTCATCTTCCTATATGTCAAGGAAGAAAGACCTATAAAGGCCATTGGTGAGTGCCTAGATTATGCTAATTTTGGAAAACTGAATCTAGTAATAATTCTCCTAGATAATCAATATTAATGTATATCAGACTGGCTAATGGGGTATATTAATCTCCTTTCTACTGGTTTTTCTTAGTTGTACAGTCCTTAAAATTTTTTTTAATTTATTTTAATAGTGATGTTAAAAACAAAAATTATCCATGACACTTACTAAAGAATGGTAAGGCAGACTTTCTTCAGGGGGACTATCGTGATAGGGACCATTACAATTGGGCTCAAACTGTGAATATAATATGAAAATTAGGAAATTATAACTAAGGAGTAGCGTGTATCTGGGGAAGTAGGGTTAGTGGATGGAAAATTACTAAGAGGAAAGAAACATTGGGATAAGGGAGGATTCTGTCTAGAGAGACTTAGAATTGTTTCTGAAGGCAGGCCAGGGGATGATGGAGGAAGAAGAACCTAATCAGAGATCGAGGGTGATCAGATCTTGAGGGTGGGGATTTTGGTCAAACTGACTTAGTAAGATTCTTGCCAAAATTGGACAATGTGGAGACAAACAGGAACACTCAAAAGTTGAAACTTGGTTGAGAAGAGTTCAGAGGAACCTAACCAAAGTTTGGTCAAGGTTAGACTCTTTGTCAGTGATACTGTAGTTTTCGAGAAAATAGCTGTCATTCCAGAAATACTGAGGCAAAGTCTTGATCCCTGCTAGATTAGGAACTGTATCATTTCAGAGTATTTTGAAGTTGAAAAGCAACTTAATGCCTTATGTTCAGTCTCTGCTCGAGGAATTTTTATTTTGATGATGAATGTTGAAATTATGTGAATGAGTTAATTTATGTGTCATGAATAACTCATTGATTTTTCTGTTAAAGATAAATTTTAACATAATATTTTCAGACGGGCTAAAATTTTTAAACCAAGTTAATTATTAAAATCAAAATTTTACTTTGCTCATATGTTTAATTTTACTTTGGCACTTTCAATTTATAAAGGAACCTACTTAATGTATTTTTTCATACATCATAATAGGGACCATATTTTTCAGGAAGAAAATTAATTATAGTTATATTTTATTTGGATGCAAAATGCCCTGTTTGGATGGGAGGATCTTTCTAAAAGCGGCTATATTGAACTTTGTCTTTGTTACCTCATTTTTCTAGTGTTCCTAACTAATCTACCTAGAGTGCTCTGTGTTTAGGTTTGAAGGTTCTAAGTGTCCTGGCTGGCCTTGGTTTTAGAATGGGAACTTTTGAAGAAGATAATAATAGATGTTGAATTTATTAGATCCTAGAAGTGTAGCCACTAGTTGCAGTGGGGTTTTCTTGGGTGTATAGTCAAACTTTCAGTGCCTCCAAATGGAGTAGGTTATTCTCAGAAAGAGATTTATTTTTGAGCACATAAAATTTTAGAGGCTCTAATTCCAATCTTCAGACATAAGTTCTCAAGCTTTTAGTAGTAGCATTAGAGTCACCTGAGATGCTTATTAAAAAATGTGTTTTCTTGGTCCCACTACCAGAGAGTTAACAAACATTTCACACTTTGAAAAACACTGCTTTTAGACTTCATTGATTCCCAAATCTGGTGATGCATTTGAATTAATATAGTTTGGTCTAAAAAATATGTTGCTACCTGGTTCCATCCTATAACTACTTAATTAGAACCTCTGGGAAGGTAGCTCATTAACTTGCCTTTTTAACAAGGTACCTGATGATCCTTATACAGAAAACCATATCTCAGAATCTCATTCTTGAGATTTATTGCTTAGAACTGTGGTAGGCAAACTGGGGCTCCTTGGCCCCTTGAGTGTGGCTCTTCCACAAAATACCATGGCCTGGGCAAGTCTATTTTGAAGAAGTCGCATTAGAAGAAGTTTTAAGTTAAAAAAAAAATTGGCTCTCAAATTTCAATCGTTGTACTGTTGATATTTGGCTCTGTTGACTAATGAGTTTGCTGACCACTGGCTTAGACTATGAGTTGCATGAGGGCCTTGTGCTTTTATGTTCTAGAATCTCCCAAGATCTAATTTCTCGATGAAATATTAAAAATCTGTTTCTATTACTTCTCATTCATGCCCAGTTGTTAACATTGTTAATGGCTAAAAAGTATTGCCATTTCTTGAACAACATTTTTTAACATTCTTCTAAATCAATACCAAGTAATTTAAGACATGCACACACGTATGCATTTATGTTTGCATTACGGATCAAATGACTGTTTTCATTTTGGAGATTAACAAAGTTAGGTTAAACATGATTTTGCTATGCTAACTATTAAAGAATCAAAAGATGATACACACTTTAGAAGCTTAAATTCAAAACAAAATATTACATATGTGTGTTCTGATACTCTTGGCTAACTGTTAATGTGATGTTTTTATATTCAATCTAGTTTTTTAATATGAGTTTTGTGTAGTAAAGTACTGGAAAATTTGGTATTAGTGCTTAGTTATCTTAAGCATTTTACTGAATTGCATGGCTTGTGGATTCTTTACAGTCATAATCAGTGATGGATTTTGAATAAAGTAAGAACCAGTTCATTCTTGGTTTTGGTGTTGTAATGGCTAAGTTTCATGCAGTTATAGTCATTAAATAATAGTTGAAGGAACAATAGCTCTTTTTTCAAAATGTTTAGGTAAATTATTATTTAAATGCTTTCTTTGAGTTTAGATATGCCTTGCTTATGTAATCAATGTTAATGGAAAGCTTTGGCTAATAATCATTAATTGAGACCTAACACAGACAACTGACCTTTTCTACTTACTTTTGCAAACTAAAGTAGCTATTTCATCTTTATGAACATAGGATGAAAAGATTGGAGTACAATAAAGTCCAAGAAAAGAATGTAAGCACTTGTTTTATTATATGTGTTGGTTTACACTCAGTATGGATATATCATAGCACTCACAAATAATGCATCCTCTTTACCAGTTGGTAAGTTTGGATTGCAAGGTGTGGTAGCTTGTTTTATACTACTTTGTAGCTAAAATCCTTAAAGTTTCTAACATTCAATAACACTTTTTTAATTGAATAAATTTTATTGAATTTTGTTAATTTTCCACTACAGATTAGCTTCTTACAGAGATCAGATTTCCAGCCTCACTAACTTAGTCATCTTCCACTAAAGTAAAATGGCTGTTGGGAACAAATTGATTTAACATTGTATTACATTGTTCTGGCAGTTAAGATATTAAGCACTTGTCTGTTTAGAACAAAAAGGCTTGGTTTGATATTCAGACTCAGACTTAATACAGCTTTAAAGCTCTTTTACTATTATTACTTTAAAGTTGAGTTTCCAATTGACTGTTAGAGAGCAAGAATTATTTTGAATAGTTCTCAGTACCCCAGAGGAGCCTCAGGCCTACCAACTGCTGCTGCCATGTGGCTTGCTATTCAGGGAAAGGAATAGGGAGGGAAAGCACAACCTGTAGATGAGTGTAACAAGGAAGCCTTTTTACATAGTGCTGCTCTGAACAGTCTCCTCCTGACAATGGTGATCATACTGGAAATAAATGAGATTTTTCAAACTGTCATTTCCTATTGCTGAATTTAGTTATTCTGTATTTTACTCTCCTTTAAGAGATGTTATCAACAGAACTGCTAAGTGGCATAACAAGACTACTATTCTTACTATCTGTTGTCTAATTTTGCCTTGTTTGCTTTCCTGTCCTTCATTGATGTACATGTTCCATACATACTGCTGTATATTATAGTTTAATTTTATACACACACACACATACACACACTCACACACTGAATTCATGCATGAGTGGGATCCAGCCGGCCTGGCCCTAATCAGGGCAGATGGGGGCTGAGCCTATTGGGAGGAGAAGACACTGGTAGGTTGGCCGGCTAGCCTGCCCCAATCAGGGCCTGATCAGGGCTGACCTGGCTGGGGGAGGGTCCGTGGGTAATTGGCTGATTAGGGTCTGGCAGTCAATCAGGAAACAGAGCTGCCTGGGGGGAGGGGCGGCAGGCCAATCAGGGTGGTGGGGGCTGATAAGGGGTGGGGCCAGCAGTTGGGGGGTGGCAGTGGCCTATGGGAGGGGCCATTGGTGGTTGGCCAGCCAGCCCAACCCCTATTCAGGGTGGTGAGGGCCCATAGGGGGCAGGGCCAGCTGGAGGGAGGGGTTGAAGGAGGTTGGCGGGCTAGCCCCAACCCCTGATGGCCTGGTTCACTGGCCACAGTGGCCATCATAGCCACCGGTTGTTCCTGCATTAACGGCCACTGGCTTTTTATCTATATAGATATATCTCCCCCAAAAAGAGAGTAAACTCCTTGAGAGGAGTTTAAAATTTATGTCGTAATTTTTCTTGGTACATGAAACAGCGCTTTGCATATAGTAGACATTCAGTGAGTTTTACTTAGTAGTAATGTTGAGTTTTGCCACTTATGAAGGTACTATTTTCCTGGTGCCTAGTTAGCTTAAGTAATGACAATAAGTATTTTATTGATTTTATTTCATACTTTTCATATATAATTAAATATTTACTTTAGCAATTTTGTTTATTCAAGCTCTTATAAATTAATTCAAAGATGGTTTGACGATACTAATATGGGTTTCTAGTTGATAAGGTGTTCTCTTATTTGATCTGTTTGAATTGAGGTCATTATGTAATAACTAGAGGCCTGGTGCATGAATTCATGCATGGATGGGGTCCCTCTGCCTGGCAGGAGCCTATTGGGGCCTGCCAGGAGCCTTTTGGGGCCCGCCAGCCAAGGGGAGTAACCGAGGGAGGTTGGCTGTAGGAGCACACTTACCACCAGGGGGCAGCTCCTGCATTGAGCGTCTGCCCCCTGGTGGTCAGTGCGCATCATAGCCACCAGCCAGTTTCTAGTCTTTTGGTCATAATGGTCACTTAGGCTTTTATATAGAGAGAAGATTAGTGGAGAAATACTGTGATCATGTAATTCAAAACTATTGGGTCGGCAGCTAAGTAATTGCGGGTTTCACACATATATGGCTTCAGTTGAATTTTTAGGTTTGCAGACGTAGTACAAATGTAAAACACATTTTGTTATTTGATAGTTGGCTATTCAGCTGTTAATCAGCAAAAAAAGTTTTTTGATCTGTTTTGTAGTTTTCGTTTGGCGTTCGTTGAAAAATGGAAAATCAAAAGGAACATTTTCGTCATATTTTGCTTTTTTATTTCTGCAAAGGGAAAAACGCATCGCAAGCTCATAAAAAGTTATGTGCTGTTTATGGTGACGAAGCCTTAAAAGAACGGCAGTGTCAAAATTGGTTTGCCAAATTTCGTTCTGGTGATTTTTCACTCAAAGATGAAAAACGCTCTGGTCGTCCAGTTGAAGTTGATGACGCCCTAATCAAAGCAATAATCAATTCGGACTGTCACAGTACAACACGTGAGATTGCAGAGAGCTTCATGTATCACATACATGCATTGAAAATCACTTAAAACAACTTGGCTATGTTCAAAAACTCGATACATGGGTTCCTCACGAACTGAAAGAATCACAGTTAAAGCAACGCATTAGCAGCTGCGATTTGCTAAAGAAACGTAATGAAAATGATCCATTTTTAAAACGACTGATAACTGGCGATGAAAAATGGGTTGTTTACAACAATATCAAGCGGAAAAGATCGTGGAGCAGGCCAGGTGAACCAACTCAAACAACATCAAAAGCTGATATTCATCAAAAGAAGGTTTTGTTATCAGTTTGGTGGGATTACAAAGGAATTGTCTACTTTGAACTCTTACCACCCAACCGAACGATCAATTCTGATGTCTACATTGAACAACTAACGAAATTAAACAATGCAGTTGAAGAAAAGTGGCCCGAATTGACAAATCGAAAAGGTGTTGTATTCCATCATGACAATGCAAGGCCACACACATCTTTGGTCACTCGGCAAAAATTAATGGAGCTTGGTTGGGATGTTTTGCCACATCCACCATATAGTCCTGACCTTGAACCATCTGATTACTTTTTGTTTCGATCTTTACAAAACTCCTTGAATGGTAAAAATTTCAATAATGATGATGATGTCAAATCGTACCTGATTTAGTTTTTTGCTAATAAAAACCAGAAGTTTTTTGAACGTGTGATTATGATGCTGCCTGAAAGATGGCAAAAGGTCATTGATCAAAATGGGCAATACATTACAGAATAAAGTTATTTAGTTCCATGAAAAAATTGTCTTTGATTTTCTTTTAAAAATCCGCAATTACTTAGTTGCCGACCCAATAAATATATATTTTGATCACAACTTTATGAATTAAAAACTTTGTGTTGAGCATATAAATAATGCAAAATCAGTTGATTTTCCTTATTGCACTATATTATAACACCTGAATTGGAAGGTGATAACACTACAAATTAAATAAATAAAAATTTGGAAGCATCAAGGCTTAGATGGTGAGGCGTTAAAAACTAATTGCTGTGATAGTTTGGGTAATAGGAACAAATCATCTTGTTGCCATAGAATTTAAAAGGAGAGAATAGGTGTACCAGGCAAGTTATAATAAAAAAGAAAGCGAAAGGGGGTCATAATGTTTAGTTTGACAGAGTTTAAAAGTAAAATGTAAATGTAACATTAAAATGATGAAGTTAAGTCATTAATGATGAAGTCATAAATTAATATGAAGCAAATTATACAGAATTAAAATGTAAATGATAAAAATTGCAAAGAATAAAGGAAATTGTTAGATCTCAATAGTACTTTAGAAATTCAGAGTACTTTTCTAAATCTGTGACAGATCAAGCTGATAATTATATTATTCCCATATTCTGTATTTTTTGTTTTAGTTGATGTACAAGACAAAGAACTATATGTTCTGAAAACAGAAAGTATATTTTCTCCATGACTCATGAAATGTTTATGAAAATTTACCATGTTTTTGGGTCACAAAGAAAATTTGCAGGTAATTCCAAAGAGTAGAAATAGGTCATCTTAGTTTCTCTGCCTATCTTATCTAATAATAGACAAACATGCAAATTGACCGTACCTCTGGTACACCCACAGCCAATCAGAGTGAGTATTCAAATTAACCTAATGAAGATATGCAGGCATGGAGAGGCCAGGAGGAGCGGGACACCTGCTATGAGGGGGAGGGAGGGTGATGGAGGGAGCTACAGGAGAAGTGCTCCAGACAGAAGCAAGGACTTGCTGGCTCCTGGGTGGCTGGGAGTGAAGCCAGGGGAAGGAAGACCTATTCTTGCATGAGAATCATGCAATAGGCCTCTCGCGGTGAAATAAAATTTGAGCTAAATAATAAAGATAGGGAGGAAATTTGGTAATTTTCAAATCTTTTCTACCACCATTGAGTCAAAGAAGAAATCAAAATTGCAATTGTAGGATATATAAAAGTATGATAACATCAGAGTATACTGCATTTTCTTTAGAATTATGGTTTTAGGAAGATAAAGGACAGCATTAGATAACAATACTTCTTGACCTTCTGAAATGTGCAAGACATTTTGTTTGATGTGAGATATAACTCAGAATAAGACTGTGAGCATTAGAGTTTCTGAACCACTGGATTTTGTTATAGAATGCACGTTAGAGTAAATCATTTGGGAAGTATATATGAAAAACCCTCTCTAGTTTAGTGTATGATCATTTTAATTTTCAACAGAAATACCTGTGGTACCCATATGGAGAGGAGAAGTAGATTGTTATAGTGTTTGGACTGAATTGTGTATAAAGTCTGGAGAGCTTAATTCCTTTTTACCTCTGTCACCTGTTAGCAGTTCTGTTTCATTGGATACTTCAGTTTTATTCCTCTGGGCTTCATCCATAAATGAGGAAGTTGAATTATAGTTTCATTATACATGCTATTTTTATGTAGTTGTAAAAAATTCATTAAGTAAGTATCGAGCATCAACTCCTTTTCAGTTTGTAAGGATTAAACTTATGCTCTGGTGGGGGAAAGAGTTCAACTTCGAGTTCCATGCAAGCAGAGTAGGGTGCATATATCTTAAGTAAGAGTTTGCCAAGTGAACAGAGTAGGGGAGAGTTTTAGGCTGAGCAAGTAATAGAGGCAGAGAAGGAAGTGTTTCACATTTGGGAAACTGCAGTTAGTTTGTGTGGCACTTAGAATGGGTGTATGGAGGAGTAGCAAGACATTAAACACTGAGGCACATGGGAGCCATATTGTGAAAAATACATGCGTTAAGTTAAAGAATAAGTAACTATGTAAATGTTTTTTAGCATTGGAAGGAGTTGGCACTGTAACAGTTAGTTGAAATGGATGCAGACACAGCAGTTAGGAAAGTGGAAGTTCAGGTGAGCCAGTACGGAGTCATAAAGTCAGGGCAGTACAGATGATGTGTAGATGGTAGGAGAGGTCTTTAAAATGCCTGGCTTCATAAAGTCTGTGACAGTCCTGCAAGTGTATGCAAGATACAGTATGTGAATGCATTTTTCTTTGGAGAGGGTCTATAAGTTTCATCAGATCATATAAGGGGGCTATTAGGATAAACATACATTGTAGAGAAAATTTATAGGATGACATTCCACAGACTATGAAATTTAAATAATTTTAAATTTTACTTTTTTAGTGACTAACCTAATTTCTTTTTTCGCTTTTTATAGTGGACAGACCAAAATCTCAGCAAGTTCGAACCTCTAGTACAATAAGGCGAACCTCTTCTTTGGATACGATAACAGGACCTTATCTCACAGGACAGTGGCCACGGGATCCTCATGTTCATTATCCTTCATGTATGAAAGATAAAGCTACTCAGGTAAAATAAGCAAAGCCAAACCAGTTTTACTACCCTGCAGTTATTCTGTTTTGATCCCAGTAAAGAAAATGTAATTTAATAAAGCATTCCAAAATTTGAAATAATAGTACATTCAACTAAATAAGAAAGCCATTTCTTTTAATAAACTTTAGATTAATTGTTTCTTATCATCTGGGTTTTTAAAGTTTTAAAATTCTGTAATATTTTAAATATATGACAATTTTTTAGACTTACAGTTTTAAGAATTGCTTTCCAAGAGAAATTAATATAATGACTAGTAACTATATTATAAAATATAATTTTTGAAATTACTTATTTCAGTATTGGAAATAATTTATAAAGTATTAACACATGGCTAAGGAAATTCATGTTAAAGGTATTTTGGGTGTTTTTTTTTTCTGATTAAAGAATGACGCATTTAAATGTGAGAGAATTCAAAGGAATGAGAACATTTTCGGCTTTGTAGGTTAGGAAAATAGAAGGATTAGAGTTTCATGTCTGAAGAATGAGGGAAGAGAAAAAGGAGCAGGGGGGAATTTTGGACATGATCTATGAGGATCTTCTCAATTTTTCTAATTTTCCCAGACAAGCTTGAAACCATGAAATTAGCTTCTTTATCATCCATCCTATCAATTCTGCCTTTGTAATATTTCATGCCACCCCAGTCTTTTGCTTTTCATTCTTAGTTTTGTGAGCAAAAGGATCAGTTTGATATGGTTGGCAGTGGGATTCTCAAGTGGAAATCACTAGCAAAATTTAGTGATGTGGGCCTGGATACTTAGAGATGGACACACATAATTCAAAACCATATTTCTGAGGAGTTGGGTTCACAAGTGTCATGATGTGTAGGTATAGAGTGTAAAGAAATTGGCTCAAAGGACTGAGGACTTAGTTTTTGGAAATGCACATGAGGGAAAGAGAGAAAACTAATGTATTCACCTGGAAGTAATAAGAGAAGGGAATTAATAACATTTACTGACTAAGTACCATGTGCTATGTGTTTTATGTCCTGTGTTTCATTTAATTCTCACAATAACATTGTAAGACTACACAGGTGGAGAGGCAGAAACTCAGAAGTTAAGTGACTTATTATCATAAAGCTAGAAAGTGTTGGAACCAGGTTTTTAAGACAGGTTAATTTGTCAACCAATCTGAGCTCCAGTCTTATGCTGCTAGTAGGATAAAGGGAATAATGTGCATGTGTGTGCGTATCACCTACTAGAATAACTGGCACTGTACTTAAAAATAGTGGGTATTGCCCTAGCTTATTTGGCTCAGTGGATAGAGAGTTGGCCTTTGGACTGAGGGGTCCCAAGTTCAATTCCAGTCAAGGGCACATGCCCAGGTTGCGGGCTCGGGCTCGATCTGCAGTGAGGGGTGTGTAGAAGGTAACCATCAGTGATTTTTTGCTCTCATCATTGATGTTTGTATCTCTCTCTCCCTCTGCCTTCCTCTCTGAAATCAATAAAAATGTATATATTTAGAAATAGTGGGTATTGTTTTTAGATTTTAAGAAAACCTTACCTTTTATTGAATATGCTTTGTGCTCACACTATTCAGGAACATTTTCATAAAATGAATAACATAATTTATTCATATTTCTTCTATGAGAAGAGGAACCAGAGAAACAGCAAAAGCTAAGAGAACAGAAATAGTCTAGCCTTATATGCCAAAGGGAATGCTGTTTTAAGAAAGGAAAGTTTTTAACAGTATCAGGTGCTAAAGAGAGGTCCTGGAGAATAAGGACTGGATTTAGGGGTTAAGGGCATATTGTTTTGGAGTGTGTAATATTGATGAGAGGGTAGAGGAGGAAACTCAGATATTTAGCAATTAAGAAGACAGTTATATGGAGATAACGTAAAAGGGTGCTGGACAGGTTTAAACCTGGCTGTTTCTTTGTGTGATGGGGTTAATGTAATCAAACTCACCATGATGTCATATGACTAAATACGACGTTTAAAAGTAAATGTGGCAATACACATGTGAGGTGATTAGTGGCAGATGTAGACAGGCGAAGTTATAATATTTGCAGGGTCTGTAGCAAAGATAAATGAAGACCCACATACCAGAAATGTTTAACTTAAACTAACAAACTGTTACATAAAATATATTTATCCTTCTTAATTGACAAATAGAATTTCATATGAATCTTGGTGTTCAGGTTTGACCTAAGATATCCTAGGTTCCTCTGAGTTACATGCCAGAATGTATCTATATGGGCCAAGCCCACTTCACCTTCTGAGCTTAAAACCCAAATCTCTTTTTACCCTGCACACCATTCTGTACCCTGAGGGGTGGTTTTACATGTGTCCTCCTCACATTCATTTTTATCTACCGTACACTCTCTCAGGAAGTGAGACCAGGGAATAGATTCTTGCAGACCTTGGAAACCAGGCTTGCTACTGTTTGGAAAAGGAATTCCTAGGTCTGGATTACCCAGAGCATAGTCTGTGGCAGAGGTATGGGTTCATGGTGAGCATATCTCCTTGGTCCCAAGGTCTCTTCACCCTGTGGGGAGGGGCATAGCTTGGAGAGGGCCAGTGCTGTTCCCCTAAAGCTTGAGGTCCAGGTTAGGGGCTTTTCGTGCATGGTTCTGCATGTAGGTCATTTGAGAAATTGAAAGGAAGGCAAAATATAGGCCTCATTTTACAGGTGAGATACTGAAGCTTAGCGAAGTTAAGTAATTTGTACATGTTTATATGTCTAATAAATAGGGAGAGATTTGAACCCAGATTTGGTTGATTCACAAATCTTTTTTTTCTTCAGTTCCCCACTGCCTCTTGAAGTAACCACTGAAGTATACAGCATTTAACCTCATGCTTGCCTAACAAGCATACACAATGGTTTTGGCCCCAAGTTTATATTAATTTAATTGAAGAGATAAGGATAAACATGAGATGGTTTTTATTGTTATATTCATCCTCCTGGATTCACTCTTGAATTCTTGGGGAGGGAAGTAGTTTTTGTTTTTTTAGGGGGAATTAGTGGAGGGCAGGTGGTACAGTCAACTTACCTCAGACCTTATTAAACATCTGGGCTCACTGATATTTTCTTCCTGTCATATTTCAGTATTTCAGCTACCTTAATTATTGAGGATTATAAATAAAATTATTTATGTTTAATATATTTACACTTCTGGTCTTTAAAAACGAAGTAGCATAGTGTCTTTAAAAAGACTGTGGACTTTGGAGACAGATCCTGTGTACAAACCAAGGCCCAATATTAGGGAACTTTCTGGGATGGTGGAAAGTTGATGATGTATCTTTTTTTTTTTTTTTTTTTAATTTATTGATTTTGTACAGAGAGGAAGGGAGAGAGATAGAGAGTTAGAAACATCGATGCGAGAGAGTCATCGATCAGCTGCCTCTTGCACACCCCCTACTGGGGATATGCCCGCAACCAAGGTACATGCCCTTGACCGGAATCGAACCCAGGACCCTTCAGTCCCCAAGCCGATGCTCTATCCATTGAGCCAAACCGGTTTCGGCGGAAATGTATATCTTGATAGTCGTTGCTTACATGGGTGAATGTACTTATTAAACTTTAGATCTAAGTATATACTTGTGCATTTTATTATATATATTAACTTTAAAAATATAGAACATTGCCTTGGCCGGCTTGGCTCAGTGGATAGAGCATCAGCCTGAGGACTGAAGGGTCCCAAGTTAGATTCCGGCCAAGGGTACATGCCTGGATTGCAGGCTCGACCCCCAATAGGGAACATGCAAGGAGGCAGCTGATCAGTGATTCTTATAATTGATGTTTCTTTCTCTCCTTCTTCCTTCCTCTCTGAAATCAATAAAGAAAAGTATTTTAAAATAAATAAATAAAAATATAGAACATAAATATTGAACTCTCCTAAGATGTTTAGGGATGAAGTAAATTGCTGTCTGCAATTAACTTTGAAATGAATAAAAAGTAAGTTCAGTTGATGGATAGATAGATAATAAAGGAAATATAGCAAGGATTTGACTACAGAATATAAGGTGTTGGCTTTTTGAGTACTCGCTGAGCAGTTTTTTCAGCTGGTGTGTGTGTTTGACTTCTTAAAATAAAATGGTGGGGAAAAAAGTCATGGTCCACTGAATCAATCACACAATAGAATATTGTTCATTTATAAAAAGAATAAAATCCTGTTATTTGTGACAACATGGGTGGACCTTGAAGGCATGATGCTAATTGAAATACTTCAGACAAATACCATATGATCTTACTTATATATTTAATCTAAAACAAAACAAAACAAAAAACACTAAGCTCATACACACAGAAAACAGATTGGTGATTGCCAGAGGTTAGGTGAAATGGATGAAAGATGTCAAAGGATGCAAACTTTCAGTAATAACATAATTAGTCTAAGGGATGTATAATGTATGGCAACAATAGTTAACAACACTATGCCGCATATTTGAAAGTTACTAAGGATAATTACTAAGTTTTTTCTCAAGAAAAAATTTTTGTTGCTATGTATGGTAATGGATGTTAACCGGAATTATTGTGATGATCAGTTCATCTATAGTAATACAAATGTAATATGCTAATTAGACAGCTGAATAGTGAAACGACCATCCAGATGACCTTTCGGACAAAGCCAGGGCGCTATGAGAGCTGAGGCAGACTCTGCAACTGCAAGGGCCGAGCCCCTTGCACTAATTTTGGGCATTGGACCTCTAGTAATATATAATATCAAATCCTTTTATTGTGCGCCTATAGTTGACATATGTATTTCAGTCATGCCTAAAAGAAAAAAAAGCCAGTGCACTCATTCTGACAAACACACATGCTTATTTTAGTAATCATTTTGCTTGATTTTCAAAATCAGGGGTGGTTTTTTATAGGCCAAATGTCATTTCACATGGAAATGAAGACCTTGTTTTGACTCATAACCTATAACATGGTGAATTCTTTGATAGATTATTTAATAATTAGTTATGATCACATTTATGGAACAAAAGCTATTGGCTTATGGAGTTCTTTTTTAATATGATATTTAAAAATCAGTGAAATAAAGTGTTAACACAATTATATTTGTTTCAGAAAAAAAAGGTCTGCGGTTTGTTCTTTTTTCTAATGTAATCCTTAGATTGATGATATACAATACTTGCTTCATAAAATGATTTTGCAAGATTTCCTTCCTCTGTGCTCTGGCCTGGTGTAAATATTACCTCAGTTGTCTATTACTTGGGTCTGAAAGAATTTTACTTATGAAGTTGACTAGACTTGTAAATTTGGGTAGTGTAGCTCTCTAGTAAATCTCAGTTTTTTCTATGGCTCTTGGTCTCTTTCCTTTTTTATTTATTTAGTTCAATTTTTAAATTTGTTTTGCCAGAATATAATCCATATCATCCATATTTCAAACATATTTGCATAGAGTTTCACAAAGTACTCTTGAATAATTTTATAAATTTTTCTATATCGGTAGTTTTTTCTCATTTTTAATATTGCACATTTATGGTTTGAGTGGTTTAATGTATTCATTTACATAGTGTTTAATTTTTTAAGGTGTTGGACTGATTTTTCTGTTATTTTTGTTTTCTAGTTCACTGTCCACTGACTTGGTTCTAACATTGCCCTTCTTCTGCCTTTTTGGGATTGTTCTTTTTCTAGATTCTGGATATGAATGCTCAGTTTTGGTATTTGTGATATTTTGGTATTTGTGTTAAGTAGTATATGTGTTTTATGCCTAGACTTACTCACTGAGCTCAGCATTGGCCAGTGTATGTTTCCATTATTTATATATTTAAAATATTATGCAATTTTTCATTTTTAATCTTGTTTAACATATATATGAGAGCTTTTTGTTTTCATTTTTTAATTTCCAAGTGGTTAAAGTTTCTTTCCTAGTAATTTAATTTTTACTTTATGGTATTATAATTAGAATATAAAATTATAGATCTCTGGAAACTTCTTTGAAATTTTTTGTGTGGCCTAATATATGATTCATTTTTTCTTAATGCTCAGTATTTGAAAATGAGGTACAGTCTTTTCTATTAGATATAGAATTCATTAATTCAATCTTATTAACTATATTATTCAGTTTCTATATAGCACCCTTTTTATTTTCTATTTTATTTTATTTTGTTTTTTTTAATATATTTTTATAGATTTCAGAGAGGAAAGGAGAGGGGGAGAGAGAAGTAGGAACATCAATAATGAGAGAGAATCATTGAAGGGCTGCCTCCTGCACACCCCCTACTGGGGATCGAGCCTGCAGCCCAGGGATGTGCCCTTGACCAAAATCAAACCTGGGACCCTTCAGTCTGCAGGCTGATGTATGATCCACTGAGCCAAACCAGCTAGGGATATAGCTCCCTTTTTAAATGTTTGTTCTGTCTTAAGCTGGCTGTTGTCAAGTTAAAATTTCTGTTGTCTGTTTTCAGTGATCATTGCCTGATATATCTTGATAATATTATAGATATTTAAAAAAGTATGTACATTATATCTTTCTATGATTGGCATTGTTTATTGTTATAGAATACTCCTTGTCTTGATGGTTTTTCCCTGAATATAACCTTTTCATGATATAAAAAATTTAGTTGCTTATATTCCTAATGTCCAAACAGCCATCTTAAACATTTTGATGTATATACTTTTATATTTTAATTATTTACATTAAAAATATTAAAAAGCATCTTAAAAACAATTCAGATGATACTATAGGTAGTTTTTAGTAACCTTTTTAACCTAATAAGCCATAGTATTTTCCCATCCATTAAATATTCCTAAACATGATAAGTCCCTTTTTTCCTGATTTTTTTTTTTGCTCATGCAACTGGAAAAAAAAAATTATGAATTTACTTTAGAATTTAGAATTTCCACCACTATTCATATTTTGAAATACCTCTTTCTAAAGTCTTTTCTTTTAGTATGTATTTGCTTACTGAAGTAGGATTATAGCCCTGGCTGGTTTGGCTCAGTGGATAGAGACTTGGCCTGCAACTAAAGGGTCCCAGGTTTGATTCTGGTCAAGGGCACATGCCCAAGTTGCGGCTCGATCCCAGTAGGGGGGATGCAGGGTGCAGCCATTCAATAATTCTCTCATCATTGATGTTTCTCTATCTCTCCCTCTCCCTTCTTCTCTGAAATAAATTAAAAAATATATTTTTTAAAAAGTGAGATTGTAGTCCACATGCTGTGTGTTGTTGTTTTTTGTATTATAAGAATGTGCCACAATTTTAATTTCCCCATTGATAGATATTTAATTTATTTTCAGTGCTGCTTTTGGTGTACATCTTAGGTTAATTCTTTACAATAGAAATAACTGTGAATATGTTTAAGGTTGTTGGCGCATTTATGATTATTTTTTCTCAAATTAACATTTTTTACAGAGTGAGGCAAATTATTTCTTTTTATCATTTCTAACACAAATGCAATATTTGATTTCTGTGTTATTTCCTGTTTTCAAAAAATTGCAATCCAGAAATTTATCACCAACACCCTCCCTCCCCTTCCCCTTGATATCTGGAAATAGAAATATAGCTACTGTATAAGTTCCCTGCTTAATAATCTAGAAAAATCACATATAATTACTACACAGACCTTCATTCAATTGTGTGGAACACACTAAGGGCTAAATAGACAAGGGTATTATACATTTTACTTATAAATACTCAGGTATGTTAGTCCTTCCTAGGGATTGCTGTTTAATGTCCTCATTAAAGAAAATCCTCTCCCTCTGGAAGGTGAGGGAAGGTGGGTGGATGGGAAGTAATCAATCAAAGACCTTGTATGCATAGATGCATAACCCACGGACACAGACAATAGGGTGCTGAAGGACTGTGGTGGCGGGGCGGGGCGGGGGGGGGGTGTGTGGAGGTCGGGCTGGCTGAAGGGGATCAATGGGGGAAAATATTTATTTTAAAAAAAGAAAAAATTAAATTGTCAACATACTATTTAAGGACTCGTGTATAACAAATTCATTGACAGGCAAAATGAGGAAATCTTTTAATAAACACTATGCTCTTAACTGGAAAATGTGAAATATACTGCATGTTAATAAAAAATTTTAAAAAAGAAAAATCTCTTCCTCTCAGTACAACTTTCTACGTGTCTCCAAACAATATTTGTTAGCTTATGTTAATTTCTAAAGATGTAATTAGATGCAAATTGATGTTAGACTTGTTAATGATATTAGCCTACAAGAAAAATAAGTGGTTACATATATGGTCAGCATGTCACCTTGAGTGCAGAATCTGTTTCTTATTCATCTTTATTTCCTTAGTCTTAGTGCTTTTCAGACCTTCGCTTGCCTCAGAATCATCTGGAGAGCTTGTTAAAATGCTTATTGCTGGACTTGATCTAAGAATCCCCAATTTAATAATTCTGGGACTGAACTTGAGAATTTGCATTCCTACCATGCTCCTAGATGAGGCCAATTATGCTCAGCCAGGGACCACTGGAAGAAACTAGTCTAAAGTAATGAGCACATAACTTGGTATAGAGATGGAGCATGTTAAACAGTTTGTTAAGTGCTGCTATCACTGAATTCCTCATGCTGTTTTCAGCTAAACTGTTCTATCTACATTCTATTTTCAAGTGAAGAGGCTGTTTATATTTATATTTAGTTATAGGACTATATTTACATTTACTAGAAAAACAAAAGGTAGTAATATTAGAATCATAATGTTTTTGTGCTGCTTTTTAAAGCATCATCAGGACAAACTTTTCAAAATTAGCTCTTAAATTAAAAGTTTTTAAAATGTTTATTAGTCAAACAATGTGTCCTATTTAATAAAAGAGTAATATGCAAATTGACCATCACTCCAACTCACAAGATGGCTGCCCCCATGTGGTCAAAGATGGCTTCCCCATGTGGACACAAGGTTGCCACCACAAGATGGCCAGCAGGGGAGGGCAGTGCAAGGAGGGGGCAGTTGTGGGCGATCAGGCCAGCATGGGAGGGAAGATGGGAGGGACAAGGCCTGTAAGGGAAGACAGTTGGGGGCAATCAAGCCTCCAGGGGAGGGCAGGTAGGGGTGACCAGGTCAGCAGAGGAGGGAAGTTGGGGGCAACCGGATATGCAGGGGAGGGCAGTTGGTGGGGACCCAGGCCTGCAGGGAAGAGCAATTGGGGTGACCAGGCCTGCAGGGGAGGGCAGATCGGGAAAAACAAGCTGGCAGGGGAGCACTTAGGCATCAATCAGGCTGGCAGGGGAGTGGTTAGGGGGTGATCAGGCTGGCAAGCAGAAGCTGTTAGGGGCAATCAGGAAGGCAGGCAGGCGAGCAGTTGAGAGCAAGCAGTCCTGGATTGTGAGAGGGATGTTCAACTGCCTATTTAGCCCGATCTCAGTAGGATTGGTCCTAAAGGGCAGTCGTACATCTCTTGAGGGGTCCCAGACTGAAGAGGGTGCAGGCACAGGCTGGGCTGAGGGATACACACCCCTGTGCATGAATTTCATGCACCGGACCTCTAGTTTATAAATAATGAACAGTTTATCATTATTTATTTTAAAACCTCTTTATAAATGAAAATTAGTCTATAATTATAATTAATCACTAGTTGAAATACCACTGATTCTCAAGTAATTCCACTAATTTCTTGCTAGGTTTATCAATATTTTGCTACTAAGGGACATATATTTAAGTATGGTAAAATAATTAAGTCAGTAATTATATTTCCACTACAGACTTTAAACTATAATAAATTTCAAGGTTAAGGATGACCTATACAAAAATATACTTAAGTTTTATATAAGATTTTTTTAAAGAGTTAAATAAAATTCAGAGAATTTTGTGAAGTCATTATTAATTTGTTTTTGTAAAGGTTTTTTTTTTTGTTGTTGTTGTTGTTTTGGAAGTGGCTTTAGGCTCTTACATATTGACAGTCAATATTGAAAAACAGTATTTTCTTGCTATGAGTTAGCTTGACCTGTTTTGAAATTGGTAACCCAGGGAAGCAAAGCTGCCTTTGCTAGTTTATAAATAAAGATAAAAATAACAAAAGTATCCAGGATTCATATCTGATATTTGAATACCAGATTCAGGTCTGGTATTCAAAATATATAAAGAATTCATTTATTATGGCCAAGTGGTATTCCGTTGTGGAAATGTACTGCAGCTCTTTTGTGTCCACTCATCTACTGATGGGCACTTGGGCTACTTTCAAATCTTGGGTATTATAAATAACGCTGCAATGAAGGAATTAGTGTTTCAGGTTTCTGTGCATGTGCTCCCAGATTGCAACAGCATGGATGGACCTGGAGAGTATTACACTAAGTGAAATAAGCCAGTCAGAGAAAAACAAGTACCATATGATTTCACTCCTAAGTGGAATGTAATTAACCAAGTAAACTAACAAAGTGGAGACAGACTCATCGGATAGAGAACAGCTGTCAGAGGTGAGGGTGGTGGGGGTTGGGTGAGAAGGGTAAAGAGACTGAGCAAAGAAAAAGAAAAAAAAATTCTCATGGACATAGACAATAGTATGGTGGCTGCCAAAGAGAAAGGAGGTGGGGAGAGGTAGAAGAGGGTAAAGAGGAGATCAGCGATGTTGGAAGGAGACTTGACTTGGGTGGTAAACACACAGTATAATATACAAATGATGTATTGTAGACCAGAAACTTACATAATTTTATTAACCAATGTCACCTTTATAAATTCAATAAAAATAAATTTAAAACATAAAAAGAATTCTTAAAACTCAACATAAGAAAACCTTTTAAAAAAAGGGGGGGAGGGGCAAAAACTTTAATCTTTAATAGATATGTCATCAAGGAAAATGGCAAATATGCACCTGAAAAGATGCTCCACATCAGATGTTGTCAGGGAAATATAAATTAAAACACTAATGAGATACCACTTCATACCTGAGGTAGCTTGACCTGTTTTGAAATACAAACACCTACAACACCAAATGCTGACCAGGATGAAGAAGAGCAGTAGCAACTCTGATTCATTGCTGGTGGAAATGCAAAATGGTGGGTAGCCACTTTGGAAGATAGTTTGGCTGTTTCTTAGAAAACTAAACATGCTCTTACCACACAATCCATCATTCATGCTCTTTGGATTTGGAAAATCTGCAAATGGATGTTTATAGTACCTTTATTCTTAATTGCTAAATCTTGGAGGCAACCAAGATGTCCTTCAATAGGTGGTTAGATGAATAAAGTGTGATACATTCAGACAACACTGATGGCTTTTTCATAAGAAGTTATATACTATGTAAAGTCATGGATGCAGCCCAAACCGGTTTGGCTCAGTGGTAGAGCGTCGGTCTGAGGACTGAAAGGTCCCAGATTCGATTCCGGTCAAGGACATGTACCTTGGTTGCGGGCACATCTCCGGAAGGGGGTGTGCAAGAGGCAGCTGGTCGATGTTTCTCTCTCATCGACGTTTCTAGCTCTCTATCTCTCTCCCTTCCTCTCTGTAAAAAATCAATAATATATATTTTTAAAAAAATAAAGTCATGGATGCAGCCTCAACATAAGTGATGATTTTTTTTTAGTGTGTAAGAAAAATAGTTTTAAAGCCATATATATTTACTGTGATAATCATTACTACTGTGTTTCCCCGAAAATAAGATATCCTCCGAAAATAAGACCTACTCACAGGTTAACTTCTGAGTGAAATATAAGGCATCCCCCCGAAAATAAGGCCCCTCCTAGGCTAAACATGAGACATTTGGTCCACTGATTCTGAAAGAAATGGAGTCACAAGAAATTCACCAGGAAATTCAGGAATTGGATTGTTATGATGATGTTCCAGAAGGTGATAACATGATTGTCATTGAATAAATGAGTAAATTCTTGATACTGTAGGATTTAGTTTGTCTGGTTTGTGTTGACAACTGCCGTACTACCGTACCGTATACAGGTAATAAATTTCCTTTATTTTTATTTAACAATAAATGTGTACCGTATTCTTCTTCATGGAAAAATAATACATCCCCTGAAAATAAAACCTAGCGCATCTTTGGGAACAAAAATTAATATAAGACATTGTCTTATTTTCGGGGAAACAGGGTATTTGTCTTTAAATTGTGGTTTTTACTCTCCCTAATTTACATTACACCAAGAGTCCTCTCATGTAGTAAGAATGATACTTTAATATTGTTAGTTTTTTAAAAAAATATAGCTGCTAAATGGTCTTACCATTTGGGACTTAATGTTTTGTATTACATTTGGATGTCTCATTAATGTTGATGCGAAAAACAAAATGTTTTGAGTAACTTAGAAACATCTTTAATTGATCATGTCTAACTCAGAATATGATAGAATGTTTTAAACGTTACCTAGGGTCATGAAAATTTTAGCATATAAGGGATTTTAGTAGTATAGCTTCTTAATTGGTTTTCATGAAAATTTTGAAATATGCTTGTGTTGCTGTGAGAATAAGGAATAAAGACAAGATTTCTTTGTTTTGTTCAAGACACCTAGCTGTTGGGCAGAAGAGGGAGCAGAAGAGAGATCACATCAGCGTTCTGCATCATGGGGGAGTGCTGATCAACTGAAAGAGGTAAGGTATTTCTAGTTATAATCTATAACCTATTTTTATCCTAGAAAATTACCTTATCAGTTTTTGAACATGATGGTACTTTTCTTTCAGAGTTTAAGAGTTGCCCTCCACGTTTTGGTGAACAAATCCAAGTTTACCTTATTTGTGCTCTTCATGTTCTTTATAAATGTTCTGCAAACTCTCAGCTTTTGCCTTTTCCAAAATGAATTCTTATTTTACTTACAATTGCTATATCTTCTTCATTTTGGTTGTCTTTTGTTCCCACTTCAGCTTTCTTGTTTTTGAGTTATAGCAATGAGAACTATAGATTATAGCTTTGTGCAATGGTAGGAAAGTCTTTTCTTCTAATAACTTTTTCATGATAGTTAGCTTATTGGTGTCCTTGGAGACCCAGTAGTACAGTGGAATTCATATCTTTTGTAGTTTTTATTCTCTTACTCATTATGAGTAACCCAATTTGTGATAATCTTTGTGTATATTTTGGGTTATTTTTTCCTGATCGTTTTATTTTGTTATCTATCTAAATTCTCTTATTTTCATAGAAACTGAGTTGAAGGGTAATCTATTTCTGCGGTTACCAACCTTTCGGACCTCACGGACCACCAGTGGTCGGCAGACCACCAGTTGGCAACCACTGATTTAGTCTATCTCCTATGTAAACACTCCTTTAAAAAAAATGGAAATCCAGTCTATTTTGATCATTCTTGGTGAGAGAAGCTCCTCACTTAGCTAGAGAACCAAACTATGATAGTTCAGTTGTTTCAGCTTAAGTTGTTAAATAGTTAATTTTGTATATTGAATTCAGAATTATATCCCTTAGTTTTGACTCTGCCCTCGGTATCATTGTGTAAGTCAACTTTAAATGTTATTTTTCTCTAGGATAAACATTGACATTTCTCTCAAATAATTTTTATAGATACCATAGTTTCCATAATTTTAGTATCATTTTAATATACTATAGCTATCAGTATCTTGCATATACTATGATATGTAGACTGAATAGTTTCTCTATAATATTAATGTAGAGAAATTCTCAACTTTTGTCTGCCCTACACATAAATGTATGTACACAAAATCAGTTTTTTCCAGCAGCAAGGAAAAAAGAAACGAAGGGAGGGTGGGAAAGAGGGAGGGAGGGAAAAAACTGGTTTAATATATCTAAAGTACCTACATATTTGTACATAAAATACAAATACCCCAAAAAAATTAAATTTTCAGTTTTATCTCAGAAGTCAATACAATCTCAAAGCAATAGCCAAGATTTGGTATGGTTGAACTTTGGATTGCAACAACATAGGATATGCATGATTGAAAAAGGAATGGCTAGCATTTATTACTGAGTGGGAGATTTGATTGCTCTCCCCACACAGCAACATAACACTGGCTAAAACAAATAATTCAGTGTTCTGGAAATCGGACAAACAAATTGAGAAGTTTTGTTCATGAAAAGTACTAAACTCAAGGCAAGAATAACACAAGTTTGTGATGTTCTTATCTGGTGCCACTCCTTTCCCCCTCCTTACTCATCCCCTGCTTTGTTGGTGTGATATTTCAACCAGGATGGAGCAGGCCTTGAAAACCAGAAGCTTTGCTGCCCTACTGCTGGTAGAGTACTTGATAGAGAGTATTGAAGATTGAAATAGTCATCTTAGTTGCAAATGAACAGGGAGAAATAATGGCTCTGTGAGTCTGAGGTTGAAGTCTTGTTTATGGCAAGCAAGATTTTATCAAGTTGTAAGAGGCAAGACAGCCACAGGGGCTTGATAAGTTCGCCACATCTATCCCAGCTTGACTGGATATGCACAGCAGAAAATGAAGTGGGCCCAAACCATCCATGCATCACTGGTCAGTGCAGCTTATAAATACATAAAGAGGAGATTCAAGCCGGCCTGGTGATAATAAAATTTGGGGCCAACTTGTAAAGGGCTCAGACTTTGCACTACTCATTCTATACTCAAATTACATCTAGGAGTAGAAGCTTTACTGGATTTTAACACTCAGTATCATTATCAAGATGGTAATTCTCCCAAAATTGATTCACAGTCATCACTGTTAAAATGTCATACCTTTTGTTTTGGGCAGAAATTAACAAGGTAATAATCCTAAGATTTATGTGGAAATGCAAAGGACCTAGAATGGATAAAATAATTTTGAAAGCAAGAAAAATTTTGGGAGGACTTACATTACACAATTTCAATACTTTTTATAAATGTACATTAGTGCAGTTGGCAAATCGCATAAAAGAAGACATACAGATATTATAAATGGATCAAAATTGTGAATCCAGGAATATACCTTACATTTATGGTCAGTTGATTTCATTCAATAAAGTTGCCAACACAGTTCACTTGAAAAGGACAGTTTTTCCATCCTAGGTACTGGGATAATTTTATATCCATATATAAAGAAAAAAACTTAGAGAAAAATGAACTCAAAATGGATCATAGTTCTAAATATAAGTTCTAAAATTATAAAACTTCTAGAAGATATTAGATTAAGTGGGGCACTCTTAGGTGCAAGGCCATAAGAGAAAAAAATATGAATTGAACTTTATTAAATGAACATTTACACATGACTAAGAGCATGCACAGACAAACCCCAGACTGAAAAAAAATATTAGAAAATCATGTATTTGATATAGATCTTATCCACAGAATATATAAGGAACTCATACAAATTAATAAGACAACCCAATGAGTAATACACTTGAATAGAAGTATTTTCACCAAATATTTATGGGTACCAAATGTGTTCAGCATCATTAGTCATTAGACAAATGCAAATTAAACCATTAAATACAACTACACACCAACTATAATTACTTTAATTTAAGAGACAATGTTGAGTATTGAAATGGATGGAGAGAATCTGGACCCCTCATACATTTTGGGGAATATAAAGTAGTACAGCGACTTTGGAAAATAGTTTCTTTAAAAGTTAAATCGTCAACTTGCATATAACCCAGCAATTCCATTCCTAGGAATCTGTATAATAAAGATGAAAACACCTGTGTACTTTAAGACATATACTGTTGTTAATAGCAGAGTTATTCAGAACAACTAAAAACTGGAAATTAATAATCAGTTGGTAACTGGATAAATGAAATGTGGTATACTCATGCAATAGCATACTATTCAGCAATAAAAGGAAACAATGTACTGAATATTAACGCATGCTACAGTATAAATGAAGCTCAAGAAGATTTTACTAAGTTAAGGGTCAGCAATATTTTTCTGTAAAAGGCCAGATAGTAAATATTTTAGGGTTTGTGGGCCTTATTATCTTTGTTGCCACCACTCAGCTCTGCTATTGTAATGTGAAAGCAGCCATAGACAAAATGCAGTGGATATCGTTATGCTCCAATAAATTTTATTTACAAAAACATGTGGCAGGCTAGATTTGACCTGCAGATTGTAGTTTTTAAATTCTTGTTAAATGAAAGAAGCCAGATGAATAAGACTACCTATGATATGGTTCCATTTATATTGAAACGCCAGAAAAGGCAAATTTATACAGGAACAAAAGAAACCCATTAGTGGTTGCTTGTGGCCAGGAGTGGGGTTGGGGGAGTGGTGATTGGCTACAAATAGACTCAAATCAAATTTGGGGCTGATGAAATAACTCTAAAACTGCATTATGATTATTGTTATAGAATTCTGAAAAGTAATTAAAAATTACTGAATTCTACCCTTCAAATGGATGAAGTTAAGGGAATGTAATTTTTATCTCAGTAAAGATGAAAGAAAAAACTGGAAAAATATAAAAGACTGGTGGCTTTTTCATGATATGTCATGAAGGTATTAAATTTTATATGATGCATATAACTATGGCTAGAGAAAGTATCAGAGTATATGGGTGAAGACTAAAAGTAAAAAGAATCAGCATTTGAGAAAATTATGAAAAGTAAGAGTTATTATTGAAATAGTAATATTTTTAAAAGTTATATACTGTAGTGTTTTTTTAAAATGACTTGAGCCCTGGCCTGGTGGCTCAGCTAGTTGGAGCATCATGGGATACATTGCAAAGGTTTCAGGTTTGATTCTTGGTTTGGGCGCATGTGGGAGGCAACGGATCAGATAGATGTTTCTCTCTCATACCAATGTTTCTCTCTCCCCCTTCCTCTCTCAAATCAGTCAAATAGATGGATGGGTGGGTGGATGGGAGGGAGGGAGGGAGAGAGGGAGGGCAGAAACAAACTTGGGTCATATTGCTGGGGACTAGGAGGTTTTTAAGCCAATTTTAAGAGAGTGTAGATTTCTACACATTTTAAGAGCACCAAATGTATCTTGCAAATACATGGTGAGAGATTGGAATGGGGCTGTTTGCATAAATGGAGACCTGGGACTATGTTTGTAGGCAGTGAAACTGTACCTCAAACAACCCATGTGACATTGTTGGTGTTTTCCTGTGGGCCAAAGAGACAGCTATGTAAAATGGAAATAGTAACCATATGCTGTGTGTGTATATGGCATCTGGAATAGAGCTCTTCAAATGTGGGACCAAAGCCCCAGTCATACTAATTTAAAACCTGCTCTTGAGCTATGCAACTCCAGAGGCCAGTCTGAGCAACCATGAAGTAACATGGCTGGAAAGAGCTCACCAAGAACAACACTCCCTTGTAAGGTGATCTTGCAGACAAGTATTTTAGGGAATGTAAAGAAATCTATTGCCATAACAGACAGCAGATGCATTAAATATAATCCTGTACATCTGAAGAAATAAGGATAAGAACACAGTCCCCAAAATAACTTTAAAATAAGAATGTTTAGAATTTCAAATGAAATAGTAACTTGTAATGAGAATAGAAATAAATAAGAACAGGCAGAATGATGAAGGTCATTTGAAAATCTGTTAAGGAACAAAAGTTGTTGAAATAACTGTTTACTGTATCCAAAGGAAATAGCAGAAGAGAATTAGTGAATCAAAAGACTCAACTGAGAAGTGAAAGTCAGGATGAGCAAATCATCTAAAATATAGAACAAAATGATAAAGAAGTTTAAACATGAAAGAGAAGTTAAGAAACATGAAAAATAGATTAAGGAGTTCCAGAAAGTAAGAATAGTACGAATTAGGAGAGAGAAATTTTTTAAGGATGAAAATTTGCTAGATTTGAAGAACCATGTGTATTTTTATATTGGAAAAGCCCACCAGTTCCAAGGAGGAAAAACAGGACAATGAAAATATTAGGTCTAGTGTAGTAGAATTGTAGATCAAGGACACACCCACCCACCCACACACACACACACACACACACTCACTCACATTTGGAAAAAGGGCAGATTACCTACAAAGAATGTCAGATTATCAATATCTTTATCACAAAATACAGTTGATGTCAGTATACAGTGAGATTGTGGTTTCTGTCTATGTTAAGGAAATGAGTTTAAGTGAAGCGTCATTTTCCTTTAAGAAAAGATTGCTTTTCTTCCTTTAGATTATGTTTATTGAAGGATTGTTAATCAGCCTTTATTTACATTTTGCAAACCTCTAAAAAAAAGTACAAGTGTACTTTTCCATTGGTTCCTTGTTTATATAAAACAATTTAAAATTAATGTACACAGCATAACTAGAGTTTAAAAGCCTGCTAAGTAAATGACAAAGATTTAATACTTGTCACTTTTTATGATACTTGATTTCTATGATTTAGTAGAGGTAAAAGAGCATAAAGGTAAATTTAAATTTATTTTAAGATTTTTTTTTTTTAAGCAAACATTATCACCCTTTAGTGGCACTGCATTTATTCTTGGAATAATGTCAGATGAATAAGACTATGCTCAGTATTGTGTAAAGCACATAGAATTTCAAAGGAAACAGTAGATAACAACTATCTACTTCTTAAATAGCTTAATTACATATTAGGAAAAGCAGCTGAGACTTTAAGGAATAATCACAAAAGGACTTTATATTAACTCCTATTCTCCTTGTTCAATGAAAGAAGAAGGGATATAGTTTGTGATAAATATATTTGTTTCCTGCCCGTTAGTACAAAACTAGAATCTGATCACTTACACTCCTGCAGTCCCTCCAGATGAGCATGCTTTCCAATCTCCTACCATACTCAACTCTTCTAACTTCTCTCATGGTTATATTGCTCGTCTTCTCCCAACGAGGGCCTTCTACAGCTGGTGCCTTCATGGGGAAGGGATCCTGGAGGCTCCTTTTCTGTGTCTTGCTCACCTCCTTCCTAGCTCCATAGCTCCTGTTTCCGACCTCTCTGGAGTTGGAGCGTGGGGGAGAGAGGGAAAGGTAAGGAGAATAGATATGTTCCTACTTGACTGGTACTGTTGTAAGATGCCTTGACATTCCCTGGGCTTGAGATATTTTGTGACTTTATGGGTTCTTTGGAATTCCTTGTTGCTACACATCTCTTACCTTTAGTTCTGTCTTTATGAGTTAGTGAGTCTCTTACTCTCTCCTTGGCCTCTAGAATTCTAGACCTAGATTTCACATTCCCAGCTGCTGAGCTTCATCCTCTAGGCAGCCCTCTTGCATGGGACCTAAGACACCCCTCCACAATGGCTCTCACACTCATTTCCCAAATGGTTTCTGGAAAACTCACATATTTTTTGTCTGGTTAATGTCTGGAGCTTATGCTGATTCAAATGCTACAATAAAACTCTGTTATACTACCTTCACATTTTGTGTATCTGGAGTGGGTATCATATACAAATTCATCATGACCCCTTATCTATGGGGAATATACATCAGGCATTCATGTTGTCCCATTAAAACTTCTCTCCATTTGAGGCAAAGGAGAAAGTATACCCTCTTGGGTCTTGGATTTTATTTTTTCCTACTTAGAGCCTAAAAAGCTGCTTTTACTGTTCCATGGTTGCTGGCAGTGTTATGAGACTCCTGGTTTAGAGTCAGTGGACTTCAGCACAGCAAGTATCAAGATTATCAAGTTTGCATTTGTTCTGAACTTGAAGTCACGTGGAGATGGGGAGATGGGGAGGGCCCAAATGGTGCCTGCCCATGCAGTAGATCCCATTTCAGAAGAGAGAAACAGAGCTGGGGGAATCCACTGTTTTTATAGTAAGCAGTAAGCAAACCTTTTGATCCCAGAAGGTGTCATTCCCAGAGAAAACAAAAATGATACATGTTGTATTATTGGGTTTTTTTTGTTTGTTTGTTTGTTTTACTATTAATGATTTTGATAAACATAAGTTGAAAAAGGTGGGTTTACTATTCATAAGTCCTTCAGTGGAAATAAGGAAAGATCATAGGTTGTTTCTTTATCTTAGTCCTGCTTTCATTAGAAAGATAGTTTTTCTTAGAGGGAACCATCTGTGGAAGTAAGAAAAATGATTAGGGATGCTTCTCACTTCTAATGAAATAACAATTATTAGATATGGTTTCATTTTATTTATTTACATTTTTATTTGATGTTTAGACAGAGAAACATCGATTTGTTATTCACTTATTTATGCATTCATTGGTTGATTCTTATATTGTATGTGCCCTAACCAGAGATCGAACCCACAACCCTGGCATATCAGGATGATACTCTAACCACCTGAGCTACCTGGCCAAGGCCAATTATTAAATATTACTGATATGGACTTCTCTTTTTATATAAGAAAAATAATAGTTTCCTTATATTTTTACTAAGAGTATACCTTTTTCCCTAACATTCTTTTAGTATTGGTATTTTAAAATTATTTTTTATCATACTATAAGAGGCAGAAGTATTGCAATAATATTTTCTCTGGATCTAAAAGACAACAGAATGGATAATTTTGATTATCCATTTGAAAGCAAAGAAATTGTGTGATCAACCTCTTAAAACTAAATATTTTTAATGAAGTCTCTGTTTCAGTCCATATTGAGTTATAAAGATGTTTTATAATTTTTCATTATTTAAAATTGTATCCAATAGGCACAGTCCTAAATACTGCTTATCAGAAAAATAGAAACTTATCAGTAGGTTAGTATGTAGTCAGTTAATTGCTCCATCACATTTTTGTTCATCTTTATTCTATTTTCACATCTTGCAATATCTTCAACATTAAGAAAGGAAGTTACTTAGCAAAGTGGTTGAGATTATGAGCCAATACATAGTAACTGGTAGTTATTGCAGTTGAACATTAACCTAGTATTACTTTCAGCACTGTTGGTAGGAAATAGAAAGAAGTTACAGATTAAAGACTGAAAGACTAGGCCTGCCATTTATTTGCTGTGTTACATTGGGAAACATATTTTAATTTTTAGTGTTTCCTGGTCTGTAAAAGAGATACAGTAAATCTGTGGGATCAAATGGGTTTGTGAACTAAGTGTATTTTAAATGTTAGTCTGGTATTGTTAACATGCCTCTGTTGAAAATTGTGCCTTGTAGGTAGTTGTAAATACATTCTATATTAAAACTTATATGTATAAAACTTGTCCCAGAGCTGGCTATATCTTTGGGGATGAATTAGTATGTGGGAGTATCTTTGTCTGTCTGTTCCTGGGCAAGCGTATCTGTGGGTATGTAAGGGTTGATGTTTGTGCAGGTAACCTCTCCTTATGCATATGTGTGTGCTCCTTTTACATTCACATTTGTGCATGCATGTGCCTGCATTTGCTCATTTGATTATTATGGGCTGAATAAATAGCAGAGAGTTCATTTGGATTTGCCTGTTGGCACTATAAATAAAAACAGGAAGACAACACTGATTATGCATATTTATGGAAAGACAAAAAAATGTTTTAAATTTTTATCTATGTTTAGTGTTAGATTATGTGGTGTTGCATTTTAAATTCCTCTGAACACAGTTAAGAAATATAATATTAAAAATTTGTTTTCAACTACAGGACCTTTCTTTTGAGACACTTGATCTTTACAAGCACTAAAGTTTGTCACATATTCCCTTTCTTTCCATATAAAAGTGAATAACAGCTTGAGATTCATGACCTCTCATGACATTTTCAAGAAAAGTTTTTAGGTAAATCGCTTTAATAATTTTTTTTTTTTTTTTTTTTTTTTTAGTTCAGGTGTCAAATTTTCGTTTCCATTTGTATGTTTGTCTTCACTTTTTATAAGATTTCTTTATCTCCTCGTGAGTTATTAACTTAATTCTTTAAACAATAGTGAATAGTGGTTAAGATAGCAAACTCTGGAAATACACTTCCTAAATTTAAATATTTGTTTCACCACTTAACTATATGACTTTTAGCAAGCTCTTTAATCTTTCTACCTCTCAGTTTCCTCATCTATAAGATGGAGATATTAATAGTACCAACTCATCTGCTTTTATTGAAAAACTAGAGGCCCAGTGCACAAAATTCAAGCACAGATAGGGTCCCTAGGCCTGGCCAGCAATCAAATCTGATTGGGGCCTTCTGGCTGTTGGCTGGGGCCTTCCTTCATTCTGCAATGCCCCCTTGTGGTCAGCATACATCATAGCAAGTGGTCAAACTCCCATTCTGTCTAACTCCTGAGGGGACAATTTGCATATTAGCCTTTTGTTATATAGGATGAATGAGGTGATTCCCATAAAAGCACATGGCAAAGTAAACTAGCTTATAAACTACCCTGTTTCCCTGAAAATAAGTGTCTTATATTAATTTTTGCTCCCAAAGATGCACTAGGTCTTATTTTCAGGGGATGTCTTATTTTTCCATGAAGAAGAATATGGTACACATTTATTGTTAAATGAAAGTAAAGGAAATTTATTACCTGTATACGGTACGGTACTACGGTAGTTGTCAACACAAACCAGACAAACTGTGAATCCTACAGTATCAAGAATTTACTCATTTATTCAGTGTCAATCATGTCATCATCTTCTGGAACATCATCATAACAATCCAATTCCTGAATTTCCTGGTGAATTTCTTGTGACTCCATTTCTTTCAGAATCAGTGGACCAAATCTCTCATGTTTAGCAATAGCACTGTCTTTAAATGAGTTCTTCTTGTCAAGGTAGCCTGCTCACAGTGCATTTGCAATGCAACTGTCAGTGATTTTCTCCAATGAATTCTTCACCCAAGTCACAACTTCTTGCAGTTTAGGTTTCACAATGTTTCCACGTTGATTTCTCTCCATTATATTTTCAATGTAGTCATTAATTTCCATGCACAAATTGTCTTTGAATGGCTTGTTTATTGCAATATCAAGAGTCTGGAGATAGGCCTTATTTTTGGGGGATGCCTTATATTTCACTCAGAAGGAAACCTGTAAGTAGGTCTTATTTTTCAGAGGATGTCTTATTTTCAGGGAAAAGTAGTTCTATTTTCTTTTTTCTTTTTTTTCTAAAAGCCTTAAAATCCTGCTTTTACTCTTAAAGATTTCTCATTTCCCTGTCCTGTGGAATAGAATTCATTTGGACAAACAGTGCCTGAGGCAAAAGTACTCAGTTATTTGAGGCTGAATTTAGTTTAGTTTTATGTTTAAATGCTAACAATAGTATGTTGGAAAAGGGGAGACTAACAAGACAAAGATAGCAAATAAATAAGGATGATGTTATCAGCTTTTCAAAAATTTACATTAAAATGTATTCATAATTCTCAGATTTTGAGTGGGGCCAAACCTTGATTTTTGTTTATCTGATCCCATAAATGTTTTAGTCATTTCTTTGTATGTATGCTATTTCTTCTTTTGACCCAGGATCACTTATTCATTAACTTTTTAATACTTTGTACCTTATGTACTGGGGACTCCTTTCATGTTGGGATGTCGAACTACCAATTTTGGCCAGGTTCCCCACAGGCTAGGCCGAGGAACCCCACCAGTGCACAAATCCGTGCACCAGGGCTCTGGTTGACATATAACATTGTATAAGTTTAAGGTATATAATCTAATCATTTGATATATGTATAAGTTGCAAAATCATCACCTCACACACAGTTTTTTATGTATAGTGAGAACTTTTAAGATCTCTCTTAGCAACTTTGAAATATACAATATAGCATTGTTAACTATGGTCACGGTGCTATACATTACATTCCCAGAAATTATTCGTCTTACTACTGGAAGTTTGTACCCTTTGACCACCTTCACCCATTTCCTGCCCACTTCTCCACTCCACCTCTAGCAGCCACAAATCTTCTCTGTTATTATAAGCTTTTTTTTTTTTTTTGCTTTTTTTTTTAGGTTCCACATACTAGCATAAGTGAGATCATACAGTATTTGTCTTTCTTTGTCTACATTATTTTACTTAGCATAATACCCTCAAGGTCCAGTCTTAACTTTTTTTTTAAGGTCACCAAATAGCTAATGAATAGTTAGAAACACAAAGTCAGGTTCATCTATAGTTTCGTTTTAAAAATTCAGTCAGTATAACTCAGTAAAGAAAAATTGTGTGGTCATTTCATCCTAGTAACCAGGGTGGGTAGGCTCAGCCAAGTGAGGACCAGGAGCTTCTGTGTGATGCGATGGAATGTGGGCTTTAAGGAGGCTGTCTGAGGCAGAGGCTCGGAGCTGTGCACAAGGGTGGGAGCGGTGTGTGTTTGTGTGTGGAAGGGTGGGTGGGTGTGGAAGGGTGGTTTCCTTCTACACCTCCCTCCCAGAAGACACCTTTGTGTCTACTCTCCACTGGTGCTAAGGTCAGGGAGAAGAGATAGCTTTGGCTGTCCTGTGGTCTTGAGCATCAAAGGGAAAAGAAAAGACAAAGTCTAAGTAAAAGCTCTGGAAGGTGAGAACATTTACAGTTTTACTATGTAGGTCTGCGCCTCTCCTGAATATGGTGTAAATAACACAGGGACCTCCTATGCTCTGAAGCAAAGAAGGATTTATGGCATCTTGCTTTCATTTCACATAGTTGTTGACAAAAAAAATGTGTAAATGTTCTGAGTACATATATATTTAGGGAGATGAGCTTCACTTTTACTCTAATCTCTGCTGAGTTGTAAACAAGAACATCACTATGTTATATTCCAAAAATAAACAATATCGTGTGAAAACTATAAGGTTGCATAATTTAAATTGGTATTTCTAAAAAGTAAGGTGTGTACTTTGATGTATACATTTTGTTTTCAGGGGTTTGTTAAAGATGTTTAGGACAAAATGTTTTTTGGCGCTTTATTTTTGTTCGTTTATTTTATTTTATTTTATTTTATTTTATTTTGTTCGTTTAAAGATATTTTTTAATTGGAAAAGCATTAATTGCCTTGATTAATCTCTAAGTATTATGGGCTCTTCTATTCAAACTCTTGGTGGTTTCAAAATACCAATTAATATCATTGATACTCAGAAAACACTTAATTTTATATCTCTATCCTCATTGAATGACTTGTATGATTTGAAATTCTATATTAATAAATATAATAAACTGTCTTGATCTAGAGTAATTATCTACTAATTATTATTCCTTTCCTAATGAAAATTAACAGTTTTTAGAAGAACGTTATCTCATTATGACAGCACATGGAACACATAGATAATCTTATTTGTATATCTTTGCAAAGACATTGTATGAAAGACCATAAGCTACAGAGATTTAGGAAAAGTAAAGGGATAAATGGATATTAATATAAAAGAAAGGATATAAATCATTCTTTGTTTAAGTGCTATATTTCTTTCCATGCTGTTTCTCTTCTATTTGCCACAAGTAAAAATAAATTTTCCCTGTAACTTATTTACTTTTTCCTTTGAGCTTTAATAACAGCTGTCTATTTTGCTTTTTTTGTCATGGTTATTAAAGGTAAATATTTAGCTAATACTAAAAGATTTTGTATTTTTGGTTTACTATATATCTTTGAGGAAATATATTTTACAGACTTTACTTTGTATTTACACCTCAGCTAGTAGGTAACATAGAAGTGGTTTTTCCAGGTAAAACTGTTAAGTGATGTAATATTTTCATAAATAATACCATTATTAAATAAATTCTCTCAAATTGCTAATTGTACCCTTTAAAATGCTCAGCGATATTTTATTCCTGGTCTAGCACATTTTAAGCAGATTGTACTTCACCTAAAGTACATTAGTAATTTAATGATTTCCAAGCTATATTATAGTCAAATGCCTTTTCTTTAGCCTGTGACTGTTACCATTATATTTTAGGGGAATAACCCTAAGTCATGTTTGTTTTATAAAGTTGTGTGATTAGAGCCAAGTGTCTTTCAGTGAATGAACGGATAAAGAACATGTGGTAAATACTCAATGGAATATTATCCAGCCATGAGAAGGAAGGAAATCCTGCCATTTGCAACAATATGGATGAACTTTGAGAGCATTGTGCTAAGTGAAATAAGTCTTATAGAGAACGGCAAATACTGTATGATATCAATTGTATATGGGACCTAAAAGAGCTCAATTCATAGAAACAGAGAAGAGAGTTGTGATTATCAGAGCTGGAGGCTGGACAAACGGGGGGTTGGTTGAAGGGTCAACACTTCCAGTTATAAGATGAATGAATTCTGGGAATCTAATGTGCAACATTTTCATTACAGTTAATAATATTGAAATACATACTTAAAAGTTGCTAAGAGAGCAAATCTCAAATGTTCTTGCTACAGTAAAGAAACCGTAGTTATGTGATGGGATGGAGGTGTTAGGTAATGCTCTGGTGGCATCATTTGCAATATATAAATGTAGCAAATGAACACATTGTGTATCTTAAACATATGAATGTTTATGTCAGTTATATCTCAGTAAAGCTGGGAAATTAAATGCCATTTGTGTGACTAAAGAGTAATAAATAGTAAAATACTAAGTACTAATAAAATACTAACAAATTACCTAAATTATTTTATTTTTCTTCTATGGAATTTAAAATTTTCAAGTATTTAGTAATTGATAAGCCAGGTTGATTTTGTTTACATAAAACTTAACTAATACTGTCCCTATATTAAGAGATTAGGTTTGACTTTAATCCCTAGGAATGTGAAATACTAGTTTCTCACCTTACAAAAAGCATTTTATTTATTTATTTTTTAAAATATATTTTATTGATTTTTTACAGAGAAGAAGGGAGAGAGTGATAGAGAGCCAGAAACATCGACTAGCCTCCTCCTGCACACCCGCCATTGGGGATGTGTCCGCAACCAATGTACATGCCCTTGACCGGAATCAAACCTGGGACCTTTCAGTCCTCAGACCGACGCTCTATCCACTGAGCCTAACCGGTTTTGGCACAGAAAGCATTTTAAAGAGGAAGATATTTCTGGTGTTACAAAGATAAAATCTGAAATAATCTGGGGAAATTTACTGTACATGTTTAATAGCAATATTATTTAAATTGTGTAATTGAACATTTATAGCATATATTATTTCTTTTTAAAATTTTATTTATTTATTGTCTAAAGTTTTACATATGCCTCCTTTTCCCCCAATTGTCCTCCCCCCACCCCCAGCTATTCCCACCCCGGGCAAGCCCCCACTGCCCCAGTGTCTGTGTCTATTGGTTATGCTAATATGCATGCATACAAGTCCTTTGGTTGCTCTCTAACACCTCCCCTCCCCCCCACTCTCCTACCATTTGTCTCTGGATCTATTCTTGTTTATCCAGTTATGTTGATCATTATATATCACATATGAGTGAGAACACATTATATTTATCTTTCTCTGACTGGCTTATTTTGCTTAGTATAATGCTCTCCAGTTCCATCCATGCTGTTACAAATGGTAAAAGTTCCTTCTTTTTTTATAGCGACATATGTAGATGTACCACAGTTTTCTAACCCTCTCATCTGCTGATGGGCACTTAAGCTGTTTCTAAATCTTAGGGGTGCATATATCCTTTCTGATTGGTATTTCTGTTTTCTTGGGATATATTCCTAGAAAGTGGTATTACTGGGTCAAAATGGAAGTTCCATTTTTAGTTTTTTGAGGAAATGCCATACTGTTTTCCACAGTGGGTGCATCAGTCTACATTCCCACCAGCAGTGCATGAGGGTTCCTTTTTTTCCGCATCCTCTCCAGCGCTTGTTAATCGTTGATTTGTTGATGATAGTCATTCTGACTGGTGTGAGATGGTATCGCATTGTTGTTTTGATTTGCATCCCTTGGATGATTAGTGACTTTGAGCATGTTTCACATGTCTCTCGGCCTTCTGTTTGTCCTCTTTCAAAAAGTGTCTATTTGCCCATTTTTTGATTGGATCATTTACCTTCCTTTTGTTAAATTGTATGAGTTCTCTGTAAATTTTGGAGATTAAATCCTTACCTGAAATATCTTTGGCAAATATGTTCTCCCATGCAGTGGCCTTTCTTGTTTTGTTGATGGTTTCTTTTGCAGCAGTAGAGGCTGCCCGGCTAGGGGAGCGAGGTCCACCGGCTGTCCGCCGGTCCCCAACAAACAATCCCTTGGAATATAGCTATCCCTCACTCACAAATACAGACACTCCCCGCACCTCCAAGCTCTCTCCTTTCCTTCTCTCGCACACTATCTTGCAGCCTGCTGTCCCATCGGCAGACATCTTGGATCTCTCCTATTTATTATTTATTATTTTTTAAAGTCTTAATTATTAAAACTTGGAAGAACGAATCAATCTATTATCCAAAAATTAAAAAAAGAAGTACTTAAAAATTGGTAATCACTTTTGTTCTCTTTCTGATTTTGCTCTCTCTCCAAAGCAGATTGCCAAACTGCGGCAGCAACTACAACGTAGTAAACAGAGTAGCCGGCACAATAAGGAGAAAGATCGTCAGTCACCTCTCCATGGCAACCACATAGCCATCAGTCACACTCAGGTAGGCTGTTTGTTAAAGGGTTCATTATAAAGGGAGAATCTTTATCACTTTAGGATTAAAAATTAATAATGTAAATCCCTAGATCTATTAGATTAGTACCATTTTCTAAATTGTATAAGAAGTTTGTTTTTTTTTTTTGCTATATATCTAATCTTTTTAATGGCATATATGTAGTGGTCTCAAGGATAATTGATACTGGCCTGAGCTGAAATTCTAACTCATTCACCTATTAAGCAACTATGGGCATTAACTCATTTAATCTTCCTAATAGTACTATAACCCATCTATCTCTGTATCTCTTATATATTTTACCCCTATTTTGCATATGAAGAAATTGAGGATTAAAGTTTTGTTAGGGTTTTTCCCTCCTAGGAACATATACTAACATAGCCCAATGGAACAAAATTTGGGAAAGGCTAGTTTAGACCAAATTAACTAATAAATATTTATGTAAATTTTAATAAAGAAAATGTAGTAGTTTATGGCAGAAGAAACCCAAGTAGTATATGAAAACAAGTCCCGCCCTGGCTGGTTTGGCTAAGTGGTTAAAGCATTGGCCTATGGACCAAAGGGTCTTGGGTTCAGTTCCTGGTCAAGAGCACATACCTTGGTTGCAGTTCCCCAGCCCCAATAGGGGTGCTTGCAGGAGAAACCAATTGTTGTGTCTCACGTAGATGTTTCTCTCTCTTTCTCTCTATTCCCCCCTAATCCTCCCTCCCTTCCATTCTCTCTAGAAATCAATGGAGTGGGGAGCATAATCCTCTGGTGAGGATAAACAAACAAAAAACCGATGTCTCATTAGGGATTGTTTCACAAATGTGAGGATGATTCAACATTACAGAATGTGTTAGCTTCATTCATAGCATCAGGAAGTCAAAATAGATGCTAAAAAAAACTCTTGATAAAAACTCAGTACTCATATATGATAAAAATATCTTAATTTGACTAACTGTACATACTGTGAGATTTAAAAAAATATATATTTTATTGATTTTACACAGAGAGGAATTGAGAGGGACAGAGAGTTAGAAACATCGATGAGAGAGAAACATCAACCAGCTGCCTCTTGCACACCCCCCACTGGGGATGTGCCCACAACCAAGGTACATGACCTTGACCGGAATCGAACCCGGGACTTTTCAGTCCGCAAGTCGACGCTCTATCCACTGAGCCAAACCGGTCCTGGCAATACTGTGAGATTTTACCAATAAAATATTGGAAGTGTTTTTGTTATAATAAAAATCAAATAGATGTCTATAATTATTGATATTATTTGCTAATAATCTAGATGCTCTAGACCAGTGGTTCCCAACATTGGGCACATGCCCCACAGGGGAGCAATTTGATTTTTAAGGGGGGCAATTCGAGAATGAGTTATTAACAGTGAATTTTTTGTATTTCTTATGGTTCTAGAGGGCTCATATACAGTATATATATACTGAGTGACCAGATTATTATGCTCTCTGGATGCATTATAATCTGGCCACTCAGTTTATATCCTATATAAGAGAAGGCTAATATGCAAATTGTCCCCTGGACCAGGAGTTCGACCAGCAGGCAGGCTGGCCAACTGCCCATGTCCTCTCCCCTAGCCAGGCTGGCTGGATCCCACCCATGCATGAATTCATGCACCAGGCCTCCAAAACACACACACACACACACACACACACACACACACACACTGAGTGGCCAGATTATTATGCATTCAGAGATCACAATAGTCTGGCCACTCAGTGTGTGTGTATGTATGTATGTATGTATGTATATGGTGACCTACCAGTATTTATACATTTTAATTCTCTATTATATGTTTTGAAACTTAATTTGCTACTTTTTTCATATCACTTCATATTATTATATTTTAAACAATTTCATAGTGATTTCTTCCTCAATATTTCACCTGTCCTTTTGTTCTTTTATTTTTCTCTTTCATGGATGCCATGTTCTTTGGAAGCTTGTTTAGATCAACTTAATGGCCTTTCAGGCTTCTTCCACGTGAATAGGAATTCACTTTTTGAATAATATGTCACAGGGTGGCATCAGTATTTTAGAGATGCTTTAATCCTGATAGGGCATGGCCAAGAAAAGTTTGGGAATCATTGCTCTAGACAAAGCAGTGGGGGAAAAAAATAATTCATATTATTTGCATACAATATTATATATTTAGAAAATTAAAGTGAATGAACTAAACTATTAAAACTAATAATAGGACAGCTAAAATAGAAGACAACTGACAGTACCAAGTATTGATGAAGATGTGAAACAACTAGAAGAGCCATACTTTGGGGGAGAGGGGGTAGGTCACAAAATGGTACAGCCTCTTTTGAAAACAATGTGGCATTCTCTGCAAAAGTTCAGTATACACTGGCCATACAGCCCAACAGTTCCACTCTTTAGCATCTGTCCATGAGAAGTAAACACATATGTCCACACAAAGACTTGTACAGCAATGTCCATGAAGGCATTATTCATAAGAGTGAAAGAATGGAAACAAACCAATATCCATCAGCTAGTGAATGGATAAACATTTCATCTATCTATACAGTGTAATACTACTTAGCAGTAAAAGGAAGTAGATACTGATACTTAAATGGTTGAATCTCAAAAACATGCTAAGTGAAAAAGTGAAGAGCAAAAGACTGCATACTATATGATTCATTATATTAAATTCTCAAAAAGGCAGAATTATAGAGACAAAGTATTAGGATTAGGAATTGACTACAGAGAGGCCCTAGGGAATTTTTCAGAATGATGGAAGGTTCTAAATGTGATTATACTCATAATTGGATTGCTGTGTATATTTACAAAGCTTAATGAACTGCATACTTAAAATGGGAGGATTTTATTGTACTCCATTTATACTTCATCAGAGCTGTAAAACAAACATGCAATTGCCAAGCAAGCCTCAGACATTTCAAGTGAAATTTCACATGACTTTCTTTTTAACCTTAATCTGATAGAATTAAAATATTATTCTTATTTTATTTTGAGCATCTTTTCTGTAAGACCCCAATGCATTTATAGTAGATCTGTTGTCTTCTTGACTTAAAAAAAAAATGATGTGCTTGTTCCCAATTTACACCAGAAGTTTTTGGCATTTGGTTATGTGTAAAAATAATCCTTGCTATACATATTGAACTTTTTGTAGGTGAGAGGTGAAGTCTAGAATGTTCTTTAAAATACTCTAAGAACAGCTGAAACCGGTTTGGCTCAGTGGATAGAGCGTAGATCTGCGGACTGAAAGGTCCCAGGTTTAATTCCAGTCAAGGGCATGTACCTTGGTTGCGGGCACATCCCCAGTGGGAGGTGTGCTAGAGGCAGCTGATCAATGATTCTCTCTCATTGATGTTTCTAACTCTCTATCCCTCTCTCTTCCTCTCTGTAAAAAAATCAATAAAATATATTTTAAAAATAAATAAATAAAAATAAAATACAATACTCTAAGAACAGAAAATAAAAGGATTTTAGATAAAACAAAATTGGCACTTGTTATAATTTTTGAAGCTGGATGATGTGCACCTGAGAATTCATTATGCTATTCTGTTTAATTATGTTGAAGATTATATATTTTTTTCACAATAAAAACTGAGAACTTAGTGAGATGATTACATAAAATATAAACATAAAATCAGTATTTTTCTCTTAAATGTGAGTTTCTGTACCCTCTACTATAATGTTTCTACCAAATGTGTTGGGTTGTTTTCACACCAACCAATTCTCCAACTCTTCAAATACAAAATAAGAGTTTCACAATTCCATTCTGACACTAACTGCCTGATGTTGGCACAGACTCTGCTGGTGGAGGGCTTGGCCTCACCAGCCTGTCCCACCTGCAGCTGCCATTGGAAGTCCCAGATTATCTTCTCTACTTCTACCACCTGGCTATAAAGAAGGGATTCCCACAACCCCTTCTTCAGTTCAATAATTGGCTGTAATGGCACACAGAACTCAAATAAACACATCTACCTTGTTTCCCCAAAAATAAGACAGTGTCTTATATTAATTTTTCTCCCAAAGTTGCGCTAGGTCTTATTTTCAGGGGATGTCTTATCTTTCCATGCGCTAGGTCTTATTTTCGGAAGATGTCTTATTTTCGGGAAAACACAGTATTGGTATGTTTTAATGGTATAATAAAGGATACAGATGAAGAGGAACATAGGGCAAGATCTGGAAGATCTTGATTGCAGGCACTTATGTCCCTGTGAAGTTGGGGTATGTCACCGTTTGGTGGATATGGATATGTGTTCACCAACCTGGAAGGTATCTGAACCCAGAGTTCAGGGATTTTTTATGGGGGTTTCATCACATGTGAATGGTCCACTGTTAACTCAGTCTTCATCCCTTCTCCCCTCCCAAGAGGATGAGGCAGGGTGGGAATTTCAAGCCTATGATCATAGCTTGGTCTTTCTAGTGAATAGCCCCCATTCTGAAGGTATTCAGGAGCTCACCAAGAGTTGTCTCATTAGAACAAAAGACCCAGGAAATTCTAAGGAATTTAGGAGCTCTGTGTCAGGATCTGGGGTCAAAAAATAAATATTGGAACAAAAGGTGCTAATTGGCGCCACCATCACTCAGGAAATTACAAGAATTTTAGGAACTTTGTGTTAGGGACCAGTGCAGAAACCAAATATATACTTCTGGCAATAATGTTATATAAATAATAAAAAATATAACATGCCTAAAATTAAGCCTAAATGGCTTAAGTTTTTTTTTAAATGACTGACAAAATGGAAATGAAAAATACTTGCAGGTAATTATCTCAGTGCAGGAAACAGACTGACACACACACACCCACAATAGTAGACTCACATGGTACATGATTTCAACTATGCTTTTTTCAGTAAAAATAGAACAGGGTAAAAATTAAACAGTGTAGATTAGGGGTGTCGAACTCAATCAGAGAAGGGGCCAAAATCTAAAATCCAGCCTAAATCGCGGGCCGAATGGTTTACTGAACAGTCATAAACTGACAATGTTATAAACTGACAGCGGAGTGCAGTGATGTCAGCGCGGTGCGGGCCACATTGCAAGGCCTGGCGGGCTGGATTTGGCCCGCGGGCCTTGTGTTTGACACATGTGGTGTAGATGATTATGTCTACTATTCTACCTTACCAGGTAAAAGTTTATTCATTATACATACAGTCATATCTATTGTATTTACTTGCATAAAGGATTATTTTGATTGTGATTTTTACATTTCTTATTTTAGAACCTAAATTTCTATATGTATATCTGAACTTACATTGTTTTGAAGGGTGAAAATAACTATGCTCATTGTGTTTGTAATTTCAGATTTACATACTCTTTAGTTTTGATTTCTTTGACCACAAATAATTTGATATTACCTTATCTTATTTGTAGGCTACTGGATCAAGATCAGTCCCTATGCCACTGTCAAATATATCAGTGCCAAAATCAGTTGTTTCACGTGTGCCCTGCAATGTAGAGGGAATAAGTCCTGAGTTAGAAAAGGTATTCATTAAGGAAAATAATGGGAAGGAGGATGTGTCCAAGGTAAGTTTACATGGAATGTTTGAATTCTTAAAAAAAAAAAAATATATTGTTAACTGTCTCAAAAGTTCTTTTTTGGTAACAGTTTTAAATGTAATTCACATACCATAAAGTTTGCATGTTTAAAGTGTACAATTTGGTGGTTTTTAGCATATTCACAGAGTTGTGCAGCCATCTGTACAATTGACCTTGCAGCATTTTCATCACCAAAAAGAAACTCCATACCCTTGAGCAGTCATCCTTCATTTCCCTCCAATGGTCCCAGCCCTAGGCAACCACAGATCTACCTTCCCTATTTATGGACTAGCCTATTCTAGACATTTCATATAAATGCAAGCATATACTATGTAGCCTTTTGTAACTGCTTTTTTTCACTTGTCAGAAATGTCACTTTTGTTTTAACATGTATAAGTGCTTCATCCCTTTTTATTGCCAAATAATAGTCAGTTATGCATGGATTTTATCTATCATATCATCAATTGGTGAACATTGGTATTGTTTTTACTTCGGGGCTATTATGAGTAATGCTGCTGTGACATTTATATATAAGTTTTCATGTGAGCATATTGTTTTCATCTCTCTGGGTTTATACCTATTGTTGGTATGGGACCATGGTAACTTTTTGTTTAACCTTTTGATAAACTACCAGACTGTTTTCCAAAGTGGCTGCACTGCACTTTTTTTTTATATTCCCACCAGCAGTGTAGGAAGTTCTAATTTCTGCATCTTCACTAACACTTGAAATGATCGATTTTATTATAGTCATCCTAGTAGATGTGAAATGGTATCTTGTCATTGGTACTTATATGCATTTCCTGATGGCTAATGAGGTTAAGCTTCTTTTCATGTATTTGTTGACCATTTGTGCATCTTCTTTGGAAAATTGTCTATATTTTGCCCCATTTTAAAATTAGGTTACTTTTTAAATTATTTAATGGTAAAAGTTCTTTGTAAAATTCTTTACTTTCTAAATAAAAGGCCCTTATTAGAAGTATTATTTGAAAATATCTCACATTCGTTATTAGAAAATTTGGGTAATTTGCAAAGGAAATAGAAAACATTGTTCATGGCCTTCAAAATTAAAATAAGAAAGAACAAACAGAAAAATGTATACTGTGAATATTAGATTTTAGTTTTCTTATTGGCAAGTGAAAGAGATTTCTTGAGCAGTTGGATGAATTAATTCAGTATATATTTACTGAATGTCCGCTGTGTGCCAGACCCAGTACTTGGCATTCAGGATTCAGTGTTAAAAGAAGTCTCTGCCCTTGGGGGATAGTGTGGAAATGCTGACCTATAGTACATATAGAGAGCTGTGTAATTTTAAAGACAATTTATCCTTAATACTTTGGACCCTAAAAACTTTGGTATATGAAAGAAATTTTTTGTTCAATAAAGGTAACATGCAGAATTTAAGATTGGTATCTTTATTAGAGTAAGAATCACAGATGCTGATAGTGGAATATGACATCTGAGGAAACTCATGTGTCTTCTGTGTGAATGGAGAGTATGCACTGTCATTCACATGTTTCATGGTTATTCCTCCTATAGCCTTTGGATATCCCCGATGGCCGAAGAGCTCCGCTCCCTGCTCACTACCGGAGCAGCAGCACACGAAGCATCGACACTCAGACCCCCTCTGTCCAGGAGCGCAGCAGCAGCTGCAGCAGCCACTCGCCCTGTGTCTCCCCTTTCTGTCCCCCGGAATCTCAGGACGGTAGCCCTTGCTCAACAGAAGATTTACTCTATGATCGTGATAAAGGTAAGATGGCACCACCCACCTCGATAGAGGGTTTGTTATAGGGCCTTTTTCATACTTTCTTTGCCTTAGAGACCATTGCATCATTTTTTTTTCCTTTGTTGAGTGGTGGGATTGTAAAGGATTGGTTAACCTAGGGTTGTTTGTTCATTGGTTTTACATATTCCCTTCTTTGTGACTCTTACAAACATCTTCCATAAATGTGTCAGAGAAGCACAGCACATGATTCTGAGAGCCAATGAAAGCTGTAAAATGGACTATGTACAGCTTCATGTCATATGACACAGGTTTTTCTTTGGTATTGCCCAGAGTTAATGATGGTTATGGTAGAGTCTATATTTCTTGTGCCTCTAGTTAGACTGCGTAATCAGATTGTTTTGGGAAGAAATAATTTCTAAAAATACTATTGGAAGAAATAGTATTTTTTAACCAAGTAGATAAAGTTTAATACGTTACTTGTAGGACATCAGGGATTAATTATGTTGTATACATGAATTATTGATAGCACCAATAAGAGGGCAGAACCTCTGGGATTTTTGTTGTTGCTTGTCAGGCCCAAACCAGCTCCCACGTTCTTGTGCTCACTCTCTTGTTTCAGTTTCTGGCCCTCAGACCTAGACCCAGAAGGCAAACAAAGACTGCCTTCCTAGCTGCTTTCAAAGAAACACTGAAATTATTTTATAACTCATTTATTGCTTCTCACTGTAGAAAAATAGATCCTAGGCAATAAAAATTTTAAAACATAGAAAAATTAAAGTTTAGAGAATCTTAGAGGATTTTTATGGTCCTTGTCCTGACTTGATCCCCCCTACCCCCACTCCCTTTAATGTGTTTCATTTTGAGGTGTTTTTACATGTAAATTGCATGCTTACGTGCTCAGTCCAATGAATTTTTGTAAGTGGATGCAGATCAAGATTTAGAAGGTTTAGCACCCCGGAGCCTCTCAGCCCCCTTCCCAGATGGTATCCTTCCCCTCTACCTGGAAGTCACCACCATTCTGACTTCCATCACCATAATCGAGTTTGTCTGTGTTACTCTATTTCATAGAAATGAAATGGCATTTTGAGTCTGGCTTCTTTCATTCATCATTATGCCTGCCTATCTGCTGAGATTTAAATGGAACCTACTTTGGACTTTGTCCTCTGCTCTTATTTCCGTGGGTAGATCCCAATGGTTCGCTCCTTCCTTTTTGCCCTTTCCTTTTTGAAAGCTCTGTGAGCTCCCTTACCCCATTGAGGCTGTATTGAGCAGGATAGCACTTAAGGCATTTCTTTGCTTCAAGTCAGCAGTCTACATTTGATAGGATGTTAGACCAGGAAACTATCTCACTGAGGCATCCTACCAGAGCAAATATTTTTAATCACCCCCTCATAACATTTTCAGTAAAACAATCAAGAAAAAATGCTCCTACTAGAAGCAAAGTGTTATTTTGAAGGTAAATGGAAATGTGAAATAATGTTAACTTGTTTTTAGCTACACAGGTGGTAAGTGGCAAAACAGGTCTGTCTGATTGATGCCAAAATCCATATTCTTTGTTACACCCATCTACAAAAGGCCAGTGGCTGTAATGCTGTAAGGACCAAACAGCTGTCACCAGGAGGTGCATGGAGCACCTCTCGGTCCTTCCCTTTCCCCTTCCCCTGCCAGCTAGCTAGCTGCTCACAGCAGTGGCAGGCCTCACAGGGTGCAGAGGGGCTCATGTGGGGCTCGCGTGGCACGGAGGGGCTTGTGGGCATGTGTGGTGAGGCAGGGCTCTCAGCGGCAAGCTGCTCATGCATGGCTGGTCCCACCAGTGTGGTGGGTCTGGAGTCCCGCCGGGACAGTGGGTCTGGGTCTTGTGCAATTGCACATGCTGGCCTCTAGTAGAAAAGATAAGTTTGTTTTAGATTGATCACTGATGGCTTATTAGGTCTTGTAGTGGGTTAAAATGAAAAGTAAACATAATAGTGATAGTATGATTAGTAAACTCTGGAGTTTTGTTTTCTTCTTTTTAAGTTTAATACTCTGAGTATTTGAGAGACACTGACCCACAAAGGAAATATTTTAATAAGTTGACAGTGAACCATCTTGGTTCACTGGTTGTGAGGTTGCCTTCAGGACTCTTAAGTGTCTGTATTCCATGAAACAGATAAATCTGGGCTCTGCAGTTCGATTCTAAGTTTAAAACCATATATGTTCTTTGCCGAAACCAGTTTGGCTCAATGGATAGAGCGTCGGCTTGGGGACTGAAGGGACCCGGGTTCGATTCCGGTCAAGGGCATGTACCTTGGTTGCGGGCATATCCCCAGTAGGGGGTGTGCAAGAGGCAGCTGATCGATGACTCTCTCTCATTGATGTTTCTAGCTCTCTATCTCTCTCCCTTCCTCTCTGTACAAAATCAATAAAATATATTTAAAAAACAAAAACAAAAACAAAAACCATATATGTTCTTTAATGCCTTTTTTTCCTAAAGACTTACAATCTGTGTTCTTATGAGAAGGTATATTCATGCCACTATCCTGCACTACAAGGTCTTCTGCAGGGAGCACTCTTCAACACCAGAGCTAAGAGCTCACTGGCTTTGACACACAGGAATGGATTTGAGTCCTTAAAGTTTTGGGCATAAAATTTGCATTAATTCTCAAGGATTCCATAAATGGTAGCTGCTGCTATAAAAATAATAATTGTTATTATTACTTATCTCCCCAGAGCAAATCTTTTCTTTGCAACATCAATTTTCAACCAGTTTGCTACAAGAATTTTTAAAACATGCAATACCTGACTAAGTCAGGGACACTGACCTATTCTCCCTTAGATTGTCAAATAAAAAAAGGACAACAGCCAATATAACAATTAACATCTGGTATGAATGAATCAAAATTATACTTTTTTGGTCAGATCTCTATGTACAGTCTAAATTCTGGGGATTATTTTTTTTAAAGGTACTTATTTTATCTTATAATTGGCATTTTTTTGCAATAAAACATAAATTGCTCTTTTGTTTCCATATATTTGCAGTAAAGAAAAATGTGAAAGTTAATAGGTTTCTAATAGGTTTGCATCATTAACTATGAAGACAGAATTGATCCTATAATGTTGTAGTCAACTAGGATTGATTTGGAGACCCCCATATTGTTCAGTTCTGTGAGAGACTAGCAGTTCAGACATCCTAGAGTCCTGGCTAGCGTTCTCAGGAGGGGAGGGCCAGCCGCTGGAATATGCGTTCTAATGAGAGGTATGCTGGTGCTGCTTCCATTACTCCTCCATTCAACACTTATTTCTGCCTCTTTCTAGCATCTATTCTCCATGAATCGTGTAATTTGAGACCTCTAAAATAATTTTAGTTCATTAGCCTTCTGGTTTTTTGTTTTGTTTTGTTTTTTGTGTGTGTGTTTTGTTTTGTTTTTCTTGGGCTATTGCAGTTGCTCAAGACAGAAACATTCTATTGAGAAAGGTCCAGCCGGGAAGAGACTGCTTTCAGGTTTTGGTTTGTGTGTGTGTAGAATTCAGGGATTCAGAATAAGAGCTCTCATCTTGACAGCCTCAGACTATATCCTAAGAGTCGAGTCGACTAAATTCTTCCACATTATTATGCCCCAACTGCAAGGGAGGAAAATGGTAATTTATATAATACAGATGGCAGCATAAAAATATTAGTTCCCTTAGCAGCTCTGTCAGTGTTCCTTGTTGGTAGCCAAACTGGTGCTGGGCAAGCCACAAAATCTAGACTTCAGTCTGCCACTTATAGTTTGTCTTTGGCACAATTCATGTCAGCAGTTGTTATAACATTCTGCAGTTTTGCAAGATATAGTGGAAACATTGATTATTGTAATCTAAGTCGACTCAAAAGTTCTACTCAATCCAACTATGGAGAGCTGTATTCTAAGAGCCCATAAATTGGTTATTTGGAACATAAACTATATTTTCCCACAGGAACAACATATGTTATGTGGATGGAGTTTCCTAAGACCAATGAATAAAAGCCTATTTAACTCATACTGTGATTTAACTCATAAATATTAATATTGCTAAGACTTTTTGGGTGTTAGAACTGAGCAGCCCTTATTCACAGGAGAGAGGAAAAAAAATTCTCTTGTCTTTTCAGAGTCTTGAGTTGACCCTAGGCAGACTTTGAATTTTTACTATCTTCTAATTTCTTTACATATATTTTAACTCTATTTGATTGATCTGTAGAACTCTATTTCTTAACCTTTTTTGGCCTTTACCCTTACCATACTTTAACCCTCTATCTTCCAGATAGCCTAATCAGCCAAAATTTTGGAGCACTGTTCTTTTTGTGGTTTATTTTGTGAAAATAGATACGTTGGATATACTTCTTTTAGCTCCTACATCTTGCCAATCACTGCTTTTGAGCCTGAATCGGTTTTTCTATGAAAGGAATCTTCCCATGTGGTTCCAGGATGGTTATTCTAGAAGAACCTCTTGGTGGTGAAATTACAAGGAGTGTAGAAATTCAGTTCCAACAAAGGAGTTAACTCACAGGTTAAAGCAGATCTCTTCTAAAATGACAGAACAAACAAAGCAAACAAACTCTTAGACACAGGCAATAGTATGGTGGTTACAGAGGGGAAGGGAGTTGGAGGGGGATGAAGAGAGTAAAGAGGGATCAGTGGTGACAGAAGGAGACTACACTTTGGATGGTGAGACACAGTGCAATATACAGATAACGTATTATAGAATTATACACTTGAAACATATTATGGTATTAACCATTGTTACCCAATAAATTTAATTTACATAAATAATAAATATTAGCTAGTATTTTTAAAAAAAACTGATCTGTTTTAGAATTATGTCTCTGAGGTCATCTTTCCAATTTCTTTTTTTTCAAGATAATATCTAAAATTATGTATATCCTATTCTGACAGCTTATAAGGAACATCTAGTAAATAAATGCCTTTTTCCCTACTTTTGGAAAATGTTCACAATTGTAGCAATGGCAGATGCTGTGCTAGCTCTCTGGATAAGTTACTGTTCATAATTTAAAACTAATAAATATACAGCTCAGTTCCAGCAATTACAACCCAGAATCTATAATAGAAGCAACCCAGAATTTATCATACCTGCATGTGTCTTTCACCTAATCTCCTGTTACACATTTAGCAGAATGTGAGGTCCAGCAGGAACAGGTAACTTTATTTTGCTTGTTGCTTTATCCTTAGCAAATGGTGTAGTGTCTAGCAGAGTGGTGCTTAGTGGAGACTTTTTGAGTAATCCTTTAAGAGCTTTCTTGGTGGTATGTCCATTTTTAAGGATATATTTTTATAGCTGTGTTGGAATTATTAGTGTCTTTTTTGTTAAGCTCTTAAATTGTATGTGTTTGGCTTTTGAATGTTCAGGAAGAGTGTGATACTCTTTCTCCCCACCTCCCCATAAACAAATAAAAAAACTGATTATGTGAACCTAGTGATAGCCTTTTGATGGGGAAGAAGACATGAAGCTTCATTTCTTGTTGAAATTAGGGGAAAGGAAGTACCTTTGCTAAAACCCGTCACATCTTCAACTCTGTTCATGACTGGAGAGAAAATAGGGTATCAGCCAGGCTAGAGGAAAAGGGGACCTGTTGAATTTTGTCCCGTTACCTTTTGTTCTCCTCTCATAACAAATATCAACACAGAGGCCAGTCCTTGTACTGTATATCTTTGTGAGGCTAACAGAAGGCAGACCTAATAAAGCTGTTACCTGAGCTATAAGATTTTAATTAGAAACATAGAATGCTAGGCTGGGAGGAACTTGATTTTCTGGTCACCTCATGTCTCTAATGAGGACAGTTGAGTTGAGATAGATCAGAACTTTGGCAGACAGCCTAACGGTAATGAACTCTGACTCAGATTCACCAGTTGAATCCCTGCTCTGCCACTTACTAACTATATGTCCTTGGGCAAGTTACTCAACCTCCCTGTATCTCAGTTTTCTTGCCTATAAATTAGGGATAATGATGGTACCTGCCTCATAGCATTGTTAAGATGATTAAATGTGCTCAGGTGAGTTTACCTGTGTTATCTCCTGTAATATTGCCATAATCCTATGAGTATAGATATTGTCTTTATATTATCAGTAAGAATGCAGAGTCTGAGGCTTAAAGAAATGAAGTAACTTAAGTTCTCTGCAGTCCAGATGCCAACAAAAATCTTAACTACTACTTGACCCTACTTCTTGCTGCCTTTGCAGGAGGAGTACAGACATTCAGTGTGAAAGGGCCTGGTGTGTGGAGGAAGTAAGAAGTTGTGTGGCTGGAGCACAGGGGTGAATGGTGGGGAGCAGGTAGAAAGCAGTGCACCTGGAGAGGTGGAGGAGCAGCTACTTTATAAAGGCCTTGGAGGCCTCGGGAAGAGAAATGAAGAGCCAAGCAAAGACCTTTTGTCAGCTAAAGGACATGACTAGCTCTCTCTTTTGGGACCATAACTCGGGTGGAATTACAGAACTGGAGAGAGACAGCAGGAGTACTAGTTAAGATGCTTTTGTAGGAGCCTAGTCCTGTGGTCTCCAAACTTGACTTATTACATACACTTTTCAACCATTTTTAATCTGTGTCCGTAATATAAATTCATATATTTCTAAATTATCTGTATGTAATCCATTCCCCAAGCTAAATATGTGCTGGTAAAATTTCCTTTCATATTTTCAAAGATTTAGAGTAAATATGAAAATGTCCTAATATTTTCTTCTTGCCTGTCAGCAAATTGGGTTGTGCACCTCAGCTGGGAAACCACAGGTTTAGGGTGAAGTCGAGGAGGGATGGCAGGGGCAGAGGACTTGGAAGAAGGGATGGAAGAAGGATCAGCAAGCAGCATTTGGTGGCTGATTAGATGTATGAGGTGAGGAAGGTGTATGAGAAGGGAGATGAGGATAAAGGCAGAGCTCTAGCTTGGGAGTTGTGGGAAATGATTACCACTGCTAATAAGGCAGTGAGTATCAGAAAGGGAACAGGATTTTAGGAATATAATGATACACTTAAGGTTCCATGTGGCTTTCTGCCTGAAGATATTATAATACCATTTTCGTGTAGCAATTTTTAGAAATTGGAAATTAGAAAAGTTTCAAGAAGAAAAACCATTTAATTCATTATAGATAGTTAACAGGAAGATAATCAGTTTTGTAGATCATTCAACTCACATGTAACTTTCAGTTCTGGGAAAGTCCCTAGCCTAGTGATGTAAAAAGAAATAGAACACAGATTGTAACTGTGGCCAAGATGATTTTTCTCACATGACAATAGGGTGAATCCTTGTTTGCTACTGACACAGTCACACCCCTGCCTATGGCAGAAAGGCATTTAAAGGCCTGGGGCCCATCGTCTTGGGCCACTTCTGCACACCAGGAGGCTCTGTTATTGCCAACAGTCATCTCCATGGAGGCATCCCACGCTCTATCTACTTTCTTCTGTATTTCCTGTGCAAGTCTTGCTGTTTGGATAGCAAAGCAAGGTCCAGCTATGTTTTTGGTATTACAGCCTCATTCTCACTCGTTTTCTACTGTGGACCAGTCTTTTTGGTCTAACCTAGCTCAAATAGAGAGCAGCAAACTCAGACTCTAATCAGGTTAATGATACTTTGCATCTTCCTGAGAGAAAAATTCATATCCTCTTCCCCCAACCCCCACCCACTCCCACAGGAGATTTGTTTAAGCAGTATAGTGTAAGTGTTGAACCTAAGACAATCCACAAATCTGTGTGGTATGTGAAGAAACCAAACTTAATGCTAAGACTTGATTATTTCCAAGAAACTCCGCATAATCTGTAGGGACACGCACAACAGTAGTGATGGAGGAACTTTGTGCTTCTCTAGGTTTCCCAGTAGTGTAGCCTTATTTTTCAAAGCAGTGATTTCCCTGCCAGAGATAGAGCCACATCCAAATGCAAGCACACATCTTTGTTCCCAGGACTAACATAGAAGCTCTTTAAATCGCTCACCAAACACACTGTAAGTGTGCCTGAAGGGTCTACTTTCTAAGCATGTACTATACTTCATTAATAATGATAAAAAGTCCTTATACTCAAATTCTGAATGTTAGACTGTGTTCCATATCCTAAACTAAAGCAACTTATCAAAATTGTGACTAATGTAATTATGGTGCAAATGCCATCTTTCAGAATATGTATGAAAATAATACATTTAACTAGATCATGTGCTTAATATTTTAGCAGGGGGGGATTGGATTTGCATTAAGTCAGAATTTGTTTAAATGCGACTATTGTATTTATACAAGCATGTTACTGACTTTACAGCTTGGCATCTCATGGAGATAATGACACATTTTGGTGGGTTTGAATTTCCAAAATCCTTTGCCAGATAGGAAAGGAAGAAATTACATATAGATTTTACAGCTTTTCATGAATAAGACCATTTTCTTTTTGGTCAAAATATAAAGAAAACATGTTAAGTAGAGACGTTTTTAGATTTCTCATGCTTCCAGTAGCAAAAAGACAAATTGTGCTAAGAAAGTCCTTTTCTACAGGCATTTTCAAGGCAAAATCCTGAGCAAATTACTTTTTCATGGTGGGATGAAGGGAAAAGACATTGTGTTATAAACTCGTGTTTTTCCCTGCATACATATTATTCATAATGTTTAATATAAAAGTAACGTTTCTGCTGAGAGCTAGCGAAGATTATTCCACATACTAAAATCTCCAGTTACATTGGTTGGACAGTTAGAATACATAGAGAACCCTGTATTACAATCTCTCGTAATTCTGTTGAATGACTTACACATATTGCGCCACTCATTTACATTTTGCAATACATAATAATGTATTTGTTTTCAGGACTACAGCTCTACTTTATTCAGAATGCAGTTTTCTAGACCCAAATATCATCCTTTCATGTTCCGTGGTGTGGCAGATTACTGCTGCATTGAAGATTCCTTTATAAGAAATGTACTGCAGAAGGGTGTTAGAAATAGCTTTGCCATAAAGGAAGCTCTGTGGTGGAAGCCAAGGGGCCAGAGTGGATAAATTGTGCAAACGGCTGCTTGTTTGGAAATCAAATTTAATTGAAAAGAGCTTTCAATCACTAGTTAATATAACTGCTTTAAATTTACAGACAGTGGGAGTAGCTCACCGTTACCCAAGTATGCTTCATCTCCCAAACCAAACAACAGCTACATGTTCAAACGGGAGCCCCCCGAGGGATGTGAGCGAGTGAAGGTCTTTGAGGAAATGGCGTAAGTAATGTCTTTTCTGTCAGCTGGGATCTGCAAAGCTGTGAAGCTTTTCACCGAGACCAGTTGATTACAGATGAATCAACTACTCCGTCCAGCTGATAATGTGTTTCAGAATTATAAAAGGAGAAACAAATAGGCAAAAGAGAGCTTAGTAAAGGAGAAGTGGAGGCTGTATGCTGGGAATATTTAAGCTAACACAAAAGGAACTTGGAAACTCATCCTTACGAGCTAAAAGATCCATTTTTAGTCATTCAGAACATTCCCTCCCGAGGCTGTGTGGATGTAGGTGGATAACACAAAGACTTTGAGCAGCAGAGTCAGCACCACGCGTGGTGCATCTAATGGCAGTGGCCACCAGCCAGAGGAAGCCAGTCTCCTTCCCTGTGGACACATGTGCCATGTATAGTCACTGGACTTTCTGTTTACAGATTTTTTTCTTTCTGAAATTTAAATATGTACACATTAAAAATTAAAAAAAAGAAGTTCATACTGAAACTACTTGGCAGAATAGCCTAAACAAAAAAACCAACAAAAACCCAACAACCTGTGTGGCTCTTGGGCAAAAAAGTACAACAATCCCTGTGCCCAGTGCAGGTGTGTGGCGGAGGCCGCTGCCCCCTTGCGTGTAGCAGGGACAGCCCTGCCTGCAGGGGAGGATGGCTTAGGCTCTGGGCGTGGAGGACAGACGGGAAGGGCCCGCAGACCCTGCTTTGCCGGGCTGACTGGCTCTTTGAGAAGCTACTGAAACTTTATTTTTCTGATCTGTGTTACTAGAACGTATGTATAGAGATGCACAAAAAGGAGGAAACGTGGGGCAATCCTCTCCCAGTATACTTTTTCTTAGAAGAAAGAGCTTTCCAACTGAGCATGTTCTTCAGCTATAATGTGAGAGGTATTCCCACGCCCCTGAATGTTTGAAAGCAAACTAATGAACTCTGGGAATGATAGTCTGCCCAAATATCACTTCCGTGCTGTGTGCATCAGGATCTGCCAGCTGACTTTGCTATGGAAGATGTTTACCCCTCTACACTTAACTCATCCCCTGCCATTCACATTGTAGCTGTTTTAGAAACTCCTATTAGTTCAGAAAGTGCTTAACTTTTTTGTGATTGTGAGTAAACCTCATTTTATTTTATGGTTTTAGGTCTCGTCAGCCTCTCTCAGTCCCTCTCTTTTCATGTCCTGACAAAAACAAGGTTAATTTCATCCCAACGGGATCAGCTTTCTGTCCTGTAAAACTCCTGGGCCCTCTCTTACCCGCCTCTGACCTGATGCTCAAGAACTCTCCCAGCTCTGCCCAGAACCCAGGCCTGGCCACCCTGACCGTGGAGCAGCTCTCCTCCCGGGTCTCCTTCACGTCTCTCTCTGACGACACCAGCACCGGCTCCACGGAGGCCTCCTCCGTCCCGCAGCCCCAGCAGCCCCCGCAGCTCCTGCAGGACCTGCAGGGCGAGGAGCATATCTCTGCGCAAAATTACGTGGTCATCTAACGCAGCCGGGGCTGGCCCTACCGGACCTTCCACGGGTTAGGAACCAGGTCTCAGACGTCTACCTGCATGGAGTGACAAACTTTCTGAATGCCACCACCGACAACAAGCTACTTAGCAGCATCATAAAGTATCTCTTAACACTGATCTTGGCAGAGATGGAACTCCTCGTCAGCAGTTTTTTGTGGAAAGCAGCAATGCTTGCAAAATGTGTGTGTCACTGAGCATTTTAAGTGGAGACTATGCATTTCATAGTATGTTTGACAGATTAGTACTGTGTCCTGTGTTTTGTTCCAAATTCTTCAGTATAAATAAGCTCTATATCAAGAAGTTGCCTGTCTAAATAGAAAATGTCTTGCTGTGTTTTGTCCTATGGAAAATACTGTACTTCAGGATTATGTTTACGATCGATCCAGGTGTTTGTTTCTAACTTTGGTAATACATACAATGCAAAAAATAAAATAATAAAATAATGGCCACAACAGTTGCACAGTGCCCACCCTATGGCCTAGCTTCAGGTACTTCAGTTGAAGTCTAAACTCAGGTAACTTGGAATGTATATCATATTGGGATATTAACTATTTCACAGCTAAAAAGCTAAAGAGGGAACATCACTCTTTGCCTTTCCTTGTTTTACGCATTTCCCTTTCCTCATTACATTCCACTTCCTTAGAATAAGAAGTGCATTCAGCCCTAGGAGAATGAGGACCAGCAAACCCAGGGTGTCTGACATCACTCTTGTCATGTGGTTACCAGGAAAACAGCTGTTGCATTCATGGTCACAACGTGTGTAAACATGGCTTTATTATTATTATTATTATTATTATTATATTACAAGTTCAGGTGTTGCTCAGTTAATGACTGTTCATTGTCACATATAAAGTATCCAGTACCAGCCTGTGCTCAAACATTCCACATTGTGTGTGATGGAATTTAAAGGCAAGAATGTCTAGGTTTAAATTCAGAGCAAGTGAAGTTTCACAGGGAGTGGTTGAGATTTGTTTGTTTATGTTGGCCATCAAGGTCATGAAATGCTACTGTTTTATCTAAAGGCATGTTAATGTCTAGTTTCCCTTTTGGAAAGTCTTTAATTCACAGGTATAAAAAAGGACACGTTTGGGGTTATTGTCTTCCTCAAGCAGTTCAGGTGCACGAGTGACATTCATGTAGAGAGGGAATGTGTAGGTCTCAGAATTAATGCCACGGGAGTTAGAGGTTAGTTGTGACTTACAAAAGCAGTAAGGTCAAATAGCCTTGACCTTGCAGACTTGACTTGACTTCTCAGCGCAGCGTGAACAGGGCCCCCGATGCTGCCAGCTGCTCAGGGGAAGAGCCCGGCTTTCAGACATTGTTTTCTGCCACACAGAGAGAGGATCCAAAAGCAAAGGGAAGTTTTCGTATTTTCATTGCATTGCTTTTAGTTCAATAAAACACAGAGTTGTTTCCATCTGCACCTTCCGTACATGGCACAGCTTTCTTAAGAATTAGGGGAACAAGATGTCTACTGGAACGTTGCAGTTCCCTTCAGTCATTCCCAGGTTGTTATTTTCTAAGGAGGTTGGAGAAGGAAGAGACGGTAGAGATGAAAGCAGCACCATTGATTTTTTTTTATTTTAAAGAAACGGCATCTATGTGTATGTGTTTGTGTGTGTATGTATTCTGTGTATTATTTCGTCACGATTCCAATTTTCTTCTTTCCACCAAAGTTTGCAGTAATATTCTCTCCTGAAGGCGCATTCTGGCTCCTTTAAATTAGTCAGTGTTACGTTGTAGGAGACTGTCACGGGAAAGGATTCAGTTTACTTTTGCCGTTTTCACAGGGGAACCTTTTTAAACAATCTCTTCAGCAGCAGACACCTTTAACCCTAATAATCTCAGGCCTTGATGAAAATACTATATTTTGTAGAATATGGTTAAAGGGAGAAACTTATTAGTTCTGTAAGATAAATATGAGCTCCATTAACTTCTGATACCCGGTTTAGCATTACCCATGTGTTGATCTTAATGCTCTGCTTTTTTCCAAATAAGATGCAATAGTATCAATATCAATTTCCAAAAGATGGACTGAAGATGCTTTCCTGGTGATGAAATCTGATGTACGATATTTATAGTGATATGTGCTTTTTATTTTCTCATGATAAACTGAATATTAATTGTGTTGTACATTTATTCTTAGCCTATATGAACGTTTTGAACCAAATGTGTTAAAGCTTATGCTTTGCCATATAAATTCCCCAGAAGTTGTTGAGCTCAAATGTATCCTACATCCAGCTGTAGAAAAATGTCAGAAAATTGTTTAAATTTTGTACATAGTCTTACTGTTTAATTCTAGCCACTGCGCTGAACAGTATTGGAGTTACCATCATTATGGCTTTACACAAGGAAATGTGTGGCTTTTGTTTTGTATTTTTTCAGTATAGAAGTTCCTGTGTCTTATTTAAATAAAGTTATTAGTAAAAGTGGAACTGCTCACAACCATTTTTGGGGAGACTGGGGAGGCCGGCATCTCAACCATCACAGGAACTCCGTGCAGGGTGGTGGCCCTCTGTGGTGCTCACCAGTTCCCAACCTGCGTCTCCGGGGCTGAGGGAATCTAACTGGATCAGGTTTCCACAGCCTGCTTTCCTCCGACATTTAATTTACACACTTTCCATCACAAGGTAAGAAGCTAGATGTCTAAAGTTCCAAGTCTCTGTAATGCCCCCAGCTCTGAGCACCTGAAATAGAGAAAACATTGTTCCCAAGTTATTATTTTATACCTAAGAACTCTTGGTGGGAACAGGTTATTGTCTTAAGTTTGGTGAAATCACCTAAAAAAAAAAAAAAGTTGCCTATTTCTTGCAATGAAAGCTATAGTTTAAAAAAACATGTTTATTTTCTACTCTTTTCATTTATGTTTAGATTCAGGATAAGAGGGAGAAAAGCTTGACAGAAGAGTGGAGCGTTGATGTTATGTCGCGCTACCCAAATGGGCTCATGATAGATCCTGTGTCCTGAAAGCAAAAACAAACCACATGGAGAAGTAGTTTACCAGCGGAGGGCTCATATTCAAAAGCACATCTTACCCAAGAGATAAGATTTCACCTTTAAAACAAACTTTAAAATGACTACTTAATGTCTGTGCTTTTGCATGAAAAAAGGTAAAACACAACATTTTAATTGTGAAGTTTGTCAACTATCTTGAGGATGATTCATAATTCAGACGGGGAATTATGTACCTTATGCAACTTAAAAATTCCATTGCAAGTGAATTCGAAGGAAAAGTAGAATTCTCAGCCCCATCTCTGCATGACTCAATCAAATGAGAGGCTTAATATATAAACAGCCCTGGGAAACAAGCAGAATGTCAGTATTTGCAAAATAAAGTCTTGAAAAACAAAGGGGGGAAATGAGGCCTGAGGTCGAATATATGTTTAACCTTATACTAGCTAGAAATAACCACTGGAAGTTTATGAATATTGCAAAATAAGGGCTTATCCCCATGCTCCACCCCACAGGGTGAGGCCCCTTCTCTGTGTGAAATTTCCTATCCACCCATGTTCCCTACAGCTTCTGCCTTCTCCCCCATCTTCTGCTCAGGGCTCTGGAGCTGCAGGACTTGGTGAAGTTGGATCCCTTCCTTCACAGAAGCAGTCAACAGCTGAATGCTGTAGTCTAGCCCCGGGGTCGGCAAAGGCAGTCAACAGAGCCAAATATCAACAGTACGACGATTGAAATTTCTTTTGAGAGCCAAATTTTTTAAACTTCTTCTAAAGCCACTTCTTCAAAATAGACTCGCCCAGGCTGTGATATTTTGTGGAAGAGCCACACTCAAGGGGCCAAAGAGCTGCATGTGGCTCACGAGCCGCAGTTTGCCGACCACAGGTCTAGCCCCACAGTTCCTCTCAGATTTGCCTCATTCCAACTTCAATAATTAAGCGGGATGAAGACACTATCTTATCCTCTGTTGCACCAAATCAGCTTGCCTCCTTACTATCCCCCATGCCTGTTTCCCAGAAGGCAGACGGAATTCCAAGTCCTGGAGTGTTCCCCACCTAAATCTCTCTGGTGAGCCTTTTCCTTCCTCCCGTCTCCCCACTGAATTTCAAGATGCAGAGGCACGGTGGCTTCAGATCAGACAGCCAACCAGGTGGATGAATTTCTTTGGAAATGGGATTCTCATGGAAAGGAAAGAACATTAAGAATGCTAGACTTCAGTACCTCTCTAAGCCATAGACCAGGGAGGGCTCAACCAGCTACTGCACATGGGCCAAATCCACCCCATGCTTGCTTTGGTAAGTAAAATTTTACTGGACCAAAGCCACCCACACTTTCTTGCTTATGTAATGAGTAGTAAAGTCTTAGGGGGATTAAAAGTTAGATGTGGGTTTCTGTCTGCTCCCCGAACCCCCACATTGTTCATGGATCAGGGGTATTACCTATGGCTACCTTTCTGCACAATAGCAGAGTTTCAAGAGTTGTAGCAGAGACAGTCTGGCCCCCCTTGCCTAAAATATTTACAGTCTGGTCCTTTACAGAAGAAAAACTGCTGACTTCCGCTATGGACCAAAGAGCAAACTAGAGGTAGGTGATATGTGCTATACGTGTGGTTGTCTGTGAAATGTGTTCGCAGACTCTTTGACCTACCTCCTTTCGGGAGGTAGAGCTTCGTTTTCCTCCCCTTAAGTGGGGGCTGGATTTGCTCAGGTATTAGACTACCGCAAAGTGCTAGACTGGCCCTTCCGAGATAGGGTTATAAAAAGACAGGCTTCTGTCTTGGGGTGTGCACTTTCTTGGATCACTTGCTGGGGAGGGAGGAGGAGAGCTGTTATGAGCATTCTCGGGAAGTCTATGGAGAGACCCATGGCAAGTAGTGGAGTCCTCTGTCCGGTAGCTAGCAAAGGAACTGAGGCCCGTTGCCAGCCACAATGGGATTGAATTTGGAAGCAGGCCCTCAGCCCCAGCAAACCACTCCTGGGTTCCTGACCCTCAGAAACTGTGAGACAACCAATGTTTTTGTGTTCAGATGCTAAGTTTTAGGGTCCTTTGCTACACATGGTTAAAGAACTAATACAGCCAAGACCGGTTTGGCTCAATGGATAAGAGCGTCAGCTTGGGGACTGAAAGGTACTGGGTTCGATTCCGGTCAAGGGGATGTACCTTGGTTGCGGGCATATCCCCAGTAGGGGGTGTGCAGGAGGCAGCTGATCGATGACTCTCTTTCATCGATGTTTCTAACTCTCTATCTCTCTCCCTTCCTCTCTGTACGAAATCAATAAAATATATTAAAAAAAAAAAAAAAAGAACTAATACAATACAGCGGCTCCACTCCATGCCACCCCCTACCACCATACACATAGTTATACTCAGTATTGACACCTAAAGTCTTTAGATAGCGTTCTATCTTCTGGTTGCATAAAACAAAGCTTGCCCCATTTTAGAATGGACACTTTTTAAAAAATATATTTTATTGATTTTTTACAGAGAGGAAGAGAAAGGGATAGAGAGCTAGAAACGTCGATGAGAGAGAAACATCGACCAGCTGCCTCTTGCACACCCCCTACTGGGGATGTGCCCGCAACCAATGTACGTGCCCTTGACCGGAATCGAACCTGGGACCTTTCAGTCCGCAGACCGATGCTCTACCACTGAGCCAAACCTGTTTTGGCTAGAATGGACACTTCTTAAAAGGAGCCCTTTGGACTCAGTCCATAACAAAGCTTTCCCATGCAAATTTTGCTATTGGAGCAAGTCACGTGGTATTAAGTCCACTGTATGTACCTAAATGTTGTCTGATACTACTAGTAAACTATGCTACCTGAGACAAACCAATAGTGAGGTGGGTGTGGGGATTAAACCCTTCCAGAAAAGGATTCCCTATAGAAAATGAGGCAAGAAGGGATGGGGCAGATGATCAGGTTTTCAAGCTGGGAAAGAAGAAAAAGCAGAATAAAAAAAAAAAGAAAGAAAGAAAGAAAAGAAAAAAGAAAAAGAAATACTTCTACCTCAAAGGTCTTTGTTTTTCCCCCTTAAGAGGAGTCTGGTAGCCACTGGTTCTAATCCAGCCCATTCCATTCCATGGGCATTTGCATCTCTCACAAAGGAGATAAAAAATAAATATTTCAATGGCTCCAGATTAGTTTGGTGATGGCCCCTCTCATTCAAAACAGCCATTTTCTTAACCCTAAGAATTTGAACAATTAGATCATTTTTCCTCACAAAGATTTTCGGATAACAAGAAATGGGTTTCCTTTCACATGACAAATTCTACTCAAGTCTTGGCATCAGTCTGGAGCATGACTTCGATGACATTCCTTTAGCCAAAATTGGGTATGGCCCTGCAGGCAATGGATGTTATTTCAAACCGCTGTCTGGAAGCGAGCTGGATAAAAGGTGGATGTAGGGCTCCACCCAGACCTGCCAAATGGGGAGAAGGGTTCACGCTGGAAAGGCAAACCTTTCTCAGGTTTTCTATTCCACTTTGTGAAGGAAAAGGGTCATCCCCAAGGGACGGCAGTTAACAAAGGACACTGCTCACGGACTGCAATCACAGCCTGCCATTTTTCATATGGGCTGAAACCAAGGCAACAGGTTCATCCTGACTCACTCTTCCTTCAGCCATGTCTGACAAACGCCTGGCGTGGCCTCCCTGCTTCCCTTCCCGGGGACCACCCTGGGAGTTCTGTATGAAGAACCTGCTGCTTTTTGAATCCCTGACCCCTTCTCCTGATGGCTCCCCAAAATCCAAGACCATGGCAGCAGGACTTGTGAGGAGACGATAAAAACTTGGTGGGAAGAGGGTCTGTGGGCGGAGGAGAAAGCGCTGAGACACACTTTCACAATAATTTGAAACATTTTATCTTTTCTGACATGGAGCATGTATTATTTTTGTAATGTTTTGTAAAAGAAGCAACATGAGCTTCATTCTGCAATTATTTGCAGTCCCCTTCTCCTGCCAGCTCCGGCTTCTTACCATCCATCCACCATCCAGCTTGCAGCAGAAAGTGGGTGTGACTGAAATGACTGCTTCCCATGTTTCTAATATAAAGACAAGGTGAAAAAAGACAAAGACAAGGTGGAATTCAAGGGAAGTGATCAACAGGAAAATAAATGCTTAACTTCACTAGTCACCAAAACATTGCAAATTGAAATAACGTGTGGCCTTTAAACTGGCGAAGATTAAAAATTAGAAAAATGTTCAGTACCCAGGGCGTGGCCTCAGAGGAGTCACTCCCGTAGCTAGGATCAGAAGAGTAAGTTGGGACAGCCCGAGCAAGAATGTGGCAGCTCTCCCACGGAGTGACAAAAGGCAGGTCACAAACCAGTGTGACCCCCTGGTTTTTCAAAAATGCATACATAAGTGAGTAAAAAAAAAAGACATAAAGAATGTACTGAAACGAATCATGATTATATACAGTTACATGAGCTTAAAATCTCTGCCTCTAAGGTCCTCAAGGACAGTGTGGCTCTATCGTCCTCCTGCTGCTGTCCACTGCCATTTGCACCTTTCCTGGCCTGTGGGTGGGTCCGTCAGAAGCCACCCCCTAGATACTCATGCAAGAGGCCCTGACCCTCCCCAGACCTGCATGCCCTCCCTGCCCCCCAAACTGCCCTTGCCCTGTTCACACCTACAAAGCGAGGCCAGAAGACCAGGACGTGTCAGACCTCAGCCTGGACCCATTCTCGGTCTTCTCTGGGTGATTTGCCTGTAGCCGTGGACATGGTTTATGGGTCAGAAAAAAACAGCCTGCTTGGCCTGGGCTTCTCTCCCCTGGGCTCACCAGTGAAGCCCAAGATACAGAAGCCAGGGCTCCCCGGGGCTGGTGCCGAGGGCAGGTAACAGATGGGTGGCAGGCTGCAGGGAGCAGGAGCTCAGGCCGGTGTGTGGTCAGGCTTTGTTCTCTCCCTGCTGGCTTCTTCCTCTCCGGCTGGAGCCAAGGATGGCAGCTCCCATTGGCAGGATAAAAATACCTCGCAGCTTGACGGCTGAGGCCCACACATGGCCAACTGAGCCACTGAGGGCCAGGGCAGAGGAAACGGTACAGAACGACTGTGGCCGCCCTGCAGGGAAAGGTGGCCGGAGGACACTCCCGCTGGCTTCCACGTGGACGGTTTGGGCTTCCAGTCTCACAGGAAGTTCCAGGGACATAGGTGCCGCTGCATCGGCGTGAAACCCACAATCGGCATGCGTGTTTGACTTTTATTGTTCATCTATCCCTTGGAGGATTCATAGGAGCTATAGGTCATTTCCTCAGGAAAAATTCAGAGGTACATTTACACACACACACACACACACACACACACACACACACACTCACCCACACACGATCTCAATCTCAAAATATGTACAGAACTCGGGGGCTAAGAAGTCCATAAATTCCTGGACAGGAATAGGGTTTATAATCCCAGCTGCCAGAAATAGCCATGAACTTCTAGAAGAGAATGAGAGGAAGGGTGTGGATGTGCCGAGTGCTGTGCCAGTCCCGAAAACGCCTTTTCTTTGTGCTGGAGACGGGGTGCCGTGGAGGATGCCCTACGATGTGGAACCAACAGAAATGCCAGCGAGCAGACACCTCAGACTGAAATCAATTAAAGAGCTCCCCGGAAGTGGCTGGAGAAGGAAGCCGGGAGCTGATGTATAGCCTGGCCTCCACTGATGAGAAATTATTTCTACCCTGGCTTGCAGAGGGGCCCTGGGTGCAGATCTCAGTTGGGTTCAGACGTTTCCTGAGCACTTTTTAAAAAAATTATTATATATATATATATATATATATATATATATATATATATATATATATGTATATATATATATATATGTATATATATATAATTGATTTTTTACAGAGAGGAAGGGAGAGGGATAGAGAGTTAGAAACATGGGTGAGAGAGAAACATCTATCAGCTGCCTTCTGCACACTCCCCCCTGGGTATGTGCCCGAAACCAAGGTACATATCATTGACCAGAATTGAACCTGGGACCCTTCAGTCCGCAGGCTGATGCTCTATCCACTGAGCCAAACCAGCTAGGACCATTTCCTGATCACTTCTAATCCGCTCTCTGCTCGGGCAAGTCATGGAGAAGTGGCCCATCCTAATGCTAAAGTCAGGACTTAACATGAGGTGGGACTCAGGGGCCATCTCCCACCAGTAGAGCATCAGGCAATAGGAATAGGGGGCTGGGGTTGGGAAAGGAATGGGGGGGGGGGCATGCAGGAAGAGATTTGATAGAGAGCCTATGGGGCCCAGAAGTCAACTGAGGTTCATCGTGTTCTCCAAAGAAACACTGGCTCAATGCATGTGGCCACGTGCTTGTGAACTCCAGAGCGAGCACATGGGCATGTGGCGAACAGTAGGGCTCTTGTCAGTCTCCTATCAATTATCAGAAGGCAGGATGTAGGTGTGTATTTTGTATTAAGGCTAAGGACCCTATTTTCAGAGGGAAGTACAAAGAACAAAGAGGTGCAATGGATCAAAGTTCAGGTGAGCCACAGGAGAGCAATCATGCTCATGCTGACCTAGCAACTCCAGGGTTGGGCCATGACAGCCCCCTCATCTCCTTCACCGGGTGTCTTGTCTAGACCTCTCTGCATCAGCTTGCTTAGACTCCGCCATTCCTTGAGGCTCCCATGGTTTTATAGTCACTGTGCATTGCTTGTTTTCATTTGGATTTCTGTTCTTCTGTCATGGACACATTGTTTCATGTCATCCCCAGTTCACCATGGAAGGTGGGAGAAGCTGGTAACTTCTTGACTCTTGTCTGGGTGGAAAGTTAGTTCTGCCAGGACTGCCCGGGTGTGAGTTACTAGCTAAGCCCTGTCTCTCCTAGCAGGATGGGAGCCAGGACTGCTTAGAGGGGGACATGGGTGTGACAGGTAGTGAGTACGTTCATGTGGAACTTTCTAGTCTCCTGTAAAGACAGAACTGCCAAAATTACAAGGCTATTTTCCACTAAAAACAAAAACAACCCACGCAGCTTCCTTTTTTAATCCATATCTATTTTCTTCTTTCCTTTGGACAAACTAGATTTTACTAGTGGTTAGACAATCATCTACGTTACACAGTGTTCCCTCTAGTATTTCCAGTACTCACCTGGCACCATACTAGCACGTAATTATTATAATATTATTGACTTATATTTGCTACACTGTACTTTACAACACCATGGCTTTTTTTAAAAAAAAAACAACAACACACCAATCTGTACTTCTCAATCCCTTCAATTTTTTTCACTCAGCCCCCAAACCCTCCTCCCTTCTGGCATTCATCAGTCTGTTCTCTGTATCTAGGCATCTGTCTGTGCTGAATTTTCATGTAAGGTTTTCAAAGTCAACTTTGAAGACCTAGAGCCTTTTTAAGGCAGATGTACCAGTACCCATGGAATATTGTCTGCCCTCTCTCAGTTCCCGGCCCCTTACAGTGAGGCATGCAACCATTCCTGGCCAATGGGCTGTGTACCATTCCTTGGGTAACGGCACAGCCCATGCACCACACCCCAGCTCTACCTTGCCTTGCTTCAGTGATGGAAGTGCTCACATGGTTCTTGAGATCAGCCATCAGCTGATGACGCTCCCTCAGCATCAGTCCCTGAGGGCTTGTGGGGGTCCAGCCTCACTGACCCATGCTGGAAATATAGCATTAGTGAGAAAGAAAGGAAATTTTCTTGTTGTAAGGAAATGTGGTGGTGGTTGCTGAAGCGTAACCTGGCCTATCCTGACTTTCCCACAGATGGAGGCTGGAAGACAGCCGTGGGGACAGACTCCTGAGTCTGGACCCAGGTTCTCTGCTTCTGCTGCCCCCCCAGGCTCTCCTCCTGGAGTGCTGCCTCCCTCTGTGGAGGAGCCAGAATCCACTTCTTTTTTCTTTATGTTAAAGCCATGCTTACTGAGGCGTTCAGTGACGTTCATCCTTCTTAGTGTGTGGTTCTATGGATTTTGACAAATGCAACCGTGTAACCACCAACACAATTAATTTCCAGGAGCATCCCGACATACCCAGAACTTTCTTGGGCCCCTCCCCCAGCCTCAGGCCCTGGAAACCGCTGATCTGACACCTGTCATAGATTTGCCTTTTTCAAAATGGCATACGAGTGGAATCACACAGTGTGTAGCCTTACAAACGAACAACCTTTTTACTTGGGAATGCTTTTAGGTGGATAGAAAAGTTGTAAAGATGGTATAAAACTTCTTACCCGGTTTCCCCAATGTTAACACATTACGTAGCTATAGGACAGTGTCAAATGGAAGACATTGACATCAGTATGATACTATGATACTATTAATTAATTATGGACTTTATTTGGGTTTCATTCATTTTTCCACTGATGTCTTTTTTTCTTTTTTTCTTTTCAAGATCCAGTCCCAGATCCCACATGACATTTAGTTGTCTTTCTCTGTAATTTCCCCCATCAGTGGTGGTTTCTCAATCTTTTATTTTTTTCATGACCTTGGTACTTTCGAAGGATACTGGTCAAGTATATTGTAATTGTCTCTCAGTTTTAGTTGGTTTTATATTTTTCTTATGACTGGACGGAGCTGTGGAACTTGGGGAAGAATACTACAGAGGTGAAGTTTCCTTCTTACTGCATCCCAGCAGGTACAGGACCCCAAGGTGAAGGATCGTTTTGCTTTGGGAATTAATGGTGTGTCCCCGTGCCCTGCTACCTAAGCTCCCGTGGCATGCTTGTACCGCAGTTCGTTTATCCATTCGCTCAGCAAAGGATATTTAGGTTGTTTCCAGTTCGGGGAGATTATGCATAAAGCTGCTACAAATATCCAAATCCACGCTTTTTTGGGAACGTAAATATTATTTCCCTGGAGGGTGAATTCCTAGGCGTGGGATTGCTGGGTTGTATGGTAACTGCGTGTTTAACTTTCTGTGAAACTGCCAAATTGTTTCCGAAATGGCTGGTCAGTCAGCCTTCCCATCAGCGATGTGTGTGAGTGCCCGTTGCTCTGCATCCCCCTTCCTTTTGATCAGTGGTCTGGTTAAGGGTTCTCGTGCAGAATGCCTTTCCTACGAGCACGATTCGAGCACGTCCCCTTCCTGCGGCAGAGCCCACTTCACTCCTACTCTCAGTCAGGAGCCTCTTATTCATCCTTCACGCCTCCGTTCCCGTGGGGTTTGGGAAAGAGCTAATAAATGATGGGGAGAGAGAGTGGCCCTTGAGGGTCTCCGGGAAGGCGGTGGGGAAGGAGATGCTCCCTCTCTTACTTCAATAGCATTTACCAAGCGAGTGACCTTCTGGGACACTAGTGGCCACGCTTGTATGCTGCTGTGTGAGCACAATATTAGCTCATGTAAAAACTCCATGAGCAGGGAATGCTCCATCCCTATGAGATGATGAGAAAATGGAAGCTCAGAGAGGGCTTATGACTTGGAGCTTGGGCAGCCTCCACTTGACCACAGATTTGTCCAGCTTCAGAGCCCAAACTCTTAAGTACTGCCCTCTACTACTGTCCTGAATCCCATTCCCAAAAGCTGCATGTATTATAATATTTGGGGGGGGGGGCGGGGGGAGAGAGAGAGAGAGAGAGAGAGAGAGAGAGAGAGAGAGAGAGAGAGAAGAAAAAAGAGAGATTGGGCCCTAATCAGTTTGGCTCAGTGGATAGAGCATCAGCCTGCGGACTGAAAGGTCTCAGGTTCGATTCTTGGTTGTGGGCACATGTGTGCAGGAGGCAGCTGATCAATGATTCTCTCTCATCAATGTTTCTATCTCTCTATTCCTCTCCCTTCCTCTCTGTAAAAAAATATATATATATAGTTTTTAAAAAAGAGAGATTGGTTCTTAAAGGAGTGTTGGGTGTCTTTGAATTATTTTCTTCGGCTTTCAGTATCTAGCAAACACATTGAAGTAAAAGTCGCTTGGTCTGAAGTCAGCGTACTTGTATTCTGGTCCTGGCTTTTCACTTACTTACAGTTTTGTGGGGAGTTTTATGGGAGGGGGTGTATATTTTTTGTTTTGTTTTTTAATTTTTATGTCCCTCGGTTTCCTCATCTGGACATGAGCAGATTGGCTGCCAAGAGCCCCGTGATCCTGTTTGAGTTCCAGGAAGCCAGCTGTAAGAGAGCTGCAATGTAAGTCTCTTCAGTGGGCCCCCGGGGAGCGCCAGGCCGTCCAGCGGAGTGTCTGGAGGTGGCCTCAAAAGGGGCCCCTTGTAGTGGGGTTTCTGGAGAACATCCCAGTTCTTTAAACCACCTCACTCCATACCCCTCTGGCAAGACTACACCAGTGTCTCCTCAAAGTCATCCCAGTGAAAGCCAGAGTGGATCACTATTGCATTTTCCTGCCCAGGATCCACTTCCTCTTCCTCTAGTGACAGCACCCCAGTTCTCCATGCTCAGCCCTGAGGGTCAGGGACAGGCACATGTAAAGCCTGATTCCCCCGCCCACCTTCATCCCAGTGGTTGACAGGCGATTGGACACAGGACCCAAGGCAGGCTCAATTCCAAAACTTTGCTGAAGGTTCTGGTCCCTTTGCTTCCTTATGAGAAGTCTCTTGGAATGAAGAGGGATTTAGAGCTAGGAGCTGAAGAAGGGACAATTAACTAGGGTATTGCCTGAGCCCCTAGATGCAGCTATGCCTGAAGCATAAACTCTTCAGTTACTTGGGCAAATATATCATCACTTCTTTTTTCTTTCTTTTCTTTTTTTTTTTTTTTTTTTTTTTTGTGTGTGTGTGTGTGTGTGTGTGTGTTTAAATGAATTCTAGTTGAATGAGGTTTCAGATGTGTTCTTTGAACTTTCTGCTTTCTCATCCATACTTGCCCCTCTGTCAGGGTTCCAGAATCCTAGTTATTTTGATGATGATGATGAAGAAGAAGAAGGAGGAGGAGGAGGAGGAGGAGGAGAAGGAGGAGAGGAGGAGAAGGAGGGGAGGAGGAGAAGGAGGGGAGGAGGAGGAAGAGGAAGAGAATGAGGAGGGGTGAGGAGGAGGAGACTCTATAAGCTCTATGAAGGACAAGCTCTAATGCTGTGTTATGAAATATATAACATTATTGCCGACACTCCACACCCACTTCAGACCCATCACAAACATCATTCATTTTTCAGAAGCCTTGTCAACGCAGAATTCTCGGCAGCCATTGCCAATCAGTCCAGCTTGGCTCCAAGCTGAACGCTGTTTTCCAAAACAGCTGAAGAGACCTACACCAGGGTGCGGTGAGTGGTGCCAGTTGGTGGACTGGGGAGATGGTTTAAATCAAAGTAGAGGGTTCATTGCCATGGCCCGTCTGAAGGACACTAGTTGATCACAAAGACAGATGCAACTTTGATCTCCTGGCAAAGTCAGCAGTGCTAATAGTTCGCCTGATCCACTGCCAGAGCCCGGCCCCTGGGGGCAGGTCTCTGAGAAAGGGAAGCAAGGAGTTCAGTCAATCTTGGAGGTGAAGCGTGAGCAGAAGGCAGGAGAGGTCTGGCAGGTACCATTGACCCAGATGGCCAGGCAGCCGCTCAGGCACCTCGGGGGTCTCATCCTGGCCTCACACCCAATGAAAGACCCGCCCCAGCAGGATGGGTGAGCCCCACCGACATGCCCCCTGGCAACTCATGGTTCCCCGGGGCTGCCAACTCTGAGCAGATCACATTTTCTTGGGCCTAAACCTCTGTCAAAAAGTGCTGGTTCTTTCTATGTTGATGCATTTCTAATTCTGAATCTGATGGGTGCTTTTCTCACTCTCCCAGAACTCAAAACCGACTTGACATTTCTAAAATTACATTTTGAAGGCAATGAATCTATAATGGGCGCCAAGGCCCCTGCCAGCTGGGGGGAAACAGTAAGAAAGGAGGAAGTAGAAAGAGTTCTGGCTCCCTCCTTCCATTGGAAGATTCTCTATGTATGGGCAGGGCAGGGGGAGAAGTGTTTGGGGGGGGGGGGGTATGTAGACCACCTGAGGTGGCAGCCAAGTTCTGCAGGAGCAGGTGCTGTCCCAGTCTCCCTGAGGGTTCCACTGCAAAGGCGGGTCAGGCGGGCCTCAAGACGTGGCGTGAAAACGAAGAAGTGAGACTGGGCGCGATGAGGGTGGGGCTCCTTTTCTTCATGCCCCGGAGTTGGGGAGTTCTCTGAGGCTGGCCCCCAGAGAAGGCCCCTGGCCCGGCACACAGCCCCGTGTAAAAGAGAATCTGGCAGCAGCTGCTTCTCCTTAAACTGAGAGGTCGCTGAGGGGCTTTGTGTGCGTCTGGATCAAAACACGCCCATCAAGAGGGATCAAGAGCCCAGCCAAGTGGATTGCAGATGGGAAAGGGGGTTGAATCTTTTTTCTTTTTTTTTTTAACAAAAAAATGTAAAGAAAATTCAGGGAGAAAATGCCCCATGTGCGTTTCTTTCTTTTCACTTGTTGCAAAGCCTGCCCGCCGACCACCATTCTCCTCTCCCCGTCCGTCACTCACAGATCAATGTTAGCGTGCAGCCTGTTAGTGTTTAAAGTGATCCATTCAACATGGGAGAACCCCACAGCCTCTACCCGCCCCCTCCCACCCGGCTCCCTGCGCCTGCAGCCTGGAGTCAGCCCCTGCTGACCCGGCTCCTCTCTGCGGCTGCTAACAATTGTGACCCAGGATAGAACTTAATGCACATTCCACATGGGGCAGTGCCCTTGAGCAATCATTAATCCGGGCTACAAGGTGACTCCAGGGTGCTGGGGACTGGGAGACAGGGGACAGGCAGGCAGGGGCCCTGTTCTCCGGTGGGGGTGGGGGAGGCAGATGCAGGGTCATGTCTGCGCTGAGTCAGGAGCCAGGAGAAGGGCAGGAGGGGACTGTCAGGGTGAGAGAGGGTGGTTCCTCAAAAGGAAACCACACCACGCTTTCGGGGAGTCCCTGTGCAGAAGGTGGGGTCCTGGGGTGGGCAGGGCTGGGAGGGTGGCTGAGGGTAAGGAGAAGGGCATCGTGGGTGGAGGGGGCTGCAAAGGCACAGGCCCAGAGACCAGGGTGGTTTAAGGGTACAGCAAGCCCTGCCATGTGTGTGTGTGTGTGTGTGGGGGGGGGGTTGGGGGCGTTGGGGAGGGTGGCCAGGTGGGGCCCTGGGTTGTATCTTGATCTCCTTAAAGACTGAGAGTGCCCTGCTAGGAACTGTTAAGTGAGGTTCTAATGAATGAGATTCCGGGACAGCCCGTGCTGGCAGGAAGTGAGCAGATACACAAGCCACATAACATCCCATCCCCCCCACCCCGTCTTCTTTCTGTGCAGAAAAGGAAGCTGCCTTCCGCTCTCCCCGTCTGCCTTCCTCCGGACTGCCCCCCGGGTCCCGGGCAATGGCTGGGCCCTTCCGTGAGGGCCCTCCCCACACACAGGCAGCGGGGAGCCCAGCATTCTGTGGGTTTGGGGGAGACCCTTGCAGAACTGGGGACTAAGGCCACAATGAGAGCAGAACCTGGCCCGCCCCAAGCCCAGCTGAGCACTTAGAACCATTTCCTGGCTAATCATCAATTCTACCCCCACGCAGGGCCACTACCCACTGAAAGGGCTGCATGCAGGCCTCTGTGGACCGCTGGCCTCTCCCTTAGCATGCCACGGGGGACAAGGGAGGGGTGGATACCGGCTCTGGGGTCTCCATCACTGTGGGGTGTGTACTCCACTTATGTTCCCATCTGCAAACTGTCCCTCCCACCCCTGCCTCAGCCAAGAGAAGTGCAGGTCCTCCCAGCTGCTGGGCCTGGGGGACGCAGGGTCCGGTCAGCAGCTTCCCGCGGGTGTGACCTCTCCTCCTCCTCCCTCCCTCCCTCCCTGTCCCTCCCCCCACGCACCTCCCCATTGTGTCCCCACCACAGATTCATTTATTAACTTGACTTTGCGAGTCAAATATCTTCTCCATTTAATTAAAAAACAACAGCTCATGTCACAGGGACTGCAGAGATACATGCTTTTGAATTGTGGCCTCGGAAGGACAGCAGGAGACACTGGCATGGCCGACAGGGCTGCTTCCCAGGGATGGGTCATGCATCCTCTGCCCAGGGACCCACACGGCCATCGGGAGGGGCCAGGATGGTGTCTGGGTGGCGTCCCGAGCTGTTTGGGGGGTCGGTGGCTGGGCTAACGGAGGTGTCTCCCTGCAGCCCCCCTCCCCAGGGGACAGGCAGGGGTGCAGCAGGCGGCATTTAGGCTTTGCTGGCCTCCTGCTACCTCCGTGTCTGCAGACACCTTGTATAAACCCGACCCAGAGTAGGTTTAAGGCTTGAACTTGGACCTCACCATAGCCCAGGGACAGACACATCAGCAGCCACGAGGCAGGTTTTGGCAGGAGAGCGGCCAGCCCGGGACCCCCTCCTAGACAACCCTGTATGGTTAGGTCCCCACAGAGAATGCACTACCTCCCTGTAGACCAAAGAAGAGTAAATAATCATACCAATAGAAACTGGGCCTTGGACCCTTTCGCTTTATTAAAATGGCACAGAAATAGTAAAACAGCATACTGATCACGTGATCCGCCTGCAGGCCCCCCCGGGGTGCTGCTGAGGAGCGAACATGGGGCCCCTGCCAGAGGCCGCAGACTCATGCATTGAGCAATTCGTGTTCTTTATCGGTTTTCCCCACCGCGTCAGGGTTTGATAAGGGGTCGAGGTCAGCGAAGAGGCTGAACCAGGCGGTCAGGTCCGAGGCAGGCTTGGCGGGCTCTGGGGAGAGACGAGCAGAGGTCAGCACACCACCTTCCAAACGCCCGCCTCCCCCACGCTGCCTGCGGGGCCCAGGCTCCCCGTGGAAAGGGTGGCTGCTCGGCCAGACAAAGCCCATGGCGCTGCACCTGAGACCCAGGAGGGAATCCAAGGCCCTCACATTTCTCAACCACGGCCTGATGCTCAGCAAAGACCCACTCTTGGTTACACCCCACCCCAGCAGCTGTCAGAGCCCACAGATTGTCTAAAACCTCAGGCCCGGCCACTTCACCACCAGCAGGAGATAGACAGCAGTTATTTCCAAAATCGGACTGCGTGGCTGAGGAAGCCAGGTGCCTTCCTGGGTGCCCCCAGAGGAGTCATTCCCAACCCGCTGGGTCAAGAGAAATACCAGTGGCCACTCCTCGGACTTCAAAGCCCCAGGCCGGGAAGGGGGCTGGAGTCCAGGCCTGGACACTCAGGGTCACTGCCTTCTTCAACCCCCTCCCACCAGGCAGGGGAGGCGGCTTCCACACGCCCCCCAGGCGCCCTCTGGCTCTGAACCGGCCCCACCCCCCTTCGGCCTCACCGGAGCATTCTCTTCAGCTGTTCTCTTCCCAAACCACCTGCCCCCACTTCCTGAAGGCCACAATTATAGAGCCAAATTATTTCCCAGATGAGAACATTTTCAAAAGAGGGACTGATGCAAGTGATTGCTAAAGAAGTCGGGGGCTCTTCTTTATCAAAACCATCCCACATGAGAACGGGAGTTCACTGGCGTGGATGACCCGTGCGTTCTTCCCTTCTCCAAACAGGTGGGAGTATCAAAAGCACAAAGAAAACGTCTCTTTGACAGGTGATCCTTCTAGCCAAGAGCAGCTAGGAATATGCTTGCCATCTGGCTAAAAGGAGCCTCAGAGACTGTGGGAGGGCGAGTTGCTAAACGTGGTTGTATTAGAGTGATGGGGAGCTGAGGAACTGGTGGGATGAGACCACCATAAGCAGGAGATAATCAATGTGTCTACTAGAGCAGTGTTTCCCAAACGTCTCTCACGAGGAGAATCACCTGGTGGAGTTGTTAAAACTAGAATTCTAGTTTAGCACTTCTTAGTTGGGATTTAGGAATCTGTATTTTAACAATTCCACCAGGTGACTCTCATCATGAGAGAAGTTTGGGAGACACTGTACTAGAGAGATAAAACTACTGTGAGCAAGGCTAGTTGGTAACATGCAAGCATCACTGTGACATTAGCTGAATCCCATGTGCAGTTAGCCCTCAAAGACCCTTGGTTTATTTTGATACCATAAACTGAGACTGGAGATATCTCAAGATTGTCTGGTTGGGAGTGGGGAACAAGAAAAAAAAAAAAGGAAGTAACTTTCTTTTGTCATGTAAGAGGTCACACAAGGAAACTGTCTGGAGCAAGACTGATGTAGGCGGATAGAGAATATCAAGATATCTTAAAGAGAGCCCCATGAAAACACCCTTCAGACTCACTTCCCCTTCCTCCTAACCTTTGCAAAGGCCTCCCGAGGCCCTGAGTGGGCGTGGCCTGCGGGAGGCTGCAGGCCCCTGTACTTGGGGGCGGCCCTCACATTCCCCAGCCCTCGTGGTGGGAGGGAAAACCAGGTGCAACTGTTTGCACACACCTACAAGAACGCCATGGGAATGCTTTTTGATGATAGCAGACACTCCCTTTAATGTCCCCTGGTCAACCCAGGGAGAGGGAGGTGATGGCCAGAGGGAGGGAGAGCTGCAAAAGCGGACGAGATCCCCAGTGTAGCAGGTGTTCTCGGGCCTGTCTCAAAGGAGAATGGAGCGCAGGAGCTTGGAAGGCCCTCTTCTGAGACTAAGAAACCCGGCTTCTCCTGAGGAGCGCTCAGTCCACGCTTTGTCTGGTGGTGGCAATGGCCTTTTCAGCTAAAGACAGCAACCCTTGGTGGCCTTTCCTAGCTTGCTGTTTTCTTTTTTTTCTTTTTTTCTTTTTTTTATTTTATTGATTTTTTTACAGAGAGGAAGAGAGAGGGACAGAGAGCTAGAAACATCGATGAGAGAGAATCATCGATCAGCTGCCTCCTGCACACCTCCCCACCGGGGATGTGCCCGCAACCAAGGTACATGCCCTGGACCGGAATCAAACCCGGGACCTTTCAGTTCCCAGGCCGACGCTCTATCCAATGAGCCAAACCGGTCTCGGCCTAGCTTGCTGTTTTCACCCGATCCTGGGGGAGCAGCCAGTCACATGGAAACACACATTGGGTTCCTCCTTGGTAGATTAGACAAAGGGAATATGAATGAGGACAGCCAGCCAGGAAAAAGAGGGGAAGAATGTACTACCTGGGATCATGCATGATTTCAGATATTGCATCAAAAGCAACCAGATTTTGAGGGAATTTTTTCTGGACTCTGGTGACAGTTGTGTAATAATATAAATTTACCAGGATCCCAGGAACCATCCCCGTACCATGGGTGAATTTTATAGTATGTACATTATAGCTCAATAAATCAGTTTTTAAAAAATGAGCACTATTTGGCGTCATCCAGGAGTAACATAACCTCTCCGATTCCTAGAAACTTAGCCCTGGAGCATTTTGCTCCTAAACCCAAATCACATCAAACAGTGGAAATGTGGAAAGTTAAGACCGCAGTTCCACTGAGTGCCAGACAAAGCCGAACGAGGTGGAAGCTAACTGGGTACATGTTACCCCTTCCCTCTGCTTCTCTCCGGGACACCGAGGCCCCTCTGTGCTCAACAGAGCCTGGACCCTCCCCACCGCCCCTGGGCCTGGCCTGGACGCCAGGAGCAGATTCTCGCCCGTGGCGCCCACACCAGCAGCCTGCAGCACCTGGGAGCTAGCTAGAAATGCAGGTTTACGGTGCCCACCTGACCTCCCGGATGGGAATGCCGGGGGTGGAGCCCAGGAATTGATTCTAACGGGCCCTCCGTGACCGTGTCCGTGAAGCACGTGTGCGTCTGGGAGGCGCTGCCACAGATGGTCTCCAAGGAGGCTGCCAGAATCAGAGCTGGGACAAGGAGACAGGCCCTCCTGGGAAATACAGGGGTCCGCTTCAGGGCCCCACATTCTCCCCAGGCCGCGAAGTTTTAAGCTCTTGGATCCTTCAAGCAATCTGGGATGAGGAGGCTGACGCTTCCAGAGGGAACCGGACTGACTGGGAGGAAAGCCAGGGGCGAGGCAAGGCGGGCAGCCTCGCTGGAGTCCGCGTGCTTCTCGCTACACGGAGATGGCTCTTTTTCAAGGTCACGCTCAGCGCTCAAGTTTTAAAATGACTCCAGAGATCACTGGCAGGAAGAGGCAGGTCCCAAGCATCACAGTTTCCAGAGTATTCAGTGGACCACATTCCTAAAGGAGGCAGGTCAAGACGGAGCTCCCGTTCCTTTACAGAATGGGCATGTTCCCTGAACGTCCAGCTTACGGACCTAATAAAATGTCTGTGTGTCAAGTCATACTTTATAAGTACCACAAAGACAACTCCGAGTTTCAAGCCTATCATCTGACTGTGATGGCAGCTTCCTTCAATCAGACCACAAATGTCTCCTACCTGGACTCCTTCATAAAACACTGTGTTTGTGAATGTGGTCCACCTCATGACCCGCAGAGGCCACAGCTAGGATCTATGGAGTTGGGGGCTTTTCTGCAGAAGAGGGCATGGAAGAGGAAGAGCCTAAAGATACCCCCCTCTTTGGGGACTAAGAGCATGGAGACAGCCTATCTCAGAATTGTCACAAGGACACAGGGCGTCAGGATTCCCCTGTCCCGGCGCTGAAGCAGGACATCAGTCCGCTTGCCATCACAGTCTCTGCTCAGGACTGCTAGGAAGCATCAGGCCAGCAGTCCCTTTCTGTGTGCACGGAGGGAGACAGTGGTGTGGCTGTGTCACCCATTATAGATTGTTTTAAAATTTTCAAGGCAAATACAGAGCTCAGCTGCCATTTCCCCCTCACGCGTACCTCGCAGGGAATCTGTAGGGGAGGGTGTGGTGAGGGTGATGATGGACGGGATGCCAAGCCAGGTCTCGACCCCCTCAGCCTCTGTCAGGAAGATTTCTATTGAAAGGTAACTCCGTGTTGCTAATATCCCTCTAATTGCTGTCAACTGTTCTCTCCACGGTGTTAGTTGGCTGAGGCGTTTTTTTCTTAACACAAAGGAGTGGCTAGAAAGACTCCCATCTCAGAGGAACTGTCAGGAGAGAGTGGTGAGGGTGGGGGCGGCAGTGCCGAGAGCTCTGTGAACAAAATGACTATCCTAGAGCTCTCCATCCCTTTGATATGTCAACTGTGCTACCCATTTGCAGGAAACACATAAACTTTTATTGGAGCAATCCTGCCTCCTCTACTTACATAAGGGAAAATATAAATCAGCCAGGAAGCTCGCCGGCCAGCTAGAGCAGAGGAAGCCAAAATAACGCCCTGCAGAGTAACTCTCTACCGTGAATGGAACTGCGCCAAGGGGAGGAGGGGAGCACAAACACCCAGGCGGGGCTGATGGCCACTGGGGAGGGGTGGGCTATCCTTGCCTTTTATTGGGGATCAGGCAGTCCCTCTACCCACATCTCTGCATGCCTCATTCTCTCACCTTCTGCAAGTCTTGGCTCAGGTCTCATCTTCCCAATAAGAATCCTATAATTCTGCAGCCTGCCCTGCAGCCCCGCAGCTCTCCCCATCCCCTGCTTCTTTTCCTTGTTTTTTTTAGGACTACCAAAACCATACTTGTTCTTTTCTCCATAACACTGATCAGTTTCCAGCCTACAATGTTATTTGCTGATCATCGTTTTCTCTCCGTTAGAAGGTGAACTCCAGGGAGGCAGAAAGCTTGTCTTTTGAGTTCTCAGACAAATCCCCAGGGCCCAGCACTCAGAAGGACCCCGTACATATTTGCCGAATGAATGAGAAACTTGCCAGAGTGCTAGTAGGGAGGTGGCCCCAAGGGAGACTTTGGCTGAGAAATAAGAGGCCGCCCTGTAAGACCTCTTTCCCTTTCCATGGGCTCACCTTTCTCTCTTGTGGCCAGAACCCCTCTGTCCTTAGACTCTAGTGTGATTTTGTGCATTTCCTTTGGACTTGGGGCAGGCTGACGTGCAAAGGCCTGGGCCTCTGTTCTTGTCACTGCTCCAGGGCCCAGTGCTGGGGCCCCTCTGTGGGCGCTGGGCTGAGGCCTCACTCTGCCTTCTCAGGAAGAGGGCGTGGAGTCTGACGTGTAGGTGTCAGAGTGGAGCACGCACAAGTGCATGACACAGCCACCCTGGCAAATTGGGGACACCACCACCACCACTACCACCACCACCGGACTCAGATGGCAGCAGGGGCCCTGGTGCCTCCAAAGCGGGGGCTTGAGTAGGGTTCATCCTGCTGGATGAGAGATCGGAGTTGTGGATGCCGGCTCCGCCTCCTGACTCCCCATAGCTTGTCAGACCTCCACACAGGCGGGTGGGGTGAAGCTCAGCCATGGCTGGCCTTGCTTATCTGGGAGTTCCGTGCAGGCAGCGGTGAAACCAGCGGTGAAACCCAGGGCCAGAATGCATTTTTGGATTTCATGTCTCCTTCCTATCTCTAACTCCATTTCTGAAAAGAGTTGAGATGGCTACCAAACAGGACTCACAATGGAAGATGAAAGGGAGGATGGGTTTCATAGAGAAGGAGGACTTTTTTTGTCTTGCCCACCAACTCTTGTTGTGTCCGTGATCTCATCTCCAACAACCTGAGGTTTCTCTAATAGCCCATAATTACTTAATCATCCCAGCTCTGCCGTTTGTTCTCAGCTTTAAGTGCGAGATAAACAAGTTGTTAAGGAGCTAGGCTAAATTCATGGAAAATCCAAAACAATTTGAGAATTTCTTAATACTTTCTTATAATTAAAGCAGTACGAAAGGAGGAATCATATTGAAATACTAGAAAATGGTTCCCTTTACTAAGGTCTGTTCGACTAGAAACTCAAACTTGAAAATTGAAATTTCAACCTGCGTGAGTCTTAGTTTTTGCCTCATCAAATCAATATAGCTTCCAGGCTGTTGGTGCGCCCCAGTGTGCCCTGACCCTTCACCAATGCTTCTGACCACTCTGATGAGCATGGAAATGACTCCTGCTGTCACCAGGGATACATGGAATTGTTGGGCCATTGCTTCAGGCAGGAGTGAAACTGCTGAGCTGAGAGCACACTCAGGGTAGGGATGGGCCATGATGGGGAGAGAGCAAGAGCAAGATAAAACCTAGTGTGAAGAGTTAAGAAGCCCAGTGTTGTGTCAGTTGGGGACGTGAAGAACTTTGTCTTGTGAGAGTACACAAGGGCACTCAGGAGGGTGATGGCCGGGCAGGAATGGCAATCTGATCTCTCAAGTATACCATGAACGCGTCTAAAACCAAAAAGGCAATGAGATTGAGAACCACTCGGCTCACCCTGTATGAATAGAAAATATTAACATGGAGAAAATTGTGAGAAGGAATAGATTTTAAACCTTGCGATATATTTTACGGCTAGAATGTGATTCTAAGATTTCAGCTGAAAAGTTCTTGGAGATAAGAGAAAATGACAAAAATTAAGAAACAAACCAAAAAGATGCTAGATAGGAAACAAAACTCAGAAAACTCAGGGGAAAAAAGAAAAATGAAGCAAGAAATAGGCCTATGGATTAAAACCAAAAAACAAAGAATGAACAAACCACCCTAGCTGGTTTGGTTCGGTGGATAAGCATAGGCTCTTGGCTGAAGGGTCTTGGGTTGCAGGCTTGATCCCTGGCCTTCGTAACCAATCAATGTGTCTCTCTCACATAATATTTCTCTGCCTCTCCCCCTACTTTCCAGTCTCTTTAAAAATCAATGGAAAAAATAGCTTCAAGTGAGGATTAACAAAAAAACAACAAAGAATAAACAAACAAACAAAGAACCCCACCACATTTCAACCCCTGTCTTACATACCTTGCAGCGAGGCCTTCAAGTCTTTCATATTTTGGTCTAAAAGCTGTGAAGGAAGGAATCCTGAGCCTGTCTGGGGCTTGAGGTCTGGCTCTCCTGGGGTCATGGTGGGTGCTGGGTCCTTCAGCTGACCGTCTCCAAACACAGCAGCCCACTCCTTGCTGAATTCGCCCTCATCCAGGGAGGATGCGTTGAAGATCTCACTCAGCAGCAGCATGTCATCTTTGTCAGCACCTTCAAGTTCCAGATTCCCAGCCATCGGGCCCAGGCAAGCTGAGCGAAGAAACAGAGCACAGAACTCATCACCATGGAGGGCCAAGCGCCGGGGGCAGTAAACACAGTGGGGGCTGGATGGGACAGATGGGCAATGGCTAGAGTTAGAAAACGTTAATCAAAATATAAATCAATCTCATAATAGCTTCTCTTAAGGCATTTCAGAATTAACTTTTTTCCTCATCCTCTTACTTTCAAAACAAGTCTAATTTTTGAGCATCCTTAGAATTGCATTGAAATTGTTTCCACAAAAATTCTAAGGTTTTAGTGTGACCTTCATATAAAAAAGCAAATCTACCACCAAAATATTTCTCAGATATGAAACAAAGCCAGGATTGGAGGCATGTTGTACATTTATCCCTTGTTTATACATACAGTTTCCCGAATCTTCTCCCACAAGCCTAAATCCACAGCCTGCATGACATGTGGCAGCCTTCCCTCCATCACGATGGGAGAGAACCCTCCCCACCCCTGCCTGACTCTGGGGGGCCATGGAAAGTCCAAGGATGACCAGGAAAGGCATCCTGGCTCCCTCTCTCCTTTGCTGCAATCCAACTGCATAAAGCAAAGAAGAGGTGGCTCTGGCTTGCCTGAGGGGGTCCGTGAAAGGTTCACAGGAAAACAGGACAAACCATGCAACCACCTAAAGCAGGGATGGGGACATCCAGCCCATGGGCCATATATGACCCACTGAATCATTTGGTCTGGTTCTGCCAAGACAACTGTAGGCAGGACTCAAAATTCAAATAAATCTAGGAGCTTTTTTCACACCAACATACATTTACAAGTGAATCCTATTAAGCGCATGATGTTTTAAATATGCAAACGGCCCTTGGCAGAAACAAGGTTCCCCATCTCTGACCTAGAGGATGAGCCCTTAGGTCAGACACACAGCCCTGGAAGGTTGGAATGAGCATGGGACCCGAGGGGAGCCTGGGCCACCTTTTGCCTGCTGTGTGACTACAACAAGACCCTTATAAAACCCTGGGCCTCTATGTTTTTCATCTATAAAATTACAATATTAATAATGCCTGCGTTGGAGTATGGTCATGAGGACCAAAAAGATATGTACCTTAAACTTCACTGCCCGGGCCGAAGGAGAACTTTAAGAGAGTCGTCATTCTTACAATGCTAGTATGAACACTGACAAAACACCAAATAGCGAACACAAGTACAATCAGAAATTTTTACTATCAGGAATCCTGCAACAAGTTCTCTCATTGAGTTTTCTACATATTTTTGAAAACCAAGGGCTGATGGTTTTATCAACTGCGGCTTTGTTGTGGTCCTTAATTGCCACCTGGGAACTGAAGACAATCAGGAAGTGAAGGAACAATCACAATTTATAGTTTCTCTGAGCTACACTGCAATCCTGATATGTCATATTAAGTGAGTTTAGTAGGTTTTCCACAAATACATAAGATAATTACTTAGTGAAGGTTTTTTTTTGTTTGTTTGTTTCTGTTTTGTTTTTTTTAAATAAAGCTTATCTCTGTTGGCTTTATTGGATTATTTTCAACCACAGTTTCTATCAAGATCTACAGATTGAGGGGATTTTTGATGTGCTGAGCAGACTGGCTGTAAGTCAGGGAGGGGAGGAGTCCAGTCATTCTTTTATCTCTGTGGTTTATAAATAGCAGCAAAACATCACTTTAGTTGGACATCTGTCTAATTTAAGCCTCCTTATTGTTTGCGTAATCACAGAAATCTGCACCGAGATGTAGCCTGTAGGTGTGGTGGTGAGAAGATGGGGAAATGTAACCAGATGATGAGGGAAACTGAGCCTGTGTTTGGTGGGGAAGGCAGGGCAGGTGAGGTGAGACAACCCATCTCTACGAGGAAAGGAAAGGAAAGAACGTGGGGAGACAGGGCGTGTCTGTCAACAGCATCTATGCCTCTGCCTTCCCCAGCTCTCTCAGCCTCTCTCCTTTTACATATAACTTCACAAATATCTGTACTTCATACTCTCGGTTGGGGCTGAAATGTCCAAACCTTTTCGCATGGTTTACTTTCTGGCCCAACTGAAACCAGATGATTGCTAAACCAAACCCTTGTCAATGGAACTCATTCAAATTCTTGAGTGCTTAGAGGGACATATGACTCTACGTGAACGTTGGGAATGATGGGTGTTCCTCCTGAAGTCACTTTACAGCCTCTGCTAAGTCACACCCTGGGGGAAGCGTTCCTGCTTGCATCTAGACGTCAAACCAGGGCAGATCACAATGAACATCAGCGACAACAAATAATAATAAACTTTGAGCCTTCCAGAAATAACCACACACAGGGAAAGCTCCATCTTTGTGTTTACTGTTTAGGGTTTGTGTGATGGATGGTATATAGAGTGGACTTCTTGAGCATCCCTTTCCTTCTTTTCTTGTTTTCCCCTTTGAAACACCTTCTCCAATGTGATCCTAGTGAGACATCCAGTAAGATGCGTCATCTCACGTCATCCAGATGAATGTGTGACATAGGCTGGCCAGAGTCCCACATTTTGCGGGCCTTAGTGACTGGCTCAGGGGTGGGCATGTGCCAGAGGCTTCCCTGGGTTGGTATATGGAAGGAGGAGAGAAGAGGTTCTTTATGTCTTTAGGATTCCAAGTTCTAAAGACGCAGTGTTGAGGCCCCAGGTATGATGGAGCCAAGCATAGAGAGAAATAGCATCAGAAGTTGGAGAGAGAATGCTGACAACACTGTCTAAACCCCTAGATCCAGCCTGGCTTGAAGCCAACACACCACTGCATGCTCCCAATACCCAATACATTAATTCCTTTTCTTTCCTTTTTAATTTTAAAGCTAAACTATTTAGAAAAGGGTACTATTACTTCCAATCAAAAGATTCCTGACTACTTATTGTATCCAATCAAACGCACACTCAGTGACAGAAGTGAGAAAAAGACCTGTGGTGAGGATGATATTGTCTAGAGCAGTGTTTTTCAACCTTTTTTGGGCAAAGGCACACTTGTTTCATGAAAAAAATCACGAGGCACACCACCATTAGAAAATGTTAAAAAATTTAACTCTGTGCCTATATTGACTATATATAAAGTAATTCTCTTGAATAGGAATCAAACACAAAGAAAGTATTTTATAATTACTTTATTATGAAATATTAAGTAAACAAAATAGTGAAAAATTATAAAATTCTTGTCTTGTCTGCACCTACGGCACACCAGGCAACATCTCGCGGCACACTAGTGTGCCGCGGAACAGCGGTTGAAAAACGCTGGTCTAGAGCTATTTCAGAATGGAGTGTGAGGTCTACCATGGGATTTGGCCTATGACTTGGTGTCCTGGTTCTTTAACAGCTGAAGCAGGACGTTTTCTCTTTTAAGAGGACTTATTACTTAACTCAGAGCAATGAAACTGGCATTGACTTGAACCAGAAAATAAGGAAACCTCGCAATTATTGCCCTGATAATTAAGATGCTTGAGATTACTATGCATACTTGTAAGAAAAACTTAATTACAAGCAGAAAAGGACAGGTCTGGGTCTGTAACCAGACAAGTCAAGACTTGAAAAATAACACTAGTCAGCTGGCTCTTAAGAATCATGATCTCCTTTTCCTCAGAACTAATTCAACTCAACTGTGAGAACACAGGGAAACACACAGAGATAGGACAAGGTGGTTGAAAGAAGCCCTGGTAAGAGCTACACAGCCCAAGTCACAGCTGCTACCAGTAGATGAGGAAGACTGCTCCTGAGCGATGCCATCCTATCCTGCTCTTGCCTTAAAGGATGAACAGAGGTGGTCGAGCTCTCAGGTGTCAACCCCCCAGAGGCTACTCCAAGCCATCATCTTCCTTTGCTAGTTTTCTACAGAAGATCTTACTTATTATCATGGTTCCAATCTCATCTGGGAAGATTATCAAATCTTCAAGTGTTTTTGGAACTCTGATAACACACTCCTGACTTGGGGACCCTTCAGGGTTTGCCCATTGGCCAGCTTGCTGGCACTCTCCAGAAAAGGCACCCTCCCCTTACGCCTTTACTCAACTCAGTTGTGAGATTATTACTCCCTTACTCAAAACCTTCAATGGTGTCAGTGGTTGAGTGGTGACCTATGAACCAGGAGGTCGTGGTTTGACTACCGGTCAGGCCATATGCCCAGGTTGTGGGCTTGATCCCCAGTGTGGGGTGTGTAGGGGGCAGCCAATCAATTATTCTCTCTCATCATTGATGTTTCTATCTCTCTCCCTCTCCCTTCCTCTCTGAAATAAAGATATATTTATTTCTTCACGAGTAAAGGAACACTCCTTACAGTGGTTTCTGAACCTCTGTGGTCAAGCTCTAATGCAGCCCTTTCAGCAACACTGCCTTCTGGGAAGCCTGTGATTTGACAAAACTCCTCTGCTTGCCATTTCTCAACTGTGCCTTCCTGCCTTTCTGCCTGGAAACCTGCTTTCTCCCAAGGAGGTGCCCAGGAGAAGAATCACACTCAACTGAAGGGATCATAGAGATCGTCTCCTCTAACTCACTGGACAGAGAAGGAAAGAGAGACACTTGCCCAAGGCCATGTAATCTATTACGGACACATTATCTGGCTGGAAACCCACGTTTTCTCAGCATAGCTTTCACTTCAAAGCCCGTGGAGGATTTCACATATAAACCAGTACCTAAGCTTTGGTTGTTTTAAGGGTTTCTAAGGTCAGATGATTCCACTGGCCACCCCACAAAGCTCTTGGTTGCAGGCGCTGTGGCAAAATGGCCAGGATGGCAGAACCGGTCAGCATGTTAGCCCCGCGCTGCCCAAGCGTTCAAAAATAAAAGCCCTACGCCCCTGGGAAAACAGTCCTTCGGAAAACTGATCCAGAACCAGTGAGCTCTGACTGATTCTGGCCCAAGGAGTTTTTCAAAGAGTGAAAACTGACATACAGAGGAAGCTCTCTCAAGTTCAGACAGAGTGTGGGCGACAGAGAGCTAATGTGGGAAAGTGATGGCAGCCCCCTCAGGGAATATTTTTGAAATCATACTGAGTTTCATGACCTCAGCATAAATTAGAAACACAGAAGATGGAAACAACTACACAGACCGAAAATGAGAGCACAGGAAAACAGATAAATGTCACCCAAGTTACCTTCATCTGTGTGTGAAACAGGAAGACTGTTCTCTGGTTTTCTTCCTGGTCCCCACACTCAGCGCTATGACTAACTGCAAAGGCTGCATGCTTGCAACACACACGTGAACCCCCAAACACCAACACCATCCTCACACCACCCAAGTGAGAGAACAGGGGGAAAGATGGGCAGGAAATTACTTCCCAAAAATGTCTAACAAGAAAAATATTCTTCATCATAAATAGCTCTGGTCCCAAATTGTACTTGTATAGAATTTAAGAATACTTCTAAAAACTCCCTTCTGGTGAAAAAGTCATAGATGATAAGAACATTTGGGTATAAAACCACTATCTTGGAAACATAGACATACAACAAACAAACAAAAAGCAAACAAACAAAACAACAAGAAAACACAACCCAAGAGGGCTAGACTTGAGCAGGCACTTAGAATGGACTTTTGGAGGATCCCAGTCTGCTCCTCCAGTTAGCATTAGATCTTAACAAGCAAGCAATCTTACTGGCAAACTCAACACGGGGATGGGTAAATATCCACAGCATTCTACTGACTACACACAATCCAGTACGAACGGTATTGGTTTTAACAGCGCACCATGATTTTATAGCAGTTCATCCGAGGACGCTGAGGGAGGCAGGGAGAAGGGATTTATGAGGAAAGATAACAAGCTCAGTATCAGCCACATTGCGTGTGAGGAAGCAATCGGATTCCTGGTCAGTTATTTATGGAGAACCGCGGGAGAAGGTTTGAATGACTCAGGAGGACCTGGGCCCAGAGCCAGAAACATGCCTTATTGCTGTGGACGAAAGGGTCTCACCCATGCCTATGGGAGCTACTGAATGAACTTCTCCATCGTTCTGAAGTTTGGCCAGAATTTAGAGTCGTTACGTGTGGAAGAAGTAACCAAGGAAGTCGCAGAAGACAAACATTTAAATTGTGGCATGGACAATTAACTTTGTTAAACATCGGTTCAGTGAGTCCTGTCTGCAGAGGGATCTTTTGGGTGAGGCTGAGTGATGGGATTTAGGTGAGCTGGATTCATCTAACTCTCCTGCTTGAGCCACTCCTCTCTGTTCAGTTTTCTGACGGTTCTTTTCCTTGGCCCAGCTTAGAGGAACGCAAAGACTTCTACACGTTTCAACGTGTGCACTGGGGCTGGGGTTGTTACATGTGGTCACGAGGTGAAGTCACAGCCACTTTCAAGTATCTCAGAATGTCGTTCAGTTTCTGTTTTCAGCTTAAAAGCTTTTTATAAACTGGCCAAAGATTCCAGTGTTCCATAACACTATTTGGTAGAAGAAAACACATTTCTCTCCGAAGCTGAATCAGCGTGATTTCCCGGGCAGTGGCTCCGGGAGAACTGTCTCCTTGCTGTTGTCAGGAGCAGTCTGCTTTGTGATGACATTATTCCACAGCTTGGCCACAAATTGGTCTCAGAATCACCCCGAGAGGGACCTGGCCCCCAGGCAGGAGGGTGCCAGAGCTTACAGCCCCCGAGTCCTCTAAAGTCAGCCATCCCTGGATTAAAGCTCTTTTAATTTCGTGATGGTTTAATGTCCTGCATATTTTAATCAGTGTTTTAATTCAGGATCTGGGCCTTCTGGCAATTTTCCGAAGGGCACACATTTGGAAGTCAAGTAATTAGCTGAGTGTTCCTTCCTTCAGCCATCCCAAGTTCTCTGTGCACTGAGAGAATATCTGTATACTCCTGGCCATGTTCATGTTTAAGCTGATGCTACCCTAGGGATTGCCAAGGCAGAAGAGGTAGATAGAAAAGCATGGCTTGTGACTAAAGAAGGGCTTTGTGGGTTGGCAGAGATAAAGGGGAAGGAGAAATCATGTGATATTGTATTAAACAGAGAAAATTTGTAAATCGATTTTTTTTTTTCTGCCTGAGAAAAAAATACACATTGGGAGATAGAGCACTTTCATCTCTCTATCTTTACAGTTAAACTGAGTGCAAAAAAATAAAGCAAAACAAAACAAAACAAAAAAAGGATATGAGCTGCTATTCTTTGAAACCAAGATTGTAACTATAAACCAATGAGATCACAGTTATTTTAATGAAGGAGAAAGATATCCTTATTTCAATGTCTCCTGGCACAAGCTTTGAAGGAAGCTTATGAAAGTCAGCATGTGTTTCAGGCAGCAGCATTTCTGGTTTAATTCTGTGAAGAAATGCAAGGTGGCTGGGTGGGGGTCTACCAATATTAAGTAAAAAAGTCCATTCCAAAACCAAAACCCCCTTTTTCTTGTAAGAAGGGAGAAGCATGAGAATATAGACTCATATTTGCTTGAGTCTATGTAAAACATGCTGGAAGGTACACTGGGAGAGTAGGGAACAGGAATGGGAGTGAGAGTTTTTTACTTGTACATTTTATTATCAATTTTTGTACCAATGTGAATACACCACTTGTTAAAATTAGGTGATGGGCACCTAGTGCTTGTATAGCTTTTATGACACCTTTGTAAAACTGAAATATTTCCCCTTCTCCAGAAAATAATTTATTAAAAAACCTTGACTCCATCATCAAAATATTCTACCCTTAGCCAAGAAGGAAACATTTTCATGAAAATGAGGCCACTTATGGCCATCTATAATTACTGGCTTATGACTTTCATAACCTGGTATGATCTCAATCAGTAGTCATTCTGATAAGCTAAACATGGGCATTCATAACATACTGCACAGTATGTTGCCTGGAAAAAAAGAGAAAAGCAGGTCTCTGCCCTCAAGTTTATATAACTAAACTCTAGAAACTTAATGTCAGAGTTCTGCCACTTTTCCATTTTTGAAAAAAAAAAATGTTAACGAATGCCCTCTGTTTGCTAGATTTTCTTCCTCTCACAATTTGTGAATTAAATCCAAAACACGCTTGGTATGAGTCAAGACAGTCATTGGCTCCAGTTAACTGGAGTCTGTAGGATGACTTTGGCTTGTTTCTAGTCCTGTAAGAAAACTGAAAGACTGGGGTAGACCATGTGCCCACAGCAAGGATAGGGCTGCTCTAGAGCATGGCACAGAATCTCAGGGGTACTCTGGACTCCTGGCCAATCGTTAGAAGTAAACCCTTGGGAGGATGGACAGCAATTGTTAGGACCAGGTTGTGCACACTCAATTTCTTGAAATTACTTAAGGTTATGCATATCCCATGCAAATTCATTGTTCTGAATTCTCTTTTGGATGGTTATTCAGTAAATGATTTTAGGCTTGGTAAACTAGCTAGCAAGGTCTCTGAATCTGACAAAGGCTCAATGGAGATGCAACACAGGACACCTTCAGAACGACATTTCAAGTCCTACTGTGGCAACTGCTTACCATTTGAAAAGTGTCCCTATGTCTGAGCTCATGAAAGACCCTTTAAAACATGATCTCCAGTCCTGACAATAACCCATCAGGACTCTCCCTACTGGCTCCATTTTACAAATGAGAACAACTGAGGGTGAAAGAGTTTAAGCATGAAGCAAATGGTTGAAGGCCACCCAGATCATTTATGGTATACCAGTGCTCAAATACAAGCCTCTCTGATTCTGAAAGTCACATTTTCTCCACTACCACACATAATCTTTGACATCCTAACTTTTAACTTTAGTACTTTGACATCTTGAAATTAATTATATTAAGGATGACAGAGCCACACATACTAACATGTGCTTGAGCATATTAAAATTCATTTATGGAGACAAATGACAGACACCTATTCAAAATATAAACATTACATTTCCCTGCATGTGAAACCGCTATTAAAAAATGAAATAAATTATAAGCCAAAAGAAATGCATAAATCTTACCACCTTCCTCAGGTGTCATGTTTACTAGTTCATCTATCCATCCATTGGAGGAGGGGAAAGAAAACAAAATCAAGAGTTAGTTTTATTTTGTAAAGAGTTTGAATCAAATGACTATAGTTGAGTATTTTCTTTCATCCGCATTACCTGAGCACGCATTATGTGGAGAGTTCTGGTCTAAGGTAGAGAAGTCACTTTTTCCTTCTTCAGCTGTGAATACAACATGCAGCTGGTTATCAGCGATTCAGAGTGGGGTGCGTGCTCACATGCTATTGATCCCAGTGTAAGGTCAACACACAGCTTTGGGAAGAATTGGCATCCACAAACTCACTCACCAGAAGCAGGGGTCCTGGGATTATGTTTTTACTTGAGCTGTTGGTTCTCAATAAATGCTGAGTGAACAGCCCTGAATCTTTGCTTTGTTTAGCGAAAAACAACCTAACGATTCTCCTCCCATGGACACATGTGCAACGTCAGTGGCTGACTACTCCTTGCTGGTGCTAATGAACTTCAGCCATCTGGGCTTGACTACAGTACAAGGGCAGATCACTCAGTGAAAGGAGCCAAATTGTAAAGGCTCCATATTTCAGGACTCCAACTATGCAACATTCTGGGAAAGGCAAAACTAGGAACACAGTAAAAAGACCACTGGTTGCCAGGAGTTTGAGGGAAGGGAGAGATGAATAGGTGAAGTCACAGGGGACTTTTAGGACAGCAAAACTATTCTGTATGATACTATAATGGTAAATACATGCCATTATACATTTGTCAAATCCACAGACTATAAGACACCAAGAGTGGACCATAATGTAAACTATGGACTACAGGTGATAAGATATGTCAACATTGGTTCATCAGTTATAACAAATGCGCTACTCTGGAGGGGGATGTTGATAATAGGGGAGGCTATGCACATGTGGACACAGGGAGTATGTGGGAAATCTTAGTACCTTCTGCCCAAGATTGCTGGGAACCAAAAACTACTCTAAATAATAGCGTGTGTGTGTGTGTGTGTGTGTGTGTGTGTGTGTGTGTGTGTGTTTAAATATACATACAGACAAACACAGTAGAACAGGCCTTAAAACTTGGTTTGCACATGTGAACCTTAGACTTTCTACAAGTCTCAGACTAAAAGTGACATTTCATTTGAATGGATTCCATTTTGTGTAAATATAAAAGAAGGTGATCAACATTTATAGTCTCAAAGTATTACGTAAATACTATAAGCAAGTAAACATACTGCACAGAGGAAAAGAAAATTTTATTTTCCTATATTGTCACAAGTTGCATGAATATATGATTTATGTAGATATGCAACTTGAATATAAACAGAATAAACTGAGGTTTACATTTCCCCACAGAACTGAATTTTTTTATTCAGTTACCTAGATTCCCTCAACATGATTCATGCTGTTGGTACCCAAGGGATTCTGAGGCTGGAGGGTGTGAACTGATAAAGGGCTTACATGACCAACAGGCCCAGGACACCTGCCTCTCTGACTCCTTCTGCCACTTGTTTCCTCCCTCATGCTCTAAAGAACATTGTGTCTCTGACCTTCTGCTGGTCCTCCCTTGTTCATAATCTTTGCCCAGGCTGTTCCTTTTGCTTTGGTGGCTCTAACAACAGCACTTGACTTAGTTAGTTTCCTGATCAGGCGACATCTCCCTATCAGATATGCCCATAGCCTTTGTAGTTTTCACCAAAGCTAGAGTTTCCCCATTACATGTATCACTGTTAGATCACAATCTGCTTCCCTCTGACTATAAGCCCCATGTTCTGGAATGTTCTGACTATGTCTGGTTGAACCCCTGCATGCCTAGAGCCCAGTGCTGTGCCTTCCACAGAGATGGCACTCATAGACTTCAGTTGAACAAATGAACAAGTACGGGAGTAAGTGAAGGTATCCAACATAGAGGCAAAAGAGTGAGTTGATTCTTTCTGTTGAATGGCACCTGGGAGAAGAGCAAATGAAGTAGTGCAGTGGGAGAAGAATAGAATGAGTGGTTGGAAAGTAGGAAGGAAGACAGAAGTAGGATAGAGGGTGGAGAACAGGATCAAGCAGAGGGAACTTTCAGGGTCTACTGTGCTTCCTCTTAGCTGCCGGAAAGGCCATCTGCAGCAGCAAAGGGAAGATGTAGATACATCGCTGGGAGGGCCAGGCTGACCAGAGGGTTGGGCAATTTGAGTTCTCTTCCTATCACCTGTAAAACTTTCCTTTGCAGTTCTGAGTCCCAGCAAAAGGCTCAGCATTACATCACCTTAATTCTACCCCAGGGTGCCATTCCCTCTACTCCTTAAGGAGAAAATGAACCAATGAGTGAATGGGCAGTAATGGCAGGAAACAGAGAGTGCTGACGAGCTAGCTACCCAGGGCACATGGTTCCTATCATCCACCCGTGTTCTGGTCCCTTTTCAAACCACAGGAGAGTCAGTACACCGAGAGATCTGGCACTCACTGCAGAATAGCCCAGGAATCACCTGGAAGGCAGTGTCGGGCTCTCCCCCTGTTCCCAACAATGACCACCACCCATCCCGTAACACAGTGAAAGCCATACTCTCCTGATGTGATCTTATTAAAACTGTCTCTACAGCCCAACTGGCAGTTAGCACTAGTAACAGTAATAGCAGAAATGATGTCACCTGTTCTAAAAGAAATAGCTCTCTGCCACATCTCCATTGTGGACACCCCTCTGATGGGCTGCTGCCGAAGTGATTAAGGATGCCATTTTGGTTCAAAATATATACAGCCTCTCAATAACATACTGGGCTGACTTCACTGAGCCATGGGAACTTAAGGCTGAAAGCATATTCATACACAATTTTTTTCAACTGGAAAAGAAGAGAGGCCTAGGAGGAGTTTTCCAAAGAAGGTAAGGAGTTGGCTGTTGAACTGTAATATTTCAGAATCAATTCTAAGTAAAATTCAAAACTTACTCTTAAAATTAGAGGACTCCTTGTGCTGGTTTTCTTCGTCTAATGAAATTAACCTTGAAAGAAATAAAAAAAAATGTTTAGTATCTAGTTCTGAAAATGTTATATTTATGATACAGCCAGATATTCTAATATAATACAAATTACTGTACTTCACACACACACTCTCCAATGTATAATCATTTACTAGCTGCACATTTTTTGAAGGAGAAATACATTTGCTGGTGTTCTTCTGTTCCAAGGCTGGTTAGTAGCAACTTAACATCTGAATCTGGTTTCATCACAAGACACATATTCTGTAACTATCTAGGTGGTTAGTCAGGTACAAGTAAGATATCACTTTCAAAAACATAGCTAAAAAAACCCCTCAAAGCCCAATGGGCAGGCAAGTGTTTATCCTGATTCCTGGTGTCCCAGGAAGGACACCTCAGTAGATTAGTTAAATTACAGGAGGCTGAGAGCAGTATCACGCTCAAATGCAGACGGCTGACTGTCGCCAACTCGGCTCTCACCACACATGGGCAAGAACATGGCAGACACACATCCCCACCCTGAGACCCAGCAGGCACCTCCAAACCTCCCTCCTACTGCAGTGGTTCAACTTTGCCTGCTCTTTCTGAAAAAAAAAATCTTATTAAATTTTCCTTGTCATTTAAAATAGTTTCTGCGTTATACACTTGAGCTTTTAAGGATGAAGTACTAAAGGAAAGCAGAACTCTGAAGTTAACTAAACCTAATCGAGATGCTCTTGGGTAGCTCCCATCTGAGTGAAGATAATGCTTTCTTTATTTGGACCGTAGCAGCAGATATGGTGGAAGAAGGTGCCAGGACCCACTCCAGCCTCTGCCTCTTACTGCACCGCGGTGGGCAGTCGCTTAGCCTCTCGGCCTCACTGCCATCATTCACACTCTGGGGAAACGGCTACACTGGTCACGGAGGGTTACCGTGAGGATGGGTTGAGATGTCATAAGTAAAGCTCCTGGCAGTGGGCTTGGCACAGAGTAGGTGCTCACTAACTGGCAGCTAGCATTGTTTGTAATACTAGGAATAGGTTAAACTGCTTCCCCCTGTATCGTCAACTGTCCTACCTTGAAATCACATTTTGTAGCCTCCCTACAGTGAAAACCTGCTTTCCTTCTGCACTGACGAAATTTTCTAGCATTTGCTTAAGAAAAAAAAAAAGAAGAAGAAAAAAAGGAGGGGGGAGCTGAAATTGGCAGCACGTATTTGAGTGGGACTAATATATCTATGTACATGGATATAGTTGAAACTTATTTAGAAACACAGAAAAAAATATATAAGGCTGCTCTGCCATAAGGTTGTCATCTAAATTTCTTTTGTGTGGAAAAGGAACAGCAAGTGGGAGGGAGATCTATTTTGGTTTCCTAGGTCAGCCCGTTCAAGGTTAATGCCGCTTCGGCAGGCTATGACCTGTCAGTAGAAAAAGACATAGGTTCACAGGTAAACCCTTCTCCGTGCCATGGGAGAAGGTCTGCACCAACGAGGTTGACTGTTTCTCTCCTTATTGAAAATGACTGGAGGCACCTTTTCTGCAAAGAGGCGAGAACCGAGGATGGAGCAGTCACTTCCTGTCTCCTCACCCCGCAGAAGAAAACAGCAGGGCTTGAAGGGTGGCAAACAAAATGTCAACAACTAGCACTTTCGGATGATAAGACCTAAGTGCCAGATGAGTTACCAGGCGAGTCCGTAGGTTATTTCCTTCCTTGAGACCAAAGCCAGGGGATTTCCTACCTAGGGCAGGATCTTGTAAGCGATGGTGACAAAAGGACCAGCAGAAAGCTGGGGCCGAGACCACAAGACAGAGAGCCAGGAAGCAGAGGGGACACTACCCTGTCCTGCCCCACTAAACGCCTCACAACTGTGTCCCTTCTATGGCTCTCTTACTGGGGGGGAGGAGGGAGGGAAGAGTCCTGGCCTGGCAGCAATCTGTACTGGGGGTTGGTCTCCATATTAACACATCTCCTCTGAGAAGGGAGAGAGGGAGAGAGTAAATGGCTTTACTCTGCGAATGAGACTTGGTCAGCCAGACTGCGCTGCCCTCGGCTGTGGGAACAAAGATTTTTGTCCAGACAAGCAGCCTCGGACTTACTGGTTGGGCTCCTCCGCTCTGGCCTCGGCACGCTCCTGCCGGGCAATCTTCTTCCTTTCTTCCTTCTCAGCCAGTTTTTTCACGGGGTCTTGTAAACTCTTGATCAGGAACCGTAGGTAATAAAGACGGAAAAAGAACAGAAGAAAAGATCATCCATAAGAAAAGTCAACTGCCAGTGGTCCCAGCAACCAAACCTGGACTTAGAGGCTTGGGGAGGTTACCTGGGATCAAGCAGAGGGCAGAAATGACATTTTATATGTTAGCCGACCCATCCGAGAAACACTAGCCTATAAAGGAAAGGAGTTCTGTCACTAGAATTATGTTTTTCCCCTTTGTGATAAATTATTCAAAAGGAGGCCTTTGGCTATTGCTAACTTTATTTCCCATCTTTAACATGCTGCTAAGACAAACATTCTGCTCTGCAGCAGCCAGCACACTGACGGCATAGAAGTCTTTTCTCCCCTAAAGATGAGATGACTTCATTTCACTTATAATTTTGTTTGCTATGCTGCAATCTAAAAATAGCTTTAAAAAAAACAACAAGAGAAAACAAAACCTTAAAAGAAAACACAACAACACAGAACAGACATAGTGGCTGAACATAATCTGACAAGTTAACCCCCACGAGTGGACAGAGCAGGTGCATTTGAATCTTTGTAGATGAAAAAAATGGGGGAGAGTCTTTTTATGATGCATAATTTCTTGGCGCGACTGTCCTTAAGGTTTATTAAATATTTAAGGAAAGACTTTTACAAAAAGCAACTGCCTTAAAAACGGTCCATCAGTGACAAAGCCTGAAAAGGCAGAACATTTCTCTAACAACTGAATAATGGAGTTACACAAAAAAGATCTCTATTTCTGGCCCTAATTAAAATACAAACCTAGAAACACAAAAGGAACTTCTCAAGATACTTATCCTGCGTATATTCTCAGGACTATGCACCCCGTGGGCCTTCCCGTTGCTTGTCCTGCTTTCCCTCTCCCCAGCTTTCCCCTCTGCAGTGTGACAACATGCAGGGAAGGAGACAACTGATGACCACTGACAGGGCTGGATGAGGGTGGCCTGGAGGTCAAGCCTGGACAGAGCAGAGCTTGTGACTGACTGGAGTCTGCCGTGAATACCAGGTGGGCACTGGTGTCACCCTCCTCACTGCCATCTCTGGTTCACTCCCTGCACAGAATCATCTTCCTAAAACTCCCAGGCCATCCTGTTGCCCTCTTTTCTCAAGAACAGATGGTAGTTTCTTATTCTTTCCCACTGCTAGTCTAAACCTCTCTGCCCACTTTTAAAGATCTTCTGACATTGATCCTGTCTCACTCTCCCAAGTCACTTCCCACTAGCCCCCAAAGGCGGGCTTTCCATTCAATTAGGCGTGTCTCCTATGTCCTTGTCAGTCCCTTCCCATCTTTGTTCATTCTGCCTCTGAACCAAAGAGCTCTCTCTACTTATCTGTCCACCCTGAAAGTATGCCACCCAGATGAGTGATGTTTTCCATAAAACTTCATGCAATAAGCACAACAAATTCAAGAAAGTCCTTGCATGTCCGAACTGCATTTACAGTTTTATTAATATTTGGTCATATCTATTCTGTATACTTTTAAAAGAAAAATTACTCATAATTCCATTCTCCCAAATAATGAGTTATTATTTTAATGTATTTCCTTTTTTTTTTCATGTTCAAACTACTTATATGCTTGGAATCTCTATATATAACACACAGATTATAGACAGAGATGTCCTCTTAACCAATATAATTTGTGTCAGTATTTCATATTAAAAAACATTCTTTATTATAGCGGAGAATACACAAAGATTTTATATATCTTAAACATTTAATATTGAATTAAAATTGATAAAAGTATATTTATTCATCATTATCCTAATATAGAATCAAGATTTTCCCATTGAATATATGTCCCTGATTGAAAATCTGAAGCATTTTCATGCACAAAACACATGGATTGCCATCATTTGCAATGACTCCCTATTTCTAGGCATTCAGATTAGTACACTCAGTCAACAAATAGTCTTACAGTACCTAAGTGGTGTTTTGGATGTCTCATTGGTAAATGAGAGAGACAAAATTATCAGCTAGTGATGGGCCTAGGCAGATAATTAAAAAAAGGGGATAGAAAGTGATTGGATCATTACTTCAGTTCACAGGAATGTCCTCTCTTGGAAGTGACATTTCAACTGAGAGCTAAATGACACGTAAAAGCCGGCCAAGTGCAGCTCGGGGAGAAGAGGGGGCCCCCAGTGCAGAGGCTGAAAGGTAGGAATAGCTGGGCTTGTCTGAGGAACAAAGAGAATGCCACTGGGCTGGCGTATAGTGTGCGAGAGCACAAGACTTATGAGACCGGGATAAAGAGGTCAGCAGGGGTCACACAGGGAGAACATGCCTTTACCCCATTCATCAATATTTAACATTTTGCCTCATTAGTTTCATCATATTCTTGGGCTCTTTCTGTCTCTCTAATGCATGCCAACTAAATGGGACCCGTGATCCTTGGCTGGAGGGGGAAATGCTATAAAGAACAGCGCTGGCACAATGTGGCAAGTGGAATATGGACTGTTGTCTAGATGCTTTGTTTTCATTAACATCTGATAAAATTAGTCAGTCCCGTGTGTGTGTGTGTGTGTGTGTGTGTGTGTGTGTGTGTGTATTTTGGAAATGTGCAACCTTAAGGAGGAGTTCAAAAGATGTCAAGGACTTACTCTTCAATAGATCTGCCAATCACATCATTTTATTCACACACACACACACACACACACACACACGCACACTCACCCCTGAATGCAGTTTCACTCCCATAAAGAGTGGTCCAACCCTGGTCAAAGTGAAGCCAGGAGTTTTCCAGTCAAGGTTCCAATGGCTCCAAGACTCCCTTTTCATTTCTGTGACACTTGCCCAGGCCTCCGGGTTCCCTCAATTATCTTCTCATTGCATTTCCTTTTTATCAGTCAGAACTAGGCAGGGCCAGGACACGGCTGCTTCCCGCCAGGCTGTGTCCAGCTGCCAAGGCGCTCCCCTAAGCCCCTGAGATGCCCTTGACAGCTCCATGGTCATCACCCCCTCTGTCTCAGGCCTGACCTCCCCTCAGAACCACACTTGAACAGCTCTCAGACAATCCCTTTGTAATGTAAACCACTCCTTCCTTCTTTTCAGCCCCTTCCCCTGTTGAGCCATTAGCAGGGACTCAATTGTCGGCTCCCTGTCACCACAATCACAGTTAAATCACTATTGTGCTTCACCGACAGAATAGCCGCCATTCCAATTGCTACTTTAATTTATTATTAATAATTTCTGTGACAAATGCTCCTCTCATCCTACTATCACCATTGTCCTTTTAATAATCTGGTTGTTGCCACTTAAAAGACATGCTAAATATATACTTGTTGATTGATAAGGTTAAACTGCAAAACTTAGAGCTTTAGACAGGAAATGCAAAGGCTCAGGAGAGTAATATAGAAAAGTTTATAAAGCAAAAAATAATACTGAGGGGAAAAAAAGAATTTTGAATCAAGGGGATTGCATGTGTATGCACACACACATATCAGCTTTACTGAGATATCATTCACATACCTTAGAATTCACCCTTTTAGAGCATAGTTAAATTATTTTTAGCAAAGTCACGGAGTTGTGCAATCATCACCACAATCCACTTTAGAACATTTTCAAGGGGCACCTCTTAAAGCAAGAAAGAGTTTTTAGACCAAACTAAGCTAAATACTCCTCTACATAGCAGGAAAAAAAAAAAAAACCCACAACAACACATATGGAACTTGTTTCTGACAGATACATTGAAGAGATAAAAGAGGCTTAGAGAAACTCTGAAACATCACTGAGGACAAATCATGTCCCCTTTCCTCTCTCAAAATCAGCCCCTGGTTGTGACTATCAGGTACAGGATACCCTACAACAGTGCGGCAAACTGTGGCTCGCAAGCTACATGCGGCTCTTTGGCCCCTTGAGTGTGGCTCTTCCACAAAATACTATGTGTGGGTGTGCACGTACAGTGTGATTGAAACTTTGTGGCCCATGCACAGAAGTCAGTTTTCCACTCTCAAAAGAAATTTCAATTGTTGTACTGTTGATATTTGGCTCTGTTGACTAATGAGTTTGCTGACCACTGCTCTACACCCTGGACCTATCCCCACGGTTTTAGTAAAAGGCCTACCTGGGGGCTGGGGTGGAGGTGAATTCTCTAGATTAAAGTCCACAACTCAGCTGAAAACACTTAACCCTGCAGCATCCGTGAAAGTCAGAGGTGACAGCATTTTCTTTGGGACATGCACACCTGCTAGGGCAAAATGAACCTCAGACGCCTGGCTGACAGTACAGATGAAGCAGCCATCAGATGGAACTATTTTGTATCACCGGCTGATGGAAGCCACATTCAAATCCACGCCCAAAGATGAAATGTCAAAGCATTCTGAATCTAACCCCCAAACCCACTAGGTCCTCCGTTATAATTGTTGGTGAAAATCACTACTATTAGCAGCCAAACAGCATCATCTGAAACGGAAAAGTTCTCTGAGGGGGAAAGAATGTTTTGGGACTAAGCAACCTTTCTTTGTGAAGGCTGCACTGACATGCTAATAGTTTCCATCAATGCTTAAATGGTTTCAGGAAGCACACACATGATATATAAGATCAGCGTGACGGAGGGAATGCACAGCCCGGGCTTGCAGAAGTGTCTTAGAAAGGAAACAGCTCCATATAATAACGGGAGTTACTACTTTCTAGATTGGGAAACTAAAAAGCCAGAGCCACAGTCATCTGAATGAAAGCAAAAACGACCCAGCAAACACATTTCACAAACAGGCCAGCAGCCAGCCCTCATCTCTGACCCAAATGTAATGCTTGCCTTTAACAATTGGAGAACATATTCTCTAATCTTTAATGACGACGTTTAATTTTCTTAGGCTCCTTCCCATTAATTACACTGGTATGCACATGAAGGTGCCAAATATTGTCCATAAAAGGAAATGAAAGTGCTCAAAATAGTGAGGCATGGTGAAAAGATGTTGGACACAGTTGTGTGTATGTGTTTGTGTTTATATAATTGGTAGCACATGAGGAATCAAAAGCAGAGGACATGATGTGCACGAGCAGTGCAATTCCTGGACATGAAGCCCTCCCCACCCATGCAGTTATAAAGTTATATATTTAGGAAGACACTATATGCGGAGCACTATGAATCTAGGACCAGAAGGTACTCTCGAACAAAATATTGAGGATTAAACTGAGGGAAAAATAAACACAACTGTAATTTATATAATCTTATTCTTTAACATAAAAAGGAAAAGTGGCACTGGGAAGGCATCCTAGTGTCCTGAAACGAGATGGACTTTGGCAGTGGGTTATGTAGTACTGTGACATGGAAAATGGTCTCCCCTCTTGGGGCCTCTGTTTACGCATCAGAACAATGAGACGAATATCAAGTCTGCCTTTCCTGGGACATTGTGATGATGAACTGAGACAATGCTTTCACACAGTACCAAGCTCATGGGAAGCACTTAAAGGGTGCTTTCTTTTCAATGACTTAAAATCTAAAAGGAATTAGAGGTCATAAGGGTTCATCTTGTATCAGGTACTGCACTGCATGATTTGCACATCTCACAAAGCCCAGAAAAACAGTTTTCCTGGTCTCCCAATATGAAAACGAAGACTCAGAGAGGTGAAGTAACAGGCTTTCGCCTACAAGCAAACACTTCAAAATGTTATTTTTTTTTTTTTTTATTTTTTTTAAATATATTTTATTGATTTTTCACAGAGAGGAAGAGAGAGGGATAGAGAGTTAGAAACATCGATGAGAGAGAATCATCGATCAGCTGCCTCTTGCACACCCCCCACAGGGGACGTGCCCGCAGCCAAGGTACATGCCCTTGCCCGGAATCGAACCTGGGACCTTTCAGTCCGCAGGACGACGCTCTATCCACTGAGCCAAACCGGTCCCGGCAAAATGTTATTTTTAATTGGAAGGTTGCAGCTGTATCTTTTAAAAAATTTTGTTTACTGATTAGAGAGGGGGGAAGGGAGAGAAACATCAATTTGTTATTCTGCTTATGTATGCATTCATTGGTTGTTTCTGACAGGGATTGATCACATAACCTCGATGGAGCGGGAGGATGCTCTAACCAACTGAGCTACCTGGCCAGCGTCTTGCCCCTGTACCTTCTAAAGATCGCACTTCTGCTTTCTCCTGCTCTTCTGCCACATGGGAGCATACCTGTGGCATTTCTTCCAGGACATCCTGGATGTGTGGTCTTGGGGGAATTACTAGACATTTCTGAGCTTTGATTTCCACTTGGAAACATGCAAAAACGACGAGGATGCCCATCTTCCCAAGGTTATTTCGAGGGCTAACTATAACATATGCACCTCACTTTCTACATGCCAACGCAGAACCTAACAGCATAATTAACTAGAATCCCCAACCTTGGTACATTAGAGCCACGCATTGCATGACAAACTCTCTTAGACATTCCCACACCTCACCCATAGCAGAGTGCTTGGCATAAAGGAACCACCCACACACACAATGGGAATGTCAAAGACTTTCCCCTTGACAAAGACTTAGGGAATGAGAAGAGGAGGGGGTGGAGAAGAACTCCAACTGTGAGGAGAACCCAAGGGACCAGCTGCCCAGAAGGACAAACATCAGTCATCATAAGGGCTGGATGAACAGTGACCATCTGGATGAAGGCTAACTCTGGCTTGCCCACCGCAGAGGTCAGCGGTGAACGTGGTCAACCCCTCTAACCACTTCTCTCCCAGTGACCTGGATGCATCCCAGTTTGCTGTTTGCAATGAGCTGGCCCAGAGGAGCTTAGGTAAGAAAAAAAAAATCGCTCTGCTAAATGCTGTGTAAAGTAATGACACTGAGAGAAAACTTGAAAGTCTGAAAGGATCTCCTGGATGCCGGCCATGAGTAATTGCCATGTTGGGACTGGCAACGAAAACAGCATTGCAGAGATATTTACCCAATTTTCATAAAAACGATTATGGCTTTATTTTCAAAGCAAGTAACTACAGAGCCATGTGGCTTGTCGGTAAATGTTCAAGTGATTAACTGAGAAATGTGGAGGTGGGTGGAAGAAGGCTGTTAGGCATACGAATCTGAGAAAAACAAAATTTAGAAGAGGAGGATTTCTGAATTGTGAAAGCTAAAAGCATTCTGGTCTCCGGAATGATGTTCCACATGACAGCGCTACGTCTTAGACCCCGGGAGACCGGAGGGAACAGTGGCACATCTGTTTCAGTGGTTATTTTTGAACATGTTCAGAGTTAGGTTTGCACATTCAGGTTTCCTCAGAGTTCAAAATCTGGCACACACCAAGAGCCCGTTGCAAAGCCCAACTGCATTTTTAGAATGAGCCCTGTTGCAGGGGTGGGAGCGCTCTTTCCTTTCTTGTTTATGGACCTGCCCTCTCCCTTCCCCTCTCCTATCCCTGTGGGTATTAGATGAGCCCAGACTGGCCTGCAGGGCTGAAGGAAAGGTTTGGGAAGGAGCTCTGGAGCATCCTGGGGGTCAGGGAGGGAGTGGGTTGGGTTACCTGGGAAAGATCTGAGACATCTCCTATCCCACTGCCATTCACAGCTTTGCCTGTGAAACTCACTGCGGTGCCAATCAACCAGGGTGAAGATGATGAGTAAGAAAGTAACTTAAGCTTTGCCAGGGCTACAGAACCTGGCAACCTCAACAAGCACTTCTACATCGATACGATACTGCCAATGGCTACCTTCTGGACCCATTACAGCAAGCATGTCAAACTCAAAGGCTAACACAGGCCAAAAAAAACGAGGCATGTGGCCCTCAGGGCCAGGAGTTTGACATGCTTGCGATTACAGCATTCCTGATAATCCATCCCTATTACCCCCACTGGGGCTGCTGGTGCCACCACCATGGCTGACACCGTTACTGCAAACACCACCACCACACAACTGGAAACTGACACGCTGGATTTAAAGCCAGGTCTGCCGGCTCTCTGTGTCCAGAAGGAAAAACCTGGCTTTCCCTCCAAATCACTGGAATGGGCACATCACAGGCAGCCACCCTGCTACCAGACATTTTCATTAAATGCAGCCACTCTGGTCTCCTTGCAAATACAAGTGCAGAGGACATGCCTTCTCTTCTGCCAGCTCTGAATAAGTGCTGGACCCTTCAAAGGGTCCCATGCTCACTCCTCCTGCAGACATTGAACTCAACCGCATGCCAGCATGCTACGTAAAGACCACAAGGCCACTGTCACAAACAGGATTTTAGAATTTCCGGAGAAAAGCCACTACTTCTGATGTCCTAGTGCTCACCCCCCCCCCCCCACACACACACACACACACCCGCCCCCCTCTCCCATGTCTGTTCTGGATTCATGGGGACATTTGCAAGCAAATGTCATCCTGGAAGGATGAGATAAACATGAGCACATCTGAGGGTTGGTAACTGAAGATGGTACTGCTTTCCTACAGACAGCATCTCATTTAGATTTTTAAATAATGCTTTAAACTCTAAGTCTAAATCACTTTCTCTAAAGAAGGGACAGTGCTTTCAAGATGGGCTAGGAACATTCCGCCCCTGTCCCTATGACTTGGTAATTTCTGCCATGTGAGAGACATTTCCAGATGACTCAGAATCAGTATAAAATTAGCACATTAATGATAACGCATGCAAAATGCATATGCTTTGTAGCATTTTAATGAGTCAATAAATATTTATTGTTTTAAAATGTGAAATTACAGCACTGCTTCTTTTATTGGAAATCACTTAGACATAGTCTCTCTACTTTAAAAATTTAAAATGAGCTGTTAAAATGATTAGATCACAAAATTTTATAATATTGAATTTCAATGCTAAATTTGCCATGAAGTTAACATTCTACAAAAATCATAAATTAAAATGAAAAGACTATGTCACGAAAAGTAGAGTCAACAGAATTGCACCAGGCCCAAGTAAAAGCAGTTCCCTCTCTTTCTCTCTCTCCCTCCCTTTTTTTTCTCTCTCTCTCTCTCACTCTCTCTCTCTCTCACACACATATACACAGACACACACACACACACACACACCATTACCAAAAATATAAAATGTCAAGACGGTGACATGGATATTTTTCAATTCACGTGTATAATAAAGTGATTTTGAAAAAGAACTGTACCTATTTTGTAGAGAAAAGCTCATTAGCAATAAAACAAACTTCAGGGGCATGAGTTACATCCTTGCAATTCTGCAGCAAAAGACTCTTCCCTCCAAACAGGATGCACTGAGTGTTTAACACATTAATTATCATCCTTCATCAAGCATAAAACTAACAGTCAGGAAATACAGCTGCGGTGGCACAATTATCAACACACTCAGAATACACCCCGCAGCAAAGAAAACAAATGGGTCGCTTTTCATTAACCAAGCCTGGCAATCCTCTCCAAAGACAATGCTTTCTGTCTAGCCAGAGACCCAAAAGGCAGTTAAGCGACTGTTTACTTAGGTAAATCCAGAGAACAAATAAATCGTGAAAATATCTATTTAAATACCAAAGTATCCATTATGGAAATACAGTACCCTTCAGAAGAAAATTACATACATTAAAAGATGACTTGATCAAATCAAAATCTAACCATAAGGCATGTGTGTAAAAAATATGTTTGGGCAACAGAGTTAGTAAGTTAGGTAATATCCTCAGGCTTGGTGGCGACATAGAAGGTACTGATGGTTTTCATTTTTATGTTTCATGGCATACAATAGGAAAAGCACGGACCTCTGTCTATGCAATGATGGGCTGTGGAATAACAGGATTCTATTACACAGGTTTGAATCCATATAAAAATAATTAGCCATTAGCTTGAGAGTCTAAATGAATAGCATTCAAGAGAGGTAATAAAAGCAGAGTTTGTTGATTTCTGGACACTTAACATATTTGGTATTACCATAATCATATTATACCTTAACAGATGTATTACTGCTACTGAGTTTGTATTACAAGTAAACCATAAACTGGTACTTAACCCATAATTTAAGGAAGGCTCCGGGGATGTGAAAGGCAATGGAGAGTCATCTGCCCAAAATATTTGCAATTATGTCCTGAACCATTGCCATCAAACTTTCACTAAGTTCCCTGCCCAGAAGTCCTCTAACATAATCAGCTTGATCCTCTCAGCAGAATCAAATATCATGGCAAAAATTCGGGAGCCATATTTCCCTCTTCACTGGAGGCCAGGGAAACACAGAAGGATTCTTCCATTCTTGTGGCACAAATTCAATTTCATATCGTTCTTTGTATGCAATCGACTCACACCTGAGCTTCTTTTAAGTCATATTTGGGGTAGGCATCACTTTATCTTCTACCTGGCTGATTTGTGTTATGTACAATTGTCTTTCAAAAGACAAACTCTGAAGTTGTAGGTAGCATAAAATAAAATCTGATGCACATTCATGCCCTCTCTGCTTTATCAAAGAATAAGCCATAGGATTCTTCTCAGGCCTGTGTAAAAACTGTAAATAGGGTGAGTTGTACTAGTTTTAATCAATCTAAAGATATCAATTAAATCCATCTGATCTAGTGTGTCATTTAAGGCTGCTGGCTCCTTTTTGATTTTCTGTCTGAAGATCTAGCCATTGATGTCAATGTGATGTTAAAATCCCCTACTATGACTGCATTACTGTTGACCTCTCCCTTTACGTCCATTAGGATTTGCTTTATATATTTAGTGCTCCTATGTTGGGTGCATAAATGTTTACAAGGATTATATCATCTTGTTGGATTGCTCTCTTTATCATTATGTAGAGTCCTCCTCTGTCTCTTATATGGTCTTTGTTTTAAAGTCTGTTTTTGTCAGCTAAAGGAATTGCTACCCAACTTTTTATAGTCATTTCCATTTGCATAAAAGATCTTTTTCTACCCTTTTACTTTTAGTCTAGTCTTTTGTGCTGAGGTGGGTCTCTTGTAGACATCATATGTAAGGGTTTTAGTTTCTTATCCATTCAACCACCCCATGTCTTTTGATTGGGCCATTTAAGCTATTTACATATAAAGTGTTATTGATAGGTACGGATTTATTGTCACTTTATTCTTTATAACTACGTTCCTTTCTTTTTCTCATTTAAATCAATAGGCCTTGGTCAGGATAACTGCTTCAGTCCTTACCCACAGGGCAACACTGCCATGTGCTGAGGAAGGCTGTGGGTTCACTGTGTGAAAATGAAAGGAACCTCTCCTCAAGTGCTCATAGTCCAGCTGATGGAAGTGAAGGCACATTCTGAATCCATCCATGCAGCTGTGAGCGAGCAAGTGACCCACTGACAGAGGGATTGTGAGGAGCCAATCCCATGGCCAGGGGTCCTAGCTGGTGTCAGGTCAGGTACATCACAAGGTGAGTAGACTCTCTTGGGTTCCCCTTGGAACTTTCCTTTAAAGGGCCAAGGACTTAAAGGTTTCTGTCTTAGTATTTCTGTAGATGCAATGACATTACAAACATCTTAAATCAAAGATGTGTTTAATGGAGAAAAATAGCTTTTTAATGTTTGTTAATAAGAAAGATGATGAGACACAAATTGCCTGAAATATCAGAAGAAGGTAATGTCAAGGTGAACTTGAACTAGTTCTTTCCTGGTATTTTCTTTTTAATGATAAGACCTGGCCACCTGGTGTTCGCTCACCATTCTTCAAATCCTTGTGGAACCCAAACAGTTTTCTTATCTTGCCATGCACTTACCCTCAGCAACCATTAGAAAGCAAAACGATGCCACATTCAGCTGCAAAACTGGGAATCAGACATGTGCATGTATCCCTTTTGAGTTGAGAAATCACTGCATTTGATGTTGCTTTTTCAATTAGAGAATATTACTACAGTCTTTATGATAAAATCCACTTCTACACTGGATGGTACTCACAGAATAAAATGTTATTTGCCAGAAGTAAGGGAGAAAAAAATACTTTCTCAAGTGAGCATTTCTGAATTTAATAATTAAAAAGTAACAGAGTGTACCAGACTTGTACATTCTTCCCTTTAGCCATGTCAAACTAGCATTTGAAAGGAGCAGGACCCAGCCTCACGCTGGAGTTCACCACAATTCATCTTCTAGTAACATGTACCATTCAAGGTTCAACCTGTGTATTTAGATAGTTCTAGCTTTGAATTCTGATGCAGTAAAAAGACTCCACTGGGGACCCTGGCTGGGTGTCTCAATTGGTAGAAGCATAAGCCCATATGCCAAAAGGTTATAGGTTCAATTCTTGATCAGGGTACATACCAAGTTTGAGGTTTGATCCCCAGTTGGGGCACATATGGGAGGTAACAGACCCATGTTTCTCTCTCACATCAATGTCTCTCTCTCTCTCTCTTCCCCCCCCCCCCCTTCCTCTCTCTAAAATCAACAAAGATATCCTTGAATGAGTATTTTTTTAAGTCTCTGCTGGGGGTACAATTCTCACTTTGCTTCTCTGCTCTTGGGGTCTGTTAGAATAAAGAGGCTCGACTTTTTGTAAGATTTTCTAATGGCCTCTCTAGCTTTCATACCTTTAATGTAGTGAATTCATATGGCTGGTAACCTCTGAAGCTCTCGTGGATGGCTGCCATAGTGTGAGAAGTTTTCTCCCAAAAATGAAGCAGAGTGGTCTGTAAAAGAAGATGGTAAAACTATTAAAGTTTTGAATGCCGAGTTCTAGTCATGGGCCCCCGAGAAATGTGCCACCTGTGGCTGTCAAGGTCCTCCAAAATATGATTCCCTGCAGACTCCTTTCCCATTGTGGTCGTACTGAACCCCTGTATTTCAGCCAAACTCAGTGCCTGCCTGTTCCCCCAAATATGCTGACGCTAGTAGCTTATGTGCTCTACCATCCTGGACATTCTCCTCTCCATCCACTTTGTACTCATTCCAGATCCACCTTCCAAAACCCAGCACTAATCGTTAACTATACTTTTCTGGATCCCTCAACTGATTGATTTTCTCCCTCTTCAAACACTGGTCAAATTTTATAGAACTTATTTTACTTAGCACACCCTGGGCTGTCCTTGAAGTGTAGAAAATATAGTTAGATTTTATTTTCTCACTTTCTTCTTAAACCTTTGGGGTCAGAGAATCTGGTCTTATTATTTCTTATATTCCCAGTAACACTAGAGCAGTGGTCGGCAAACTCATTAGTCAACAGAGCCAAATATCAACAGTACAACGACTGAAATTTCTTTTGAGAGCCAAATATTTTCAACTTAAAAACTTCTTATAATGCCACTTCTTCAAAATAGACCCATGTAGGCCATGGTATTTTGTGGAAGAGCCACATTAAGGGGCCAAAGAGCAGCATGTGGCTTGAGAGCCACAGTTTGCCAACCACTGCACTATAGGGCGGCCTCCCATGCTCAGTTGGTGCTCATGGTACTGTTGATGGACACACAGCACTAACCCGAGGTCATTCAACCAAGGGCATTGAATGATGACAGCCTGAGGAGTAAGTGACTGTGCCAGAAGTACAGGATCGGTGCTGAGTTCACAGGAGCCTTTCTGAAGGAGATGACACAGTCCAGTACATCAAACAGAGTGGGATTTGGAAGGTCACCAATGGAAGGGGGCAGGGCACTCAGGTGGGAATCACCACCTATGCCAATGCAGGGAAGTGGGGCATTATAGTGCATGTATAGGGATAGCCAATATTTGGTTGGATTAAACTATAGTCCACTAGAAGGGAGAGATGTAGGAAGTAAATTATGAGAAAGGCATTCATAATTTCATAATGCCCAAACCATACTTTTAGCTCAAACACACTTTTTCTGTTTTCTAAACCTCACAGCATTCTTGGTTCACTGTAACAGACATCACTTTGTTACCTGGTATGTTGCTAGCATATGAGACAAGAGATTGCATCTGCTCGCTCCGAGAAGATCCACTTTTTGACACACGTCCATCTTCAATTTGTCAAAGCTTTTTTTGGCAAGGCGTACTTGTGCTTGTACCTGGGAGAGTAAAAGGAACCACTTTGAACCAGTCAAACTCTTAAGTAGCTAAAATTTTCCCATTAGAAAAGACCAATAATGGGCTTATCTCTTTCATATAAGAAAACACCTTTGAAAAATTCCAGGCAGCCAAGAAGAACCTACAACACCCATTCTTTGCCTCCAAAGGACCAAAAAGACAGTACTGGCTATTATGATTACAGAGCAAAATCACCATCCTAATTATATATTTCATTCCATTATTAAAAATTCTCCCCTTTCAAGCCACTTGCAAACTGACCACAGTGGGGGAAAGTCCAGAAACACACAGGGTAGCCTGGAGAGAACCTTTGCCCCAGTGGATTCCTATAGATCTTTGAAGCTGGCCTCCACATCTTACACAACAGGCTACATTTGTTTTTTAAAGAAATTAATATTGATACAATCCTATTAACAACAGACATTACTTTTTTTTTTTACCAACTCATATCCATATTTTATTCCAAAATCCAATTTAGGGTACTGCAAAAGAGAATTGTGATACAGACTGGAAAATAACCTCCACTAATAAACTTATTAAAAAAGTTAATATCACCCAAGGATATGTTTTATTTAATTTAGAGAGAGAGGAAGGGAGAGAAAAATAGAGGGAAGGAGAAAAAGAGAGAAACATTGATGTGAGAAAGACATATTGATCGGCAGCCTCCAGTATGCCCCTGACCTGGGATGAAACCTGCAACATGCTGGTGTGCTCCATGATGCTTCAACCAACTGAGCCACCTGGCCAGGGCTCAGATCTTTTTAGTTGAGTATGTGCACAAGCAATCCTCCATCCATCCCTGAGCCATCTAGTAATCCAGGGACAGAGTGAAGGTCAGGAAAAGGTTCAGGAATATCTATATGTTATCTATAATAATAAAAGCATAATATGCAAATTGACCAAATGGCTGAACAGCAGAATGACCATCTGGACGACCTTCAGGATGACCTTCCAGATGAAGCCGGGGCTGTGAGGATCAAGTCCCTTGTAAGAATTTTGTGCATTAGGCCTCTAGTTCTATTTGTTATTTGATAATAAAATTGACTATTTTAAAATGTAATGCAGCTATTGTACATAAAGAATGAAGACATCAAAATATATCTTTCCTCCAATCTGAGGCATCAACGCATCATATTTTAACCAGGGAAAGTCAGCCAGATACTAATTTATCTCAGCTAATTCACGCAGAGGCAGTTACCAGGTAGGAAACTGTGAGTTGGGAGTAATAACAGCTCCTTCTCACAGGATAGATGCTGGGGGCAAGGATAATGTCTACCTCGAACACCATTATATGATCAGCATCTGGCCACCTGGTACAAAGTAGGTTTTGAATACATATTTGGTGACTGAATGAAGACATTTTCCAGGCCATTTCAAAAGGTAAATTAAGCCCTAACTGGTTTGGCTCAGTGGATAGAGTGTCTGCAGACTGTAGGATCCAAGGTTCAATTCCGGTCAAGGGCATGTATCAATACCTTGGTTGTGGGCACATCCCCAGTATGGGTTGTGCAAGAGGCAGCTGATCGATGTTTCTAACTCTCTATCCTCTCTGTAAAAAATCAATAAAAATGTTAATAAAAAGGTAAGTTAATATTTTTGTGGGATGCGAATCATGCCTTTTCCTTTACATGAACAGAATTGGTTACTCAGAGATATGCTTCTATCCTAGGAGAAAATATTTTACTTGCTTCTGACACAAAGCTCAGGACTTAAGACGCTTTGAAATGTGCCCCAATTGAATGGTGTTTGAATTTCTGTAAAGTAATTTTAGAAACCTAGAAGAAGATTCAACACTTGACCCAGTGAATTCTGAAAGGCCATATGCTTTGTGTGTCAACAATGATTATTAAAATACTTAACAGACTGCTGAGTTCCCAAATGGTGAGCCCTTTCCCTGCCAAACAAAGAGGATGTTACACTGTGGGGCATTTTGATTATGGTCAAGTTCATTTACAATTTTGTGCTCCATGCCTGCTCTCCGAAACACGTTTCCTGTCTGCAGCCTGAGGACAGAACACCAAGGACATAGGCAGGCACAGGCCACCTTCAAGACTCTAATTTCATATGCCTCCAGATGCACTTAAGTGAAAACTGTTTTGATTATTATTCCTTTCAATCTCAGATAAATTACATTCAATTACATAAACATCTTGTGGAGCTCCTCTGTGTTTCAAGGTCCTTTAAAATGTCTTCAGTCAAATAAATGTCCCCTTTGTTTATTTCTTAATTTTATTTCTGTTGCTCCACCTTCCTCCTCCGATTCTCAAAGTTCCAGGAAATGATCTCGCATATTAGACCCTCTTTACGACCCTGCTTTTTTCCCCAGGCTGCAGAAATGCAATTTACCAGATAAAGGAGCAATGTCTCCAACTGCCAAAATGACAGGGCACTTCTCTGTACTTACTCCTCCTAACCTGAAATTCTACCTCTTAGCCGCAACTTGAACTATATGTGGTGAAGCCAAAGCTATTCATCCTCTTAGTTCAATCTGGCTTCCCCAGCCAGTGAAAAAGGTCTTCTTCATATTACTCTACAACCAAACAATTTGAGAGCAGTTTTGAATTTTTCTTAAGTGTTTTCCCCCCCTTTATTAATGAAATAAAGAAAAACTGCAATCCTGTTTATTACATTTTCTTCCAGAAAAAGGCTCTGTCTTCCTCCCTCAAACTATTCATTCAAATATTTATTTTCTACAAGCAGGTAGCAGTGAGTAAAATGAAGGTGGTCTCTGTCCTCACAGAACTAAAAGTCCAACGGGCATTTTCACACCAGCGAGGGCATAACAACAAACTGACTGATATGCTCAGAAGGAAAGCCATATAATCCCACACGAGAATGATTTACCAAGGAATCTAACTCAGAAGACGCTCTCCAAAGAAGCAGTGCACAAGCTCTCTTCTGAAGGACTGAGCATGGTTAACTGAGCAGGGAGAGAGAGTGCTCCAGCAGAGAAGCATGTGCAAAGGCCCTGGGATTGGGGGGTGGGGGGGTGGGGCAAGACGGCAGGTCACAGGAGGCCAGTACAGTTGGGTTGCTGAGAAAAAGCAGAAGGGTGGTATGAGATGAGGCAAGAGAGGTGGGTGAGGGCACATCCTGGTGCAGGGCTCTTATAGACATGCTCAGGATTTTAGGTTTTATCTTAGAAGCAGTGGAAAGACATTGGAAGCCTTTAAACCTGGAAGGCATAGGATCTTATTTTCTGTTGGAAATAATCACTCAACTATGGGATGGGGATATAATCTCAACCCCTTTATACAAACATGCCATGCAGCCTTTATTCAGATGCTCATTCTTAGATAATGAAAGCCATCCAAGTTTCCTCCCTACTCTGCACTTCAGAACTCAGGTCTGTAACATGCTTTCTGGTCACGAGTGCAAAAGTCACCTGGGACAGGGGAACACAGGGTGATTTTCTAGGAATGTACAAAATATTGCAGTGGATGAATATCTTTTTTTAAAAAAATATATATATTATTGGTTTTTTACAGAGAGGGAGACGGATAGTTAGAAACATTGATGGGAGAGAGACATCAATCAGCTGCCTCTTGCACACCTTCTACTGGGGATGTGCCCACAACCAAGGTACATACCCTTGACTGGAATTGAACCTGGGACCTTTCAGTCCACAGGCCGATGCTCTATTCACTGAGCCAAACCAGTTAGGGCATATTCATCCGTTAATCAAGTAATTATCTCAGCAATGATTCAGGAGAAATGGGGCCCACACCGCAGACCGCTCTCTTTTGAGTTCCCAGAGAAGAGAGTTTCCACTCTGCTTTATTTCACTTAATCATGTGTCCCAAGTTAGACGAGGAGAATAAAAGAGTAACCATTTAATGTGAGCAATGTTTCACCAATGTTCCATTTTTATAGAGGAGAACACTCAGGGACAAAATGCTCTGCCTAAAACCAGATAGCAGTGACATAGAAAGGTCAGGATCTGGCCAGGTTGGATGTTGTCTCCTCTTGTCTAAAATATACGATCCCCACCAAAACCTTCCTGTGGCCCATCGCCTGCTCTCCCATATCCCTCCGCAGGCACCATACCCTCTGGGCACACTGAGCTGCCATTCTCCACCCAAACCATAGCAAACCCACCTCCACATTTTTGTTCATTTCCTCTGCCTGGAAAGACCTCCCCTTGTTGTTTACATGGTAACTCTTACTCACCTTTAAGTTTCCACTCAAAGGTTTACTCTTCTGAGAACCTTTTTCTGTAACGCTCCTCAGCTGGGTGAGCATCTCTTCCTCTCTGCAGTCAATGCACTTGGCCATCACCCTCCTGACACAAACTATCCTAAGCGCTACTTGCTCCTATGTCTGCCCAGCTGCCCTCGATTATGTGCTGCATGAGGGTGAACGCTAAATATTCAATTTCATAAGGGTAAGGGATGCAAAACACTGAAAAATAAGGAGAGGGTACCAGAAGAGTGAACACTGAGGCCGTAACTCTGCTCTTGGACAGAGCACAGCATGCTGTGTACCCAACGGCTGTCACACGTTCCCATACACTGTCCCTCTTCCCCACCGATGCCACCACCATTTTACCGAGTGGGTGTAACACGTACACGCACACACCCTCGTCTGATTCTCACAACACTCCCACACCACACCATACTTTGGTTTCTGTTTCGCAGAGAAGGAAACCAGGTTTCAGAACCATTGAGTAACTTGCTCAAGCTAATTTGACTGGCAGGGGAGGGGCAGGATGTGAAAGTCCACCCTCATTTCACTGAATCATTTTTGCTTTCCCAATTGTAGCAAATGTCAATCTGGTAAGATGGACTGTGGAATACCCCACATGGGGGAGTGTCAGCGGTTTGTCTACTACTCTTTTTGCTTGCCACCTTTTCATTACATAAAAATATTCTAATATGTTAAAGTTGAGATTCTGGCTTCTTGTTTTAAAATACAATACAGGACTCACTATGCAATAATGCATCCATTCATGTAAAAATCTGAGTTCAGGGTATTCTGTTTTTAAGCCCTTGGCAAGTTGAAATAAATACTGCTAAAATTATTCATAGCCATGTACTTTATAACATGCAGATACAGTTCAGATTAATTTAGCTAGCTACCGCACTTCCTCAGCATTCTTAATGTTTGCTCAGCTGGTAAATTATTTTTTTCTGTTAACATAAGGCAATTCTGTCATCAGAATACTTGACCGACTGGGTTCACTTCCTCTTGGGCCATTAGTGGAAATATTAACTAGGGTCACAAGACTGAGCCCGGACACCAGCTTTATCAATTTCTCTCTAATCTGAGAAGCACACATTTCAGGAGAGTGTCCAAGATTACAGTACTATCATTTTCTTCCATTGGTATTTCTTATATTTTACTGTGGTTTTAAAAATATGTCATTCCTTTTGTTATTACTCTTTTTTGATTATTTATTCATTCCTATGTGACACATGCAAGGCTGGTGAATTTGTTTATGTCTCTTGGCCGCCTAATCTATGCCTGCTTATGCTTTACATTACAGTATATTTTTATTATGCTTATCAATGGCCATTCAATGTAAGTAATCTAATTCACAAGCACAAACCAACTCATACGTTAACAGGTGAACTGATTTGCTGAAAATGATCCCGTTTGAGAAGTTGTGTTAATGGGGGAAAAGATCAGGCCTTTCCCTTAACGGATCCATGTTGCTGCCATCGAGTTGTATAGTGTGGTGGAGCTGGGAGTTAAGAGAGTTTCTGAAAAGACTGATGCAAGAACAACACCTTCACTGGTTGCCCAGAACATCCACATAAATCCACTCTGTAACCTTTGCACACACCCTTCAGGATCTGGCCCTGGCCCACTTCTCTAGTTTCATCGTTGGCTTCTTTCTCTCTCACTCTTCTCTCCAGCAAATCGCCCAACTCACTCTTTTCTCTCAGTGCAATCTCCCAACTCACCAAGGAGTTTTATCCTTTTCCTTTCCACATGTTGTTCCCACTGACATCCTTATTATTCTCCTTTGTTGGCTCTTCAAAATGCAGCTTGTGCCTGCTCTTCTAGGAAGCACATTTCAGTCCTGGTTGGGTACCTCAGTTGGTTAGAGCATCCTCCTGATACGACAAGGTTGTGGGTTCAATCCCCAGTCAGGGCACATTCAAGAAATAACCAATGAATGCATAAATAAGTGGAACAATAAAATTGATGATTCATTTTCTTTCTCCTCTTAAATAAATAAAGCATGTTTCAATCCCCGAATATGACTTCCAGAGGTTCCTCCTTTGTCATGTTCCTACAACTCTTTATTAGATAATAATTGACTTTAATTGGCTTCTGCATTCTCCAGGGAGCTTGTGGTAGGAACCATATCTTGATTTTGTTACCCAAATTTTTAGGTAATAAATCTCCTCTTGTTTAAAATATAAACCCACATCCAAACTGATAGTAGGAGCTAAAAAATGCTAGCCAAATAAACAGCTTTTCACTGGTACCCAGTAATATACAGCATCACAAGCTTCGTGTCTGTAGCCTCCACTTTTATGGTCTAGTGACTGACATCCTGTTGCTTGGTGTGGTCTCTTCTTTTTAGAAGACACTGCCACCGTAATTGTATGCCAAGAAGGAAGCCTGCCCAGCTCCTTCAATTTCTCATTAGTCTGAGTCTTTAAAACACCGTCTATGTTGAGAGTCCATATATTTCTATAGCATCTCTCTGCTCTTTCCTGCTAAAAATCACTTCATTCCAATATACTCTAACAGGCTGTCCTGGAAAATGTGTGTTATATGTGTTCTCTGCACACACCCAAGCCATTGAAGTTTGGCGCCGGTGATGATTCCCTTTGTCAGGAGAGGCCTAAGAACATTTCAGATTTTCAGGATGATGAGCAAGTGTTCTTGTGGCTGAGGCTGCTCGCTGTCCATAAACATTCATTGGCCTTTCTATATTTTCCAGACTCCCCTGAAAATAGGTGTGGCCACTGGACCAAGTTCTCTCCAGTGGAATGTGAGCACAAGCAACATGCAGCCTTTCCAGGCTTGGCCCATAAAGCCTTTCTACACAGGCATCGGCCTGCCCTGTTTCCTTTGGGGACGACTGGGATGTCCACAGCTAGGAATGCTGGGAGGCAGATTTAAGGATTGCGAAGCTGTTGTCAGCATGGGTCTCTGAATGACATCTTGGAGGAGAGCTCTTCCACCAACCTGAACATCTGCCCAGGACTATTTTGTCAGCAGAAACAAAACAAAGCAAAACTCCTATTAGTTTAAGCCATGGAACGATGGAATTTTGAGTGTCTCTTTGTACCACAGCCTAACCTAGACCATTCTACCTAATATAGGGATGGCTTAAAGAAGAGGCTAGTTAAATGATAAGATACTAGATATAGCACTGGGTTCAAGTCTAATGATGCCACAGACAATTAATTGCCAACTATCCAAAGACCTACTTCCATTACTACTTTGATCATCAACAAGAATGCCATCAATAATATCTGATGCTTACTAACATGTTCAAAATTCATTTAAATGCTACTGAATTTTTAAAGAAATGTTGTACAGAAGCAAGGCGGGTTGGGATGAAAACAGTGAAACTACTGGAAAATTCTTTGGCGTTTCATCATTAGAATTCCTAGCTGACTCTGGGGAACTTCTAGTGCTCTCAGCCCAAGTTCCCCAAACTAGCTTCCAAATGTGAATAATACTTTTCTTGAAAAAGGAGAAAGTCATTTTTTTAAAAATATTTTTACATAGAAGAAATTTCTTGATACATAGGGCTGGAAATATATGCTTGAAATGGTGAAGAAAGTAGAAAGCTGGATATGTACATAAACAGAAAGAGCACCTCTCATAACCATGGTCCTTTTCCTTTAAAGTGCTTCTAAATAATTGTGTCAGTCAGAATCATGTGGGGCTGTGTTTTCTTTCATATATGCTCTATGCCTCTCGTCCTACCTTTCCTTAAACTACTTAGTTTCAGTTATTTTTAACGGTTTAATGAGGTAATAACTTACAATGAAGTACATTAAAATTCGCTCCATAAGCATTAAAATATGTATACATACATACAATAACCACCCAAATGAATGCGTACAACATTTTCAGTATTCCATCAGACGCCTTTGTGTTCCACTCCAGGTCATACCTTCTCAAAAACAGAACCAGTACTCAGTATTCCGACCTCAATCACCATAGATTACAGTTGGCTGATTATGAATCTCATGTAAAGGAAATCATATGCTACATACTCTGTGATGACTGCTTTCTTTCAGCATCATGCTCTTGAGATTCAGCCATATTATGGCAATGTAGCAATAGGTAATTCTTTTTCATTGGTATATGGCATCCTATTGAATGAACAATAACACAATTAATTTGTCCATACAATTGTTGATGGGTATTTGGTTTGGTTTCACTTTGTGGCTGTTCTGAATAACACTGTTATGAACATTCTTGCACATGAGTTTTACTCATTATCCTTGGGTATAGGCCCAGAAGTACATTATTTTTAGTAGATAATGCCAGTTTTCTAAAGTAGTTCCATCAGTTTATGCTCCCACCAGCAATGTAATTTCAATTGCTCCACATTCTCACTAGCATTTGTGATTGTCAGTCCATTTAATTTTAGCCATTTGGTTAAATGTAATTTTTAGTCCTTAGTTAAGAAATTTAACCCCAATAAATCCAATAAAAATTAAAAAAAAATAAAAGTAAGGCATTACCAGCATTCCCATTACCTGAAAAGGTAAAAAGAACACAACCCAGATGCAAACTAAATATACAATATAAATATAGTATCTAGAACTATGTAGAAGATGATCCGAATGTTAAATTAACTAATGCTATCATTGGGACTTATGTGAAGGTCTTGTATTTAGCCCAATGCAGGTCAATTTGCCTCTGTAGGGTTGGGGGTGAGGGTCACATGAGATAGAAACATTTAACAATGATGAATGAGGCATGGTCCCCATTCTCAGAGAATTTTCCAATTGCCAGGAAGATGAGATATGGGCAAAAATAACAGAAAATAACACAGTCCTTGAAAAATACCCTGAGAATGATCTAAAACAGACATTTATTTTTTCTGTGTATTATCACTAACACAGAAAGTTACTTCTTAGATTCCATTAAGATGTTTATCTCACCGATGGAATAAAAACAGGGAGTTAATGTGCTAGCATCATCTACGTCAATTGTCTTTCAAGGTCCACAGCAAGACCCTGATCACTGTGCCTGCTGAATCGGTAACTGTGTGGCCAACCATGCTGGACAGGAGTGCTCAGAAATGTCCTGCGGTGCTTGCTTTCCTGTGGATAACACTCAGCTCATCCTGTTCCTATAGAAGAATGTGGGGCTCTCAACTATGGACATGCTTCAAGGCCATTTCCAGACTCCGGGAGGAGGGCAGGAAGGGCGGGTGCACTGCCCTTGGCCGCGGCTGTACTTGTTCTCTATTAAGTGAAACGTGCTCAACAGCGGAGGGGTTCCGCTCTTTACTCTGCAATAATGGCTGAATTCATATCATGGCTTGTTTTGTTAAGAGGGGAAATAGAGCAGAAAAAAAGGAAATTTGCTTTAATCATGCTCCTGAGGGAATAGTATCACAATATGAAAATCACAAGACAGCTTTCTCTCTTCTTAGGCTTCTTACAAATAATCCCTTTAGAATACATCTAGGTTTGGAGAGAAATTCTTACCTTGAAATAAAACCCAACAACCTACTGTGGATTAAATACCTATTGTATGTTAAATATATACCCAGGAGTATCCCCTCGGAGAGGGGAGAAAGCGATCAACTACCTTTAACATTATTTTGAACTAAACATTTTTAAGATATGAAAAGGGAAAAGATAAAATATTTTTTTTTTTTTTGGTTAAAAAAATAGGAAAAGTCAGCTCAAATTCAAACTTAAGCAATACTATGAGATAGTGGTAACTGATATTTGGAATAAAACTCAATTTTTACCCTGATCTTTTAAGAATAATAACTGAATAGATGGATGTGCCTAATGTATAACATGCAGAGCAGACTTATGGAACACTAAATCCAATGATCCATCATTCATCCATTTATTCACTGATCAATGATGATGCATATGCAGTGGTTCTCAAAATGTGCTTCCCGGACCAGCAACATCAGCATCACCTGGGAGCTTCTTAGAAATGTAATTCCTGGCCCCACCCCAGATCTGAATCAGAAAGTAGGATAGGGCTCAACAATATGTCTTAACAAGCCCTCCAAGTGATGATATCACTAAGTTTGAGACCAGCCTCCTGGAGTGAAAAGGTTAAGGACATGCTCTTTGAGTCAGAGTTATGTGGGTTCAAATATTTGCACTTAGATTTATTGTCTCCATGACCTGGAACGAGTGCTTTAATTTGAGTCTTAATTTCCAAGTTAGTAAACAGAGACACTGTACCTTTCAGGGCTGTTATTAGGATTAAAGGAGGAAATATATACAGATGAGGTCTGTAGTGTATGGATACAACATGCACCCAATGCTGGGTGCACAGGAAGTACTCGGTAATGGACAGCTGTGATTCCCAGGCATGGAAGACCCTGTGTTAGGTGATGCTGTAGGAAACACTGTGTTAATCAGACATGGCTTCTTTCTTCAAGGACCTAAGTCTGGAAGATGAGCTACACTAACAGGCAAATGATCATGATAGGTGGCAAAGAGTGGTGTATAAATTGTCCTGGGAGGCTGAAAGAGTGGAGGAAGCAACAAATAAATTGTGTTTTTAAAAAATATATATATTTTATTGATTTTTTACAGAGAGGAAGAGAGAGAGGGAGAGAGAGTTAGAAACATTGATGAGAGAGAAACATCCGATCAGCTGCCTCTTGCATGCCCCCCACTGGGGATGTGCCCGCAACCAAGGTACATGCCTTTGACTGGAATCGAACCTGGGACCTTTCAGTCCGCAGGCCAATGCTCTATCCACTGAGGCAAACCGGTTTCGGCTAAATTGTTGTTGTGTTTTTTTTTTAAACAGGATGCTTCTGGAGAACCACAGACTAAGGAAGGCACATTCCTGATGAAAGGAACAATAGGGAGGAGGGTGGGAATCATGGGATACAGAGTTTGGCTAATGGGATAACAGAAAGGTGAGCATATACTTTATTGTCTAAACAGGGGCACTTTGCAAGTGAAAGAGCAGTATTAATAGTTAAGTCAGAGCCCAGGCCCACATGGCTCAGTGGTTGAGCATGGACCTATGGACCAGGCGGTCACAATTTGATTCTGGTCAGGGCACAGGGCTAGGGAGTGGGTTTGACCCCCTAATGGGGGGCGTGCAGGAGGCAGCCAATCAATGATTCTCATCATTGATGTTTCTATCTCTCTCTCCCTCTTCCTCTCCCTTCCTTTCTGAAATAAATATATATATATATATATATTTTTAAGTCAGTACAACAGCTCTAGAGGAGACCATGCATGGTCACCCTGGAGAACAGGCTGTGGAGAATGAGTACTGGGAAGAGGGATGAAGAGTGCGCTGGATTTGTGCACTGAAGGGTCTCCAAGGACAGGGGGAGGGCTCTGTGTTCTAAGTCACCAGGAGCTGCTAAAGATCCTGAACAGGGATGTGATCTCAGTGTGTAGGTACTTGGGAAGATGACTATGACAGCACCGTGTAGGCTGCTACAAGGATGGAGAGGAGGGGATGGATGAGAGAGATATTTCCCGAAACCAATGAAATGTCAGACAAAAACAGGGAGAAGCTGAACCCAAAGCTAATATTTCAAGCCTACATCAACAAACAAAAGGAGGGCAAAGGAGGAATTGGCTCAGGCTCTAAGTATCACGAATGCACTTCCAGACACAGGGGTTCAGTTTGATAAACCCTGTTATGTACAATACGTGACTGGGTCCCAAGGAGCCACTGGTATGGGGAAACGTGACAACTAGTTAGAATGGAATACTTACTTCAGTAAGGAGCTCTCCAGATAGAGAAGACAATATCAAGATATTGAATGGTATTATTTCCAGTTATATTACTCAAAACTGCTTTCAGAGATGCAAAATAAACAGAATACTCAATTCTTATACTGCTTTTGAGGAATAGGTATTCACATCCAAGAATATAGAAAACAGTCACAACTCCCTAACACATAATGACACATCTATTTGGTTTCTAAGTCTCATCATTTTCCTCTGGAAATCTCTCCCTTGCTCCCTCCTTTCCCTGCCCGAGCAGCCTGCACAGAGCTGCCAATGCGATCTTCCCCCAAAACCACTCAACCGTGGTCACTTCCTTGCCCAGGAGCCTTCATAATGGCATACTTATGAATGTCAGACACCAAGCCACAGAATTAAGGCTCAAACCTGAGCCACTGTATCATCTTCCAAATGGAGAGGACCTTTTAGAATCATCTTTATTGTTATTCTTTTCAATAGTGAGTATGGGGTAAGGATGGGAGCCTGGCAGGGAATTTTGGTAGATGTTCAGGGATTATAAATGCAGGAGTGTGGGGGTGACTGGGCCTTTAGAACCATTTCGGGGGTGAAAGTATATTTTTAATGTGGGAATTACCAGAGTTGCTGGCAATCCAAGAGGTGCCAGTGCAAGGAAGGCCTGAATAGAGGGAGGGAAGGAGGGAGGAAGGGAGAGAGAGGAAGGGAGAGAGAGGAAGGAAGAGAGGAGAGGAGAGAGGAGGGGAGGGGAGGGGAGGGGAGGAGAGAGAGATATCTAGGCTGTGGCTTCCCAGGGCATGGAAGAAGGCAGCATTCAGGGCAGCACTCAAGGGAATCAGACTATGGTTTTGGCAGGAACATCCCCTGCATTCCATCTCTCAGTGATGCAAGGAAGAGGGCAAGACTCCCTCAGAGAGGCCACGGGGCTGGGTGGAACTCTTGGACGGCAGATGCAGAGGCCATGCTTCCCAGGGAACCAGCCTTGAGAACCAGGGAGAGGAGAGAATTCAAACAGAAACCAAGATGGGAAGTCTTTCTTCCTCTGCCTTAGATGCTACCCTCCTGAGCTTTGCAACATCCAGAGCTCATCGTAGTGACGGCACTTTGCACTACAAGCATTTGCTTAGATATCTGTCTCTGCACTAAACACTGAGCTGCCCCTGAGGCCCGCTCCCCATCCCCCCAGTCCCCTAGAGCAGCATTTGACTATATCCACAACCCTTAGCCTAGAGCCTGGCACAAAGCAGGTGCCCTGAGTAAAATGCCTGTGAATGAATGAATGAATGAATGAATGAATGAAATAAGGGTAGAGCTTTGATCAACTGGACTCATTATACTAGGAGGAGGCTTACAATTCACTTAGTTCAGTCCTATTGTTTCACAGATACTATGAGGCCCTGGGAGGTGACAGGGCTTGCTAAGGCCCATGGTAGGGGGGTGGGGGCGGGATTAGTGCTAGAGTAGGGCTGGGGACCCAGAATGTAGGGGCCATCCTTTCTCCTCTTCTCCCTGCTAGGAGCATGGAGTCAGCCCCACGGTCATTCTAAAGCTTGTTGGCCGGTGTTGGGAAGGCAGAATATATTTTCCCATGGAGACAGGTTTTTCTTCTTTTTTTTCCTTTTTCCTTTTCCCTTTTTTTTTTTTTTTAAATGGTGGTTCGGTTCCCAGGCCTGGCCACAAAAGCCTATTTACCCCATAGCTGAGCTCAACTATAAACCCAGCGGTAGCTCTGAGGCCTCATGAACCCCTAGCTCTGAGCCCACAGTCTGGGGGGCAGGTGGGCAGCTGGCTCTGCGGGAGGGAGGGCAGAACTCCCAGGAGCAGACCAGGAGCGCGTGGTGGGGGCTGGGCAGGGGGCCCTGGAGGCAGCTGCAGGAGGCTAGGCAGCCTCTGAATGCCTTGGTGGTTCTTAAGTGGATTGTTTGTAAGTTGGGAACTGTCTGTACTTAGAAAGGCGGGTTTCAAGAGGTAGTCGGGATCCTATTTCACTTGAAGGCCCACGGTAATGAGGGTTCTTTATTCATAATGAAGTAGCCACTAATTGGAGGGCCAGGCTCAGGAGGCCAGTTGGAATTTTCTGCTCCCGGGCCAGAACTGAGTAATATTATGCAGTAGCTTGGCAACACCTGACTTCTGCATAAAATTCATATAAAAATCCACCGCGAAGGGCCTGCCTGACATTCACTGTGTTTATTAGTAATAATGATAATAACAGGGTGGCTCAGACACAGCATTAAGCTTGGAAAGTAAATGAATTCTCCATTTCCTCAAGCCCCTCTCCCCGCCTCCCAGCCAGATTAGGAGATGACGAGCATTTGGGAAACCCTTACTCTGGGAGTGGGCCCCAGGGGAGACATGGCTCCAGCTTCTAAGGGCTCATCCAAGAGATGATCTCTTGGCTTCCTCTGCCTCCTCACAGGCAGAGACATTCCAGCAGCTCACAAACGTCGTCAGAGCAAATGCACGGAAAAAAAGAACGTGAAGGGAACTAAAGTTTCAGACAGCGAGTCAATTGTAGTAAGGTACTGCAGTGAGGCTCTCTGGACTTAAGGACATGTGGCCCACTGCACTGGAACGTTGTGGTGCCCCCTGGAGGATTCTGAACCCTAACAGAACCGGGATTTCGCCCTTTTCTGCAGATGTCTGAGGAAATCCTGCGGAGGCCACAGGGGTTTCTTCTCCCAGGCTCAGATCAGCTCACCCCCACTCAATCGCAGGCACGCAGTGGGACAGGGCAGGCACGAGCTGCCACTTTGCAGAGGTTTCACCCACCTTAAGGTTATCATTAGAGGGTAGGCTTTTGGATCCAGGACAGAATCTATTTTGGGCTTGTGAGGTTTATGCATCCAGCGGTGCAAAGTTCACAGTGACACGGGCAACCCCTCAGTCCTTCTGGGCTCAGTGTTTAGGGAACGAGGAAGTTGGCTTCTGTGAAACTTGCTTTGTCTTGCACAGACGCTCTCGGAAGTTAAACATTGAGCTTCTAAACTGTTAACTGCGCCGGCGTTCCTCGGGGACGTGGCTCCAGTGTGACGATGACGAAACGGATATCTGAGTTGTTTATTCCAGAGGCAGAGCATCAGCAGAGGCGAGGAGCCATGGTCTGACTCCAGTAAGCTCCCATAATAAACTCCAATAATCTAATGGGATCAGGGCTGTTCATCTGCTCTACCCCACCCCCCAGTTTGTACCAGACTGACTGAAATCACTAACTTGGAGCCTAATGTTACCCACACCATCCAGCCTTAGGTCACTGCGTCTGGAAGACACAGACCAGGTTTCACTCAACTTGCCAAGACCCATGCACTGTTGTAATTATTGTCGCAATAGTTACAATGGAAATAGGGTGCACTACGTGTCAAATAACGTGAGGTTTTTTATTAACTGTCACCTGGTTTCAGTACTACTCCGTCATATATGGAATAGCTTAATTTCTTAATTTGAAGATTCTAAAGGAAAGTTCTAAAATTCAAACCGTGAAGTCACCAAACATAATTTCAGACTTTCAGAAAGTCTGCAAGAGTCCTTCATGTCCTTCATATTCTTGGACACCCATAGTCCCAAACTGTCAACATTTCCTACCTTTGTCTCTTTTTCTAAATACACATGAACACACATTATTTTTTATGGACTACAGGAAATTAGTGCATGGCCCCTGCCACTGTGGTGGCTGCCTCTGCCTCAGCGCGCCCCCCTCCCCCCCAGCCACCGTTTCATCCGGAAGGTTGTCTGGAAGGACATCTTGTCTAATTAGCATATTACACTTTTATTATTACAGAAGATTGAAGAGAAAGTTGCGGCGTATGTATGTTTACTCCTACATACTTCAATGTGTATTTCCTAAAAAAATGTGGAATCCTCTTGCATAAACACTGTACTTATCGAAATTAGAAGTTAACATTGAAATATCTAGAAAATCTTATTGAGATTTTACCAATTTCCCAATAATATCTTTTATAGCAAAAGGAAATCTAAAACCATGCATTATATTTAATTGTCCTAATTTTTCCCTCTCCTCTAATCTGGGTCAGTCCCTGGGTCTGTCTTTACAGAATGTCCTACATTTTTGGATTGTCCTATGTGCCCTCATGATTAGATAAAGGTTAAACACCTCGGTCAGCACACCTCAAAAGTGATTCTGGCTTTTCTCTGCCTAACATATGAAGACACACATGCTGCTGATGAATCCCATTAATGGCAATGTTAATTCATTTTTTGGTTAAGGTGGTATTTGTCAAGTTTCTTCACTTACAGTAATTATTTTACTGTTTGCAAATAAAAAGTGCTTGCAATGCAAATTTCCTAGTCTAAAACTTGATTAGTTTTAGCATTCATGGATGATCCTTGCTTGTATCAATTATGTCTATGGTGGCTTACAAAGCTGGTTTTCTAATTCCATTGCTCCTTCTATAATTAGTGAGCTTTCTATTGAGTGTTCCCTTTTCCTTATTTGTTTACTTGTTTGTTTATATTAATGTAGCTCATGGATACTTACTTTATTCAGTAGTGATAAATTTTCTATCATTATTTATTTAAATCAGTAACTTATTTTAATGATTACATCACCCGAGATTTGGCCAATGGGTTCAAGCTGTATCATTCAACATGTCCCTAACCATTCTGTAAGCACTTTCTTACTTTTTGGCATAATAAGGGGTGTTGCAATTCTTTCCCTGCTTTGATCTTGAATTCAGCCATTTTTTCCATGGATTCCTCACTCCTTTTATTGGAGAATAGGTGCATAGAAATCAAGATTGTGGCTGCAGGTATGCTCATTACTACCAAGGTGAAATTGCTATAAGGTTGTCTCAGAAGACAGATCTGGGAAATGTTTACACATACACATAAATAAATGTGTATGCATATGCACAAATGCACTCAATACACACAATACATATATTCATATTATATTCATGCATATCTGTATCACCTTACGTGTATGTGTGTGTGTGAGTGTGTGTTAGAGCTCATGACTTCATTCCTATATTTCCAATTTTTATCCAGTATAGCAGGACTCATTTTTTAAATTTTTATTTTATTTTACCATGATTGTTGCTTCCTTCTCCCAAAATGCTAAAGCTGACAATTGTTATTTACAATTTACTTGCTCAATCCTAGAAGCTACAAAAAAATGGTTTCAGAATTGCTAATCTATGCTTCCACAAAAAGGGAGGTCTATTAAGTTCAATTTTTTTTTTTAAATGCCAGAGAGCATACAATCATAATACTGAGCTCAAAAGCTACTTGGGTTCACTCCCCTCACCCCACTTCTTTCTTCAGTGTGGTTACATTATTAACTTGAAATATAATTTGTTTCATTTGTTTGTTTGTATTCAATTTGAGAGCCCCAAAACATCCCATGAATCTTATTAATTTACGTTTCTATTTTATTTAATTCCCCTTTTTTTTTTTTTGCTATGTAAAATCTTAATATAATTCAAGGCAGGTCTGTATAAACTGGTATACTGAAAAAAGTGTTATCCCTTCCTTATTTCACTTTCCTTTCACCATACCGCCACCCATATCCTGTAGGCAACTAATCCTAGCATGCCCTAGTCTTAAAGTCAATATTTCTACTAAGGTTAGAACAAAGCAAAATTACCTACTCTTGTGCTACCATTCAACATTATAGTAGAGAAATTAGCCAAAGCAAGTAGACAAGAGAAACCAACTAGAGACATATGAATTGGAAAAAGAAAAAACATTTCTATTTGTAGATGATATAATCATGAACCTAGAAAGACCTAAAAGTTGATGGTAAAACCAAATCAAAACAAAAGTTTCAGTAAAGTAGCAGGCTATAAAATAATATACAAAGATAGAGAAGACTCCATTTATAATAGTAATAAAAAGGTCAAATACTTAAGAATAAATTTAGCATGAAGTATATAAAATCCTTATAAGGAGAATTGTAAAATATCCCTGAAAAATAGAAGTAGACTTGGCCATATTTCCTGTTTGGGTTTGGAAAGTCATGCTCACATAATAAAAATGTTAGTTATCCTCCAAGTTAATTTATAATTCAAAACAACCCAATATAAATGCCAAAGTGATAGTAAATTACATGTGGGAAAAATAAACATGTAAAAATAGCCAGGAAAACACTAAAAAAGAAAGATTGCAAGGGGAAAACCAGCCTAGTAGACATGTTTACTAGAGTTTCTTTTAAAACAGTGTGGTAATGACACATGAATGAGCTCAGATCAGTGGTATAAAATATAAAATAGGAAAATAGAAAAATAAACCCAAGTACATATGGGTCCTTAGCATTATGATACATACAGTATCGCAAACCACTAGTCAAAAAGTCAACTTAGTAAATAATACTGGGCATTTGGCAAAGATAAAATTAGACCCTTTCTCACATCATGCACAAAAATAAATTCTAAGTAAACTGGGGAATGTAATTGTAAAAAATAAAACTACACAATTACTAAAAGAAATTATGGGTGAATTTCTCCTTGAGTATACATAAATAATTTCTAATTATGTCTCAAAACTCAGATGCAATAAAAGGAGTGATAGATAAATTTGATTAAATAAAAACTTGTGTAGTAAACTAGCATAAACAAAATCCAATGATAACTGACAAACTGAGAGAAAATAATTGCAATGTATATTGCAGATAAAGGGATAATATTCTAATATATGAAAAACATTTTTAAGTTGAGTTAGATAAAAAAAAATCTCAGGGAAGAAGACATGCAGAGATAATTTACAAAAAGGTATGAGAGGCCTTTAACATATTAAAAATTATTGAACCTCAGTCATGACAAAAGAAATGCAAGTTTTACATTTGCTGTGAACCTCTTTTGAGCTATTGACCCATGTGTGTGAACAGGCAGATACAGTGCAATCCAATGGTAACAATAATAAATGCAAATTAAACAAATATAAGAAGCATCACATCAAGAGCCTGAAGATACATTAGCTGAGATAAACTGCCACCATTTTTGTGGCATGAATACATCTTGAAGATTATACAGTTAGACAGGGAAGGGATTTCTGCAAACATTAATTAAATCTATTAATTCAATGCTAATGAATTCCAATATCATAACAATGCACTTCAAATTTGTGCAATGTTGTGGACCAAGTTTTTTACCTTCTCACAGTAGCAAATTGCCTATAGTCTATTTAAGGGACTGCTGGGGAACACACTGTTCTCTGGGAATGAAACGCAAGGCCAGCCTGTGTGTGGTTCATCAGAAAAGGCTCACACTGTGAGCACAAGAGGTAGGCAGGATTCAAACAATGACTAAAAAGAAACTACAGAATTTAAGGACAGAAGCAGAGGATTTACATGAAACTCGGAAAGCTTGAGTTTCAGGGCTCCTTCTAAGGCCTTGTACCTAATGTGGTACTTTTTTTTTTTCCTGTAGAGTTCCAAATATTGCACAAACTGTGCTTATAAAATCTGGATCTACCCTAAAAAGAAGGTCCGAATCTAATGAACCAAATAAACTGATGATCAGAAATAGACCCAGAGACATAGAAGCATGAACAGTCTGTTGAAGCTCAGAGGAAAGGCAGGGGAGGGTGAAACCAGGGAAGAGAAAAACCAATGAACTTGTATGCATATATGCATAACCCATGGACACAGACAATGGGGTGGTGAGGGACTGGGAGTGGAGGCAGGAGCGGGCTGGAAGAGGTTAATGGGGGAAAAAGGAGGACCTATGTAATACTTTCAACAATAAGGATTAAAAATAAATCACTAAGATGAACTATTTGATTTTATAGATGAAGAAACTTGATGAGGTCAAAATGTGGATGTCAATCATTAATTAAAAGTCAGCTTTCCCTGCAGAAAGGGCTGCATTGTGCTACTTGGTTACACTGCAGTAATTGCCCTGGCCAGGCCCCACCCACAGCCTCTGCTGAAGGAGCAACCTTAGCCTATTCCCTGGGGAGGAGTGGCTTTGTGGTTTACCCTGTGACCCTGTCCCTCACCCCCACCTCCATTCCCTCAACACAGCTGATTAGACCTGGGGTTGCCACCTGACCCAAGGGAGTCATTCCATCTGGGTCAGTGACCTGTGAGGTCATCTGGTATAAAAAGCTCTGCTCAAACACAAAAGACATTGATGAACTAGCCCAATCAAATTCTCTCTCCTGGAAATTTAAACTGGGGAATATGGAGAGAAACAGATAATTAGCCATGGGGAACTGAATGAGACCCAGACTCAGAGAGCAGCCGTGCACTCAACCAGGAACCAGGGAGTTCTCTCCATGACTTAAGCCAGTTTGCAAACCTGAGTGACATTCATTCATTCATTCATTCATTCATTCATTATGTTAATCTTTACCCACAGATACTTCCTCCATTGATTTTTAGAGAGAATGGGAGGGAAGGAAGGAGGGAGGAAGGGAGGGAGGGATGAAGGGAAACTGATGTGAGAGAGATAATTGGTTGCCTCCTGAATGCACACTAATTGAGTCTGGGGGTCGAACCTGCAACCCAGGTAAATGCCCTTGACTGGGAATCGAACCCATGACCCTTTGTGGTGCAGACTGGCGCTTTAACCATTGAGCAACATAGGCCAGGGCCTGAGGGACACTTTAGTTCTAGTTTGTGAGGTCTAGTTGTGTTGTTCTTTCTGAAAGGCCTCGTGTGGTGGCTCCAATAGCTGTTTTATTCCTAAGGTCCTCCTTCTAATTCTTGCCCCTTGCTGACTACCACTTTTGGAGCGATAATGTGGTCAAAAGAAGTGAGGTCTGAATTCATGTTTGAGGAGGACTTGCTCCTCTGTTTTGGGGAAGAGCACTTTCATAGGTCTTTGATTACACAGCGGCAAAACCAAGAACATATTTTGGAAAGGGGGCAGGATTTGCTGCAGAGCTTTGTAAATGCTAATCTTCCTCATGGGTAGATTGCTTTTCTCACACTGTTTCCCTTTAGACAAGTCAGACTTAAGTATCTCTGAAAGCCTCAGTGGGAGGCAAGTCAGGGCCAATGGCACTCCCAGGTGGGAAGGCGAAGCTGTCTCCGGGGCCATGGGGCCATGCTGGGACAGAGCAGAGAGGCATTCTCCAGAAGTGGACTCCGAAAGCACTTGGCTGATGAATTCATTGAGGAGTCACACATCTGCATTATAATTCTCTCTGGCTACAGGATGACAAGGGATGACATGCGGAAAGTGGCCTGGTGGGACGGAGGCTGACAGCTGACTGGGACACATGTGACAGCCACAGTCGCATTAAGGAACACAGCACTCCTGTGGGATGCACAAGAATGCTGGGCAGAAATTCCTGGGAAAGTCCTGAACCTCTGGGAAAAATAGGGAAGGGGGCTTGGAGGATCATTATTTGACTGTTAAAGTGAAGGGTGGCCAATATATTCTAGTGGATGAGACATGTGGGGTTTGCTTATTTTCAAAGAACCTCACTGGTGTTAAGTAATTATAATCACCAGCTAGTATCCCCTAGAAAACAAAGGAATAATTTTCCGTTGTGTGTGAATAAATGCATGTATATATAAAGAATAAGTATATGCATCAATTATTTTTTTAAAATATATCTTTATTGATTTCAGAGAGGAAGGGAGAGGGAAAGAGAGATAGAAACATCAATGAGGAGAGATAATCATTGATCAGCTGCCTCCTGCACGACTGGGGATCGAGCTTGCAACCTGGGCATGTGCCCTGACCGGGAATCAAACCATGACCTCTTGGTCCATAGGTTGACGCTCAACGACTGAGCCACCATGGCAGGGCAGTTATTATTTTTAAACAAGCGTCATTGAATTGACTCAAACAGAACTAAATAATTAAGAAATGAATTCAAACTTTAGAAGTACAATAGTCTCCAAAGTTGGCTAATTCAATCAATGCCTTTATGAAAGTCCTGAAAGACTAAAATTCTTTCCAATTTCCTGTGTTACCACTCAGAGCATGCTACCTTGGCCACAATCTGGCACCCTTCATGCTCCCAAGAAGGCTGTTCCAGGGGTCAGACCCAGGCATGATAACATCCAGGTCAGCACAGGAATGATCTTTTCCTGAAAATCCTTCTTAAAAAGCAAGAACATGTTTCCCAGATGCTTGCTACTGAACTGACTTTCTCTCATCTCTCACAAGCCAGAATTGAGTTACCTATATATTCCAAAACCAATTAGTGACAAGGAAAATGAGATTATCCAGACTGTCTTAGACCCCTGGTTCTCAAAGTTGTACATAAATCAGAATCAGCTGAAGGGTCTTATTATAACACAGCTTGCTGGGCCCCACCTTCTGAATTTCTGATTCAGTAGGTCTGGGCTCAAGAATTTGCCTTTCTAGCAAGTCTCTGGGTAATGCTGATACAGCTGTTTGGGGACCACACTTGGAGAACAACTGTCTTAGGCTAACCACCTGGGATAGAATGAATGTTGGAGTTCACAAAAAATGTTTCCTATAAGTGGTAACTTCATAAGAAGATATATATATATATATATATATATATATATATATATTCTGAAGTGATATATTTCTATCAATTTTCTTTTGAAAATTACAGTTTCTGTGAGTTGTGCATGTGAGAAAAAATACTGATGGTGGTAGAAGACAAAATATTGAAGTAGAATGCAAGCTCATGGCTTATGGCAGAAACTGTGGTTTGAGTAAATGTCACCCATTGTCAAACATCCACCCATCCTGCCCTGCACACTGTGCTAACTCACCCACAGCCCTCCCCTTGCATACTTCTATTTTCCTTTTTAAGGCTGAGGCAGTGCCAACTGCCTACCTGCTGAAGTGGTATTGACCTCAACCTATCTCTTGGCAGAGGAGACAATATGAGCAAAGGAATGAGTGTCAGAAACAGCTCATTGCTTGGAGGAAACTAAGCAGCTTGAAGTTTTTGCAGCATAAACGATGAGGCTGGAAGTGGTGTGAGGTAAGGCCCTAGATTTGGACAAGAGCAAAACCACAGAGGGCTTTGTGGGGATGTTGAGGAGCTTGAACTTGATCCTGTGGCCTCAACACCCACTGAGCAGAGATGCAATGTGGTTGGATTTGGGTTTCATCTTGATCACACCAGGTGGTGTGCAGGCAGACCTGAAGCAGGGAGGCATGGTAGGGCTGGTAGTCCAGGAAGGCAGGAGAGCTGAGATGGCAGGAACAGATCTGGGAAATATTTAGAATGCAAAAACAACAACAACAACAACAACAACAACAACAACAACAAACCCTACAAATCTGGTGATCTGTTAGATATAGGTGGTACAAGAAAGTAAGGCACCAGATATTTCTTAGGTTAGCCTCAGTGAGAATAAAGTGAGCTGGTAATGGGGTAGCAACACAGGGATAAAGGGGGATGAAATCAGTTTTAAATGCCCTGTATTCACACTTCTGGCCCACCTCTATATGGAAGCAGAGACGTTAAAGGGGCAGTTGGGCATGTTAGGATGGGTTTGAGGAAGAGCACTGGACTAGAGATTTTGGAGTCAACTAGTGAAATCAACAGCATAAATAGATCCTTCAGGAAGAGCATAAAGGTCAAGAAGGGGGCCCTGAGAAACACCAACATTGATATAGTAGAGAAATAACCAGGCAGCAATGAAAGACCAGGGTATATGATGTACCTTAAGGTAAATAGAGTTCGCCCTAAGGCAAGGTCATAGAGTTCAAAGCAGGAGGGAGTAGTCACATTGTAAATACTGTAGAGAGGAGATTCCTTAAAATGAGGCCTGAAAAGAAGTACTAGAACTGGGACTTTGGGGAGTCACAGACATTTCAGGAGAGCAGCAGGGCTGAATTATAAGGAGGTGAGTACATGGAGACAAATGCTTTGAGCGTTTCCATGGGAAGGGCATGGGAAGAGAGCAGGGGATGCCTAGAAGGGTGCTCTCTGATGCTTGCAAATTTCTCACTGGAGTAGGAGGCATAGCAACGAGCTGGGAGTGCGGATGGAGGATGAAGTTGAGGAAGGTCATAAAGGTTTGGGTAGCCAACCTGCTCTTTAGGTTTTCTGAGAGGGGTTGGCACTGTTGGTTCCTGGGGCTCCTTCATTTTCCAGAGTATTTGCAATCACAAATCCCAGGAAATGATACGCATTTTAAATGGGTGTGCCACTAGACCTCAGAAGATAGCTTTGAACAAGGCCTGATGAAACTGATGGGTCATGGGGCAGAGTGCATCTTGCAAAAGTGACCACAGCAATATTTCCAGGTCCACAAGGCAGAGATGTCCTAACCACCTGCCTTAATGAAGGGCGTGGGCCTTCCAAGGTGAGAGACGATGCAGCTTCCAACCTGCTCTTCGTCTGGGGAGGCTGCCGCGCTGTGTGGAAGCCCAACCTGCCCACGTATCGAATGGCTGATGCTGGCTGCTGGCTGGGTTCTAAGGGCAAGCATCCCGAGAAAAAGCGCCCTTCCAAAGCTGTATTATTGTCCTTTGCCTCGCAAGTCACAAGGGTCATCTCTGTGCCCCGTCTGAGTTCCCAACCCACAGGGTCTGTGAGCATGATAAATGGCTGCTTTATTCTGCTAAGTTCAGGAGTAATTTACTCAGCCATAGTAACTGAAACAGCGTCCAAACATCCACTCACGTGAACACGGGTATTAGGGAGATGCACTCCTCCTTCCACACACGCACCTTCCTTAGCAATTCCGTAAAACAAGCCTGACTGATGCTAAATCCAGGGGCACTTTTTATTCTTCACTGTGTGTGACATAACAAGGGGACATTTGCATCCTTCCTTTGAAATATGTTCATTTTTTGGTTGCATCAACAAACCAAATAATCCTGCCTTTTCTTTTCTTATTTTTTTTAAAAATATATTTTATTGATTTTGTACAGAGAGGAAAGGAGAGAGATAGAGAGTTAGAAACATCGATTAGAGAGAGTCATTGATCAGCCGCCTCTTGCACACCCCCTACTGGGGATATGCCCGCAACCAAGGTACATGCCCTTGACCGGAATCGAACCCGGGACCTTTCAGTCCCCAAGCCGATGCTCTATCCATCGAGCCAAACCGGTTTCGGCAAATCCTGCCTTTTCTTGATATCTTTGGCTTCTCCTCTACTGGACCCTTGAATGCTGAAATTCCAGTCTCCTTTTCCCTTTGTATTCCGAATCCTCTTCTAAGGGATCTCACCTTTTTTCATGTACCTCAGTCACAGCTACCAACAATTCCTAAATGTGAATGTTTCACCTGGTCTTTTTCTTAGAGCTCTAAACCAAAATATACAATATGCCTTACTTCCGTCGGTGGGCTCGATCATACTTTTTACATGGTGGTGGTAGGAGTTGGAGTTTAATGGCCAGAGAGAGGAAGGAAGAAACATTTTCCATCTCCTCCTGGGCTAGGGCAGTCAGTCGGGGAAGTGGGCAAAGACACACGGGCCCAACGTTGTCCCAGAGAGAGAAGCACGACGAAAGAAACTACAGGCAGGATGTGTTGGGGCCCATTACCTGCTTGGGGTCTGCAGGGTGGGCGGGGCACAGTGTGCCTCTCAGGCCTGTGCCAGCTCCAAACAGGATCAGCTGCACCAAAGCAAAGGAGGGCCCAATGCTAACTCCCCAGTGTCTCCCTGGGCCCTTGGGGTGTAGAGAAGCAGCGATCCAGAGGAGCTCACAGGGCCTGTGGAAGGATAGGAAGGCGGCTAAGGGTGTTGGCTAGTGAGCTTGCCAGGAGTGGCCCTGGGCTGGGGGCCGTAGTCCCAGTTACCAATTGGGTGGCTCATGAAAGAAAGGTGGCTAAGGCTCCTAGAACACCGTTACCCCAACCACAGGCTTCAGGGCCATACGATGCGAGCCCAGACTAACCATGATGCAACCAAGATAAGCAAGGAGCCAGGGACCGAGAGTGGCTTCAAGGATGCTATCCCCCTTGGGACAATGCTATCCTAGGGAGGAAGAGTGGGGTGGAATTCTGAAAGAGAATCCCCAAAGAGACTGCTTGAACCAGGGCTAACAGGAAACAGAATTTTGAAGAGACTCAACACTTACCCTGAAATGAGGGAGGCTGTTTAACCTCATTGAACTGACAAGTCTACACGTCCCCACCACCCACGCTCATCAAGAAACCACTTCGGGTCTAGAAAATTAGGTGTGTGTGTGTGTGTGTGTGTGTGTGTGTGTGTGTGTGTAGAGGTGACCAGAGTCGATTTACAACCCTTCCCATCTGGCCCTGCTGCACTCTGTGTGACATTGGGGAAAGTTACCCTCTCCCAGCTTCCAAACCCTCAACTGGGAAGAGGGGACCATAGCGTCGATCCTTTGGAGAATTTTAATGAGCCTATTCCTGACAAATGCTTAGAACAGTAGTTGTCACATGATAAACTTCTAAGCAAATATTCGCTAATTTTTTAAAATTTCTCCTAATACAAGTCAAACTTCCAAGTTGCTTTTGTCCTATTCAAGATTGACTGGTATCTATCAAGAAATGACAACATACTATATCCCTGACATTATCTATTTACAATTTCACAGCCTCTCGTGTATCTTCCAAGCACAAAAATGCCATTTTAGGACAAATGACATTTGTGAATTACTATTTCCATACTATCCCTGACTTTTTCCTCAACATTTTGGTACTTGCTACAGAAAGAAACTCACAAGGCAGGGCCTCATTGCTTATGAATCATATTAGCTGTAACAAACCACAGAGTAACGTGACGGCTGTGTCGTAGGACCCAGGGGTGAAGGCTTCTCTCTGTCTTAGGCTGTTCTGGTCTTGAGAGGATGGACCAGCTTTGGGCAGTAGACAAACCACATGACCGGGGCAGGATGCAGCTGGGCAGATTTATTCATGATGCTGTAGGCATTTTTTTTTTTAACATGCATATCAGGACACTCACTGTGCCAGACTGCTCTTGGAAAATTCCCTGTGTTGAACACGTATAAATTAATTCTCAAAATTATGTGCTGTGTGCCCACAAAGCAGCATGATCCCGAGTAATCAATTCAAGATATTAACTATCCGGAGGCTCCTTCAAGCTCTTTCAGTTTTCTGAGTCAACGGGGAGAACACCGAGGAAGGGGGTAGTGGAATTAGGAGAAAAGATTTAATTAGCAAGGTTAATATTGATTGTAGATGAGCAAAGTAAGTATATCTGAGTGTCTGCGGTATACAAATCTCTAGGCTCTAGGGCTTAAGCAAACGTGTGGAAAGTTTCAAGAAGCAGCGTAATGATTCCTTTAGTGGGATTCCTGGGAATCAAGTGATTTTAAGGAGCTTTTCTATCCAATTCAAATTTACTCTATTAAAAACACTTAAAAAAAAATAAGAAATCTTCATTCAATAGACACCTGTCTTCTTCAATGTCTGTCTTGTCAAAATAACAAAATCACCTTTTCTGATGAATCAGTTGTCATGGTGAGCATTGGCTATATTGTGGTGATGTGTGGAGAAAACGTGTGGAGGAAAAAAGGTGTGATCCACAGACCGCAGCAAGGGAGTCGGGTGGGAGTTCACTAAAAATAAGACTCCTGGTCTCCACCACAGATCTCATAAATCAACATTCTCCATGTCCAACTGGCTTCTCAGAAGATCCCATACTCAAGTCGCTCCCTTGGGGTTAGTTGGATGTGTGGGAAGATGTCCTTTATTATGGGAAATGGTGCAGGTGACCTGCTCACTGCCTGTGCCTGTTCGCTGTAGGGCTTCTCTGACTTTTCTGTTACAGGTAAAAACCTTTCCATCATCTACTGGCTTTCAACCCACCAGCCAACATGCAAGCAATAATGAGAATTAACTTATACAGCATCCTGGGCTAGGGTGCTGGCCCTCTGTGATGTCTAACGTCCATCCATGAGCCTTTTATCATCCATTCCAACTTGAGGCCCCGACCCTCAGGAACCCATCCTGGAGACCAGCCATTTCACCTCCCAAAGTTTCTCAGAACAAGGTGGACCCCGAGAAGTACTCAATGCTCAATACAGAAACATGACTACATGTTCGGAGGACAGACACACTGATGGGCTGGCTTGGTGAGGAGGGAATAAGACATCCAAATACTTTTTATGGGCGACCTTGGGATCAGAGAAAATGAGTCCAGAGGGTACAGAACGTGCTGGAAGGTGTGAATGTGTAGCTGGGTCCCACCACAGACACACCTACTCTCACAGCCACTTAGCAGGACACACAGACCCACTCATTAGATTAGGAGGCATGTGGGGTAGAAACAGTGGGAAGAGCATTGACTTTGGCACAAGAGGACCTCAGTTCATATACAAAGCTGGGGGTCAGTAGGTAGACTTACTCAGTGGCCACAGCTATGAAATGGGACAAGCATCCATATCCTCACTGAATTACTGTGTGGTCTTGGTAAAGTAATGACTATGAAACAGCATTGTAGACTGAAGAGCATTTTACAAATATTGAATCAGAAAGTGCCTGCATTATATACATATTTAAGTAGCTGCTACATCTATCTGTAACGCAGAATGCTAAGAAAATCCCTAGGCTGGGAAAAAATTCAAATATGTTAAATAGTTTGCATAAATGAACCTACCATACAGTTCACTGTGGAGCTTAAGTCACTGCTGTTTTTGTATTATGAAAAAGTTTATACTTAAAAAACAGCAGTATTTTGACTTTTGTTCAGCTCATGTTTAGCATTCTCTTAAAATATGCTGTTCTTATTTTCTCCATTGAAGCATACATGAAAAAGTTGATCAAATCCTCATTTTATTTCCAAAACCCTCTTTCCTAACATCAACGTCTTAATGTCTACTTTACCTACACAATTTATTAGTTGAAACTGAAGAATGGTGGGGAGATTGGGGACATGCCAGGCAGAGAAGAACAAGTAGGTCAGTCCGGAATACAAGAGGCTTTGCCCAAACCTAAAATACATTAACAAGAAGGAAGAGGGAATCTTAGGCAGGAAACCTAACTATTGTCTGCCTCCACACCACTACTTTTAGCTGTTACTTTTTATTTTAAGTGGAAGACATGCAAAAAAAAATTTTTTTTTTTAAGGTACAGCTAGTCCTTTCAGCAGAAAATTAAAATTAAAAGCAGACGGAGGCCCTGGGTAATAAGTATCAATAAAAGCTTTAGCTGACATAGCTTTAATTTACAAATCACTGGCTTTTCCTGGCAGGGCTCGGGGAAGGAGGGGGAGGAAGCATTCGCCTACACAGCCTGGATGAGGAAGATATGGAAAGCTTTAAAATTAAAGATGCTTTTGACCTTTTACTCTAAAACACTTGATTTGTGGCGGCCGTGATAAAATTCCAGGGAAACCTGAGTACGCTATGCAGTCTCTGGAAACCCTATGTCCTCAGGCCTCCCCGTCCTATCTGATTTTGACAGGAACGCTTCGTGAGTGGGAGCCCCATCCATAATGTGTGCACAAAACGATGTGCGGCTTAGCATCTGCGTGCGTGTCCATTTCTTTTTGAACTTGAGCCTTAGGAGGCCCCTGTGAGTGTATACAAAATAAAACTCGTAATCGATAGATACTGGGAAGCCAAAGGGATATAGTTTGATTTATGGCAATGGATACTACGTCTCAGGAAATTTTAATGACAAAATTAGGGCTCACAGGAGCACACATACTCCTGATTTCGTCTGTAAAAACCTGGAAGGCTACCAATAAAAAGGAACTGATGAAACGGCCGGGTCTCAGAAATGTAGCAGAAAACAGATTTAGAGAAAAGGGTGGAGAGGGACGCTGCAGGGAGAGATTTTGACTGAGCATGCTGAATAGCATGAATGAGAATTAGGAGTGAATGATGAACACAGAACAAGTCATTAAAGCCAGCCGAAACCCTCCAAGTTGAGAGATCAAATGTCAGCCTATAGGATGCTGCGAACCCACTCAAAGGCCCTAGTGTGCGGCGGAACATGTGGAGGCTGTTCCCTCTGCAGTAGCTGCCTTCTCCCTCTTTGATTCTTTTTTTTGGGAAAAGCTTTTCTCTGCATTCTCACTGGTGCAAAACACAGGACCTGTTTCTTCTGGGAGGCGAGTGAGGGTGATGGGAAAAGTTATCTGCTCACTTTCTCACCTTTTCCCCCTCCAGGATAAGTATAACCATGCGTATTCCCGTTTTTCTCAGAACAGTGAAGGCTTTTAAAAGCAACAATCTCATCCTCTTTCCTGATTTTGGTGGATTTCCCTTCAGGCGTTATTTTTGATCCTTTTATTCCTCAGCGACTTAACCACCTCACGTGGCTCTCCCTGCTGATAGCTTTCAAAGATGACTTCATCCACCAGCCTCCTCCATCCCGATGCCCTATGACATCACCTTTGGACTTAGCTCCCATCTTTGCCTCTAAAGCCTGTCTCCCCTTTTCCCTTTTTATTAAAAACAAAACAGCAAAAATCCTCTCTGTTTTTGTCCACTGAAGTGTTTTCTATCATTATCCCTTTCCTTCTACCAATCTTATAGTTCTCATGCCAATCTCATTAATCCTCATTATTTTTATACACATTCTTTTAAGGATAATATATGCATATGGCACAAAATTTAAAAGGCACAAGAAGTCCTGGCTGGGTGGCTCAGTTGGTTAGAGTGTCATCCCATACACCAAAAGGTCTCGGGTTCGATTTCCTGCCAGAAAATGGGTTCGATCCTCAGTCAGGGAGTATACAGGTGTCAACCTATCAATATGTTTCTCTCTCACACTGATGTCTCTCTCTTCTCTCCCTCCCTCCCTCTCTTTTCCTTCCTCTGTAAAATCAATGAAAACACATCCTCAGATGAGGACTAAAAAAAGAAAGGCACAAGAAGGCATGCAGTAAAACTTCAACCTCATTCTCATCTCTTATCTATTCTCATGGCATTCCCCAATCTTGTCTCCTGCCCCAGAAATAATATTGCCAGATCTCCCTACTACTCCCCCCCCACACACACATATACTAATTTAAGAAGAAACCGTTTGAGAGAGAAATAGATCCTAAATGTAATATATTTTACTCTACTACTTTCTTTTCAGCTTCCCTGTCTATTTGAGCAATTTCTTTCCCATGGATTAATCTGTGGGTTTTTCATATGGTTCTTCCTCCCAGTATGTGGGCATTTTCCAAGTCTCTTTGCCTGGACCTCTCTCAGAACATGATCTAATACCCATGAATGGTTTTTACTTATGAGAATGCAGAGTTCCACCTCTAAAAGCCCAGAAAAAAAACCAAAAACTATTTATAAGGAACAAAACAGAAAAAAAAAAACAACCTCTCTATCCCTCAATTTGTTTATATAATTAATCTATCTTGAGAAGTATCCCTTATTCCAATGTCAGCAGTCACCAGAAGCACCACAGTAAGGAATCAGCATCTCAATGACAATGGTTGTCTCAGAATCACAGCTGGGGAGTGAATTTAAATAGATGGATGGACAGATAGATGGGTAGTTGGATAGAGAGAGCCAATCAACTGTGAAGTGTTACCAAGCCCTAAAATCATATTTCATTTGATGGGAACAACAGAAGCCTGATTAATGCATGTGGGAATTTCATTTCAAAGTTATACCAATGGCCTTCGGAGAACCTGCTTTTCGTTAGGGCTCCTGAGTTCATGTCAAATTGGTCGGTTTAAGATTTTAGGGCTCCTCTATATGGGTTATATTTATCTTGTGTGGGACAACGATTTAGTTTGGGATAATTGCTATATTATGAAACATTTTTTTTTCCACTAGGGATCATTTTATTATACCTGGAATTGTCCTGAAAGTTTTATGGTAGAAGGGTAGCACACATACTTAGCTGTTTTAGCTTTTACAAAAACTCACTCAAGGAGGCCGAGTGAAGCCAGTCTTTGGAAGAAGTGAGTTGAAAGTGGTGGGGGACTGTGTGCACTTTTGTGAACATAACATGGGCAACATGAGGACTGATCCCTGGTTAATTTCCTCTTAGATGAGGATCAGACCAAATCACTGAAGACCAAGGAATCAGCAAATAATTTTTTTTAAGTTTATTTTTCAGAACTGTAAATGGAAAATACCAGTGTTCCATTGAATCATTCTTTTGATAGTTCAAACACTAAAGAGTGGTTAGATTTAGGAGTTGGGATATGATGGGATTCTGAGTTCCATTGAAAGACAGGAACCCTGTGAATCCAATAACAGTCTTTGATGCCACTAAGGGGCCAGCCCCGCCTGGACAAATCTTCTTAGGAATGTTTAGCTGGAGGTTCACAAAAATAATTCAATCATTTAAAAATATATATGTTTTATTGATTTTTTACAGAGAGGAAGGGAGGGAGATAGAGAGCTAGAAACATCCATGAGAGAGAAACATCGACCAGCTGCCTCCTGCACATCCCCTAACAGGGATGTGCCCGCAACCAAGGTATATGCCTTTGACCGGAATCAAACCTAGGACCCTTCAGTCTGCACACTGACACTCTATCCACTGAGCCAAACTGGTTTCGGTTCAATCATTTTTAAAAAAATGCTGTTTAAACTCTTCAACATTTCTTAATGACAAATGAACACAGAATGCAGATTTTTCCTAAAGCAATAGTGATTTAGAGCTTCCTTTCTGAAATATTAACACTCCATAGCCAATTTATAATCCCAGTCTAATGTAAAAGTGACAATTTAGACAACCATCAAATCATTTTTTTTTCTCCTGTCACTGAAGAGTCTGGTTGCAAAGAAGAATGTATTTGAAGAAAATTCTTTCCAACTCTAATAAAACTAACTTAGCATATTAGAAACAGTCTGCCATTCAGGAAATGGCAGATATATTGCTCCTGTTTGAAATTAAATAAAATTCGCATTCTAAGTAAACCATTTTTAAAAATGGTTTTGCCATTTAAAATGGTAGAAATCATTAAAAAAAAAAAAAATAAGAATAGCTTAGTGAGATGGCTTCCTTAAACCATAAACATTTTAACATGAGAATGCTCGGCTAACCCACCAGGGTGCAACAACTGTCTTTTCTACTACATTCTAGAAGGTGGTAAAAATTGCAAGTAATTTGTCATGAGAGAAGACAAGGGCTAGCTAGGAAAGACGATATTTGAGCTCTTAACCAAAAGGAAGAGGCTAATATAGATATGACAGACTTGGAGACAAACTAGAAAGATAGGAACTAGTAAATCACACCCCTTGGACACAGTGATTTTCCATATAACCGTAATCTCAGATGACACCTTCCTCAACAGCTACCAAAAGCAGACAGAGGCAGATGGAAGAGTCTGTGGTTGCTGGGGAGGGGGGTGATGGTGGCCTGGGCACCAGCCATCCTTCTGACCCTGCAGCCAAAAGCACAACATGATGAAACATGGAAATGAGGAATCCATCCAGCAGACTCTAGCCGTTGAGGCACCAGAAGCCTGTGTTTTGAGATGGAGCTCCCGGTATAGCAGCATTTTGATCTGGAACTTGATGGTTCTACTCAGTCAAACCTGTATGTTTTGTTCATTATCTCCCAGGAAATTCTAGCAACCAGGCCTACGGGTGACATCTAATACACATAAGTCTTCAGGAGAAAAGCCAGACAGCCTTGCAAAAGGAAAACTATCTCAGGCTGGATCAGTTCACCTTTGGGTAACTCACTTTCGCCCAGAGTCCACTCTGACACTTGAGAGTTGAGCAAGCTTTCCCCTCAGACGATCAGAGAACTCCACAGGCGGACATTCACTATTTCTCTCAAGAGAGAAGCAGTCCTCTTAACCCCCACATGAAAAAAATCTATTTTAAGCCAACATATTTGACAGTATTACATGTGCTTATTTAAAAAAATCCACACCAGTGTTTACTAGTTTTGTAGAAATTAGATAAAATAAACTGAATTAGTATATGTAGAGAATACCTTCTCAGATGATGATAAAAGTCAAATGACTCCTTGCTTACAAAGCCTGAGCCTCATTTTTAGTCAACGGCAGGATTAAATTTCATTTGATAATAAAAACATTTATGAGATGCATATCATGATTATACATTTGGGGTTCACAGGAGGGTCTGGAAGAGGTATTTGCATACCATGTTCATAGCAGCACCATAATAGCCAAGAGGTATGGAAGCAACCCAAGTGTGCCCACTGCTAAATAAATGCATAAATAACATGTGGTATATATATATATATATATATATATATATATATATATACACACACACACACACACACACACACACACACAATGGAATACTGCTTAGCCTTAAAAGGAAGGAAAGCTGGCTGCATGCTACAATATGGATGAATCTTGAAGATGGTATGCAAAAATGAAAGAATCAAGACACAAAAAGACAAAAAAATTGCATGGTTCCACTTACATGAAGTATCTAAAGTAGTCAAATTAATAAAAACCGCAAGTAGAATGGTGGTTACCAGAGGCTGGGGGAGGGGAGATGGGGATTGGTTGTTCAGGGGTATTAGTTTCAGTTTTGCAAGATGTGAACCTTCTGGAGATTGGTTGTACAAGGATGTGAACAGACTTACTACTGAACTGGGTGCTTAAAAATGGTAACGATGGTAAATTTTATTTTGTGTATCTACCATAATTAAAAAAATGTTTTCATCCCCCAAACTTCTTAACCTCCACATGTACTAGAGGCTCCTGTAAATCAGGGCCCAGCTAACTCTCTTCTGTCACGGGGCAGAAAGCAAATGTTGCCCCATGGGCCACAGCCGTCTCTGACACAACTCCTGGGCCGTGCCAGGGTGTTATGAAAGCAGCAGCAGACACAGTGAATGAATGAGTATGGTTGTGTTCCAATAAAATGCTTGATTTGCAAAACCAGGCGGCTGGCCTGTGGGTCATGGGTTCCCGACCCTTGCGAAAGTATTAGTATCTAAATAAGAGAGATTCCCTGATCAGTTTGTAAACACTCCCCAAGAATGATGAGTGAAACATTCTTCTCTTCCAGGGTCTAATATTAGCGCAACAGCAACAAGACCAGGCTGACCCAGCGAGACCAGAACTCGCCCAAAGTGGGAGGAAACCACTGCCCTGACAAAAGGCATGTGAGCCCACCTCCACGTCTCTCTACAGAGGAGCTTGGCAGTTTTAGAGCTTACTGATTTAGAGAAAGAATAATAAAAACAGAACAGCTGGAGGAGAGCAGGGTGAGCATACCTGTATCTCCTTTAGTGGATGAGAACATTGCAACAGACTTGCAGACCCGGCCGAGCTGTCACGGATGCAGCAGGCAGGCCTGGGAACACAGCACAGAGCCATCCCAACGTGGAGCTGGTGGGCCTTCCTCCTCCCTATTTCCCACAAGAGCCGCAGCCAGCCAGCCAGCCAGCCATCGGCCCTGCGAATTATCTGTTTCATGCATGCTACTCCAAATGGTCTTGGCTTAACCCTGAAACTAATTTTTGCTCTTCACCAAGTTCAGCAGAGGAAATCAATAAAGACACACCAAGCCCCAAAGACCTCATCTCAGGAAATTCAGACAGCAAAGTAAGGGTATAATTATTCGTTCCCTTCCCAATGGTGCCATGTGAAAATGGCATGTTTTTTCTATGGCCTTTGGGTAGTATAAAGAGACAGCAACCCAAGGGTGGGGTGTAGCGGCTAGATTCAATCTTCTTGGGCACCACAAAAGAAGCGGGCACCCTAGTTAAACAACCAAAATAAAACAAACAGCAGGCACACACCAAAGCCCAGCAAATGGAAATGGAGAGTTACGAAACAGCACAAAGAGGGTTAGCTTTACAAAAGGAACTTTCACCTCCCCAAAGAACTCAGTCCAGCGCGCAGAATTTTAGAACCAGAAGAGACAGGAGCGATCACCATGGGGCAAGCCTCCCACCCCTTTTATGAATTAAGTAAACCCCGAGAGAGTCAGGATGCTGCTTAGACAGATAGTGTTGGTCCATTGCATGGACCCGAAGCTGAAATGCTCCGCACTCACTCGACACAATCTGTTGGGGCGGGGGTGGGGGTCTCAGCCCGGCTCTGGGCACGGAACCAAAGCAGAACACTGGTTTAAGCAAGAAAGCCAGAAGGCCCAGGCAAACGTGAGGCCTTTCTCACCGACCGGGGAGATGGCCGAGTGGGGACACTCCTGCGTGATTACTTGGCGTCTCCAGCTCTCCTGGGACCTGCCCTCAATTGCTACAAGAGCCCGACCTCTGACAAAGACCAATGATTTCAGCCGTAATTAATGATACTGTCAAATTAATTAACCCATCTTTGTCCACAGGAAAAAAACAAAACTCTCTCCTGTCAATACTGCTGTTTGCTAGTCCTTGACCAAGCTCTGTAGACCCGACATGGGGACACCCCTGACTGATGTCCCTAATAAGGCCTCACCCACTAAGCCACCACCATTTGTTACTAAGCCTTCTCCCAGGGACATACCCTCTGATAATATGGCTTTGGTGAATTCACAGAGCTCAAAAATCCAACACTGTTTTAAATAGAAGCCTGAGAATCCGGGGCGGCATTCCCACTTTCTGCCTGGTATGCCCCTCTCCTGCGTTATGGTGATGAAACATTAGACAAAAGCTGCAGGGTTTCATCTAACCATTTAATAAATGGCCCTCATTAAAACGCCAGTCCTCTTGCCCTTGTCTGTAAGGACTCCTCCGACTCATGCCAATGCCCACGTATACATTTCCATGTTATCTCTTCCAGAGGGCTCGAAACTATTTTCTTACACCTAGCGCAGCTTTTATTCCATTTAGAAGAATCACCCTCCACCCGGTTTCTGACTTTCAAGAAAAACAAGGCACTTAATTGACCACAGGAGGACTCTCTCAAGGGCATCGGGCTGCAAAAGCTCTCCTGTGAGCTCACAACGCGCGGGCTGATGTAATCGGCTACAAGAAGCCGGCTTCTATTTTTAAGTGATACCCCTTTACTCTGCCTTCAACGGGCACATATATCACGCGTTGTAACTGCCCATAAAATGCCTCCTGGTGCAGCCTCCTGTCCATTTCCCTCCTGGGGTGAGTCACGCTGTCAGGAGGGGCTTCCCACCACACACAGGCCCCGCCCCGCCCACTGGGATCCATCTACATTTCCTATTATTGGGTCTTGAGGAGAAGAGCTGCATATGGCCACTCTCCAGGTGTCTTGTTCATCGCGGTACTTTTGAGAAGGAACAGATGACTGGCAGGGCCCTTCTCGCGGGTTGGGATCAAGCTTTCCCACCTCTTTGTATTTCCATCCCCAAATACAGGCCCTTACGAAACGCTCACTAATGCTGCTGCTGCTCAGCGCTCTGTCATCTGGCCCAGGAGCTTCACAGGGTCCACGAGGGAAACAGATGATTTACTTCACTGGCTTTTAAGTTCTTCATTCATCATTTCGTCCACGCTGACTGTGTGTTCTTGAAAACGTTTCTTGGCATTTGGTTGGAGGGGAAAGTACACTGGATCGTGCTATTTGTTTATTTATACTTATTTTGCTCCTATCCAAAAAGAATTAAGAGCTTTGTGATTCAAGTGATGCTGTGGCAGAGTCTGGGAAAGGTCAGAGCAGTGTATTCCTTAGGCTACTGCCCTCTTCATTCCACAGCACCCGATGGCTGATACAAAAACTTCCTACAGCACTCCCAAGCCCAATGCTTGGTCCTTCCAATCCTCCACATTAAACTCTGGGTGAGCGAGCCCTGGCCAGTGGGGCTCGGTAGGTTGAAGTGTTGTCCCTGTACACCGAAGGGTGGCGGGTTCCATTCCCAATCAGGGCACATACCTAGGTTGTGGGTTTGATCCCTGGTCCAAGCCCATATGAGAGACAGCCAATCGATGTTTCTCTCTCACACTGAGGTTTCTCTCTCTCTCTCCCTCTCTCTAAGATCAATTTTTAAAAAAATCTGAGCTATGGAGAATACCGGTTTAATCATGCCCCTCCCCATTTCAAACCCTTCCACGCCCTCTCAGCCTTCTGGGAGATGTCCCTCCTGGTTCAGTTCTGCTGACCTCAGGGGCCCCCTGGTTGGGCACCACCATGCCCACATCCACGGTACCTTTTGTGCTCTGGTCCCCAAAAGTGCTTTCACCTAAAAGTGTTTATCTAAGTTGCTTCCTCAGCCCTGAATTCTGCTCTGCTGTCCCTTCTCCCTCCACCTGGCTCCTTCGCACTCATCCTTCACATCTTGGTCGGATGGCTCTTGCTGCAGGCATCCCCGCATGGGTGGAGCATGTGCTAGCTCTTGCTCTACTCCCTAAGTGACTACACGTGACAGGAAGGCAGTGATCATATCTGTTTATTCACTACCATATCCCACACACAGCCCAGCATGCAGTGGGACTTCAGCATCATTGGTTGGATGAATGAATAAATGAATGAATGTATACTAAAGACTACAGTCAGGGGATCCCATTTGTGAGGTATGAATTAGAATTCTGTCTCCTTGGAAAGTGTGAACTCAAAGAACAGAATTTATAGCGAAATACTACTTTGGTTGAAGAGTCCTCTGTTGAAACGTGATGGTGGCAGAAGAGGACGCTGGGAGACTAACATTCTCCACCCCATAGCAAACCTCAGAAGCCACCTGCAGCCTGGCCTCTCACCCTGAGGACTGAGACACTTTCCAAGAGATCACTGGACAGCTGTTTAGAATGAAATCTTAACTGGGACAGGCCACAAGAGTTTGTTCAAAGTGAAATTTCATGCTGTGAACTCCAAGCAAAGAGCCAATTCCACGATTCAAATTCATTCCAAAGAGGGCAGCAACCCACACATGAATAATGCCACTTCTTACCTGCAAAATCACACACGTCCATTTCAAAAACATCTAAGGCCAGCTGCCTGTGTCGGGAATGCTGGGGAGGTTTGAGAAAACATGCTTCTGGCACATCAAGTTCAATGGCTGGAATCTGGCGTCGCTACGGGTACTAACTTGGGTCTGGTGCTGGACTGGCCCCGAGTGATGGTAGTAAAGAGAAGCAGGCCAATCCCTGTCCCCATGGAAAGCCCCGCCTCATCAAATATATACTCACATCTGACTTCTAAAAAAAATTCCCCCCTAAATTCTAAGTACAACATGTTCCGCTATTAAATTAAATCCAGGACACATAAGACTGGGGTGAGGCATCACTTCAGCTCCTTCTTTATGGCAAAGAAATTTTTTCAACCATAGTTCCCAAAATCAACAGACTGATCACACTAAACAGTGGGTAATATTTCAACATTCAAACCAAATGACGAAGGGCTTGGTTTCTATTTCATCCCTCCACAGCTAGTAACCACCCTCCAAAACAAAACCAAATAAACACAATTCCACATGAACTTTTCCGGCCTTCCAGAGTAATCATCCGTTTACTTTTATTATCTGGCACATAGAAGGTGCTCAATAAATGTTCGTTGAATGAATAAATCACAGGGGAGGAATTACTATGAAAACGCCCTTTTCAACATCATGTAGGTTCTTCAACTTCCCTTTATTTTTCTCTTAGGGAAAAAATTATGCATAATTTTCTAGGATTCTGACTTTCATTTCCCTGTCTGACCCTGGGCTAGTCATTTGAAATAGGTACCGTTTTCTCCACCCATTAAGTGAAATCTGTGTTTTGGTTATTATGAGATTTAAAGGATAGTAGATATAAAGCCACTGGCACCACACCATGCAGATAATGTTGACGTTCCCCCCTCCCTTTTTCTTTTTTTAACCTCTCTGTTCCATCTCCCGTCCTCCGCCAACCCCAAAATAAAGTGTCAAAGACAAACAAAATTACGTGCCCGATAAGAACGTCAGGAAGTTTCAAAGGTAGCCTGGGCTTTCCAACATCTAGTAGCCATCAACTCTAGACAAGTTTTATTTACTATTTTGGGACCTTGGATTTTCTCCTTTAGAGAATGAGTGGGTTTCACTAACTCATTTTTAAAGAACTTTTCAGTTCTGATTTTCCATGAGTTCAGAAACCTGCCTTACCAAGAAGTTAGACGCTGCTAACACATTAAGGTCATCTGTGCTCAGAAATAAAACGGACTCTGATTTCCTTCACAGAATGGGATTCTACAGAAAAAAAACAGAATTAGATTTAACTTTTGAAAGAATGTATATGAATCTAATACGGAGGTCAAGAATTGGTGACCTTATTCTTAAGCCACAGAAGATCCCTCCTACCCTGCATCCCCCTCCGCTTCCCCATCCAAAACATCCTACACCTAACCTCCTTCCTACTGGTGGGGCTTCTCATTCACAGCTCTGCAATGATGTGCTTAAAAAGAAATCTAGGGATTATCAAGCAGTATCACTGACTCATTTGAAATGAGTAATAGGACAGTCAATACAGTATTATGTCAAACCTAGCATTTGCTTTATTTTCTTCATTCACACCCAGAAATATATAAGTCCACCAAACAAAGAATCCAAGACTATGTACACAACAACAAAAACCCAAGGCTGCATTTTCATAAATACTCAGTGCATGACTGCCACCTAGTGGTAGATGTATCCTTGTTGGAACTAATCACCAAAGCAGCTAAACTGCTATATATTTTCCTCAGACAAATTTCTGAAGGGATCACAGATGAAGTCAATGCCACATATTTTAATCCTACAACTAAACCCTACTGCTGCTGAACCAATTCACAAAACAAAGAAGCAACATTATTCTATTAATTTTAATATCCATTATCAATTAAAAGGGGTTTCCACAATAGTCTGTTCTCACCTTCCAGTTTCATTTGATCTAATCATGATTTTTTAAGTTATGCATGAAAAGGCATTTAAAAATGACAGCCTTACCCAAAGTGCACATTATATGAAAATCTGACTTCAATTAGAACCAGTAACTAAGTCCCAGCAGTTTCCAGCTGTCTCTTCACTTGTATCCTTAGAGAATTACATATCACATTAATTGGTATTCTGTCACATAAAAAGACACCAGTGATGATTAATTGCATCCTTGGTGCTTTTGAGTTCAGTCTTCTTCACTAGAGGGATTCAAATCACACCTCATTACCTTCCAGCAGGTACCCTTTTTAGTAACCCTCATAAAATCTCCTACCTTCCTGAACTTCTCCATTTGCTTGTAGAGGTCTGGATCAAGTTCCTGTGACACGTCCTTCATCCATAATAATGCCCCTCTGTATTCAGTCCGGCACTGCTCCATGCGGTTCACCGTCAGCCAAGTGTCCGAGATGGCCCGATGCCGAAAAGTCTCCACTTCTTGGTGAAATCGACACAAAGGATTCCGCAAGGCCAACCTAGACAGAGGATAAAGCCACAATCTGGAAACTAAGCAGGCTAGAGATCTGAATTCTTGACAAATTACCGATCTTAAATATATGAGCCTAGCACAGTGAGCCTTGTACATGGCTGTAGAAATGTTTGAATTATAATTAAAATGTAGGTGAATGGATAAGTCAACCAGAGATGATTAGCCATGTACTCATCTCTTAGATTACGTTACTTAACTGTTCTATTTAAAAAAAAAAAAAAAAAAAAAAAAAAAAAAAACCACAAAAACAACAGCAAACAACTAAGCATTTTCATCAGTATTGTTGGGGGTAGCCTCATGCCTGGACAAAGAACACTTGGAAACTGGAACCCATCCTGTGCTAATGGAGAAAGGCCAAGGAATAAACCATTTCCCCTGTCTACTCTTGGTCCCTCCCTGCCTGCTGCTCCTCTGAAACTTGGCCCTGTGAGGAGGAATGGGACTGTGAGTGATTAGGGTCTCCACGGCTAGGCCATTCTGAATTACACTCCAAAGGCCTGGCATCTTCTGCTTGTTCCAATAGTCAGAGAATGAAGCACAGTCAGAAGCATTTTCAACTGGTCTAGGAGGGGGGAGAAGTGCATGTATTGAGGGCTTCTTGTGTCAGGCAGGCCCTTTTGGCAGATTCTCTGATTTGGTTCTTATGAAAAAACTTAAGGATACTACACTAGAAATGAATGTATATTATACAATGAAGTGCGTGAAAAATAATTATAATATTGGCTATAACATACCATCACTTATTAGGCAAAAAAAAAAAAAATAGTGCTTGATGCATATTAAACTTTGGATAAAATATTTATTTGCGGGGAGAAAATACTGTCCCAAATAGCAATGTCACTCTTTTAAATGATGTATCTTTTAAATGTAGTAGATGAATCACACTCCTTTAAAAAGTCATCTGCATGAAGTTTCAGGGCGAAAGTTCAAAAAATAAAAACAAGATGAATATTTACATTTAAATTTAAATGCAAACTTATCTAGGTGGAGGGAACAATGGTGTCTGTGAGCTGAAGTCAGGTCTCGGCTGTTCCATCGATGTCTACAGTGCCTTACATGTGTGTAGCACTCTAAGATTATGGATACAGCAATAAACTTTAAGAAAAAAAAATCCCTTTCACTGTTTCCTTTAGCTCTCCTTTTGCTTATGAAGCACTGCTTTTACATATTCAGCACTTTTTAAAAAACAGCTTGCTCACATCATCCTACCTAGGTGTTTCGAGCTGTTTTCAAAGACATATTGTTGTGCCATAAAGTAAGCCTGTGCTTTATCAGCACTGGGTTAAATTTAATACTCACCATTCATCAAAGTGAATGAGCAGTTGTAGCAATGACTACCCAGTAAGTCAGTAAAACAAATGCTGGTATGAATGTTTATAAAATGGAAGCCCTCTATTGAAAGTGAGAAAGAGTTGCCCTGGCTGATTTGCCTCAATGGAGATAGTATCAGCCTGCGGACTGAAGGGTCCTGAGTTCAGTTCCAATCAAGAGCACATGCCCAGGTTGTGGGCTCCATCCCCAGTTGGAGGCGTGCAGGAGGCAGCTGATCAATGGATTCTTTCATAATTGATATTTCTATCTCTCTCCCCCTCTCCTTTCCTCTCTGAAATCAATAAAAAATATTTTTAAGAAAAGGAGAAAGATTCCTCAGTAGGCCCCTACGGATCCTTTTATTCCTGGACTCTTCTTATCTCTTTCCTTGGATTTTGCCACTTTTCCTAAACTGGCTGAAAAAGTCTTGTGAATAAAATATTCTTGATTTCTTGGGATGTTGGAAAGTTGGACCCAAACTTTTGAAGTTGTAATGACATGATGACAGAGATTAAGATCTTGAAGAAGAGAAAGGGGCAAATAAAAAATCTCATTTTCCCCTGTAACCTACTTCCTATAAAATCAGAAAGGTGAAAACCTCTTCACTATGGTACCAGGGACTGAGTCCAGATCAAGGGAAAACTCAATCACCGGGACCATTCCACCTGGTCTCATTAAGTCCACGGATTCATTCATAGCGGGAACAATTAATAAAGGGCCCAAAGACCAACTCCAAAGGCATTTATCCTTGAGCAGGTAAAGGTGGAAAGAACCCTGCCCAAAGAGTGCACAGGAGGGCTCAGGTGAAATGTAAATGGCACACCTAGACAATGGAAAACTATGCTATGGATGCGTGTTTTTAATGTATATATGGACATAAATGGTGGTTAGTGTTATTTGATCAGAAAAATCAATTTGCTAAATCATCAGTATGCAATACTATACAAACATTGTATGGTATGTTGCTGTTTATATTGAAAACAAATTCGGGCACATCCCAAATTATGTCCATTCAAGGACTGAGACTTCAACTTCATGAGAGTCTCATGTAATTCTCCGACTTCTCCTTGTTCAGGAGGACTGGTTTGGATGCCTTGAGCAGCTGAGTGCCATGAAACCAGAGCCCTCAACAGACCGCCTTCCAAACTGCAAAGTTGTCCAAAATACATTCAATTATGGATACAGGCAGACTGCTAGTTTATAGTAGTGATGCTTTCACGTGTCATATGTATTGTTTTTGTTGATTTCTTTTACTGCTTTTATCTGTATCTGCAGGTTTGATTACATAAACTTAAGGTACCAAATGTGTGCTGTGTGAGATAATTCGGTATACCGGTATAAAAGGGTATCACTGAATAGCCATATTATAAAATAACCATGTAGCAATGGTAGTTTTTGTAGTAATGTGTCCAGGGACTCCATTTTGTTTCTCATAAATGGATGTTCTCTTTGGCATTCAGGTCTATATAATAATTTTCCCACTGAAATTAGTAATAATTATATGATTAACTTATGAGAATTCATGAAAGATTTTTCAAGAACCAATTAGCCTTGTCATGGTGGGGAAAGTGTATGATAGAAAGCATCAAGAGGTTCAAAATGGGTCGTCTCTCTTAAAATTTGACTTGTTTTTTAATTCTGTTCTTTTGGTTTTTCTCTGTTTTAAAATGTTTCTATAATGAGTAAGTATTATTTTAATAAGAAAGAACAGTTGTAATAAGATTAAAAGGTGCCATTTAAGATGATAAGGAAACACTTTTCTTGGAAAACTGGGGTAGAGAATTAAAAAAAAAAAAAAAGGTTTCATTTCATTAGGAAAGATGGCACTGCCCACAAGGTCAGGGCCCAAATGTCATTAAGAAGAACCAGAATGCCCAGGAGCAGGACCACTGAAAACCTGACCTAGTTGGTCTCTTTCCTACCCGCCTTCCTTGGTTTGCATAGGAACACTGGTGTGAACAGGCCTGCTCCTAGCCCACAGGGAGAGAAAGCAGTAAGAAGACATTAACAGGAGAAAATGTTGGACGGTCTGAGTAAGTGACATTTTTATAGCCTGAATATTTTTTGAAACTACCTCTAAGCCTTATTCAGGCATAATCATGCCTAATAGGAGTGAGCGACATTTTTGGAGGCTTGTCAGTTACTAGGGAAGGAGGAGGAGAGGAATGTCAATTTCTTAGACACAAAGTGCAACTGTCTGCAGGGTTCCTGCTTGTTCCACACAAACCCTAAAAAGGAGTCATGGGTGTGTTAAAAAAAAAAAAAAAAAAAAAAAAAGTCACTGACCTAGCACAATTTCCTCTGCACCAGAGCTTCTCAAACCTGAACGTCCCTGGAAGTCAACCGGGGATCTCACCGAAATGCAGATCTGGACTCAGCAGTTCTGCCTTGGGGCCTAGATCCTGCATTTCCAACACCCTCCCAGGTGGAACTGCTGATAGTCCTGGCCACGGCCTGAGCAGACTGGTTCAGGGCGCCTTGAATAATACTGATCTGAGTTAATTGGTCCACGGAGAGCAGAGACGGAACCCTTCCACCTGGTCTCATTAGGCTCCTGCTTTGATCAGCTGCTGGAAGAGGACCAGACTGAGTGCTAGGAGCAATGCCCAAGGTCAAATAGGAGCCTAGGACAGCCCTGAGTGACTAGCATATAAAATGCCCCCTATAGGCCAGAAGAGATATGAAAAAGAATTTAAAAAAAAAACCCCAATTAATAGGGAGTGGAAAAGACATATCGGTTATCTTCATCAGAGAATAAATACAGACTAACCACTGGGAACAGAATAGCCTGTCAGTTTCAGCAGGAGCCTCCTAAAGAACACTGGGGAATGCCCCTTTGTGAGTGAGTCCCACATTCTCAGCAGATCCCCCAACAGAGCCCCGAGAAAGGCCACACACCTTTGCTGGGAAGAAAAGCAGAGGGCCTTTCCTGTCGCTTGCATCATTTTTCCTGCTCTGGTTTTATCTTGGAAGCCCTGGGATCGGAGAAATTTTCCCAGTTCGTTTTCTTCTTGAGACAAGACTGGTGAGGAAAAGACCAAAAGGAGTCATGAACAATGAGCATTTTTACTACAGAGCGAAGGACAGAGACAAATCCCAAGGTCCTCTCTTCTCTAGCGTCCAAGATGAGGTGAAATGAAACCCAAGTGATGGGTTACAAGGTAAGCTCCCTGGCCCCTCCATTTAACTTTTGTGCTGTTCTTCCATTTACAAAAAACAGGGATCAAATTCACTTGAGTACATCTGTCAGTGCATTTGGTGCCCTGTAATCGGAACCAGAAAATGACCTCTGTACTGAAAAGCGAGCCGATAATGTGCTGTTTGGAGCTGAAATGAAAAAGTTAGGGTTTGTCAAGGATGACTGTGGGAATCTTCGGTGGCTGCCTACAATGAAGGGTCAGTTTCCTTCTGCTTTTCTCTCCTGGTGACTTTTTGATCTCTGCTTTCTGAGTTAGCAATTCAAATACTTGATCTGTGACCCAGGTTTTCGGTTGCTGGTGGGGATGAGGAGCGAGGGTGGGTAGGTTGATGACTTGGTGAATTTTTAAATGAAGAGCTAGAATCAAAACATGACCCAACGATGCCTAATCTTGGTCTTATTTTTCTTTTCAGTTGGTGTATAACTGACATACATTATATTAGTTTCAGATATACAACATAATGATCCAATATTTATGTTGGTCCTTATATTTAAAGGTAACCCAGATGACACTCTTGGTGAGCTAGTGACTGGCACAAGCTTTCTAGAGATTGACCTGGCAGTAAATATAAATGTCTCTTTTTAACACTGCACTTCTGTTGCGAGTACATCCTAAGGAAGTAGTAAAATGGGCACAAAGATGTATATGCAAAGAACAATCAAGGCATCCTGAGTTATAATAGCAGAGCACTCTTTTTCCCTATAGTGGGGATGGTTGAATCAAACACAGTGTACCCAACCCAGTGGCCAGTGGGCTGTCATGCAGCCCTTGGTCCCAAATACACACTCACCAACAGCTGAGCAAGGAGTGACACTGAGCTCCCTGGAGAGCATTGTGCCCAAACACAGCATTTGCTATGGGCATCCTCTGACCACGACCACTCTTATTTCACATTTCTGGATTAATGCTTTTACACATCACATGTCTCTAAAACTCCCTTTTAAGTACTACTAGGATTCCGGTCCGTATTGATGAACCATCCTGATTTCTTTGAGAATGCCCCCGTTTTAGACACCACCTCTCTAAGAATGGCTACAGAATGTTAGCCCAGAACCACAGATCCAAAGGTGAAGGTCAAATGCTCTATTCTCTCTTATTAATTTGTATCTGTGGTTTGCTGGAGGTATTCCAGAGGAGGAAGAGGCTTTTAAAATCCATTCTTCCTGAGAGATGAATGACTACCTCCTTCCTCTTCTATCTCTCAAATTCAAGTTCATGGTCAAAGTCCAGCTCAATGGCTACATCCTCCGTGCAGTGGTTGATTCCTATTTCTCTATGTCAGCAATGGCCCGTCAGCATCTGGTATCAGAGTGTTTGTAGGTGTCTATTTCCCAAGAAAATCTAAGATTTCTCAGGACAGGAACCTCATGAAAACTATGGCTATCCCAGGAAAATGCTTTAATTGGGGAAACTGGATTAACTATAACTTCCCCCCTTGTTCTCCCTGTACACTTTGTTTCACTTTAAATGCTTATCTGATATTTATGCTGTGGTTCTATGTAGCTTTTATAAATTCCTATAAATACACTTATTTTTTTAAAAAGTACATTTATTATTATTCCTTCTTCTCTTCACTCAGTTCCACAATGCATTTTTCCCTGTGGAGAGGCATTTCACGTTTGTGTTCATAATAGCGTGAGGCTACTGTCACCTTTACCTTGAAGCCTCAAGTCACATACAAACGAACACACTTAGCTTACGGCTAGGAAGAAACCAATCCAAGGAACCTGGATGATTACATGGTTGGTGAAATGCACTCTTTCCTAAATAAGCCTAAGTATGTAGGCAGGAGCATTTGAAAAATCATTTTTTGTTACTTGGTACACTTGAGGATTGACCTTGGGGTGGCAAGCAGCCTTCATTTTGAGAGCTAGACTCTAATTGGCAGTGCTGCTCAGAGGGCAATGGTAAGAGTTTGAGATGCATCAGGCTCCTGGTTGGATTACTTTGTGATGGCCATCATTTTCTGAGAAGAGATGTTCATTCCTTAATGCTAATTTTAACAATTCAAATGAACTGCAGTTAATTTATAGACATTTACAATTCTTCTAAGGTAAGAAATAACTCAAAAGTTTATACTACATCCTCATTTTCCTAGGGTTTAAAAATTCAGAGACAAATAAAAACCTATTTATATTTAATTGCTAATTAGATTTTCAGATGTGCCCTAAAAAGGCAACCAAAGAACTATAAAAGCAATTAGCTTGGCAGCATGAATTCACGCAGCACAGGGTGAATTAATTTATGGATGATCTCAGAGAAATGAGCAAGGCACACGTGGTACCTGCTCAGAGGAAGCTTACATTCAAGCAGCATGAGATAGAAAATAAAAAATAAAATAAAAATACAGAATGGCAAACCCAGTACCAGAGAGAGTAAGAGAGATTTGTGGCTGCTTTGGACTGGTAGTAAGACGGTATCTCTGAGCAGGTGACCATGAAGTTTCCTCTGAATGACAAGAAGGGGCCACTCTTGAGAGAATTAGGGCAGGGACACTCCCCAGAGAGGAAACAGTAACTGAAAAAGGCCTCAGGTCACCTGGTGGATAAGGACAACAGTGGCTAGAGGGGCGAGTAGGGCCGATCATGTAGGAATTTATAAGCCAGGGTATAGACATTTGGATCTTATTGTAAGCACTACGGGTGGCTTTTCCGCAGAGAAGCAATGTGTTCCAGTGTACATTTTTTTTAGTTTTAATTTTTAAATACCGTATTTTTCAGACCATAAGACGCACTTTTTTCCCCCCAGAAGTGGGGGGGGGGAAAGTCCCTGCGTCTTATGGTCCAAATATAGCCTACACATATACTGTAAAAAAAAGTTTTTTTACTTGCCCGGCTCTGTGTGGTCTCTGTGTGCTTGCCCGGCTCTAAAATGGTTCTGAATGCTGCTGTTTACTTTACAGGGTTGATTACATGTGTTTATGACTGTGATGTTGGGTTTTAATGCACATAAAATATTTTAGGACACTATTTATTTCAGAATCTTTTTTTCTTCATTTCCCTTCTCTAAAAACTGGTGCGTCTTATGGTCCGGTGCGTCTTATGGTCTGAAAAATACGGTAATTTTAGGCTTATGGAAAAACTGTCGGTGGAATACAGAGTTCCTCTATACCCTTTGCCAGCATCCCCTAAATTAGCATCTTTCATGACACTGTGGCCCAATGATCACAAGTAGGAAATGGACCACTGGTGAAATACTAGGGACCAAACCACAACCTTATTGGAGTTTTACTAGTTTTCCCATGAATGTCACATTTCTGTTCTGGGATCTGATCCAGGCTCCCCCACAACACTGAGCTGTGGTCTCCCCAGCCTCCTTCCATCTGGAGTAGTTCTCTGTCTTTCTTCTCTTTCACGACCCTGATGCCCTTTAAGAGTACTTGTCAGGCATTCTATAGGATTTACCTCAATGTGGGCTTGTCTGATTTCTCATGATGAGAATGGGGTTATGGATTTTGGGGAAAGAAACCACACAGGTGGAGCGCGCCGTACGAGTGCATAGTATGATATCAACATACATTCTACTGGTTATGTTCACCTAGATCCTTTTTGTGGATGCTGTCAACTGGATTTCTCTACTGTAAAATTATTATTTTATTATTTTTTCCCTTTGTAATTATTTTTTTAAAATATATTTTATTGATTTTTCACAGAGAGGAAGAGAGAGAGATAGTCAGAAACATTGATGAGAGAGAATCATCAACCAGCTGCCTCTTGCACACCCCCTACTGGGGATGTGCCCGCAACCAAAGTACATGCCCTTGACCGGAATCGAACCTGGGATCTTTCAGTCCTCAGGCCGACGCTCTATCCACTGAGCAAAACCAGTTTTGGCTCCCTTTGTAATTATTAAAATTCTTAGGGGTTGTGTGTGTGTGGGGAGGGGAGGGGGAAATACACGAGACTATGCAAATATCCAGTTTCTCCTCAAACTTGCATTCACGAATTATAACATCTTTCAGTGCAGCCTAACGGCCCTGATTCTCACTGTGGTGCTTGCCTACTGAGGATTTTGTGGCTCCCTCATTCTTTCCATATTTGTTAATTGGAGTTATTTTATGAGGAGGAACTGAAACTCCTCGTTGTTTGTTTATTTCCATAGAGGTTTTATGGATATTTATTTTACTTTACAGGTTATAATCTTACGCAGTCCATTTATTTTGTTGCTCAGATTGTCCCAGCTTTGACCATGGAGGGCTCGGGGAGCTGACTATTGCTCTGTGATTGCAGTGGAGACAGTGGGCTGGAGGAGGCAGGAGTGGAGGCAGGGAAACCAGGTAGGAAGCTGATGCAGCAAACAGAGAGAGTGATGGTGTGGGCTGACCTGAGACAGAGGCGGTGAAGATGCAGAGAGGAAGGAGAACCTGAAGGGTGTTCAGGTGGCCAATGGACCTGTAACTGAGCCCGACGGAATGTGGGACGTGGTGGAGATGTGTGTCCTGTGCCTTGTTTTCCTCACTGCCCAAGACTACGGAGTCACAGCCCTGGAGAAATCTCCGCTCCAACTTAGTAAACAGCAGCACTGATAATTGACAGGATTCCACCTCTGAGTCCTAGGACTTTGTGCTATCCCCAAACTTTCTTAATTGGAGGTTACTAATGAAGGAAAATGACCAATTGTTAATTAGTGACTTGGAAAGGTGTGTGACAACAGTTAAAAACGGAAAAACAACCTAGTAAGTCCCATATAGAAATTTTACGACTAAATCACCTAACAAATTGAAATATAAAAACATACTAACGTACAACTTGCTATTTAGCATTTCAGAGATGACATGGTTGGTAATAATGTTAAGATGGGATGACCATAGGAAAGTCTTGTTCCCTAATAACCCAACATCCAATAAAACAATGTTGGCCACGAAGCCCTGTCAATGAATTAATTGTATGTTCCTTCTCCCTCCATTTGGTCATTTCAAAAACAACAAGATTAGAAATAAGAGAGCCAAGGCAACTTAAAACACCCATACTTTAAAAATAGAAAGCTATAAACACTGACAAAACTTTTTTATAATTAGAAAAAGAAATGGCATATACTTAACTATGGGAGACCCGATATAAAATTCTCCTATGATGGTACATGCATTGAAAGGTAAACAGCTTACGTAAAAGATGTCTGATAAAATTACTAAAGGTCCCCAGCCCACCACATAGAGAGCAAAGACAAACACTCCTAACCAGCAGTTTCTTTGTCTTACTTCCTAAGCACATGCAATGATACAGGAAGGCAAAATATCCCATTTTTCACATTAGATCAATATTCGTACTTATGGTATACTTACAGCATATTCTCTTTTGATAGAGTACAATTGCTTTAGACAAGTCCAAACAGGTTCTCTGAATTGAGTGAAACAGCTGCAATAAAAATACAAACAAAATGCTAAATAAAACAGAGAGCAGCAGTAAAAAAAATAAATAAATAAAATAATGACACTCAAGATAACCTAGTGTTTGATTTGCCCACTAAAAACAAGATCATGTGACCATGTGTGCCTGGTGTCATGTGGCGGACTATACAGAACCTGTGATCAAAGCCTTCCGGTATGCTATCATCCGTATTTATTGGAAGTCATCATCTCCGCAATCTAAATTAAGATCTTCAGGAAGACGATTTCCTCCAGACAATTGAAATAATAGCTGAAAAACAGAAGTCCTAAGTGAAGGGCCCAATTAGATGGCTTGGTAAACCAGAGACCCAATATTCATTCGTGATCTAATTTACTTCTTTTACCACTTGCGGTCTCTTTTAAAAATGGAGAATCTGTCAAATAAACATCGTATTTAAAACATGAAATCAGCTTAGTCGGTGATCCTAATGTCCTCTGTGGCATGCTCAAGCAACTCTATAAAAATCAAAGAGAAGTCAGTCAGCTGAATCTTATGTCTGGTTAGAAGACATCTGGTAACCCGGAGTTTACCTAGCAGCCCCATCACTCTCTATTTCCCTAAATGATTTCATAAAATATGGAGAGGAAACCAAATGCTATGCTATAGCCATCACAGAGGAAGTGAAGGGAAAAGCAGGTGGGCTGTGCTTTTAACTCGTGGTGGACCTGGTCTTTGCTTCAGAAACGGAGACAGCTCAGGAGAAAATGGAAGAGATACTTCACACTTTCGCCAGCACCCTGGAGGCCAGGCCTGGGACGGATGAGAAAGCCTGGTGGACAGCAGGCAGGCTTTCCTGCCCTCCCTCTGAGCTTACTGCCCTGGCGATGCAGCAATTATGTCCTGGGATTAGAAAACCCTTCCCTATTTTAGTCAAAACGGATGACCTGCTTCATTATAATACAACCACATTAATAAAAACGGAGGCATATGTATATGTACTTAAAAGATTAAAACTATTCCCAGGGATGCTTACTATCTTAAAACTTGGACATAGAGAGTATAAATTTTACTAAATCTCATTTCCTTAGAAGGCATCCTCTACCTGTGTAGGAAAGAAAGACAATAACAACCTTTTACCTTCAAACAAGAGAGAAAAACAGCAGTCTGAATTCTGTGCCTCCACAAATGCTTGATATCAGTATGCTGGGAATACCGACCAGCAGCACATATCAACTCTCAAATGTGGGAGCGAGGAAAATCAAAAAGAATGTTTGGTACCTGATCTGTTGTCACTGTTCACGCTGTAAAAACTGCAGTATAAATGAAATGCGGTAAAATGCACGCCTCTGCAGGGTTAGATTTGTGAGCCTGACAACTGTACATGCTCTAGTAGCCATACCCAACAAAAGAGGAGAAACATTTCCACCCTCTGCTCGGTCTCCTCTGCAGTGGCACCCGCCAAAAGGCTTCTCTCAGGTTAGTGTTGCTTGTTCTTGTACTTAGAGCTATTTTTTTAAAAATATATTTTATTGATTTTGTACAGAGAGGAAGGGAGAGAGATAGTTAGAAACATTGATGAGAGAGAGTCATCGATCAGCTGCCCCCTGCACACCCCCCACTGGGGATATGCCCGCAACCAAGGTACATGCCCTTGACCGGAATCGAACCCGGGTCCTTTCAGTCCCCAAGCCGACGCTCTATCCATTGAGCCAAACCGGTTTTGGCCTTAGAGCTATTTTTGAGAAGAGGATTTCATTAACAAGCAATTTTGACAAATATTTGAACTTAGTGCAACATTTCTACATTAACTTCCCAATAGATGGAAATGCAATCTGACCATGATTTTAGCTTGGCACACAGCTTTCTGTTTTTTAGGCCTGCCCTTTATTAATAACAGGGTAGGACCACATCAACATGGTTTGCACATTGTTTTTATATGTTTTATTGATGGTTGATGGAATCCAGTCTCTCTATAAACATCAACATCAGTATTAACACTTGTGCAACAGAAACCTCTAACATGTGTCAAATTATTAGTCATAGCTAAGTACTTTGGACAGTCTAAGCCTGGGACAGCAGCTATTTTGATAAGTATAGTTGGTTGTGTAAAAATGCCCCTGCAAGAGTCTAAATATAAATATCAAATTGTTGTGCTGTGTTTAATGTATGAAGAATTAACACAGTAAATTCCATTTTGAATGAGGCTTATATTTACTAGGGTGTTAAGCAGAGAAACATAAAGCTATCATATGTGGAAAGCATTAGCAACTTATAATTATTTCAACTGTATTCAGAATACTAAAATCAGGATACCTCCTGGTGGTACCTTTCTCCATTGATGCAATCTCCATTAGAACATCCCTATCAAATCCAGCTTCTACTTGGAACAATTCCAATGACAGAGGAAGGTTGGGAACTAACATTAATTGAGTTTGGCATGTACATTTATTCTGTCAATGGTTCCTGAATGTGTACTGTGTGACTGGTGGAGGGTGCAGTAGAGACTAAGGTGACATGGAGTTTGACCTCCTAGTGGAGGAACGACAGGCAAACCAATCAACCCTTGAGATAATTTCATGAGAGATGAGTACTATGCACAGTGGCCCTGGGTCTGGTTCTGCCCTCAGATGCACAGTGAATTATCCCTCTTCCACAGGACAGACCTTCCTATACAGTTGACAACTAACCTGTCTCCCCTTAGACCTCTCTCTGTTCTAATACAATCATAGCTTCCACCATCCTGGCCACTTTCATGGAAAGCTTTCTGGAATCTTTAGCTCTTTTTGTTACTCCAATTAAACGATGAGCTCATTAACTTAGCTTACATATTAAATCCGGAGATCACTTTGAAGTCTTTCAGGTCAGGTAACATATTTTTCCACTCAGTGGCCTATCGTTCACAGAAGTAAACTTCTTAAATTTTAATATAAACTCCTGGAAGAATGTCTAAGAAGACAGGGAGTTAGTGGGCTTTCTACCAGTTATATTGGTATTCCAGGATCAACCAGATATGAATTCAGCATACTGTATTATTAACTAGTCTAACTAAATATCTGCTTTGTGAATTCACTCTAGAATTTTCCAGGGTAGGACACCAAGCCTACTAGACTCTACTTTATCGAACCAGTTGTGCATCCTTTTTTTTGAAAAAAAAAAAATTATTATAGAGAAAGAGGAAGGAAGAGAGAGAGAAGGAGCGGGAGAGGGAGAAACATCAATTGGTTGCCTCCCATATGCACCAACCGGGGATCGAACCCTCAACCCTTCAGTGCACAGGACAATGCTCCAACCAACTAAGCCACCCTGGCCAGGGCCCTTTTTTTCCTTTATTTTTCTTTTTTAAAATATATTTTATTGATTTTTTACAGAGAGGAAGGGAGAGGGATAGAGAGTTAGAAACATCGATGAGAGGGAAACATTGATCCGCTGCCTCCTGCACATCCCCCAACGGGGATGTGCCCGCAACCCAGGTACATGCCCTTGACCGGAATCAAACCTGACACCCTTCAGTCTGCAGGCTGATGCTCTATCCACTGAGCCAAACCGGTTTTGGCTCTTTTTTAAAATGTAAATATTTGTCAGACCCTAGTGTTGATGTCACTAGGGGTTCTTTAATTGCATTAATGTTTTTCAACAAACATTTACTGAGAATTTACCACAACTCATGCATTCTAACGAAGTGTAAAAAAACCTACAAATTAACAGAGGCATATGGATAGTTACATGAGAATTTACAGGTGTATGTTTGTTTGCTTAAATAGGCTGGGATTGGATTGATCCCAGATTTTCCTCACGAACTAGTTGTTTGCAATAGATCTCCAAATGTAAGCACACCTATGCTTGCCCAGGTGAGTCACACTAGGACCCTGACCAAAGCAGGGCGGCTGCGCTGCTCACCTCCAGCTTGGCATCCAGGTCTGCGTCAGAGGCCACCACGTGCTCATCCTCCTTCTTCCCTGTGGCTTTGATAAAGGCCTGCTTCGTCTCCCAGTACTTCTGCTGCATCTTATTCACCACGGACTTGTCCTGAGCGTACCGATCCTGCAAGTCCCAGGGGTAACTGCTAAAAACATTGGAAGAGCTATTTTACTCATGACTTTCATAACCACTGAGATAGTTTTGTGTGAAAGAACTCACCTAAATATTAAAATTATAAACTTATAACATTCATAAGCATATAAATACTTCCTTTATGGTTATTACATCAAAAGCTTAAAAGTTAGAGAAGAAATAAAACAACCTTTGCAGGAAATTTTAGAAACTGAACCTCCATTACTGAGTGTGGAAATCAGCAGGCAGACGCGCCGCTGGTAGAAGTGGAGAAAGTGAGCCAAGCCAGGAAGGGTGACGGGCTCAAGTCGATCGTGAGTCAGAGATAAAGCTGGACACCAAGGTTCTCTCCACTCCGGCATAATGGCCAGCAGTGAAGTGATGGCAGGAAAACAAAGATAAGGGGCTGAAAAATAGCGTGCTTGCCATCTGTCACAGAGATGCCTAAAATAGTCAAACTTAGACTCAGAGAGTAGAATGGTGGCTACCAGGGGCTGGATGGGGTGGAGGGGGGGTGGGATGGGAAATTGCTAGTCAGCGGTCATAAAGTTTTAATTATGTCAGACGAATAAATTCTAGAGATGCAACTTTGGGCACAGAGTTAACAACACTGCATCGTACACTTTAAAATATTATTAAGATGGTATATCTCTTACCAAAGTTAAATAAAATTTAAGAACATTAAAAAAATATTACACTGTTTGGCTCAGTGGATTAGAGCGTCGGTCTATGGACTGAAAGGTCCTGGGTTCGATTCCGGTCAAGGGCATGTACATTGGTTGCGGGCACATCCCCGGTCGGGGGTGTGCAGGAGGCAGCTGGTTGATGTTTCTCTCATCGACGTTTCTAGCTCTCTATTCTTCTCCCTTCCTCTCTGTGGAAAATCAATAAAATATATATATTTTTTAAAATTACAGATTTCTGATGTTAAAACTGTCGTTTATTAAATATAAATGCTTAAAATACATTGCATTCTTCTGGGAAAATATAGTGAAGATCAAATTTAAAAATTAGAAAAAAAATTGAGAAAATAATGTAATTCTATAAAAGTGGTCAGAGCACCTCAAATATTGGCAGGAAGTGTGCCATGGGGGCTGCATCCCTCCCCATGTTGTCTACACCCTCCCCCTGTCTGGAGGTCCTGCTCCAGAGGCTCACATAGGACCTCCGGGTCGCTCCTATACAGACATGTATCATGTTTTACCCCATGCTACTACCACTCAAAATATGCCAGGCCTGTGTCCCAAAACATGAATTGCACATATCAAAATACCTGAATCTCAAAACCTGATGACTTATACAATAATTTCTTTCCAGATAACAGTTACAATTTTCAATTCACAGGTGTATTCTTAAAACATCTTAAGGGATTTCAGATGACTTTCTCAGCAAAGGTTATCTTTAGAGAGAGAAGTAGGAATGGAGGGACTTTCATGGTTTCTGCACTATTTGGAAGTTTTATTATGAGCTTACATAATTGGAAATGGGATAAAAATATCTGTAATGTTTATGTAAAAGATAGTCTTTCTATAGAGTATGTATGTTAATAGACTGGAAGGATATAACCCCACCCCCAAAACTATGGTTATTTCAGGGGAATGGAATTTTCAAGAATGGGGAATTGGGTGGACTTTATTGTGTCTCTCCCCCCTTCACCAGCCCCGCCCCCCCCCCCAAAAAAAGGTCATGGATTAACAGTAAAAAGACTTCCATTTTGAAAAAAACAAAACAAAGGGACTTTAGAGATCTAGTGAAAATGCCTCACTCCATACCCGGTCATTTTTATTATTTTTTAAAAATATTTTATTGATTTTCCACAGAAAGGAAGGAAAAGGGATAGAGAGTCAGAAACATCGATGAGAGAGAAACACCTACCAGCCACCTCCTGCACACCCCCCACTGGGGATGTGCCCACAAACAAGGCACATGCCCCTGACTGGAACCGAACCTGGAACCCTTGAGTCCGCAGGCCTACGCTCTATCCACTGAGCCAAACCGGTCTCGGCATCCCCGGTCATTTAATAAATGAGAAAACTTCAGTTTTAAAAGGTTAAGAATCTTATCTGAAGACTCACAGGATTAAAATCCAGGCCGCTGAATCCCAGCCCAGTGATCATTCCAATAGTCTCTGCAGCCCTTGTATTCCAGCAGCAAGCAGAGAAGTGGCTGAGTAAGTGGGAGAAAGCCTTTGGGGAAGGGCTCACTTCTTGGGCCTCTAGGTCTCTGTTATAGAAGTGATTACCTGCTTCCCCGAGCCCAGAGCCCACTGCCTTGGTGTGACAGCCATCAGGAGGGTCACGGGATGGAACCATCCCTTTGTCTTAATGAAGTAGATGGAACAGTTTTTAAAAATATAACAGCTCTTACTTAGAAAGCTGTCAAATAAGGATACTTGGGGAAACTAAATCCCTTAGCCATTTATTAATCACTCTTTAAAACCCATTACATTTTAAGAGATGCAAAAAGTTGACATTTTATATTAAGGAGAAATTAGACCTGATTACTTCTCTACTGAGAGAAGAGGGATTAGAAAGTTCATTTACTGTTGTAATTAATTGTTCATTTGATCAATAAAAAATATGCACCACATTTTTCATGATACAAATGTAAGGTGGTAAAACAAGACAAAGATCTGCTTGTCTAGTGGGCCAAGGATTCAGAAACACTGCTTGAAACTGATCTGGAATTTTTAAGATGTTACCCATGCTGTTTAGATGTGTTATAGGCACATAAGTGTTGTTGCTAACATTGCCATATGATTACCATGCCTATTTTATTCATCATCATTAATTCCAACAGTGGTTGGCTTTTGAATGTTCATGAAGGTTGAAGTCATGAGTATAAATTAATGAGTCTGAGTTCCTATTCATTCAATTTTATAGCTTGCCTACATAAAATTCCCTTATAACCCTAATATTAGAAATTATAAATAAGATAATGATCAAATAAATATACTAACTTTTTAAATTTAAGAAACGGTGGTTAAAAAAAAAGCCAACATTATATAATATATATAATTATATATAAATTTCTTAGAGAATACTCATTAGGTAAAAACTTATAATATTTTTGGCTACTTAGTTTCCATATTACATTTAATATGGATGTTGAACTTGACTATACTCAACATTGGAATAGGGACTAACAGGTTATTGTGGCTAATGTGACTACTGATTTTTCTATTCAATAGACATTTATTGAGCATATACTATGTGCTTTCCTCTTTCACTAGCCTCTCCCAATTCAAAAAAGGCAAGAAATTACTTACCATTTGTGTCCTGACATGTTTCCTTCTTCTTTTTCTACTGTTGATGATTTGGGGAGAAGGGGCAGGGAAAAAGCATGAGAGGATAAGTTATATTATAACCTGAAATAAAACAAATATATTTAACAGTTACACACTATATTATAAATGTTAAACTGACACATAAAATTCCAATCTAAATCACGTCTAGCTGTATTTGAGGGGCCCAACACTACTTGCAATAACACTGTACACAGTTGTCAAGAATAGTTTATCTGCGTAACAAGGAATAAATATCCCAAAGGAAGTTTAACAAGTGAACAAGCAGGTTGAATGACAAAGGAAGGTTGTAGAAGACTACAAAAAGTGAGATCATAACACACAAAGCAATATACTGTAACCAATTAAAGCATAGAAATATTATATAGTGAAGGTATAAAGAACTGCTTAGGAATAATGAACACTACATTCCAGATAACAGTTACCACTGCAGTGGGGTGTGCAGGCTATTATACAAGAGGTACATGCAGGGACTTCAACTGAACCAGTCGTGTTCTCTGTTAAGTTAGGTAGCAAGTATTGCATCTTTGTGCCTCTTTAGAGATTTGAAATATTTCATAATCAGTATTTAAAAAACCTGAACCAGCCCATTGCAAAAACAAAAAACAAACATAAAAAAGGTTTAAAAAGGAGAAAAATGTATTTATTTCTGTTTTTACCAGCCTGATATTGTGTTTTCACCTTATTCATAAATAAAGAAGTCACTTGATGCCTTTGCCCCTCACTCCATTGACCCCCACCTCAGGGAGCTAGCCAGCCAAAAGAGAGGGCAGAGCCAGCCAAGCCAGCCACACTTACCTACCAGTTACTGGAAAGAGTGGTGAACTCACTACCTAAGGGAGGGCACCTCTGGCCAGACACGGATTGCTGGCTGCCAGATTGAATGCTCAGTGTATGAATGCTTCTGGCTATGCCAACATAATCAATGCAATCCTTTCCCCTTTGCCTTAGAAAGGGTCCTGACAACTAGGACCCCTAAAATGATTAAAGTTTGCCAGGCTTTAAAAAAATGTGCTAATGGAACTAAATTGAGTGTTGAAATTCCAGGCTTCAGGTGAGAGGCAGGAGGACATAGTAACCGGATGCTGCTGGAATGACAGCATCCTGTAATCAGCATCTCTCTTCCTCCTGGAGAGCATCCAGGTTTGAGGCGAGTTGCTTTGGAAATGACATTCACGATGAGTAAGCCTTGCCCTAGGCTCAGTAAATCGTGGAGAAGCCATGAACCTCCCACACAGCCTCACAGCAAGGACACATTTACTTTACTTAGCACAAAGCTTTCAACGAAATTTCTCATAAAAAAATATTGTCCAAGGAAATGAAATTATTATAGTCTTTTCTTAAGTTGGATTTCACCAGGAACTATTAGGATAATTAGTACTTTCTGATTAATGTTTTTATTGCAGTAAAAAAAAATAAGGTAAATTTATTCTCTTTAAAAATCTCCCCCTCCCCTAATTGATTTTTAGAGAGTGTAAGGGAGGGGGAGAGACAGAGCATTGATGTGAGAGAGACACATCAATTGGTTGCCTCCTGTACAAACCCTATTGGGGCTGGGGATCAAGCTTGCAATATAGTTATGTGTTCTTGATGGGAATCAAACCCATAACCCTTCAGTCCTCGGGCCAACACTCTAACCACTAAGCAAAACCAGCTAGAACTATCTTAACAATTTTTAAGTGTATAGGACAGTTTTAACTATAACATTGTTGTACAACAGATCTCCAGAACTTTTTCATCTTCCATGACTGATACTATATACTCACCGAACAACTCCTGCTTTCTCCTCCTCCAGCCCCTAGCAACCACCATTCTACTTTCTGTTTCTGAGTTTGACTATCTTAGATATTTCATGTAAGTGGAATCATGCAGCCTTCGTCTTGTGATTGGCTTATTTCACTCAGAACAATGTTCTCAAGGTTCATCCATGTTCTAACATATGACAGGTTTCCCTTCCTTTTTAAGGCTGAATAACATTCCATTGTATGTATGTACGTAGCTACTTTTCTTTATTCATTCAGTCACTGATGGACACTGAGGTGGCTTCCACATCTTGGCTATTGTGTATAATGCTGCAATAAACATGGGTGTGAAAATGTCTCTTTAAGATCCTGTTTTTATTTTTTTAAGATATGTACCAGGAGTGGGATTGCTAGATCATATGGCAGTTCTATTTTTTATTTTGTGAAGAACCTTCAGACTTTCCCCCACAGTGACTGCACCATTTTACAATCCCTCCAATAGCGATTCCAGGGTTCAAGGATCCCAATTTCTCCACATCTTCACCAACACTTGTTATTTTCTGGATTTTTTTTATTTTTATGGTAGTCAACCTAATGGGTGTGAGGTGATATGTCATTGTGTTTTTTATTTTCATTTCCCTGTTCATTAGTGTAGGTAAACATCTTTTCATATACGTATTGGCCATTTGTATGTCTTCTTTGGAGAAATGTCTGTTCAAATCCTTTGCCTATTTTCTAACTGGGTAACTTTTTGTTGTTATTGCATTATAAGAATACTGGATAGTCTGGCTATTAACCCATTATCAGGTATATGGTTTGCAAATATTTTCTCCCATTTTAGTAAGTTGCCTTTTCACTGTTGAGGATTTCATTTGCTGTGACTTTTTGATAAGTTTCTGATCATTAAAAAATTTAACAATTTAAGTTCTTTTGGTAAGACCAATAATAAAATCACTGAGCACACTGTCCCTTTTACCTGGACTCCCAAGCTACTTCCAGACTATGACACCATGTGGCAGTGTTCCCCAAGATATTGTTTACAGGCCATTTGCATGGGAACCTTTTGGAGTGTCAACATGTCGGTTCCTGGGCCCCATCCCTTACCTGCTGAACCAGAATCTCTGGGAACAGGTCTGAGAACCTGCATTTGTAACCGGCTTTGCAAGAGATTCTTTTTCTGTTTTATATATATATATATATTTGTCCTTTTTTTGTTAATCCTTACCCAAGGATACTTTTCAATTGATTTTTAGAGAGAGTGAAAAGGAGGGGGAGAGACAGAGAGAGAGAAACATCAAAGTGAGAGAGATACATCAAGACCCAACCAGGGCCAGGGATTGAACCTGCAACCAAGGTACCTGCTCTTGACCAGAATCAAACCCAGAAAGAACCCTTCAGTCTGCCGGCTGACACTCTACCCTCTAAGCCACATATGTCAAACACAAGGCCCGCGGGCCAAATCCAGCCCACCAGGCCTTGCAATGTGGCCCGCACCGCGCTGTCATCACTGCACTCCGCTGTCAGTTTATGACATTGTCAGTTTATGACTGTTCAGTAAACCATTCGGCCTGCGATTTAGGCTGGATTTTAGATTTTGGCCCCTTCTCTGATTGAGTTCGACACCCCTATTCTAAGCCAACTCGGCTAGGACTGCAAGTGATTCATAACCATATTAAAGTCTGAGTACCACAGGTACACAAGAAAATTTCTTTTTGGAAATGGATTTTTCTTGAATAAACTGCTGGGCTATATGCAACTTGAGCAAAGGTGTCATGGGTGGCAAAATCAAGTCAACTCCACAGGATACATCTGAATGTCTCAGGACAAGGTAGCTGCAGACAGAACTTGTATCTCCTATCAGTGTTTCCCAAAGTGTGGTACGTGTACCCCCTGGGGTACGGGAAGAGTTTGGTGGGGGTACGCGTTGCACCGGAGTTTGGTGGGGATATGCACTGCACCATGCTTAGCTGCGCCTAATTCTATGTTCTCATGAGTATGAGCAGTACTCAGCGTTACAAAAATTATAGAAGGGGTACACATATGTCAAAAGTTTGGGAAACACTGGGTCTAGCCCCATACACCAAGAACAATTAAACAAACAACTTTCATATTTCCTGACAAAACCATCTCATTTTGCTCTAGCACTTACTAAACCCACAGTGTCAAAATCAATACTTAAAAAAAAATCATTACAATTCTCACCCATTCCTTCCTTCCAGTTCAGCAGTTTGGCTTATCAAACATACATTAAGCATCTAATTATTATGTGCCAGAAAACTTAACAGTCTAGATCGTCTCTGAACAATAGAAATATAATATGAGCTACATATGTAATTTTAAGTGATCTAATAGCCATGTTAAATATAATATACTTCATTTAACCTAATATTTCTAAAATATTACTTCAACTTGGTAAGCAATAAAAAATTACTGATATATTTTGCACTTGCGTTTTTATAACAAGTCTGAAATCAGGTGTGTGTTTTTACACTTACAACACAAAGCCATTGAGCCTAGTCACTTTACGTGCTCAATGACCACATGTACATAGTGGCTACTGTTTTGGACAGTTCAGACTAAACAGGAAAAACAGGCATATAAACATAATTTAAAGCCTCACCAGACTCGTGACATTTGCAAGGGGCCCATAAAAAGATCTTCATGAATCTCCAAATTTGTAAATTCTGCTATGAAAAATATCATTTCCCCTGTCAAGTACAATGAAGTCTATGATTAGCTAATACTTCAGTTCGGGATTCTGCAAATGAAGCTATTGCTTCACTTCTGCCCTGAGGCCCTTACGGAAGAAGCCCAGAATGAATGGGATCATGTCTCCGCCTTTCTAATGGCTCTTCCCAAGGCCACCTTTCCTTGGGTGATAACCCCAAAATATTTTTCCAAGTCTGCTAGGTTCACAGAATGCTAAAGCAAGCCTGCTTTTAAAAAGTTTGATGCAGCCGAAACCGGTTTGGCTCAATGGATAGAGCGTCGGTCTGTGGACTGAAGGGTCCCAGGTTCGATTCCAGTCAAGGGCATGTACATTGGTTGCGGGCACAACCCCGGTGGGGGGTGTGCAGGAGGCAGCTGGTCTATGTATCTCTCTCATCGATGTTTCTAGGTTTCTATCCCTCTCCCTTCCACTCTGTGAAAAATCAATAAAATATATATATTTTTTAAAAAGTTTGATGCATTGCTACAAGGAAGCAAAGTTAGTTTGTCCTTGGCTGCCTTAAACTCTGATACTGAATTTTCTTCCTTGGAGACAGAACCTGGGAAAGTATTTTCATTTCATCTAGGCTGCCTTCAGCAGCACTGAACATTTGTTCTGGCCCACTTATGGCGTTAGCTAATGGCGCTCTGATTATTTTTGGGTTATGAAAAGAATCTAAAATTCTTCAGCCAACCCTTACTCACGGTAAAGGTAAGATCAGTAGCTACATTTCATCATATCACTATTCTCAACCCACAGAAATATTTCAATATTTCTGAAATCACACTTCCTGTGTCCTGTTTCTTGTATAGTTTCATGTTTCAATTAATTGTCTTTCCAACATTAGCAGTAGAGATTCTCTTCCATCAGGGAGCAGTTTTTCTGTTAGCTGGAATACTAGCTGAAACTCAGTCCAGGATCCCTTTTTCTTGTATCTGTACTGAACATAAGGTGGAGTCTCTTGAATTGCAGATCTGGGCCACTGCCAAATTTGTCATTTTCCTCTCCGATTTATTCAAAATGGCTATTTTCTAACTAAAAATTGTCACCGTCTTAGAGCTCTTCAATTCTGTTGTGCACACTAGCCTCCAGGTTTCTATGGGAAGTGGACTATTTCCCACCACCACCACCACCACCCCTAACAGGAAACATACTTTTTAAGAGAACAGAACAGAGTCTTACAGTATTATTGGTATGAAGTGGTATATTTGAATAATCTCAGAGTAAAATTACTCACTCCCAAACATCAGCTTCATGGCACCACAAGTCATTGAATAAGATGCCAACATCTGTTCACATTTCAATACCCCTGAATTTAGGATATGTCCTACAATTGATATCTGGTTAACTGTTTGGCTATCGTTGTTTTGTTTTGGTTTGGTTTGGTTTTTTTTTTTTTTTTTTTTTTTTTTTTTTGTGGAACATAAAATGGTAAAAGATCCCTTGAGCAATTTTTAAAAAATATTTGATGAAATACAGAAAAATTGTTTAAAATCAATCCTCAGTAAAATTATACATCACTACACGCCACTAACTTTTGGGGCCATTTGTGTATAACCAAAAGGGAGAATCTGAAGTCAGGAAATGCCAAGTGTTACCTGATATGCAATGGCTGCCATGAACAAGGAAGGTGCTCAAGGTTAAGAGGAAGAGAGAGGAAAAGGCACAAAGATGGCTTCCTACATGGCTTTGGGGCTGAGTTTCTAAGAATCAGCAGTGGTGGCCGTGTGAAGGTTAAGCATACATGTGTGTGTGTGAGTGGTGGTATTATTCGAGGCAGAGAGAAAGCAATGAACAAATTCTTCCGACCAACCACAAGCAGATGTGCATTCCCATAACTTTAAGAAAGATGATGTGACTGGGGAGAAATAGGGGCCAATCTGTGTGGCCATTTGCAGCATTTAGATATGTTCTGTAGCCACAGGAGGGGTAGATGCTCAATGCTGTTTATTTCACATATAGGGAACACCTTCTATGCCCTGTCTAGAGTTCATCTTTGACTATCCATAACAAATGTTGGAAAGCTGTGGCATGTCTCTTAGACTTAGCTTCCAATGGCGTGATATTAACATATAATTTCCTGCTAGTTACATATTCTTGTCATTTCATAGGTTAACTTCATCTAGAAACATTGCCAGTTTTTAGCATTGTGTTTTGTCATTGGGTTTATTTCCTGGTGCAACCTTGGAATTTTGCAAGTCACATAATGTAGAGCCTAGAGGAAATTGAGACACAATCAAATGAAGCCCCTTCCTTTTCAGAATGGGGCCCTGTGGCCAGGAGAGATCACAAGGGGTCTGAGAGCACAAAACCAGCCAACTTTGAGCAGAGCTTCCATGCAAGCTGCTGATGGCTTATCCAATGAACAGAGGAAATACAAATCTGTCAGCATTTCTAGCTACTGAGTTTTAAAATAATGTTTCATTTCATCTTTTTTTCCCCCCAGAAATTTATATCTAGTCACTTTTCCTTATGTCAACAATGAATTTTTTAAAATTTCCCGTGTGTTCAAGTATAAATGTTAAAACAGTTTCAGTAGAAACAACCCTCTAGGTATAGTTAGCTATACTTATTTTTTTAAAATATTGATTCATCAGATTATTCACACAGTTGAAAAAAAGATCCCTATGGAAGATGAGAAGTTAAATTATCTTCCATCCTTTCAAAAGCTAAGCATTAAAGTTATGTAATATTAACTAGCTTTTATGTTTTTCCCATCTCTCAAATATCACCTAGCCTTTCCCTTCAGATTTTGTTAAGGGTATGATTACTTGAGTATTCCATATAACTTTAAAGGGATTCTGTTTCTCATTGAGTTTTGTCTTCTACAGTTAATTTTTGACATTTCATAAATTCACAAGCAAAAATGAAGCATGATTATGCTTTAATTTTGTGAATCATACTTTAATTCTATGAGTCAGCAAATCTTACAAGAAGAAAACAGAATTCTAACCTATTCAAGGCAGCTAAAAGATGGATGAGTTTTTATTGAGACCCTACACATGTAGGGTCATTTTAAAGGATCATTTTATTTACATTTTGAAACAGCTCAGGTATTATATTGGCATTAATTCAGCTTAATGATGCCCTAAATCTATTAAAATATTATCCCCAAAGTAAATATTTGTAATACCAATATAACTTATCTCCTTATATGCTGTTCAATGTAAAGTAAAAGCCAGTAAACCCATGGCCATGTCACAAACTTCTGCCTCCTCTAAGGCACTCCACCCATCTGGCCTTTGCTTATCTGAAACAGAATAGAGTAGGCTAGCTGACATCTCTAATGCCCTCAGTCACAAAAACTACAACACTATTTTTAAATTACTTGTAGAGACATGTATATAGAAGAGAAAGTTTAGAGATGATGAGCACATCTTTTTCTAAAGATGAGGAGATTGAGATTCCAAAAATGGAGCAAATGCATCCAAGACCAGGTTAAAGATCAAGTTCAGAGGAGTCTCGACCTCTATTCTAAGGGATGTTTCTCAAAGGAAAATTATCAAACATAACATCTCATATTCTAATAACCTAAAACAAAATAGCCAAGATAGCCTCTAAAAGGTTTTCCTCCTTAACATTAAAATTAAAAATACTATGTCCCCACAAACAAATTGAAAACAAAATAAACCATATACAACTCACAAGGGGCACAGTCTACATTTCGCTTGCCCTTCTTTCTCCTATTGAAAGCCCTGCTTGCAAAGGGTGTTCAAGTGTTAATGCTGTGGGACAACAAAAATCTTGGCAACAATATCAAAGAAGCCGTCATGTGAAAATAAGAAATCTCCAAGACATTTACAAGAACAAGTGACATTAAATGGATTAGAAGACTGGAAATACAAAAAGAACAAATAGGCTATTTTTTTGCTAAAGAAAATATTATTAAAAAAAAACACACAAGACAAAACTTGGTCAATGGGGGAAAAATGGAGACATATGTACTACTATTTGTAATACTTTAAACAATGAAGTAAAATTTTAAAAAAAAACTTTAAAATCTCGCTGTGTAAATTATATTAACTTTTAATTGTATGTAGGTTGGTTTACATAACTTTCAAATGTCCATCAGAATTTAGCATATGGATTTTAATCTCTAGTACATATGGTGGTTTTTTCTTTAAAAGCTTAACCTCAAAAGTTGACAAATCAAGGAATATCCTACTTAGGTCTCAATCAACTTCAAAAGTATACAATGGAGTAAAGATAGTCTATACAATAAATGGTGTTGGGAAAATTGGATATATACATGCAAAGAAAATGAAACTAGACCACTGTCTTACACTTTGCACAAGAATAAAGTCAAAATGAATTAAAGATTTAAATATTACTCAAAATCCTATAAGAAAACATAAGCATTTAAATCTCAGACATATCTCGTAGAAATATTTTTTCTGATATTATCTCCTCAGGCAAGGGAAACAAAGGAAAAAAATAAACAAATGGGACTACATCAAACAATTTTTTTTTTTTGCACAGAAAAGGAAACCATCAACAAAATGAAAAGGGAACCCAGCGAATGAGAGAACATATTCATAAATGATATATTTGATAAGAGGTTAATATCCAAAATTTATAGAGAATTTATAAAACTCAACACCAAAAAAGCAAACAATCCAATTAAAAAATGGGCAAGGGACCTGAATAGACACTTCTCCAAAGAGGACATACAGACAGTCGATAGATATTAAAAAAGATGCACAATATCACTAAGCATCAGAGAAATGCAAATTAAAACCACAATGAGATATCATATCACACCAGTCAGAATAGCTATGACCAATAAAATCAATAAACAACAAGCTCTAAGGATGTGGAGAAAAGGGAACCCTCATGCACTGTTGGTAGGAATGCAGATTGGTGTAGTTATTATGGAATGCAGTATGGAGGTACCTCAAAAATTTAAAAATGGAACTACCTTATGACCCACTGATTCTACCTGTGGGAATATATCCAAAGAAACCCTAAACACTAATTCAAAAGAATGTATGCACGCTATGTTCACTGCATTATTTAGAATAACCAAGATTTGGAAGCAGCTTAATTAAGTGCCCATCAGTGGAAAAGTGGATAAAAAGTTGTGGTACATTTACACAAAGGAAATCCTAACCTTTTGGAGCAGCATGAATGGACATGGAGAGCAACCATGCTAAGTGAAATAAGCCAGTCAGAGAAAGACAACTACCATATGATTTCACTTATACATGGAATCTAATTAACAAAATAAATTAACAAACAAAATAGAAATAGACTCATAGATAAAGAGAACAGAGTGACAGCTGTTAGAGGGGCAAGGGTTTGAGGGTTTGGTGGAAAAAAGTGAAGGGATCAAGCACAAAAACTAAAACAAAAAACTCAAAGGTAGACAACAGTATGGGAAAGAGGTGTGGGGGAGGTAGCTGGGGGGGGGGTAGGGGGTAAAGGGAGAATAAATGATGGTAGAAGGAGTCTTCACTTATGGTAATGAACACGCAATCCAATATAAAGATATAATGTATTATAGAATTGAAACCCATATAATTTTATTCAACAATGTCACCCCAATAAATTGAATAAAAATACATATATATACCTACAAATGCAAAATATATACATATATTATATTGCATGTATTTTATATGCAAATATATAGACATAAATGGATAGTTACCAATATTACAGACATGATGGGGGGGAAATTGTGTGAATACAGTGACCACAACTCCATGAAATTACACATTAGCATAATGTCAGCAATCAGGATAATTATAGAGACACTTGTTTACAACGTTCTTTTTCCTTTTCTTGATTTTTTACAAGGTTCTTTTTCTTTAGAGTTAAATTCATAATGTAACATCTTAAAGAAATGATCAAATAAATATTATGCCTCCACAGGATCACTCAAAGCTTGGAGGGAATTTATAGATCATTTAATCTAATCTCCTGTTTTCACAGAAGAGGGACTTAGAGAGCCAGGACTGAAGAAAATTTCCCAAGGCACCTAGGATGCCTTTTTCTCCTGTATTAAATTACTGGAGAACACAGACAACAACATGTGCTTTATCAAATGTCTACGCTGTACACATGTCCTGCAAACAAACCACCAGGGCTCCTTGCTCTGGAAATGGCATGGGTTCAAGGACTTGCCTTGGTAAAGCTGTGGTCACTAAATCATGTTTGAGCTTTGGCTGACTTGAGAGCAAGTTATGAGGGCAGCCCAGACAGGGGAGGGAGAGCAAAGAGAAGGCCTTAAAATAACAGTCAGCGGCAAAGGGAAGCAGCCGGCAAGAGAAAGCACTATCAAGAGAAAGCACTGCATTTTCGTGCACCCCGGCTCAGCCACCTACACCTATCTATACTGGGTCATCAGTTGGTGTTATGTGAGAACTCATAAAAGATCCCTTTTCCAAATTCTCTCTATTTTCTTAGGCAAGAACCTTACAGGATTTAATAGCAGCAATGCCTGGAGTGAAGACAGGGCCATCCATCTGGCATATACCTGGCGAGGCAGGGAGAATAAGTCGAGAGGATCTCAAAGGCAAAGGTGCAGAGCTCCAGGTCAGGAGTGCATAGAGAAGCAGGAAGCAGGAAGGGGGAGTGGTCTGGCACCAATGCAAAGTTTACTCATTTCACAATGATGCCCAGGCTGCCTATGGCAACAATGAGGAATGAGCATTAGCTGCAAGGACACTCAACCCCTGGCCTTCAGGGAGCAGCAGGGGGAAGGTAACTCCCCAGGGTGCTGATGACCAGGCTCCCTCCTCATGCGGCTGCAGGGAATTCTGGCCCTGGGCATTGCACTGGCACCTCCCCCCACAGCTTCCACCCCTCATGTACCACTGCTAACTTCTTTGGAACTTTCTAGCACCCTGATTATAACCTCTGCTGTTCACTTCTTTCCCGCCTGAAGGGATGGATCTCACCCGCTTGACCCTTCCCACCTTAGTCCATTTATTATCCCTTCTCTTTCAAGTTAATTAAACCCTCTTTCTGCCCTCAATCCATATTCTTCAACCTCTTACTTCCTCCAGTTACCATCTTCTTCCTTCACTTTGCAGAATTCTAAGCCCACCATACCAGAGAGTTTCTCACCATGAGCCCAACTCAGGTGCTCATTTCTCTTGATCTGCGACTCAAGAAATACTATCTCTACTTTTGCTATATTTTCGATTTTCTTTGTTAGTTCCTCTTCCTCTATACTCACATCTCAAATATCAGAAATTGATAAGGTCCCAATCTTGGTTCTCTTCCATTACACTTGCTCTCTCTAGGTGATTTGTTCCGTGGTGGCTTCAACCAACAGCTGTATGCTATGCCTTCCAGGATCAAACACCTCTCCAGAGATTACAACAGGGAGATGGAAAGGTGGGTCTGATGCTCTGGAGAAGAAATGTTTAAGTTTCCATCTCCTATGGCAGTGGTCGGCAAACTCATTAGTCACCAGAGCCAAATATCAACAGTACAACGATTGAAATTTCTTTTGAGAGCAAAAATTTTTAAACTTAAACTTCTTCTAACACCCTTCTTCAAAATAGACTCGCCAGGGCAGTGGTGTTTTGTGGAAGATCCACACTCAAGGGGCCAAAGAGCCGCATGTGGCTTGTGAGCTGCCGTTTGTTGACCACGGTCCTATGGCAATCTTCACCTGGATATCCCACAGGTACTTCAAACTCAGCACATCTAAAACTAAACCTTCCTTCCTCTAGTTTTACCCCCAAAGTGATCTTCCTGTGGTCCTTATGTTAATTACCAGCATGAAATCCACTGAGTGGCCCAAACTGAAAACTTAACTTCTCTCTTATCTTTCTCCAAGTTCTCTCCATTCTCTCTCTTAAAAAGCTGTTAATTACATATTTTCCTTTCTATATTAACATCCAGGACTTATTCTAGGCCTTCAGAGGCCACACTATCTCTGTATCTGCCCATTCCCATCTTTTATACCAACACTCTGAACTATTACAATTTGCAAGTCAAATTATACCACCCTCATAACCAGAGAAAATTCTAAACTTCTTAGCAAAAACCCAAGCCCTTTCACATTCTTGCCCACATTCCAAAAAATTTTACTATTTCCCATCCACAGAACTATTCCTCTGGTCATTTCAGAGTGCTGGAGCTTTCCTGAATACACAATGCCACTTGCAATGTTTCCTTACACCTGAAATGCCCTCACCCCATTCATCCAGGGGGCCAATGTATACCTTACTGCTAGACTCTCCTCAAATGTCACCTCCTCCATGAAGCCTTCCCCGACTCAACACCTGCCCAGACACCCTATCTTTGTCACCGAGAATTAACTACTCCATGCTGGTGGTATCCCTGCACTCCCATTACTCTTCTAAATGAGTTAATTACATCTGCATCTCCTGCACTAGACTGTAAGGCCCATGAAGGCAGGGACCCTCTCTGGTTCATCTTTGCCTCCTTCCACCAAGCAAAGTACCTGCAACAGCAGGCCTTAGTAAACATGTGACGGATGAAGGCGATAATTATGCACTACCATTTACAGAGCACTTCATACGTGTGTGAAGCACTTAACCCCATTATCTCATCCCTATACGGCCACCATGAAGGGGATACCACCCCTTTTGCAGTGGAGGGAGGAAAAAGGGTAAAAATGTGAAGGGATTCAGAACTACAAATCGGTGGTCACAAACAATCACGGGGATGTAAAGCACACCACAGTAAAGAGTCAATAACCTTGTAATAACCATATGCAGTCCCAGGTGGGTGCTTGAAATATCGGGGGAACACTTTTCAAAGTCTATAATTGCCTAACCACTGTGCACTACACCTGAAATTAATACAAAATAATATTGAATATAAACTGTAATTGAAAAATAAAAATAAAAAATTTTAAAGGAAGAGAAAAGCTTAGAAAGATGAAGTAGTTTGCCCAAAGTCAACTAGGAAATTCAGATCTGCTTTTGGCACCTTTTCTTTAACCACTCCTTTTTTTAACCACTCCTTTCTACTGGAGGAAAGAGGTGGCTAATGGACTCTGTTTCTATACAAACAACCTCTTCTAATCACAGGCTCAGGTCCTGGGTTAGCCCCACATCCATTACCACCAGGGTGCTCATGAACAGCAAATTCTTGCTGATGGACTCCTGGTGGCTATCAGAGTTCCAACCAATAAGGGGGGGGGGGGCACCATTTACCCCAGTGAGCTCCTTGGTCTCTGGCTCAGGATGCACTCCCCAGAAACACACAGAGAAGCCTGGATTTCCCCTAAGTACTTTCAGGTTTCCTACATTAGTGTCCAAGCTCTATTCTGGGAACAGAGAAGTGGGTGTGAGGGATGATAGTAAGTAATGGAAGAGATTTTTAATGCTCACTCTGGGAAAGTAGCTGCAATACTTCACAGTCACTCCTCGTACAAATGCTCTCACCACCTAGCAGGAGAGAACATTTCCACATTCAGTCTAGACTCTTGGGGTTAGCAATATACCTTTAGCTATATAATCAATGGGCCATCACTGAACACATACACCTCGTGTCTCCCAACCCACAGAATTGTGCTGCATTCAATTGTCTTTTTCAATCATTTTCAAATACATTAATTTTATGTGTTTTCTGTTGAATGCATTCTAAAATTGGCCTCTTTAATTTCCCTAATTCTAATGACAATATCAGTCACCTATTTTCCACTAGAAACTCTACCACCACCAGGATTATTCAGCATGTAAGTGAAATCACTCCTTTGCTTACCCTGGTGAATATATTTAATCCTCTCAAATCACAGATGATTTGAGCTTGCCCAAGGTCACTAACTAATAAGATTTACACACGCACACTGGACTCCAGACATGAGGACTTCTTTACAAGTATTCTCCCACCTGTATTCTCTCCCTTTGTACCCCTGCATACTGCATTGGGAAGTCTTTCTCTCCATTCCCAACCCTTTTCACCTGCCAAATTCCTATTGGTCCTTTAAAACTCAGCTCAAGGGTCCCCTCTTCCATGAACCTTCTCAGGTTTTCTCTGCTCTCTCCCAAATCTGGGAGGGGTGCCTCTGGCATGGGCTCCACCCCTCTCTGTTTTTGTTGAAATGTAACTATCAGCTGCCTTGTCCATTGCCAGGCTCTAGGATCCTCTGGAGCAGGGTAGGGTCTGATCTTGTCTTGGGATCCCCAGTATCAATCCAGTGCATGGCACATGGCATAGACACAACAAATACTTGCTGAAATGTGCGTGGTTACCCTGCTCCTCTGATTTGGCCAAAGGCCTGGTGAATGATGTCATATGACTTAGCAGGAGAGATTTCTCACCCGGAGCAAACGCCATTTACCCAGTTTTCCCTGAACTCATTCTCTCACTAGGCTTACACTGGGACACGTAGTTACCATTAGTTGAGGAGCTAACACTTCACAGACATTAGATGTCTGCTTCGTGCACATTACGCTTATCCTGACAAAACTGTTAGTAGACATAATCTTTATTTTCTGAGTCAAGTTCAAAATCGATTTTCCTACGTAACTTGTCTATAGTCGCCTAGAAGTAAGGTTTTGTGATAAAGGCATGTATTAATTGCCCTATGATGTACAATCATTTCTGTCCTGGAGAGAGTCATTAATATGTAAAATTACTTACACACATAGAGTGTATATACTTGGATGTTGGAGTAGTGAAAGCATGGCCAACTAGGAATCATAAAGGTTCAAGGTGCTTCTACCACACTCATTATCCAGGGCATTTTACGCAGGTTGGCTTAATTTTTATCAGGTAGATAGGGATTATAATACCTACTTACATAAAAAGGGGCTGACTATGCAGCTTTCTCAAAAAAAGAGGGCCTTGAACCATTTTAGAACCCTATGTTAGATAAAGAGCTTGGCATACTGTTTCTCAAAGAGTGTGGAAGGACCCTGCACATCAAAGCCACCTGAGGTGCTAACAGGAGGAGATGGGAGAAGCCACCTGGGAATCCACATTAACAAGCTCCAAATGATTCTACTGGACAGAAACGTTTTATAAATGCCACGTTACAGCAATGCTTCTCAAACTTTAATGCACTAGTACCACGGTCAGCAAACTGCAGCTCATGAGCCACATGCGGCTCTTTGGCCCCTTGAGTGTGGCTCTTCCACAAAATACCATGGCCTGGGCGAGTCTATTTTGAAGAAATGGCGTTAGAAGAAGTTTAAGTTGAAAAAATTTGGCTCTCAAAAGAAATTTCAATTGTTGTACTGTTGATATTTGGCTCTGGTGACTAATGAGTTTGCCAACCACTGCACTAGTACATGTGAGTCATTTTGGGGATCTTGTTAAAATGCAGATTCAAATCCAGTGAGCCTGGTGGGCAACTTGAGATTCTGCACCTCCAACAAGCTTCAAGGGGAAGCCAGTGTTGCTGGTCTATGAATCACATCTGAGAAGCAGGGGTTTGAAAGATCTATCTGCACTGGAATAAATTAGCATTGCTTTGTTTCAGATTGTACACCCAACTTCAGAAGTACTCCAGAAAGCCCAAACTCTTGGCATCAATACAAAAATCACCTGAATTACTGACAACCAAACTGAACAGCTTCCCTCTTGCGAAAGGAAAAGCAGTAGCATCCTTTTCAGATACAGATAGCACATATGTTTTGTATGAGAAAAAACAATTCATTGCAACTTCTTGAGTCCTATTTACTGTGCAAAGCATCTACCTAATAAAAGAGTAGCATGCTAATCGCCTGTACCTTTGCAATGCCCACCAGCCAATCAGGAGCAAGCAAATTAACCCAACAAAGATGGCAGGTTAATTTGCATACACAAGCACCTAGTGGCCAGGGGGTGGGATGCTTGGTTGTCACCATGGCAACAACTGCAGGCATTCCTCACCACCCCAGCTGCTCCTGGCCTCTGGGCAACATGGGAAGGCAGAAAGGTTGCTCTGGCCAGAGTGAAGATGGTGTCAGCAGCCAGGGGAACGAATCTTGCATGAATCTTCATTCATGCATCTGGCCACTAGTTTTCTATAAATATGAAAAGTTAATAAACAGAAACCTCATTTAGGGAACCCACACAGATGTCATTCAACAATACTACTGACCCCAACAGGAGACATAACTTCTGACAGGAACTGATACTATTTTACTACCTCAGAAAGAAGAGTCTTTCTCATCCAGTAGCAGTTCAGCCAATGGGAAACTGCCATAACTCAATCAATTAAAAGTCACTATCCTTCAAACTTTCAATTTCCTCCAATGGACTCTTCATTTACAACCATTCCTCCCAAGTCTATAAAAGAGCATTCCTCTCCTTTGTTCCTCTGGACTTAGGAGTGGTTTGCCATTAGACCTCATGCCCTGAACTGCAATTCTTGGTTGTTCCTGAATAAACCCATTTTCTAGAGAAATACCTGGCTACTGGTTAAAGGCCAACATATATTATCTCTACTCCCCACCACAATACCACAAGGTGGATATTCTTTGCTCTATAGGCAGGGAAGTGATGTAAAGAGCTTAAGTAACTTGCTCAAGGTCACATGGCTCGTTATTTTTACAGTTGGGGTACCAATCCTGCTCCATTAGGATCCAAAGCCGGTGTGCCCTCTGCACATCCTCCATGATGCTAGATATGATTGTGGTATGAAATGTGACAGCTTGGGGGTGGGAGAAATTGGGGAGGAAAGTTTTCCCTGTAGCAGTCTGCATTTAAAGCTCTGTTGAGGCAGAATCTAGACAGGAGTGGGGATGGGAGTATGGATGGGAATAAGGCTAATTGATAACCTCTGTTATTTAATGAACAAAAACCTGCAGACAGCAAACCTGTCCGTGGTTCCCATAAATCTGACAACGCAGGTGGAGTAGAGTGCACCAGTGACCAGTGCACCGATCTAAATGTTGCCACCTCCCTTCAGGCTTCTAGCTGCAAAGCTCAACTAGTAAAGAGCAAAAATTCTCTCTGATCCACCTGCATCCTCTCCTATATGAGGTTTCTGTAACCTTTAAAGTTCTTGTCAACACAGGTTGTCACTGCCATGTCATTGCACAGTGGCCACACCTCCCTGCTTCTGATAAAACTGCCTATACATGGGGAAAAAAATGCTCTGTTTAGTCAAAAAGTTTTCTTTCGGATAACAACATGTTCTGTATTTTTCACACAGTTGACGGGCAGAGAGAGAAATGCTCAGGGAAACATAAAGATGCTGAAAATTGTCATCTTCCAAAGATCTTTTAACTTTACTATAAATAATACAAATATTTATCAATGCAATGCAAAAAAAAAAAGAGAGATACATTTAGAAAGCCACATCTCTTGCAATTAAATATATATATAATATATAAATATATAAATAATAGTTCAAATGCCACTGGTTTTTAGACCATCATATATATATGATGGTCTAAAAACCAGTGGCATTTGAACTATTAAGGATTCTACACTGAGTTTGCCTCTATGGTATATACTCTACAGTGTATAGAGTCTACACGATGTTTCAAAAATAAAAACTGTAACCTAAGGAGAAACTGGTTTAAAAGTCTGATTAGAATGTGAGTGTATTTTCAAATCAAAGGTAAGAAACCGAGTCTGGAGCATTAATTTCCAACCGATAAAGCATTTCCTATTTCACTTCCCAACCCCCGGAACAGACCAGATCTCAGATCATCTAAAACTAAAAGTCAACAGAAACCAATTTGAGATTTTTTTTTTCTGACAGCCTTGACTGAAATGTTTGGACACGGACGTGTTTGCAATGAGTCATAATATATAGGGCCTTCATGGCTAATGCCCTCCTGTGTGCCTTGCTTCCTGCACCAACACGGTTCTCAAACCAGCTTCGGCTCGGCTCTGTTGGGTTTTCCAGGCCTTGATCATTTCTGTAAAGTTACCAGATCTCAGTGCCTAAGGCTGCCACCCAGCAGCGCCTTTCTCATAACTGGTGTCTTAAATGCTATCTACACAGCCTGGTTCTCTTTCTAAAGCAGGACTCTCTCCCCCCAGCCTGGCACTGAATTCCTGTCACCTGCCAAAGGGCACAGCCCTTTGAAGACCCCAAAGAAACGCTGAGGGGCCTAGAGGGAGCCCTCTCAGTGAAAAGTGAGAACGATTCGCGGGGAGTCAGTCGTTCTGGGTTGAGGCCCAGAATAAACAGGATACGTTCGCTTCTAGAGGAAGCAGGAGCTGCCATAGCCCCTGGTCAGGAAAGGAGGAGTCAGCAGCACCCAAAGGAAACCGGCGCGCCAGGGTTGGCAAGGGACCTGCCTTGCTTAGGGTCTCTCTGGTGCCAGTGGGGTCCGAGGCTGGCGACCACCTCGTTGGCAGGGCACCGAGCTCAGACCTCCCGGCACCAGTGGCCAGGAAGCGGTACCCAGCTGCTCCCTGCCACCTCCGCCAAAGATGGGTCCTGGGGTGAAGAGGGAAAAAAAAAGGCACAGGCCAGCCAGGTGAAGTGTCACCAAGTCAGCCCCGGAGGAGAGGACCTGGGGATCCCGGGGCGCGGCAGCTGGGAGGCAGGCGAGGCTCGGAGCGGGTGGGGTGCCCGCTGCGCTGGGGCGGGAGCCCGCAGCGCTCCCCTCGCTCCCCGGGGTCTGACGCGCGCTCCCCGGGCGGGCGCGCCCCCGCCGGACCTGCCCAGGCCCCGGGGAGCCGGCGGGGGAGGGGAAAGGGCTCCGGCGGTCCCCGCAGGGGGATCCGCGGCCGCAGAAGGCGACTCGCCAGCCCCCCGCCGCCCACGCAGGCAGCGCTGGCAGCCCCGGGGGGCGCCCCCACCGCCCCGCGGCCGGCCGTCCCCGCCGCAGCCCGCAGCCCGCCCGGCGCGCCCCCGCCCCGGCCCCGGAGGGCAGGTACCTCGGTGCCCCGGCCCCCGGGAGCCTCCGGGCCGAGAGCGGAGCGTCCCTCCGGCTCAGCCCTCATCCGACGTCGGCGTCAGCGGCGGGCAGGAGGGGCGGGGAGCGCGGGAGCGGCCCTTCCTGCGGCGGCGGCCGCCGGCCCTGATGGCACCCGCGGAGCCCGGCGCCGGCGCCGCAGCGCAGATCGGCGCAGCGCCGCGGCCGGGGAGCGCGCGCCGGGATGGGGCCCCGATTGGGCCCCGCCGCCGCCCCCTCCCCATCGCTCCCCTGCGGAGAGGCCCGGGGGCTGGCCCTCCCATCGGGACCCCGGGATCTGGGTGCAGGCGGGGGCCCTGGCCTCACCTCGTTTGGGGCGGGTCCGGGATCTGGGGAGTGAGCCTCCCTCTCTCTAGTCCCCGGGGTGTGACCTCGACCACCATCTCCGGGGGCATCTATCCCCCGCTGGTTTCCGCGGCCCGGGGTGACCCCGCCCCGGCCCTCCCGCAGGTGTTCCACGTGTCCACAGCGCGTGCGTCACAATGACCTGGGCGACAGGTGGGAGCCTGGGCGAGGGCTTCCCGCTGTGTCCAGGGCAGGGCGTGCTGCTTGCTTCCACTGTAGGTCTCTGTGGCTCTAGGGGACAGGAGACTTCATGACTTCCAATGCCACGACACATGACAGAGGCCTGTACCCGTGAGCCAAGTTTGGACTTCAAGGAAAAAGGCTGTGTGAAAACAAAACAAAACAAAAATAACTGTATGTATGCATATGTATATCATGTTTTCATTCCCATTTAGCCACATATCTCTTATACTTGTTATTGAGGCTGATATTCCTCCTCCTCTCTTAGCCTTTGTCATCAGGAAAGAACCAAACCCTGTTTTTAGGGTACCCTGCAGGGATCATCCGAAGAAAAAAAATGCTGAAATAGGTCTTCCCCAAATTATCTATGCTGAAAAGCAGTCTCAAGGTGCAATGACTCAATGCCTGGTTATGTTATATATCTGTTTAAAAAGTTTATTGAATAGTCATTGAATTAAGCAATTTAACAGGACGGAATGAAAGGTGGTTACTGACTAAAGATGCAAACAAATCCAAAATCCATCGCTAGCATGAATAGGCTGTTCATGCCAGGCACATGCTATGCACTTTATATTTAATCCTTGGAGCAACCTAATAGGTAAAGTTATTATTGTAGGTAAAGTTATTATTCCTGTTTTACAAGTGAAAACACAGACTGCCCAGAGTGCTATAAAGGCACTCAGCGAATAGGATATTGAATAGGAGTTTGAATCCAGGGTTGTCTGAACCAAGAATTTAGCTTCATCTCAAGATAGAAAGGTGGCTGGCCAAAATGGATAGTGAATATGTATAGGAGAAGATGCTGTCATTTTAATAGAATGGTAAGATAGTACAATTTCTGAAATGTACATAACCTTTAAAGTTGATTTTATTCTTAGGATATATTCCTATACAGATAGGTTTGAGCCTGTCTGGGTATGGCACAAAATATTGAGCTGAAGAACACCAATAAGTTTTTATGAATAAAGAAATAATATGGTCTACAAAATAGCAAATTGTTGAAAATCTGAGAATTGGGATAAGTTTTGGAAGAAAAAAACATTGCTCCTATATTTGGTTTTTATAAGAAGCATTCAAACTAACCTGTTCACAACACAAGCTAAATTATTTTCCTTTTTGTAATAAGGAAAAGAGGGGAAGGGGCAGAGGGGAATAAAAAGCAAAACCCTTCAGCCGAAACTGGTTTGGCTCAATGGATAGAGCGTCGGCTTGGGGACTGAAGGGTCCCGGGTTCAATTCCGGTCAAGGGCATGTACCTTGGTTGTGGGCATATCCCCAATAGGGGGTGTGCAAGAGGCGGCTGATTGATGACTCTCTCTCATCGATGTTTCTAACTATCTCTCTCCCTTCCTCTCTGTACAAAATCAATAAAATACATTTAAAAAAAAAAAAAAAAAAAAAAAAAAAGCAAAACCCTTCAAATGAGAAAAAAAAAAAAAGGCTTTCTTGCAAGAGGAAGATTATTAAGATATTTTATTTTAAAATATTTTATTCCAAGAGCCATTAACCTGTGTGTAACACCTATTAGGAGTTTGAAAAAATAGAAATTAGGCCCACCAGTGTGGCTCAGTTGGTTGGGCATGTTCCCACACACCGAAACGTTTGCCCGTTTGCTTCAGGTCAGGGCCCAAGCCTGGGTTTCGGGATTCATCCCTTATAGGAGGCATGCAGTAGGCTGCTGATCAATGTTTCTCTCACATTGATATTTCGCTCTCCCTTTCATTTTTTCTCTCTCTCAAAATCAATTTTAAAATATTTAAAAAGAAAAAAAAAATTATAATTTTTTAACAGAATGATTTATTTATTTATTTATTTTTATTTTTATTTTATTTATTTTTTTTTTACTTTGGGCTCAGAATGATTTTTTTTTTAAAAAAACATGGTAGGTACTCAAAAAATATTGGCTGTATATAATAATCAGTTAATTAAGATATTGAGAGAGCAAAAGATCATAAAATTTCCTGACTCTCTAATGTTCTCCTCTCCACCAGTGGTGATTTACTAGTTACTAGGAAAAAGTAGTAGAAACTCTGTTGATTAAAGATTGGCTTTGTGGTGGGTATTTATACTTGTTACAAGGGGTCCAGTGGAATGGCAGGTTGTCCGTGTGTTCACAGTATACCCACAAAATGCAGCTGCCTGGATCACAGGCATTAGGGGAAGTGGCCTACAAAGCTGATTTATATAACTTAGGACTCAGGTTTCCTTTTTATTTTTCCAAAGATCGCGGTGAAAACCTGAGCTATGAGTCTAACAACCTGCCAAGGCGGCTCCAAGTGGCTTCCAAAACCATGTCTAAAGGTGAACAGATAGACATGTGATAGAGCACTGTCTGGTCAACATTGCACTGACATTCCTTAGGCTCCCAGAGAGTTTCAGATGAAGCTTTACATGACTTTTCATCGTTATTAATGCTGTCCTAAAATTTAGGAAAATATTTGAGGAAGAAGATAGTAAGTTCATGCTTGTTCTACATAAGCCACATTGAGTACTTTTCTTCCCCTTTAAAACATTGCTCACTGACCACACTTCCATTTGTTTCTGGGTATCACGGTGTTTCATTGGTGTAGAGCAGTGGTTGGCAAACTCATTAGTCAACAGAGCCAAATATCAACAGTACAACGATTGAAATTTCTTTTGAAAGCCAAATTTTTTTAACTTAAACTTCTTCTAACGCAACTTCTTCAAAATAGACTTGCCCAGACCGTGCTATTTTATGGAAGAGCCACACTCAAGGGGTCAAAGAGCAGCATGTGGCTCGCGAGCAGCAGTTTGCCGACCACGGATGTAGAGTACCCACAAGCAGAGCGGAAACAATGTCTAAGAAAAGAATGGCTATTGAGTGATGGGGTATGAAGTTGAGAAGGAAATAATGTACATTTTCCAGAGTGGAACAGGATAACAAGAAACTTCTCCACAGAAAGAAATCCTTACATTTCAATTCAGTGGTGGTTGTTTTTTGTTGTTTGTTTGTTTGTTTTTGATGGCTTCCCAGGTTCAAGATGTGCTAAGAGGACCACCTGAATGAGGAATTCTATCAGGCTGCCATTAACAGAGACCCAGAATAGTAGTGGATTAAATAAGATAAAGGTTTATTTTATTGCTCATTTAAAAATGATTTAAAATAATAATTTTAAAAAAATTTAAAAAATGGGGTGGAGAGAGTAATTGGGAAGTAGGCAGTGCAGAACTTGTATGATCTCCCCTAAGTTATCAGGATATATCCTATTCTTCCTTTCCACCATTCTTAGCAAAGTAATATTGCTTAAGTGTAAATCCAGGCGAGGATGTGAAATAGGAACCTTCCTGCATTGCTGATGGAAATGGAAAAGATGGAAAATGGTCTGGAAGTTCCTCAAACTTGATCCCCAGTAGGGGGCATGCAGGTGGCAGCCTGTTGATGTTTCTCTCTTATCAATGTTTGTATCTCCCTCTCCTTAACTCTCTTTAAAATCAGTAAAAACATATTTTCAAAAAAAGAAAGGTAATTTAATAGAGAAATGATAGGTTTTCCAACAAATGGTGCTGGAACAACTGGACCTCCACATGCCCCAAAATATATCTAGACATAGACCTTATAACTTTTATAAGAATTAACACAAAATGGATTATAGACCTAAGTGTAAAACACAACCTATAAAACTTAGAAGATAACATAGGAGAAAAATTAGGTAATCTTGGGTTTGGTGATGATTCTTTTGATACTGCACCAAAGGCACAACCTATGAAAATAAAGGATAATGGAGCATTATTAAAAATAATTTTTTTTTTTGCTTTGCAAAAGACACTGTCAAGATAAGCCACAGACTAGGAGAAAATGTTTTCCAAAAACATCTGATAAAATACACAGAACATTTAAAATATACCAAATAAATCTTAAATCTCAACAATCAGAAAATGAACAACCCGATTAATAAAAAGGTAAAAACGGACAGACTTAAATAATAAAGATATTATTCTCTCATATACCAAGAAGTTTAGACAAAGATATTCTAGGGATAGTTGATTAGCACAACTACATGATCATGCCTTCATCAGCTCTTTTCAATTCTTTGGGTCTTTTCCTTGATGACAAGATGGCAATAGCAGTGCTGTCCAGTCAGTTTTTAAGGCCTCTGAGCATCCCAGTCAGGGAAGAAGGATGCAACTGCTTTCTTCTTGGGAGGGCCTGATTTTAGCCTCCAACAGAAGCTTCAGTTGACTTCTCCTTAGATCTTATTGGCCAAATCTCTGATGGCTTATTAACGTAAAATTACCTTGATTAATTTCCTAGCTGTCCTTAAATCAATGGATCTGTGCCAGTTTCCTGAGGTCCTGTTAGCAGAGAAAGGAGAGCCTACTGTAACACAAGCAAGGATCTGTGTCTACCACATTATAATATATTTCCATTATTCTCCTGCTACAACCATCACCACCACCACCACCCCAATTCTAAGAGCCAGCATTAGTCAGCTGCCTTCAGTACCCAGGCATGCTATGCTCTCTGTGGTTTATGGGTCATTGCACATAACTTTTGCCCTGTGCAGAGCACATACTCTTTTCTTCATGTTCTAGCATCTTGGTCTGTGTGGCTTCAACTCCTTTCTCCCTTTAGTCCTCAGCTTAAGTATCACTTCCTTTGAAGAGTCTTCTCTGATCCCCAATATCACAGCACCTTCTTGTTAGTCCCCTCTTAGAACTTATCAAGCTATGTTGTAATTTTCTATCTATTTATTTATATCCCCTACTAGACTGCAAACTCTAATGGCTTATTGATTGGGCCTTATTTCTCTAGGGGCTCACATAGAGCCTACACAGTAGATAATCAATAAATACTTGTAGAAGGGAAGCACGTTTTGGGTGCACTCAGAATCAATTTGTGTTAAAATCACTTTTAAAAGTCTCATATTGAGGCAGTATTTATTCTGCTTGTCTCACACAAGAGCTACAGATTCTAAAAGCATTTGAATTGTCTTTAAATAGTTTTTTCAAATGGGAAGAGTTCTGTTTATAGATTCATAATATAGAGAGTAAATGTAGCTAAGTGATGAACATATTTGAATATTGTAAGATTCTATCTTTCTCTGCAACTTCTTGCTACCATTTTATTAGGAAAAAGCAATAATGACACATGACAAGGCCCTTTCAATCCCTTTTGTAAGTAGGTTTAAATAAGAAATGGAGGAAGGAATGAAATGAAGGGGGAGAGAAATAATCACCAAATTTGATGAATATAATAGAGCAGCACTTAGAAATATTAGTACTTTGAAGTGAAAAATACTGATTTTATAATTTACATAAGGTAGTGAAACATTCACCCATGAAGTTCTAAGAGGGAATGTACCAGGCTCAGAGAGTTGGGGTTTCTTTGGATTTTAGACATAGTGTTGCCACTTTCGGGTTGTCATACGCTGACCTTTTTCTGGGCGACCACCCAAAAGCTGCCAGTGTGTGGAGTGGAGCCCAGCGTGAGAGAGGGCTCTGCAGCTGGCCTGCAGCTGGCCTGGCCAAGCTGAGCCTTGGCCCTTGTGAGTTGTGGATCCGGTGCTGCTGGAATCACCTGCAACCCATCCGAGGACCATCTGGAGCCTGTGACAACTCCCAACAAGACCACCACGGAGGAAACCCTTGGTGTTTGAGAGAATGCAAAGGCCCCTTTAGCAGATGACCCTTCCTTTTGATCCCTGGCTTGTGGCAAGGCTCATGTAGAAACTGAATCATCCACCATCGGCATAAGATGGCCATATTACTTGGATGCCTAACATGAAATGGCATTGTCTTAGACTTTAGCCATAAGCCAGGCTTTCGCAGCCGTGATCCATATCAAGTGCATTGAGAAGAAAGAGGAACTTCTGGAGGCTGAGCTTAGGAGAAGCCTGAAGACACAGGTGAGTGGGATGAGCAGGCACTTGCACTGCTATATTACTTTCCTTTGCCTCACGGCGAGTTTCCCATGACACGTGGATTGGGGGTGGAGTAACTTCAAGCTGCTGTACAGATGGCTTTGCATGCTTGTGCGGGCACCAGACAGATGAGAGGAAGTCCTGCTGCTTTTCAAGGTGGTCCTGAGCGACCACTGAGAAGGAAAATGCTTACAACATTACATTTTGTGCCGAAATTTCATTGTCCGCTTTGTCTGGAAGGAAACATTTTATTGTCTACTTTGCTTGAGGTCAGGATCTATGGCAACTCTTGAGCTAATTTTTTGGCACAGAGGTGCTATTCAAATCTGTAACTGAGTTAAGGCCATTGGAATCCAGCACTAAGATTGGGGCTGAAGACCCCTGTGGTGCCAGACTTTGACCCTTTCATGGCTGGATTGTGGGGAGATCAGAGAGATCTCTGAGGGAAGGGCCAGAGTGACTTGGACAATGGTGTATATACTGGGGCAAAGAGCTTGGTTGGGACAGTGGCAGTATTTTAGAAATGCTTAAGGCTGAATGAGTACATACTAGATAATTTTTCATTCTGGCCTGGCTAGATGGTGAGGGATCTGAAAGGATCAAGACTGGAGAATTGATGACAAGATGGTTTCAGGGAAGGGTGGATGGACATTACAGAATGAGCCCAGAATATGAGAACGTCAGTGTTTTATGTGAATGCACATTAAGGGGCCATCATTGCAGAAGACGTTTTAGTAACTAGGGAACAAATGATTTCTTCTCAAGGAGTCATTTTCCTTCTCCAGCTAGTCTGTTGGTTCATGGACATAACAACTATGAGGATCAGAATGGTGGTGATGCTTGGACTCAGCAGCATAAATTTTTTTTTTTTTTTTTTTTTTTTTTTTTTTTTTTTTTTTTTTTTTTTTTTTATCAAGACTGATAGCAACAGTGACCAGCAGGGTCCTTCTAGGGGACCTGTTCTACTACTCTGTAGCAGATTGATTAATTTGAGTTGGGAATGCCCCTTCCTCATGGAGGAGCAGCAGTTTATCATCATTGGAATAATTTTGTGGATTTGGATTTGCTTTCTCTGCTTACATGCCTCTAAAGCACCTCATGATTCTATACAGGGCTTCTGGTCGATGAACTCACTGCATTGCAACCCAATAGGCTACTAACTGCCTGGCCTTACTTTGTAAAATATCCAATCAACTTGCTAAGCTGGGCTCCATTGGAATGTCCACTTGGAAACTTAAGCACAACACTATCTTAAGATGTAGCACCTTGTGGTGTCAGCTTGCTATATTGTAGAACATGAGCAGAAACAGTGACCCACACATTTAATATTGTTCCACAGCCAGAATGGACTGCACCCTAGGACCTAGGGGTGAAGGCATGTCTTAGAATGACAGCTACTCGTTCACTTTCAGAAGTTTTGCTTTAACTCTTTAAAATTATTTAACTCCTTTAGCCTAAATAATTCAGTTCTCAGAAAAGAATGCCTGAAGGTTAAAAAAGTGCAGACTTTATTAAATTGATAGTTGAGACTATCACCTGTACGTGTTGGGTTCTTTGTGCAATCAGGGCGAAGACCCTTGGCAAGCTGTGGTGTTGGCTGAAAGCCAGGAGAACTTGGAACAAACAGAGAAAGAATCTATCATATATGTCAGCAGCAGTCTTGTGAATGCCTGCAAAACAGAGGGCTGTAGCTTTGCACCAATATTTCCTTGCTGAACATACTATTAATTCTCATTTCCTTTTTAAAGGAGAGGTATAACAATTAAATTTTTTTTTTCTTTCCTCTTTCTTCCAAGGAAATGTACTGTTCCCGAAGGAATGGTTGAATCCATCATGTTGTCCAAAGGCTGTAGAATATTGAGATGGGATTGTGACAGAACTGAAGAGGATCATAATAAACCAGAGGTCCTGGACTTGAAGACCAATATTTTACCTCTGTGTGCGGTGGCTGGAAATGACCGGTTGTTATGAGTATTTCCTTTGGATATCAGGGAGAAAAGGTGTGTGTGTGTGTGTGTGTGTGTGTGTGTGTGTGTGTTAAAAGTCTTCATTATATATGAGAAATTTTAGGCCTCAAGAAACTATAGATGGAAGTCCACTTACTTTTCATGTGGGAGACTGCTGGCCTACTGTGTCCCAGAAAATTCATACAACCTTTGATTGGCTTTTGTCCAGTGTTTTTTAGATAATAAAAAATGTTGTTCTTCCCTTCTTTCTTCCATCCATCCTTCTGTCCCTCCCTCCCCTCAGCTACTTATTTATTAAATATTCATTGATAATCCAGAAGACTGTGAAAGTTGGAGGCTGGGAAAAGACAACCAGAGACCTTCATTCTTCTTACTATCCAATAAATGCAGAGACATTTATTGCAACTCTGCAACTGGTGTGATTTGGTACAGTCCTGGTCAGATGTTTAGTCCAAGATTATAAAAAAATAAAACAGAACCAAAAGAAAGCATGCATTTTACTTTAATACCAGTTCTGCAGTTAATCAGAAGCATTTTAAACCTTGGATGTTTAAAGTACTAGTTATTTGAAAGCATTTGTAAGAATGCAAATATAAAATGAGTCTCTGCTGTCTGGCACAACTGTCATGTGTTTAGAGTCACACTTGTGGGTGAAGATAAGGTTTCACTTTGTCCCTTTCCACACAATTTTGAGTTTGCATTGTAAAGACCCAATTAAGTATGTCAGAAAAGTAGGCACCTTCCAGGGAAGAGGAAAGTATTAACTATTTCAGGCCACTAATAAAATATGACATTTGCTGCAGAGGTAAATTAGCAAATTACACTCATGGTGCCATAGAGAAATTAATTCCCTTTAAAAAGTTTGAATTATTTGCCTCACCCTCTTCATCCCCAGTTTTTAAAGTTATGAGTTCTAGTGAGCTTGGAAGAGCTTTATGATGTTTACTTTTCTCTCCATTATCAAAAAGGAAAGGAATTTAGTAAGGACCATAATATCATTCTTTGATCTTTGTTGATGCTATGTCATCTTACAGATTGTTTGAAAAGACTTGGAACAACTTGAAGCTCTTTGATGGAGAGATATGTAATTTTTTAAATGTTATTTTTTTCTTTGACCTTTCATCTTCCATATACTAATTATTGTAAACACAATTTAAAAATCATAAGTTGAAATTCTTTATTTAGATTTAGCTCTCCATAAGGAATTCAACAAAAAGCAAATGCCAACTCTAGATAAACCTTTCTAATGAATAGGCCAGACTATGGTGTGTGTATTTTCTTTATAAAATAAATGTCTCTTTCAGCTGTTAACCCACATTACTCCAGGATATTTCCTAATGGTTATTTTAGACATTTTCTCTTTCTGTAAATTTATTAGTATGAAACTAATTCCTTCCTGACTTCCTGTTATGTTTCCCTACTATTGCATTATTGGTATTTATTGTGTTGGTATGCTCTGTCTTTATAAATTAATTTTGCCTTTTTATTTTTAATTTTTTTCAATGCTCTTCATTTTTTTCAACTTATACTAGCACTATTATTATTATTCACACTAAATGAGATTTATTGTTTGTAAAACTTAATTAAAATTTCTTCCTTCCTCAATACATTAAAACTAATTATTGTTGGATTTTAATATTTCCTATTAGTTCAAATCAATAATGGGGAATAAAACATTCATACATTGATCTAAATGATTTTCCTCTACCTTTACAGCAACGTCTGGAACATTACTTATTTTATCATCTTTTGAATCCCTTGAATGCAAAAACATATTCTTCTATCTCTTCTATGTAAAGTTAGTTATCCTAGAGTTCTTCATATACATGTACATATATATCCCACACTGTGTTATTTGTTTTCTCTGTGACCATTCATTCAGCCAGACATTTATTGAGTACCTTTCATGGGTCAGACTCTATATTAGGTTATGTTTATTATTGTTTCTAATTGCAATTTTTAAAATTGTATTTCTAAAGCTGCTCACAAAAAGCATGTTTAAAACAAACACTTTTGTTCTGATTTGAAACTTTTCTTGAACTTTATTTTCTTGCATAGTTAATTGAACTGTAGTATGATTTTACATTTGAGAGACATGACTACTAAATAACAGTAAATCTTTTAATAACTAAAGCTACCCATTAAAATCATCTAGGTACTCATATAGTCTTTGTGTATGTATAAAGTTTCACTGAGGTCTGTAAAAAAAGGTTAGAAAACTTGATGAACTTTACTGGCAATAATTTTACTTAAAATGGGAAGTTAAACATGTGACTATAAGTTATAACTTAATATCATTTATTATGTACCAACTTGGTCAAATCAGTCATTCCGTTTAGCATAAAAAAAGTTAGCCACATGAAAAATTCTTGGCAGTCATATTAAAATTATTCCATTTACTGAATATTGACCTTCTTCAAATAAAGTTTTGTGTGTGTGTGTGTGTGTGTGTGTTTTTAATATATCTTTATTGATTTCACAGAGGAAGGGAGAGGGAGAGAGAGATAGAAACATCATTGATGAGAGAGAATCATTGATTGGCTGTCTCCTGCACTCCCCACACTGGGGATGGAACCCACAACTGGGGCATGTTCTCTGACCTGAATAGAACAATGACCTCCTCCTGATTCATAGGTTGATGCTCAACCACTGAGTCAGGCTGGCAGGGCTAAAGTTTTGTTTTTAATTCTTTATAGATTACTCTGTGAGAAAAGAATCAGGAGAAATAGGAAATAAATTGAAAATGGACACCTTGCTCAGATGAATTAATTAATTGGAAGCTATTGCTATCTGCCTGTTCTGCTCAGTTGGATTTGGCAGAACAGGAAGTATGGTATGGAGCAACTAAATGCAGTGGGCATTCCAGAACAGGTCATTTTGGCCTCTGCTGCCCTCAATGCTCACATTTTGCCTGATTGGATCCAAGTCTGGTCAGTATTTTATGACTTGTGATATTGTGATTTATGAGAAACATATATTTGGTTTTGTCCCTTTTTTGAACAGTGGTATTATAACTCCTGGAATTTTCTAATGGAGAGAGCTGTAAAAGTGACTATTGTTACGCTAATGAGGTGATTCTCAGTCCTAATCCCCAACCTCTAGGAAGGGGAGAGGGGCTGGAGGTTAGATACATCAATCTTGCAGATGTGATTAGGAAGTCTCTGTAAATAAAACGAAATGACAAGTTTCAAAGAGCTTCTGGTCTAGTGACCATGTGGAGATTTTGGGAGAGTGGACCACTTGAAATTGACCCTATGCTTCTCTTCCATGTGGCTATTCCTGAGCTATATCCTTTTATAATAAACCAGTCATCCAATAAGTAACATGTTTCTTTGAGTTCTATGAGCTCCTCTAGCCAATTAATCAAACCCAAGGAGAGGGTTATGGGAACCTCAGAAGCATCTGAATTTGCAACTTGCATCTGAATTGAAGAGGAGAGTGTCTTGTAGGACTGAGCTCCTTCAACTGTGGAATTTGATGATATCTTTGGATAAATAATATCAGCATTGAGTTAAATTGTAGGACACCCGCTGATATCCACTTGGTGATATAGGAGAACCCACTCCTCCTCCCCAATACACATATGTCAGAATTGGGCTGTTGTAAAAAACATCTAAACCAGTAGAGAATGTTTATGAGTTTATTCAAGCCAAACTAACCTCAATTGCCAGCAAGCAAAATCTCAATGTATTGAGAAAATGCTCTGGGACATAGCATTTTTACCACTTATTTTATACATCAGAGAGATGTATGGAGGGTTACATGAAATTCATTGATGGTAGATTAGGAAGGATTGAGAATGCAAAGCAGGGAGATCTCTGAGATTAGATAAAGAGCAAAATGATGAAACAAATACTTCTTTCACATTGGTGGGTACAGAATACTTAACAATTAACATGATAACAATAACAATGAAGGATTCTGTGGTCTTGTGCTCTGGTGCAGTGATTGTGTCTTGAGGCATTTGGGAAAGGGAAATTATCCTGACATTCTAAAGCTATATTATCCCTAGAGGCCTGGCGCACAAAAATTCATGCACTGGAGGGGGGTCCCTCAACCCGGCCTGCCCCCTCTCACAGTCCCGGGGGCCCTCAGGGGCAGGAGGTGACCTGGGGATCAAGGGAAGGCGATACCCCCATCACATCTCTGCTGCTTCCACTGCTGGCCATGCAAGCCTCAGCTGGCCCTAGTTACCTGAGCCGCAGACAGCCCTGGGTGGCTGGGCAGCCGACATCTGAGGCTTGCCTGTGCCTCAGGCTGACCATGGACAGCTGGGGGGCTGTGGGGACCAGGTGCTGCCATCTTGTGACTGTGGGGACTGCCATCTTTGAGGGTGTGACAGTCAATTAGCATATTCCCTCCTTATTGGCTGTGGGCACTGCCATCTTTGCGATGGTGTGAGGGTCAATTAGCATAATTCCCTCTTTATTAGATAGGATAGATGCAAAAAAACCATGGACTCAGTTAAGGTAAAGATTGACCTTTGTCCTTTGTGGAGAAAGATACTGGCCTAGGACATGACTACCCATCATGACTAGCTTGTAGTTAGGAAGTTTTAATTTTAATATGTGGTTACTTGAGGTCTCTGAGTTTGTAAGGCTTGCCATGCAGGCCTCCCCTCAGCTTGTCAGGTTTAGTATGTGGCCCTTTCTCATCCACAGGGCTCAGAACCATTTTTGACTCATATGGTTTAAAGCCTCGTTATAGGTACTCCTAAGAAATTAGTATTTGCAGGAGGGAGATATCCTCCTTAGTGGCCCAAAGAGGAACTGATATGATGCAATGTGAACTAAATCAGAAAAAAATTGGTCAATTAATGGTGGAGGCTGGAGCTGAAAGGTCAAATAGACTCAAGATCTGAAGTTTCCATTTAGATTATTGCAAGTTGGTGTTATACTGCCCAGCAGAGGAAGCCAACTGAGGTGAGGTGGGGGTTAGGAGATTGGGGCCTGGGTAAAAGAAGAATGGAGCTGATAAGCAAGAGAGGAGAGAGGAGAGAGGAGAGAGGAGAGAGGAGAGAGGAGAGAGGAGAGAGGAGAGAGGAGAGAGAGAGAGAGAGAGAGAGAGAGAGAGAGAGAGAAGAGAGAACTGTAGCTTATCACAGCTAACTTGATTTTGGCCCTTCCTGAGGGTTTGTTTTATGACTTTTCTCCCTTTTCCTCTGCTCTAATTTTAGTGACTCTATTCCATGAATTCAGGAGACCCTAAGTAGAATTTCTAAATAGAACCTCGATCATTACTTCTCTCTCATAATTGATGTTTCTATCTTTCTTTCCCTCTCCTTCTCTCTTCTCTGAAATCATATATGAAAATTGTAATCATATATAAAAATTTTATATATAAAATAAATAAAATATATGTATGTATACATATATAAATATATATATATATATATATTAAAAATATAGACTACAAAGGCAACAAACAAGATGCTGAAGTGGAGAACAGTGGGGGAACCTACCTAAACAGGGAGGTCAGGGGGGCCTTTCTGAGAACAGAAAGGCAGAGATGCTTTTATTTCATTATTTCAAATATAATTTAAATGTAAATGGCATTTAAAAATTATTTTGGTCATTTATATGTTGGATCTTCTGTTTTAATAATGTGAAAAATTATCATTAGCTTTTATTGAACATTTATAATAATAACCTATGTTATTAGTTGATTTTTTATTACAGAAACACACACTAAAAGGTCACACTTGACTCCAAAATCCTGAGATACCTAAATATCTAAACAAAATTCTAGTTCAGTTTAGCTTCCTCCACTGAACAAATATTTACAGAACACCTGCCCTGAGCCTGGTACAATGCTGGGGACACCAGATGATTCACCTGCATCGTGAGCCAGGACATAGTCCTATTTGTGCTAGATTTAAGGTTTGCCGCGCTCTGAGACACATTTTGAAACTGTAGCCGGCTCAATGGGATGAAATAAAATTCTGAGCAGTTTTTAAACATTCGATAGTCCGCGTTTTCTGATGCTTATTTCCTAAAACCCAGAGATGTTGCATAATCCACAAGAAGCCCCAGGTCTCATCACCTTTCTGCTCCGTCGGATCTCTTGCCAGTTATGCTTCTAAGGAAATCCCATCTCCTTTTTGCAGTTTAACAACTCTGCTCTAAACTAGGTCTATATATCTCCGTGGTCCCTGATGTGCCCAGGACTTAATATTTTATCTCTGAAAGTGTACCTTCTTTCTGAGATTTATTTTTCACTTGCATTTCCTACCTTTATTGTTGAAAGCATCTATGAAATTTATAGGTTCAATCTTTTTTTTCCCCTTAGGTTAGTTTTTTGCCTCTTCAGAAGATGCAGGTTATAAAGTCATGGGCAGTGGAGACTAAATCATTTTTGTTTCTAATCCAGAACCTAAAATGGTATTCCAGCTCTCTACAGACTGTTGGTATTCGTTTTTCTTAGTTTGATCCACGTGGATTTGGTTTCGTAGAATGTGAAGGGCTTGTGAACTTAAAAGCACCTAATATAAGCAACTCATCATTGAGCAGGATTAGATAAAATAAATGACTTGTGTGTGGTTATCAGTGTGAGGCTTAATGGACTTGCTCAGGAAGAATCATGGCATGGATAGCTCAACATCTCGAAGAATTCAGTCCATAATTAGAAAAAGCCACTTCTCACCAAATGGAGTTTAAAGACCGTGACAGGTGTGCTATTCTGAAAAGATACTCTAATATTTGAGCTTTTTTCCCTAGGAAATAGAAAATTTTAAATTATTGCACATAAATATTGTATATGTATATATAATATTTATATGCAAACATATTTGAGTAGGAAATGACATATATATATATATATATATATATATCCTACAAAAAATATGTTTTATGTGTTATGGAGAGACCTATATATGAATTTTTATATGTCTTATCCTGGGATATTTGATTTATTTCCCTTGACATTAGAAGTGAGCTATGTAGGTGGACTTTGAGGCAGAACAGAACAAGCAGCAAGCATTTTGACTGTTGTACCAGTTACAGAATTTTTCTTAATGAGGCCGACTTGTGCTTGGATATATTTGGATTAATTCTGAGGTTTGCTAAGTCCCCAATAAATGATTATTAGAATGAATGTATGAATGAATAAACAAATGAACTTGGAAGTAGAAAAATAAAGCTAATTCTGTGCTCTTCCTCTAAGAATACTTTATAGAAATAGACAATTTAAATTACCCTCAGAGGTTGAATCTAGTAAGGACAGGAATAAGTTTTAAGCAAAATCAGAACAACTCATCTAGGGTGTGGGTGAAGAAATGAATATACAGGGATTTATTGAGGACGTACAATTTACCCATGCTAGCTATAACCTTCCACAGATGCTACTTCTTTAAATTCCACAATAAACCCATAGACAAGACATAACTAGTCTTATTCTGCAAGAAAGTATAGATGGGCTCCAAATGTTAGGTAACTACCCAAGATTACATAGCCTAGAAGTGGCAGAACCCAGATTTAAACTTCCAACTCTATAGCTAGTGATCTTCTGATGATGGTCTTGTCTGGATTTCAATATTCTCTGAAACACAGTGGAATCCCAACTATTATAAGGTAAGTTTAAACAAGAGGAGAAATGGAAAAAAAAATTGCATTAAGATTTCATTTATAGGCTTTAGAAATACAAACTAACCTAAAAGATACAAATTCCAGAGCAATATATTTCATTTCTTTGTTTATGATTTATGTCTTCATTCAGTAAATACTGATCTGGTCCATTCATAAGCCCATGGCACTCACACTTGGCGTGGGTCTTGGGTGCCTCTCTGGTACCATGTTGCATTCTGTTTGGCTCTCCAAAGTTTGAAGAGATCCATGTTTGGAGATTCTATTAGTTCGCCCCCTGAAACCCGCATGGTGATTTGCCTCTTGATTTGCAGCAGGGGTCCTCAAACTTTTTAAAGTGGGGGCCAGATCACGGTCCCTCAGAGAGCTGGAGGGCCGGACTATATGAACTACTAATTCCTACTGTAACACCTCGGCTGCGCTCACTGCCCAAAAAACCTGGCGGGCCGGATCAGACTCCTCCGCGGGCCGCATGTGGCCTGCGGGCCGTAGTTTGAAGACCCCTATTAGGGCTTCCCAGCTTGTGAGAGAGGCTGATGTAATGGAGAGTGAAAATCTAAAGGATCCATTTCTGCTGATAAGGCCACCCACACAAGTTTTCCTGAGGCTATGGTAATCTGGAAGGCTGTCTCTCATTTATTACACACAGAATCTAGATGGCCTGGCCATATTGCAAAGATAAGCTAATGAGCATATATTACCCAGTAACAGATGCTGAACTATTTAATCTTTTTTTTTTTTTTTTTTTTTTTTTTTTTTTTTTTATATTGGAAGGTGGCCTAGGAACACCAGGTGTTAGAGACAGGTTTCCTTGTCACTTGTCTAACCAGTTTCCTGTCCAGCTAAGTGCATGAGCTAACAAGTGAAACACCTAAGCTAGATTAAAAGTTAACCCATTAACTGTAAGATAAAGTGAGTTTTGAAAATTCCAAACTGCTGTAACATACCTTTTGCTGTTATGAGTCCTTTATGAACTTCAATGGACTGGTTATATCATAATTAGTAGGTGTTAAATTCTCACTGAGACTCTCTTATGGATACTATTGATGCTGCCAATTCAAGGACCATACTTTGAGTAGCATGCATGTAAAATTAAGGGTATTATCATCCCTCAATTCATAGGAATTTAGAAAACATTCTACCATAGAAACCTAAATTAAAATGTAGTACAAGCAGAAACCTAATTTAAAATGTAGTAGAGAGGCTAGAAGTGAGAACTCTCACACATGTGTCCTCAACACATACTACTGATCTGAATAGAAAAACCTACCTTGCTTCTCTGACAGGAAGTGATCTTACTTTAACATCTCAGCAGGAGAAAGACTTCTCCTCCTTGCCCAGAAACAGCTCAGCCAATGGAAGGCTGTTATAACTCAGCCAATGAAGTCATGGGATGGATTTTCACGATACTTCAAAATTCTCATTTCCTCAATGGACTTTTCATTTACAACAGCTTTCCCCAAGTACATAAAAGCATTCCTTTTCTATGTTTCTCTGAATTTGTTCATGGTTTACCATTAGACTACATGTCCTGAATTGCGATTTTTTGTTTATCCCAAATAAGCCAATTTTTCTGGAGCAATATCTGACTGGCTATTTGTTAAACATCAATCCTATCTAATAAAGAGGGAATATGCTAATTGACTTTCATGCCATTGCAAAGATGGCGGCACCCACAGCCAATGAGAATGGAATATGCTAATTGACTGCCACTCCCTCAAAGATGGTGGTGCTCACAGCCACAAGATGGTGGCACCAAGTCCCCTCAGCCCTGCTGCTGCCTCCAGAGTTCCCCAGTCTCCTCTGCTCCCCAGCTGCCCAGGACCAGCCCAAGGCACAGGAAAGTCTCAGATGGCAGCTATCCAGTCGCCCAGGGCTGTCCAAGGCTCAGTTAACCAGGGCCAGCTGAGGCTTGTGCTGCTGGCAGTGGCAGCAGCCGAGATGTGATAGGTTTTGTCTTCCCCTGATTGCTAGGTCACCTTCTGTTTCTGAGGGCTCCCAGACTGTGAGAGAGGACAGGCCGGGCTGAGTAACCCATGCCTCCAGTGCATGAATTCATGCAGCGGGCCTCTAGTAATATATATATATATATATATATATATATATATATATATATATATATAATGTACTTGGTTTAGGACTCATGGTATGATAGCAAATCATCTATATTTTCATCTTTCCTGACCCTTTAACATTTATTCAGTAATCATTCATACCTCTGGATAAAAATTTCCCAGGCCTCATGATTTTCCTACTTAATAGATCATTAGTCTGTTTTTTAAGATCCAGGAACCAGGCTCAATTCAGCAATTAAATTTAGGGACCCAAAATATTAACCAGGTAACAGCTCTTTTCTGAGTGTTTTTTTTTTTTCCACAAATATTTTTTCTCCCTCTCTCAATCCTTTCATATTCTCAAAGTGGGTCAGATGGTTTAGAAATCATGGAAAAGGTTTTCAGAAATTTCCTTTGAAGATTTTTTTTTTTACAAGGAATGATGTTTTTATTGTCATAGTTAACATACAATATTGTATTAAAACATAATTCATTATAGAACATAATTATTCAACATTTATATACCCAACAAAGTGATCACCACAAAAAATCACCATACATAGTTTTTATGACATTATTGATATGATTGACCATATCCCCTATGCTGTACATTATATCTTGTGACTTATTTATTTCAGACAGAATATATTAAAACTGTCGAAAGTTAACGATAAATAAAGAATTCTCAAGGCAGCCAGGGAAAAAAGAGTAATCTACAAAGTAAACCCCATGAAATTATCATTAGGTTTATCAATAAGAACCTTATAGAGCAGGAGAAAGTGGAACGATATTTTAAACTTACCGAAAAAGTGAAAACACCAGCCAAGTATAATATATCCAGCAAAGTTATCCTTTAGATATAAGGAGAAATAGTCTTCCTCACAAACAAAAACTGAGGGACTCTACTTCCACAAGAGCTGCAACAAAAAATATTGAAAGGGCCTGCTTTGACAAAAAGACTTTGTATAAAAGTTTGGCACCCCTCTTTCAAATATCCCTCTTGTTACCATCACTGTAACAGAAAGCCAGCAACCTAAGTTTAGCAAGAAGAACATACCATGAGGTAGGTGTGGTAAATTTCCCCATTTTACAAGTGAAGAAACTGAAGCACAGAGAGATTAGGTAAAAAGTGCTGGTGCGAACCTAAAAATGTTTGCTTCTGAGTTTGTAATCTTAACCACTGTGCTAGGCCTCTGGTAGAAAACTTGCAAGTATCTTAAGGCAATATCACGATGTATCCGAAAGAGAATATTAAAAAGCAAGTGGTATGTTAGACCTGCAGAGTAAAATCTTTGAATAATATTTGTTGTAGTTGATTTAGGTTTTATGGTGGTTGATAGATCCTCCCTTCCTCCAACTGATGGACAGACCTAACTCCACCTGCAGCCAGACATTCCTAAGCACTGAACCACCAATCAGCATCTGCCAAATACCCTAAGCCACTGATTCCTAAGTCCCTAGGTCCCTAATAATAGGCCTTACATAAAACCACCAATCAGCGTGTGCTGAGTGCCCTAAGCCCTGTCCCCTCTCCTCCCCTTAAAAGGTGCATGAACCCTGACCCTCGCTCTCTTTCTCCAAAAGGCAGCTGGCAGTGGTACTCTTCTCTTCATTAAAGCCTGTGTCCTGGCATCCCGGTCTCCGGCCCACTCTGTTTCATCTTTCAGTGGTTTTAAAAGATACATTCTTAAATTGCATTTCCTAAAGTGTGTCCCTTGAAACATTCCATCATTTCTTCCGTCATTCAGCACATTTACTGCATGACACCCAGGGAATTCTGTCCCTCTTGGCGATCTGCAATCTATTACCATGTTATGGATTCTGGAAAATCCTCTAAAAAAAGTGTACTTAACTCCAAATTATTTGATGTTGGATTTTTTGTTTGTTTGACATTTTTTTGTTAACACTAATAAAATCCTGTTAAAGTTCCAAAGAATTGGCTTTCGGTAATTTTGTAATGGACCCACTGATTAACTAACAAACATGAGTGCAGATGCATGTACTGATTACATTTTTCTTCCTTTGGCTATAAAGAATATTTAGTTTGCAATCACCTTTTTCAGTAACTTAGATTTCCCAAAGAATTCTTTAAACTTAACTCAGAACTAGACCACTTTATAAGCAACACTGAAAAAAAACAAAGCAGTAATATGAGGTTTGGTGTATTGCTTTTCAACCTTGTCTGCACATCAGCAGCAACTGGGAAGCTTTAAAATATCTTATGCTCAGGCTGCAGCCTAGATAAACTAAAAAAGGATCTTTTGGGTAGGATCCAAGTATCTAGATCTAGGACTCTGATTTGACCCCCACCCCCACCCCCCCCTCCATCCCCAGAGTTTATTTGATAAATACCTAGATACTTAGGTGAATTCAAACTACTTCTGAAAAGGCTATCAAGTGATGTAACAGTAGCAGATTCAGTCTAAAATAAAATGGTTAAAACACATAAGATTTTTCTTTCTTAAAAAATGCATACTATTTAACGTTTCTACTTATGGCAATTATCTAGGATGTTCCTTATTGAGGTTTTATAATTTATGACCTTTTGTGTAAGCCCCCTTTTCTCATTTGGCTCGCATTTGTCAATTTTATATTTCCAAACTGCACCCGACTGAAAATAATGAAATTAGATCAATATAGTTATGTTAATGGATGTAATATGCAGCTCATTTGAAAGAAAATGGCAATACGCATTTTCATAAGTTCTACATTACTCAACTCACTGACCAGAAATGTGTTAATGAGATAATGCTGGTATTTTGAATGTCTGAGAGCTCTGTTGATGACACTTTAGAGATAAAAAGCTACTTAACGTGCATGAAAACTGGAATGAATGACTGCACTGAATATATTTAAATGATCTGTAATGCCCTGTTTTTAGCAGCAAATTTTATTCAAACTCATCAACTATTATTCTTAGGATTTAAATAAATCAACTATGCTTTTTTTTGCTCATCTTAGCTCACACAGTTCTTTGTCATTTTGTTTGAATAATGAGTACAATTAATTCTATTTGCCAAATAGAAAAGCAAAATTATGGAGCTATAAAAAACACAATGCCAAAATTACATGCGTTAATAACAAGCCAGGAATAAATTTCTACTTGGAGTTTTCTTTCTTCCAAATTCCTGTTGTACACACTTCTTTACTTTTCCTTTTGGCCCTTGCTCTTGTATTGTTTCTCCATTCCAGATTTCCATTTGTAGTGGGAAAAGAATACTGATGGTTTCTATAAAGTGGGGGAACTCCCAAATTATCTTTGCAATATCTTTAGAAAATAGGAATCTATTAGGTGTTTTCTCCATGAGAAGGCAGAAGTTGTAAAAATGGAAAGGAATGGAGAAGATAGGAATGTAAAATAATTGTTTATTGGAATATTTAAATGAGGGCGAGGATGAATAAGGAGTCTTGTTGGAGAGAAAATGAATTTATGTAAATGAAAGACTACTTGCTAATCTATAGAGAGAAGTCAAATGACTAACAACAAAAGTTATTAACATTTAATCTTCTTTACACCTACCGAAAAAATAGAGAGATGAAGGAATAAAGTAATCCTGGGTACAGCCATAAAGTGAAAAGTCATTTGTAAATTTCTGATAGGAACGGCCTTAGAGGGGCTACTGTTTAACTATTATCTACATGAAAAGAATACATTTACAATGGAAAGATATGTACACATATAATACCTTAATAAAAAAATAAAAAAGAATAAATTTAATTGAACTTTGATTGTCAAGTTCTTCACTACTTCCTTTCCCTTTGTGAAGTACCGTTTTAACTGATAATACCCAAGAGTGGCATTTTAAGAAGGGAAAAGATGAGCAAACACTATTGCCTGGATGCAAGCCCTGTGATACAACTGTTTTTGATATAATTCTTCCTAGTTGTAGTTTAAAAGGGCTTCATTGATCTCCCTTCCCCTTCCCTCCCCCTTTCTCTCCCTTCCCCTCCCTCCTTCCCTCCCTCCCTCTCTCCCTCCCTCCCTCTTTCCCTCCCTTCCTCCTTCTCTCCCTCCTTTTTTAAATAAAAATACATGAAACAGAGAAAGCATTAGAAAGGGAGTTTGAAGATGTTAGACTGAGTTCTAATTTCTCTGTAAATAGGTAGGAACTAACTGTTTTCAAGGACTGTGGAGGAGAAATGTGAGACTAAAATTGTATACTAACCAAGAGCATATTTGCTTAAACCAATGGTGACATCTGGTGGCTGGATATGCTAATGACGGCTTTAGATCCCTCCAAGCTGACCCAGGGCTTGGCAAAGCTTGCTTTTTAAAAATGGCCTCCTTTTCCATTTGAAAATGTTACATTGCCAGTTAGAAGTTTTATTGTTCATATTTTGTCCCTGTAATTTATTGTTTATGAGTTCTTTTTTTTAATTGTGATTAAGTAGGTGAATGAACAACATGTTTTTTAGTGAGTAATAATTTGATAATTTATTTTTTTTTAATGCAACACTATAAACAAAGCTCTAACTTCCTCTGTCTCCAGAGCTACCTCTCTGAAGCAGTGGCTGCTGCCACCATGCAGATGCTTGGATTAGTGCAGGGACATTAAACTAAGGCACATTAAAAACTTTTAAGAGTTTATTTGAGAAAAAAAAAAATCAATAGACTGTCAGATTTCAGCCAGAACAACAGTAAATATTCCTGGCGGCATTAAACAACAACTTGGATGCAAAAGGCATCCTTAAAGAAGGTGCAAAAAATACTACCTTCCCAAGATCCAAAGCCACTCCCAAAAGACAACCAAAAGAAATAAAGACAAGCCCCAGCCAGTTTGGTTCAGTGGATAGAGCATCTGCCTGCGAACCAAAAGGTCTTGGGGGTTCGATTCTGACCAAGAGCACTTACCTCTGTTGCAGGCTTTTCCCAGGCGTGGGCCCTGGTCCGGCTTGTGCAGGAGTAAACCAATCAATGTGTTTCTCTCACATGGTTGTTTCTCTCTGTCTTTCCATCTCCTTTTCATTCTCCCTAAAAATCAATAGGAAAATATTCTCTGGTAAGGACTAACAACAACAAAAACAAAGAAACAAACAAAAAATAAAAACAAACAATCCCCCTGAGTATTGGCAACAGTCAGTAGAGCCCTGGCTACCCACGGGATGCAAACCACATTTCTGTTGGGCCATATTTTGGGGCACCCAACTCCATGGATGCCAAGACAGGATCTCAGGACACAAAAGGAGATAAACAAGAAGGGAATAGCAGGCCCTGGGGGAGAAAGGATCAACAATCAATGGGGACCCAAAGCAAATTCAGGAGCACAATTCAAAGATCTAATTCTTACACATTTTATTTTATATTTTTATTTTTAAAATATATTTTATTGATTTTCCACAGAGGAAGGAAGAGGGATAGAGAGCTAGAAAAGTCAATGAGAGAGAAACATCTACCAGCTGCCTCCTGCACACCCCCAACCAGGTGTTGTGCCTGCAACCAAGGTACATGCCCTTGATTGGAATCAACCCAGGATCTTTCAGTCCACAGACCGACACTCTATCCACTGAGCCAAACTGGTTTCGGCACACATTTTATTTTATTTTATTTTTTATTTTTTTGCCTGCCAATCCGAATTTAGGAAGGAAGGGACAACGGGAAATTTTATTTTCCTCTCTCCACCAGGCAGCACAGAGACCAGCTCTGGGAAAGCTGGTGTTAGTGAGAATTCTCACCCTTAGCTGGCTTCTGCCTGTTTTCCCAGGATCCTGTCGGCAGGCCCTGAGTGAGTGGGGTGTGTCAGGGGGTCATCTTTTCACCAGGGACTGTGAGCAAGGAAAATAATAATTTCGCCTAGTCTACCCTAGAGTGAGTGCGTGGCGGAGACCCCCTTATCTCCAGGGCATCTAAACGAATAAACTTATCATCCAGGTACATTGTTCTCCACTGTGGCTTACTGTAATTCAAGATGACCTCTGGTGAGGTTAACCTGCTTTTCAGCCTTAAACCAACTGGATTCACCTGCGGCCTCAGTCCAGCTTAGGGCGAACCCTGGAGGACCTCCAATTGTCAGAATAAGTCCAGCCTGAACCCTCCCACTCACCCCCCCCCCCCCCCCCCATTTCCTGTCGGAACCAATCCCGTCCCCAGACCCAGCCCAGTTGCCAACGCCAGGTTCAAGACCCAGTCCAGACAAAGAAATGCTCCCATAAAGCCTGAAAAATCAGGACGAAAAGCCGTGGAGCTGGGGCGCAAGAGGCACGCACCCACCGCCTCCGGAGGCAGGCAGACAGCGGCGCTCAGGGCGCTCAGCAGGTACCTGGGGCTGCTCGCTCCTTCTCCTGGGGGCTGTCCGGGTCGCCCTCGGTTTATTTTTCTGACCCCAGAACTGGTAAAAAGAGAAACTGAGGCATATTAAAATGTCCAGCCATTTATTTGTGCAAAAATGGATTTGAATTGGGCAGCAGATAGAAAGAGGCCTGGAAGAGCTGTCCGAAAGGAAAGACGTAGGAGCACAGGGAAGTGTTCGTACCAGGGAAGGGCTGGGCTGGTTATGGCCAGGCCTCTTTCTCTGAGGCCAGTGGTCAGCGAACTCATTTGTCCACAGAGCCAAATAGCAACAGGACAACGATTGAAATTTCTTTTGAGAGCCGACTTTTGTAAACTTCTTCTACTTCTTCAAAATAGACTCTCCCAGGCCATGGTATTTTGTGGAAGAGCCACACTCAAGGGGCCAAAGAGCCACATGTGGCTCTCCGACCGTGGTTTGCCGACCACTGTCTTAGGGGATTTACAGGGGCCTATCAGGCAAGTAACCTAATTGGTGCTGACCAGGGATTTGCTGATTGACTGGTGTGAGTTCATTTCAGGGAAACTAGCTGTAATTTAATTTGATGACTTGGGGCTTAGCATAACCAACTCCATTTGGGGCCTGTTTTTTTTTTTTTTTTTTTAATAAGGTTTCAACTTAAAAATAACCTGTTTATTCTCTCACTTATTTAACTCCTATTCTTGTGTCAACCTTGTTCTGGGCCAGAAACAAAAGCACGGCCCTCAACGAGGGAAGCCTCTGGTTCAGAGCCTGTGGAGCAGACCGCATCCTGGCCTGGGTGTGGGCTCCTTTTTGTAAATCTGGACGGCGAAGGGCAGGTTTCAGTTCTCATTTTGTCATTATTTCCTGCTCTGTCTTTCATGGTTGTGAGGTCCTCGCTCCTGCCTTCTGAATCCCACTTCTCCTCCTCTCAGACGACTCCTTGTTTCTATACACAGATGAGCAATCACACTTTTATGGAACGTTTCCTATCTCCCCCATATTTAGTATTTATGCCTTGTGACATGGAGCATCTTGAGAGTCCCCGTGGTACAGAGTGACCAGTGCTTCCAGCTCTGTCCGTCTCCAAACTGTCTGGCTGACTCACTCCTTCCACTGTCATCCTTGAGTCTAAGCTCCCATGATCGCTGGCCTGACTATCCCTGTCTGCCTTTATTTTGTCCTCCACAGTGCAACTGGAGTGAACTTTCATAATAAATCAGTCAGATAGTTTGTCCTGGCTCTGCTCTATCCAAGCATCTGGGACGATGTTATGAAATCTCTGTGGGCCTCGGTTTCCTTATCTGTAAAATAGGGATGGTAACGGCGCCTCTCTCATAGGCTTGTTAAATGAGTAAATGAGTGCATATCTGTAAAGCACTTGGGGCAGTCCAAGGGCATAGTCAGCACTGTGTTTGAGCTTTCCATGTGCAATCACTAAAACTCCCTTTCCTTCTCATTACACTGAAACTCCAGGCTCCTCACCTTGAGTCTCCAAGGCTCTACATTGTGTTGTGTCCTGCCTCTGTCTTCAAACTGACTGCTTAAGACTGCTCTTCTTGCTCTTGACTCGGCCACATTGGCCTTGCCTCCAGCCTTTCCGTCTTAGAACCTGATCGGTCAAACCCTATCACACTCTTCCTCTGGACCTTTGCTTAGTGCTCTCCTCACCAATTCAGGTCTCTGTTAAAACATCTCTTCTGAGGAGCCTTTCCTGAGCACCTTATCCCTCACCTCTGTCCCAGTTGTATTCTATTCCTTTAACTCTCTTGTTGTTTTTTTTCCTTAACAGTTGTCATAACCTGCAATTATCTTATATTTTGAGTTATTTGCTTATTTTCTATCTCCCCTACTTCTATGATATGACGTACTCTTCTGCTTAGTTTACCTTTGTATCCTGAGGCTATAGAATAATACTTGGCATCTAGTAGATGTTCCATAAATATTTGTTGAATATATTGCAAAGCCATTTCATCCTTCTTGGCTAATAAAATATATCATGTAATTTAATTTTCTTGAATTAACTATAAGCACTTAGCTGGAATTAAGCAATTGCCAAACATAATTATTGTACAAGGAATTGTTTTAACTTCTCATAGATGCATTTTTCAAGATTTTTTTTTTACATTCAAGTGAATGTTTGTCAAAGGCCTTTCTTCTTTACTTCTCTAGTTGTAGTACTTCCATTCAGCCAGCTTTTCAGTGGTTCTGGATGATGGTTGTTCTGTATTTCAGTTGAGGCGGTGAGTACAAGCGTTTACCTAAGCTACCATCTTCCTGTGTCTCTTACATTTTTCAGGATTTTAAAATGTATTTTCAGTGCCCTGAGTTATTTAAATAGGTCTGCAGTGTAATTTTTTTCAGTCAATACCACTTTTATTAAAGTATTAGGTAGCCAGAACCGGTTTGGCTCAGTGGATAGAGCGTAGGCCTGCAGACTGAAAGGTCCCAGGTTCGATTCTGGTCAAGGGGATGTACCTTGGTTGTGGGCACATCCCCAGTAGGGGGTGTGCAAGAGGCAGCTGATTGATGATTCTCTCTCATCGCTGTTTCTAACTCTCTATCCCTTTCTCTTCCTCTCTGTAAAAAATCAATAAAATATATTTTTTTAAAAAGTATTATGTAAAAATGCTATCTCTAGTTTCCCCTGGCAGATGCAATTTAAAGTCTTTGGAATAGTTGAAGAAGATAAAGAATGAAATAAGGCCGGCTATTAAGATTTAGAGCCCAGTGCTTTTAGGAATGTATGTTTTGATTCATGGCCCACTTTATCTATCAGTTTGGTGAAAATAGAGTAGAGGAATGACCTACTGCAGTGTTATACACAAAATTGTAAAGGAACATGGAGGATGGAGGCACTGGACAGGGCTTTGGACAGAATAATGGTGGGATTAGTTAGGATAAATGAAAAAACTGTAATTTCTCCACCTCAAAGTCTATAGGGCAATGCTGGGATAGCCTTATGTGCATACTCAAAGACTGACTACAGTGAACCCTATATTTCTTGTGGAGGGGATTTAGTGCCTGTGAATACTCATAATCTTCTAGAATTTAGCTTGGTTCTGATACCTTGCTTCGTCCTATGGATATACTCTGCTGGCCCATATGGCCAGGCATCTGTCCAAAATGGTCCTAAAATATTGTGATATGATATGGGGCAGGCATGGGAAAGATGTCTGTGCAAAATAAGATCAAAGACAGATTACTTGGAGAGAGAAAAGTTTCTCTCATAGAATAGAGAACTTTGGGGAAAATGTGATCCTGTTGGGCATTAGTTGTGTTGCTTTTGCAGACTGAAGGGAGAATTTCCCGCCATTCCCAAGCATTTCACACTCCCTCTGGGAGTGAAGAGAAGGGGAAGGAAGGGAGATCAGACCAAGGGGACACAGGGGAGAGAGCCCTCTCTCCTCCCTTTCCTTGAGCAACATTAAGTGCAGAGGAGAAAAGCAATTTGCATTCTGTTTTCCAGGCTGGGAATTGCTAAAAGGGATGGATGGAACCCAATTGTTTCAGTAGGGGGATGGTTAAAAACCTGAGACTTGTGAGAGGAGGACAAATTTGGAGGGGGACCGATTACTAAAGGGGGAAGGGTTAAGGGGAGATAGAAGTAAGAAGTAACGCAGAAGAGGATGGGTTGGTGAAAGAAGTGCTGTCCTTGCAAGGCTTGGAGTAAAATCAGGTCTTCCTTCTTCCTAATCCACTTAGCCCACCCCTTTCCCACACACACATCCAAAGAAAAGAATGGCCCTTGGTATAAAAAGAAGGAGTAAAATAATCTAGATCTATATCTACAATGCCTGAATCCCTGATTTCCTTTTTTTCCTTCCCACCTCCCAATACACCTCTCTCCAATAGAGGGGAACCCAAGTAATGCTGGATTGGCAATTACCATCCTTTCAGTGAAGAATTGCTTAAAGATTGCCTGGGGTCGTGACTCATTGTGGCCAACTGTGCCTTGGAGGCCAGTTCCCCACAAATGAGGCCTGGTTGCAGAAACAGTAAGTGCCCTTCTCTTCTTGGGTAGTTAAGAGCAGCTCTTTCTTGAACAAAGGAGCTTCTACACAATTCCAGGTATAATCAGGAGCCCTACTAACACCCTTAGAAATCCGAGGATTTCAGTGTATCTGAAATTGAGAATAGGAAATATGCTCTGCCCTGATGCCTTTCTTCTCCTTCCTCATCTGGTGGTGGTGGTGGTGGTGGTGGTGGTGGTGGGGTGGTGGTGGTGGTGGTGTGTGTGTATGTGATAGGAACCTAATTAAATGAGCCGGTTGTAACAAGAAGAAAGCATTGCAGAAATGCAAAGGAGTCCAGTATGGCTTCTCACATGCAAAATAGAACCAAGTGCCCTTATTAAACAAACAAACAAAAAAATAAATAAAAGCAAATGATTATTCAAGAAATAGGTCAATATCTAGAGAATGACAGAAATTCCATTTACAATCATTGATGTCTGCTTCTAATATGCAAATGTGGCAAACTTGAATCCATAATAGTGGGACTTAATCTCGGCCCCTCCCTCAGTTTACTCTTGGCTCTGCCTTATCACAATCTCAGGCCCTTGAATCACCAAGAAGGGATGAAGTTCACCACTGGGTAGGAAAGGAAAGGTGGCCATCTGAAGGTTTGTTTTCAGGTAGTGTTACAATGTCCCTGCTTCCAGGTGTGGCCTCAGGTGGGTCTCATCACACCATCTTGGCATCAGGATGGCTGCATCACAGCAGCCCCATTAATAGATCATACTCTTGAAATAGAAAACAGGCACATTACCTCAGCGCAAGAGTAGTTGTTACTGGTACACCTGCTCTTGTGAATATGCCTCACTGACATCCACAGTAATTCAATCAAGTCGATTAGAACTCAGCAGTGACCTAATTCCATGGGTAGCACACAACAGCTGTTTGTTTATACCAGTTATCAGAACAGGGCTACCAAGCTGTAGCAGTGATTTAGGTGGCACTTTATAAAAAATGTAGATCAATTTAAAGGGGATTTACTGTGGTGAGTGACTCATGGTGGAATAAATGAGATCAAACTTGTAATAAATAACGTCTACAAAAGGAAGAGGATGTGACAAGAGAAAATATCTTAATTAAATATCTTAATAAAAAATATCTTAATCTTTAGAGTTACTAAAATTTGGTTAGCAACTATTTATTGAGTGCCTACTATGTACCAGGCATTGGGGGCACAGCAGTGAACAAAATGGACTTCATGGAGCTCTCATTTGTATGGGAGGGACATTAAAAACTTGAAAAATAAATATAATTTAAGTAAATGGTAAGTGCTATGAAGAAAAATAATACAAAAGGGAAAATTTCACTTCTGTCAGCAGATTCTGATAGTTTTACTTTTCAAATATATTCAGAACCCAACTACTTTTGCCATTTCCACTGCTTGGGCCAAGCCACCAATATGTGTAAGGCAGAGAATAATGTATAATAGTAGTCTCCAGATTGGATACCCTGTCTTAACTTGAACCCTTTCAGTTTATTTTTGTTGTTGTTTGTTTTTTGTTAACCCTCACCTGAGGATATTTTTCCATTTGATTTTAGAGAGTGGAAAGGAGAGGGAGAGACACATAGAGAGAAACATCGATGTGAGAGAGACACATTCATTGGTTGCCTCTGCATTCACTCCCTGACCAGGGCTAGGGACTGAGCCTGCAACCAAGGTACATGACCTTGACTGGAATTGAACCCTGGACCCTTCAGTGTGCAGGCTAACTCTTTACTGAACAAAACCGGCTAGGGCTTTCAGTTTATTTATGTTTTTGAAATATATTTTTATTTATTTCAGAGAGAGAGAGAGAGAGAGAGAGAGAGAGAGAGAGAGAGAGAGAAACATTGATGATGAGAGAGAATCATTGATTGGTTACCTCCTGTGTGCCCCATACTGGGCATCGAGTCCACAACCCAGGCATGTGCCCTTGACTGAAATAAAACCTGGGATCCTTCAGTCCACAGGTCTAACCTCTTCCTCTAATCTGCTGGTACTCCCCACTGGAACCTTCTGGAAGACAGTGGGCAAGGTGGCCAGCTGTTGAGGCCCATGGAAGTTAGCTTTATGTGTCTAACACAGAGGAAAACAATACTCTTTTCAACTCCCAGACAAGGAAAGATGAAAAGATCAACAAGATGCAATTTGTAAACTTAGAGCAGAACTGCAAAGAAGACTTAAGGGGTTTCTCTGTGTGAGTTTGTGTTTGCTACCCCGGCTTCTTCCACCTGCTTTGGTTTTCTGTGGATGAGTCACATGTTGATTTAAGATGTGTTGAGCATTCAGGACTGTTTGCAAACAAGACTTTCTTCTTGTGCCTACACTGTCATCCTCACTCAACAGGCTTATTAGGTGCTGAGAACTATGCTAGAAGCTATGGGAAAGACAGGCTAAGAGGGAAACTTGGCCCTCATCTTGCAAGAATTGTTAGAGTAGTTAAGAAGGTAGTACAAACTCATGAGAGGGAGCAATTCAAGATGTTGCATAATTGTACATGTGGCAGGAGTTCCAAAGAAGGTCCTCATTGAGGGCCTGGTGCAGAGGGAAGGTTCTTGGAGGGGATAGTGCAGGTGAGTGAGGAAGAAAGGAGAGCATGTTACAAATCACATAAGCAAATAGGTGATATTTGGGCTCCAGTGGCCACCGGCCAGAACAAATATTGCCCAGTAAGCAAGATGGAGTCAGACTGAGAGTTAGAGGATTTCAAATCTGGTTTAGGAAAAAGTGTAAATTGTCAGGAAATGAGACAAGTTTACTCTTTCATTTCTTGCCATTCTAAATATGGAAGAGATAAGTACAATTGCTAATGTTGACTTTCTTGATTAACATAGTCTCTTTAAATGTAACCTAGTAAATCCAATAATTTTTTGTCAGTTTTTCTAACTGCTGAATTGCAAAAAGATGCAACTTAGGATATTGAGATAATGAGATTGTTGGATTTATTTCTGTAAAATATAATTCCTACTTTTTTTGTGTTTTTAGGTGTCTGTAGTGAATTTTTAGTGCCCTTACTTAGCACTTCCTTAATTTCATCTTGGCTGAATTCAAGCTGCTTCTTCATGCATCTGTATCATTTATCAAATCTAGCAACCTGTGCTGTGAGGAAGGATTGAAGGTTACAAACTGGGGACTGACCACAGCACAATCTTTAATAAATGCAGAAGGTGGAAAGAAAATCACATTTGTTTAGAACCTTCTACCTACCAAGTCCTTATAGATGTATGATCATACTAATATCCATAGCAACCTAGATGGAGGGTTAATATCATCCCCATTTTATAATCTGAGGAAACTAAGGCTCAGAGAGAGTAATTTAGCTAAAGTAAGACAGCTTATAAAGAGATAGAGCTGGGGTTTGAACCAAGTATCATACAGCTCTTTATCCCAAACCTCACTATCTTTATTTTAACACTAGTGTCCCAGTGCACAGATTCGTGCACATTGAAAGGAAATGAGAAGAAATATTTTAATATTGCTATTCGCCCTTTATAATAGAAGTGTCAACCAAATTCATCATTGACAATGACAGAGTGAAACACGTGTGCAATTGGCACCAGCAAGAGCTTAATATGTACAGCACATGTACAAGTCAACTTAACCATATATATATATGTATGTGTGTATATATATATATATATATATAACTTGCTTAATTAGACCTGCTTTCTGATTTAGCTAAACTTTTTCTAACCCAGTGAAGCACACAACTTCTCTTTCAGGTAATTGTCAACAACACAGCAATAAATATCAACATGAAGCAGATTATTATTGTAGATCATGCAGGGAGAACAAAAGGGTAAATATTTAACTGCAGCAGTGTTTGACTATATTCCACACAGTGAGAAAACAAGTCATTTTCAAGTTCATCATTTCTTTTATTAAGTCAGGTCAATTTTCTAAACTTTCTACATCTCCATATTTTTTAGCTAATGAAAAGATCCTACCAAGTCTCCTATCTATCTACTCCAGGACTTCTGTGAGGATCAAATGAGATGAGGCACATGAAAATGCTTCACGAACATTAGTATAAAATGTTTGCACCTGGCTATAAAGTAACTCATGTTCCTGGACTGATGAAACTTCAAGGAGAAGCTAGTTGCTAGGGAGAGGAAGCTGGGCATTGCTATGTGACATTATTACCCGGTGCCCAGAGTGACTGTTTCCAGGCTGGGCTGGGCTGTGGGTTGTATTTTGCACCATGGGGTCTTGGCAGCATTGGCTGTGATTTGGGTTTTGCTCTGGGGTGGTGTCCCATTTGGAGGAAGCCAAGTGTTGGTTTGTCAGCATCAGGTCTGTGCTGCCATATATTTTTAAATGGCCAGTGCGTATCATGGCAGCTCCTGCATTGAGCCTCTGTCCCCTGGTGGTCAGTGAGCATAATAACTACCATTTGGACAGAAACTTAGCCTTTTTTTTATAGAGAGGAAGAGAGAGGAACAGAGAGTTAGAAACATCGATGAGAGAGAAACATCAATCAGCTGCCTCCTACACACCCCGTACTGGGAATGTGCCTGCAACCAAGGTACGTGCCCTTGACCGGAATTGAACTTGGGATCTTTCAGTCCACAGGTCAACACTCTATGTCCACTGAGCCAAACTGGTTAGGGCTGCCTTCCACTTTTAATCTCTTTGAAAAATGCTCTATTTCTTTAGGAAGCATTATCTTTTTAAAAATGTCTCAAAAGAAAGAAAAAAGATAAAATCCATCCTTTGCTGCTCATAGAGCTGAAGGATCAGCCATCAACTTAAATGTTCACATGAAAGTGGCTGAAGGCCTCCTGGAGTCTCAGATTCCATCATCCATTTGGCTTCAGTTGAGTCAGAGACACCTGAGTGCTGGAAAGGCAGCTTTTCTCTGTTTTTGCTTTCTAAGAGTCCAGGACTTAGTGCATTCTTAATTTGCTGTTATGGAAACATAGTTTTCAACTACATAAGCATTTCCCATAAGTGGTGTTTTTGCAATGTGATTTGAGGCAGCATTTTATGGAAATTGAATATTTCCAATAAAACTTACCTGTTTTAAAGTGAGAACCTGTTTGGGTTAGGTTATTACTAATCCACATGACATAAATATTTAGATGAACTGCCATAGCTAATATTTCCCAAGTCAGAGTCAAGCTAGAGACTGTCTATCCTCTTTTTGACTAGAACCTACACTTTGTACCAAAATATTGGAAATGAACCTTTAATCAATAATTATCAATATAATATAAAGTAGCACATCTTGAATGCAGAAAAAATGCTTTCAGGCCAGAGGAAAAATTTTAACAAAATCAAACTATCAGATATGAGAAGAAATAAGTAACACCAGTAACAGCAGCAACCACAAAAGCCTCAGACAAACACCCATGTACATACTTGTGAGAATATCTCTTTTCCTTCCCCCACAACATTAATTTAATTAAATGGGCAAAACCTTGAATGAGACTGATCTCACATATTATTGCCCAAGAAAACCCCCTCTGTTTTACATAGTGGTGAATACACATAAATAATAGAGTAGGCCAGAGCAGAACAGAATGCATTTATATTTCTAGTTGGCTTAAAAGGGTTTATACATTTCGTGGGTGGGCTTGAAAAACAGCAAGTAATTCTCATCATCAGGCTGCTGGCCTGATACTTTATTATTACTTGAAAAATTCTAGATGTACTTTTTATTTATTCTTTATTATCAAATAAAGGTTTTCAGCAGAGAAGACAGAACTAATGTCATCAGAAGGAAGAGGGACGTGACTCTCATATGAAATAGCCTAAAATGGCAATGAAAACAATAAAAAGCATCGCTACAGCACCTCGATACTCAAACATCATTGAAATGTGGATAGGCACAACATGATGGTAAAAAAAAAAAAATCCCAAATTATAATTTCTTTGCAACAACACTATGTGCAATGTCAAAATATGACAGGTATTACTGTTTTGCTATATTGAAATACCTTGAGGAAATATGTTGGGATGTTATCTTTTTAATTGAAGCCAGATTTTTGAGATTTATAATGTATAGAGACTTCTCCTCCTCCTCCTTTTTCTTCTCCTCCTTCTCCTTCTTCATTTGCAAAATGGGACAGGGAAAGAGAGGACATCGGTAATAGTGTCAACAACAAAAAAATACATTATTCTTTAACAGATGATTGAATCAGCTCTATTTGGAGGGATAAAATAAGGGAAGAATACAAGAATTGGACACTTAAAACATGGAGGCATGGAACAGACTGACATACCTCGATGTGGGGTTGGGGGGACGAGAAGAGATAAACCAAAGAACTTATATACTTATATACATGGACATGGGCAATAAGGTAGTGAAGACCTAGGAGATATCTGTAATACTATCAACAATAAAAATATATTTAAAAAATAAAAATCAACAAAGACATTTTTAAAGGAAGAATTGTATACTTTCGCAGTGAGTAAGTAAAACAAACAACAACTTTAAGACCTGTATAAATACCAATGCTTTTTAGAATTATAAACCATTACTTCAGACACTCAGACAACTAACTAGTAGTTTCATTACTTCACACTGTCTTTCAATGTTTCTTGGCTACTGTGGACAAAGTAAAATTTGGACACACAAATGGGCTTTCTCCCATCATGACAAAATCTCCTCAACTTTCTCAAGGGATATCTTAATATGCAAAACTAGAAGAGGGGAAAGAGGCTGGAGGGACTGCTTTATAACAGGTATTGAGGATATAGAGACGATCAAGGCATGGTTCTTATCTTTAAAGGTTCCATGACTACTGTAGATGGAAAGCCAAATATGTGGGCAAGTAATTGTAAACACATTATAATATATTGGGCACAAAAGAGATTTTTACAACATAGAGACATGTGGGAAAGGGAGGGAGAAGGGATGGTGGGGATAAGGAAGGCATAGGGAGAACACCAGAAGAGGTACCTAAGGATCACCAGGATTTCACCAGCAGGGAGGAAGAGGAAGCCTTTTGAAAGGCAAGTTTGTGTGTAGACTTGGAGCTGTCTAACAGATCAGAACCACACACAGAGCACTCAGTATGATACTGGGAATGACTGGTGGGAGGGCAGGAGAAGAGGCTGACTGAGGGTGACAGGCTTACAGTTCAGATGTTGTCCTAAAGGTCAAGGGGGCTCATGTAAGGGTTCTGAATAGGAGCTTAAAGTAATTCCATTTGCTCTTTAGAAAGACTATTCTCTCTGTCCTGGTGAAAGCTGATTGGAGGCAGGAAGACTAGATGAAAGTAGGTTGATTGCCAGATACGAGGATTTGATCCAGGACTGAGTTGGGGTACAGAAAGATAACTACCACATTTCAGACTGGAGCTGTGGTGGTTTAGTTCACTAGAATAAGAAATACAGAGTTAGGAAGGCCGGTAATTGGCTGAGTTTAGGGCTTGCTGGGTTTGTGATTTGGCGTGTTACCTCAGTTGATAAATGATAGTGTAGCCCTGGCCAGCTGGCTCAGTTGCCGGAGCATCCTTGCATGCACAAAAAGGTTGTGGGTTAGATTCCCGTTCAGGGCATATACCTGGGTTTCGGGAGGTGGCTGATTTGTGTTTCTCTCTCACATCAATGTTCTTTTCTTTTTCCTCTCTTTTTTTTTTCTCTCCTAAAAATCAATTTTAAAACACCATACCTTTGGGTGAGGATAAAAAAAAAAAAAGATAGTGTTTAGGACAGGAAGAAGGAGGGAGTCATGATAGCTTGGCATTGATCTTAAAGGCAGAGGATATTCATCGAGGTCAGCTGGCAAAGTACCTCTGTGGAAGGTTTCCATCTCCTGTGGCTGAAGAAGAGGAGAATGAGCATCTTCCCCCATTTCCACTCTGTGGCCAGTGCCAACTGCCTCCACTCATATTCAAAGGATGTGGATTTAAAAAAAAACCCAAAAAACAAAAACCTACACCTTCCAAGTTTAATGGGCTGCCAGTCACGCTCAATCTAATGTTGAATAGGGCAATTAATAACTAGCTGATCTGATCTTAGACTTGAAGAGAATTGGAGGAACTAGTGTAGGCATAAGGGGAAAACTGCACTTACTAGATGGTAGCAGCTGGGGTGTATGACACTCCCCAAATTAGGAGGTGAGAGTGAAAAAATGCCCAGGAGAAACAAGTCCAGATAGGAAAGTGGGAGAGCCCAATTATAACATGTGGAAATATTTTCCCTACAGGGTCCTGCTAACAATCTCCAACAAATGGAATACATGGGAAAGAGCCTAACATTTTTGTCTGAAGTGCTTTTAATTTGAAGTAGGTATGGCCATATTTGGAAGAAGTCCATTTTACAGATGAAAACCTCGAGGTTTGTAGAGCTGAATAACTTGCTAAGTGGTTGAGCCTACAAACTTCATAATATTCTTTCTACTCTATCATATTGGATCCTGAGAGGAAAGAAAAGAAAATTAATAGGATGAGCATGGATGTTAAAGGGAAAGAATGTGTAACATCCTTAGTGAATACAGTTTCTCCGGAAAGATGTTCCTATGTCTTCTTGTTGCAGTGCCTGCATTCAAACCTCTTCTCAAATCTTCCAATCTCTATTCACTGCCCTGAGGATTGCATTTAAAACAAGCCAGCTTCAGAAATAATTATTTTACTTTCTTAAGATATCAATTAATCACTGGTTGTAAGCTTTCCACCAAGTGACTTTGCTTCTCAAATTTCCTAACATGTATTGACAGCACTATGTTTTGAGAATATGTGGACTGGAGAGCTATATGTGCTAAAATCTCATAATATCATTTAGTCCTCACATCAGTCCTTCAACATGACAGCATTTTTCCAATTTCAGAGTTGAGGAAATGGAAGATCAGAGAGGTGGAGTGAGTTTACTCAGACCTGCACAGCTAGTAAGAGCTGGTGTCAGTACTAGAAAATGAAAATCTTTGACTTGAGCAATATCCTTTCTATAATACCACACAGACATAGATGTGGATATGTGTGTAGATTTAGAGAGAGAGAAGAGAGGGAGGGAAAGGTCATATAGAAAAAAGATTGTAAAGCATAATTCTATAAAAATTCAGGGAACAGGGAATTGACAACTTTTTTCTTTCTTTCAAATATATCATGTCTTTCAGGCATTCATTCTTTTGTTTTGTCCATATTTTTTCACAGATTCTTAGGCTTCAAAATTTTAGTGAAGTGCCACTGATCTATCCACACAGGTTGTCACTAAAGGATCTTGGAGGCCGGGGAGGTAATGGGATCCAGAATTCTACCGCACTGTGGTCAAGCACAGCAGCAGAGTTACAGTTTCCTTGTTGGTAATGAGCTGAATTTGCTTAATGGTCTAAAACTGACCCACAATACAATATTGCTTGATGCAAATGACAGCAACCATGAATGGCATAAATGTGGGGCTGACTCTAGGCGAGAGACCTGCTGTGGCACAAACATCCTTGATGAAAGAATTTGACTTTTCCCTGTGAGAGCCACGGTTGAGAGGTTACAGAAACTGGGCAGAATGCTTAGCAACCCTTGGACTACAGTTCCTTCTACCACCAGGTTTAGTGGGTGCCAGATGCAGTGTTTGAATTTTCAAAATGCAAGGCTGAATTTGTACCAAATGGTGCAGACATCAGACCCTTTCAACCAGGGCTCTCCTACAGCACTTCCGCGCTTTTCAGAAAATATTTCTGCTGATTGACCATTGTTGACCAAGGATTAAGTTATTGTCCTGTCTTTGGAGAGGTGCAAAGATGGCAGCTAGGCATACCTACTAAGCTCAATGACACCTTTCCTCTGGAGTCTTGCCTACCATGACTGCTAAAGGTAGGCTAGTTAGTTAGATCCTTCCAGAACTCTCCATCTGAATCTGTACTAGCCAAATCAAAATATCTTCTCAGTACAGCTTTCCAGGTGCAGAGAGAACACTGATCCTAATGTCTCTCCCCTTGCATGTCATGATTTTTAAAAAAAATCTGTTTCAGTCAAGTATAGAAAATAAATTTTTGAAAAAATCTGTCAAAGTATTAAATACATAAGTAATAGCAAAAGAGTTAAAGCTCTGCACTTGCAGCAGACTCAGGGTCATTACTTTTGATGAATGTTTTCCTTTTAAAGAGGCAAAGCTAATATAAATAGGCCAAAGAGGATATTTATCAATAAAATATATCCATATATTGCCTTTTGTTAAGATCTCTAACCCTGGAAAATCATGTCCATAATCGTAGCTCATTATCTTAATTAGATCTGTCCTACATTATTTCACAATTTATTCTCATTACTTCATAGGTGATCAGCCTTTCAAAAAGAATGTGAGCAGAATTTTCTGATTTGTATTGTGATAGTGTCTGTCTTCTCTTTCAAACTCTGTTTAGATCTTTGGGGTGTTATAATGGTGGTGCTACATTTAATTAAAAATTACATTAGAAAGATATTAATATCCATTCTGATGAATGAGCACAGGATTAACTCAAGAATTGAAAATCTCTATAATGGCTAATGAGGTGAACTATGCTGGGATGCCCATAAAAACATAGATGAATCATAAAAATGACTAAGAATCTGAGGCTTTTCTTTCTATTTCCATGCTCTGTGTGTAGGCAGCAGGCCTCGTTAGTAACAAGCCGCTTCACCAAAGGCTTTCTTTCCCCCACGAGTGTGGTGGTGCCTGATGATCTTGACCTACCAACCTACCCTCAAGACCCACCCCTTAAAAGGGATCAAGATTATGTTGCCAGAGAGTTATCCATTGAGTGGCCAAGATTATTATGATCTATGAACACATAATAATCTGGCCACTCAGTATATATATTTTAGAGGCCCAGTACATGAATTCGTGCAAGGATGGTTGGCCGGCCTGCGTGGCTGGCCTGCTTTCTGGTCGAACTCCTGGTCCAGGGAGCAATTTGCATATTAGCCTTTTGTTATATAGGATATTCACTGAGTGGCCAGATTATTATGAGTTCAGAGGTCATAATAATCTGGCCACTCAGTGTATACAGTGTCAAACACTGCCAGCATTTACTTTCAACATTCTTTCCCAAAACTAATGAGCTAAGAAGCACATGGTCACCTCCCAAATTACCATAGAAAATACTTTTACCAATTGCTTTCCCACTGCATACAATGGATTGCCATTTTCTGGGCCTCCAAATTGCATACCTCACTGCCCTCTGTCTAATTGTTAAGCCATTGCTATACATTTTGATTTCTTTGCTATTGCCTTTTATTAGTGGTATAATTTTTGAATCTGTTAGGATAGGCTAGAATATGATGTGGAAACAAGTACTCCCATCCAAACCTAGTTGTTGAACACAATGAAATATTATTTCTTTTCATACAAAATCTCCAGGGTCCTTTCTTATTCCATAATAGGCCATGGTTATAAGCTACCATCAGATCAGAGGGATATTAATTGTGAGGAAAAGTCGAAAAGGAAGTTCAGGGTGACATTTTGCTTAGCAAACTGGGATTACATGTCAGTATTATTGTTTGGCCATATTTATTTATATGTTGACTCAATGTGATTAAGAAAGTTTATAGTGCTTGCCGTCATTCGTTTCCCTCCATTGAGAAGAGCAATTGGTAAGAATAGGAAGAGGAAGGTATTTTATGAGATTTACCAAAATGAAAATTAGCAGAAAGTTTGTGCTAGTGGACATATAAAATAAAATCTCCCCTAAGTTTAATTTTTTGCATGGGAAACTAAATGACTGTTGCACTTTATTTTGGTGGTTTATTGCTGGAAAACAAGCACAGATGTTTTTATTTGCTTTATGGTTTATAGCAGTGCTTTCAACAACCTTGAGAGGTAGGCATAGCCAGTATAATTATTCTTCTCATTTAATGATATGGAAACAGAGGCACCTGCCACAGTTCCTGGCACATAGGGGATTTTAAATAAACATCATTGAATGAAAGCACAAGTGAATAAAAGGTTGGATGAGTAGACTTGGCCAGGTGATTCCGTTGGTTGGAGCATCCTTCCATGCCAAAGGCTACGGTTTTGTTTTTTTAAAAAATATATTTTATTGATTTTACACAGAGAGGAACTGAGAGGGACAGAGAGTTAGAAACGTCGATGAGAGAGAAACATCGACCAGCTGCCTCTTGCAAACCCCCCCACTGGGGATGTGCCCGCAACCAAGGTACATGCCCTTGACCGGAATTGAACCCGGGACCTTTCAGTCCGCAAGCCGACGCTCTATCCACTGAGCCAAACCTGTCTGGCCAAAGGCTACGGTTTTGATCAGGGCACCTACCTAGATTGCAGGTTCAATCCCTGGTTGGGGCCTATATGGTAGAAAACCCATCTCTCTCTCTCTCTGTCTCTCTCTCTCTCTGTCTCTCTCTCTCTCTGTCTCTCTCTCCCTCCCTCCCTCCCTTCCTCCCTCCCTCCCTCCCTCCCTCCCTCTCTCTCTCTCTCTCTCTCTCTCTCTCTCTCTCTCTCTCTCCTTTTTTCACATATCCTTGGGTGAAAATTAGGAGGAAAAAAAAAGCTTGAATGAATAAAGGAAGCAGATTAAATGATTAGTTCTACATTGGTTAGTAAGTGACAAAATCTTACCAAGTTTTCTAACATTCTGTTAACCCTGCCTCAACGCAACTACAGAATGCAGGCTTACACTTCTGCTATAAATATTTTCTTTAGAGTTTTGTGGATGAATTGAAGTTTCATAACAAAAAGAAAGCAGATGGCTTTTGGGAGGGGCTTACTCTTGCTCTTTGAACTGTGTTTCTGCCTGGCTTGTTTATGCAGAGTGTGCATGAAGGTTGCCAGAGCCTTAATTTCAAATCGCATCATTTAATAAAACACAATGAGGAGAATTAAGGGAAAAGGCTGCAGGGAAACATCCTGCTTATTATTTCTGCAATGAGAGGACTATTTTTTTCTCTCATCGATGCCAATGATGGGGTCTTTTGTTTCCTCTCCTCAGGGCACAATTGTGATATTCAATGAGAGGAGTGCGAAGTGCCACTTTAAAGCCAAACATTCAGTTCCTCCTAATTCACAAGGGAGAGAAGGATCAAGTTGTGCAGCTGGGAGGTGATGCTTCTTCCTAGCAGCTGTCATTGAAGAGACACGTGCAAACCATAGAAGTCATTTGTCACAAGAACCCATCCAGAATTTGCTATGCGCGTCTCTCTTGCTAACGTGACATGAAATAGTAAAGCTTTCAAAATCAAGTACAGAGACTTTGTTGCGTTGACATGGGCAAAATGAAATGGAGAGCTGAGGCAATTAGGTGGATAAGTCAGGCTGAAAATATCCAACCACTGAGAGAAAAAATTTCTTTATCTCGAATTATTCAGGGTGACTGTCCTTGTTCGTCAATTTATCAGGATAATGAATTTTATCCTACACTTTACTTTGTCACCACAGATATATCTTTAGTCTATGAATTTGAATGACTTTGTGATATTTTATTTCACAGGAAATTATAATAGGAGTTGAATGAGCAGGCACTATGTTAAAAGATTGCTCCTGCAGCAATGAAAATAGTCCAAGAGAATTTAAACTTCATTACTCAATAGTTAGCAGGTACGGCTATTAGAACAGGGGGTAGAGAGGGAGGTGTGAAATCTATGGAGAATCAAATGCTTGTAACTAATCTGTCTCTCCCATTTAGCATCTTATCATCCTAAAATGGGAGCGACGTTGGTCTGTAGCTCTCAGCTGCTTTCCTGGTCATTTGACAACTGGTTAAATGAGGCTGAAAATTTCATCAGGATCAGGTTTTCGTATAAATAATAATATATTATTATATTATACACACAAGTGTATAATTCCTCTGTGTCTTTTTAATATATACACAAAGAGATAAATATTTCAACTACAGGAAGAACAAGCAAGGTCAGTTCTTGTGTCTGCCCATGCATTGGCATTGAGCTTCCTATTTGGGATTCTCAGCATGCTCCACTTTGGCCTTACTCCTTGTTTCTTTATGCTTCCAGAACCACCCAAATCTTGGTCAGGTTGCCCAGGGTCTCCCAGGGGACAGAGCGGGAACTTACAAACACCTGTCTACAACCATGAGTGGTCTTGTCCTGCTGGAGTCTACTATATAACAGGGCCAACTTGCCACTCAGAAATTACAAATCATGAACATGTTCATTGAAGCAATAGAACACTATATAACAAATAACTGCTTAATATTGACAAATATTTTATCTTTATCATAAAATCATAACTTGAAAAAGGGCTCAGAAGAATGATTCTACTGCTTCCCATCACAATAAGATTGTAAAATTTTGCATGTGCTTTCTGATTAAAAAAGAAGTACATTGTATACAATTACCAGAAAAATATAAAAGAGAAAATAGAAATCAATTGGAATTGAATTATTCCAAGATAACTTCTTTTTATGGACTAAATGTTCATACTCCACCCCCCCCCCAAAAAAAAAATAAAAATAATTAATAGGTTGAAGCCCTAACCCGAATGTGATGTTGAAGATGAGGCCTTTGGGAATAAAGGTAATACCAGGTGTATCGGTTAATACTGCAGATTTTGTAATAAAAGAAAAACAGGGTAAATTTCAAGAGAAATATCAAAAGTGCTTTATTCAAAGTAATGTCCATCACTAGCTACACATTTCCCCCATCTTTCAGGTAATTGGTGGATACTGTCCCAATAGAACGTTTCTTGTTTTGAGGCAGACCATTCAGAGGACCAATTTTTCACTTCATATGTTTTGAAGTGCTGCTCAGAAAATGCGTGTGCCATTGATAGAAACAAGTGGTAATCTGAAGGAGCAAGGTCTGGTGAATATAGCGGGTGGGTTAATACTTCCCAGGCATGATCTTTTAATTTGTCTTTAACTGGTTTTGAAGTGTGTGATAGTGCGTTATCATGAAGCAAAATTACTTTGCCATGTCTTCTGGCCCATTCTGGTCATTTTACAATCAAAGCGTGGTTCAAATTGACCTGGACGTTCTTTGTCTTTCACATCAAAATAATCTCTTTTAAAGTGTTGAGTCTAAACTTTAGACCAACGTTCACAAGTATCTTGAGATGGAGCATGTTCACATTAAGCTTTCCAATGTATACGATAACTTTCAGCAGCACCTTTTTCAAAATAAAGCAATGAATTAAAACTTCCCACAAATGCTCTTTTTTGACATGAAATTTGACATTTTTAAGCATAAAAATATCTATGATGTTAACACCTTCAGAAACTTGGACAAATGAAGTCTTGAAGCTTGTTGTCAATAAAACAAAATAGCATATATATCAAATAGCATATATATCAACATATGTGTAACTCCATCTATTGAAAAAAAATCTGTATTATTAACCAGTACACCTGGTAAAGCCCTAATCGAATGGGCTTGTGCCCTTATAAACAAAGGAAGAGACTCTCTCTTCTGTCTTTCTGCCATGTGAGGACACAGCAAGGGGGCCATTCATCAGCTAGGAAGAAAGCTCACTAGAAACTATGTTGACACTTTAATCTTGGATGTCTAGCCTCTAGGTGTGTGAGAAAATAAATTTCTGTTATTCACACCATATATTCTATGGTATTGCTATGGCAGCTCAAACATATTTCTATAGACTAATATTTTATATACTTTTGTACTAGATTAAAAAATGCATGCACATACATACATGTACATGGCACTAAAGCCAATGGTTTAGTTGAATTCTGTCCAACAGAAATATATTGCAAATCATATACATAATTTAAAAGTTTTTATTAACCATGTTGAAAATTTTTTAAAAGGTGAAAATAATATTTTTAGTTCATTCAATATATATAAAATATTATCATTTCACCATGTAATCAATTTAAAAAGTACTCTTGAGATACCTAACATACTCTTTACATTTTAAGTCTGTTAATCTAGTAGATATGTTACACTTACATGACTCAGTTCACTTTTTACTGGCAGCATTGCAAGTGCTGTGGCCACCATATTGGACAGAGCAGATTTTGAATTGGGACTGGGTTTGAGTTGGGGCTCTGTGTCTTATTTGCCAAATGGCTTTAAGCAATTTAATTAACCTTTTAAGTACTGTGTTTCTTGTATTTAAAATGGAACTTATCAAAGTATATATATATTGAAGGGTTGTCATGATGCCTAATTGGTACAGTATGTTCCATTGCATGATAAGTAACACTCAGCAAATTTGACACAAATCATTTTTGTAGTCATAGAATATGAATTTTTATAGTAAGTGCTGATTTGAAGCCATTTTTTCAACTAGTAATACCTTCCCACTAAGTTAAATGTACAGACATGTGCCAGAAAATGAAATGTGTTACTATCAAAGATCATGTCACCTCATTGTTATGCCTTTGTGTGTGTGTGTGTGTGTGTGTGTGTGTGTATGTGTGTTTCTGCCCACAGTTTAGGAAAAGTACAAAGGTGAGAATACACTATCACAAAAACCCTACAGGGGTGAGATGTACTTTTATTGAACCAAATTCCAAGGTATAAGGGGTTGTCTTATTTTGAGAGCTCAGGCAATTATTTGTAATGGTGGTGAATGATGAAGCAGCTTTTAATTTCTTAGTTGACTGGCATCATATTACCCCGACCATTGCCGATTTAAATGGCCATTTTTATTTATTGACAATCTCAGCAAAAAGGCTAGAAAGATCAATTCTGAACATGAGTTACGGCATTTCTTTGAATATCAACCATTTCTGTGTTTCTAAAATCTGCAACATGGTATCCTTTCTCTCTGAGTGGTAGTTATTAATGAATTCTGGTTGCACCTTTTTCTGTGCTCGTTATAATTTTTGTCAGAAAGATAATAGCAGTTCCTGGCAGAATAACCTTTCCAACACTCTGTAAGTTGATTTGCTGACAATTCCTATTCTCAGTGCTTGTAACTAGAGAAGAAGAGGTGAAGTGGAAGGGTTGATCAAGGGACAGAGATTATCAAGAAAGTTTAAATAACCAAATCATTAAAATGCTGCTATCTTTCCACATGACAAAGATATTAACAAGATGAGGAAATTGTGTGATATGAAAGCATTTTTCATGAAGTGAATATAATGGGATTGGAGAGAGGAAATTATACCAACCTACTTGCATTCATTATAGTCTGAATATTGGCCTTTCTTACTCATCTTCATGTGTCTAGTTCCTGCTCTCATTCTCTGTCAAAAATAACAAATCAATATGGCATTTTTGTGAGGACCTGAACTGGCCTTAAAACTATGTTCTTTTAAAAAAATAAAACTGTTACACTCATCATTTTTGAATGTATCTAGTGGAAGCTGACACCAAAGTGATTTGATGCCCATGACCATCCATTTAAAATTACTAGAACATACTCCTCTTTAAAAAGAAAAAACAAAGTAAAAAAAAAGCATAAAAAAAGAATCAGTCATTTTACATTGCTTTATTTTCTCACTTCCCGCACAGAATTTTATCCCAATGAAATAGATATATTTTTCATGGATCATCCTATCATATTTCTCTTTTACCAAAATACATTTATAAATTGGAATTATTTTTCCTAATTTTAAAAGGCTCTGTGAATTAAAATATTTTCTGCCATGGAGTTGTAAGATTTTTATTAATTACTAATTTATAAAGCCAAAGTAAACATTACATTTTAGGTATATTATTATTGCAAACCATTACAATTTATTAAAAGCTCACTTTTTTTTTTTTTTTTTTATGAGGAACATCGACCAACTGCCTCCTGCACACCCCCTACCGGGGATATGCTCGCAACCAACGTACATGCCCCTGACCAGAATCGAACCTGGGACCTTTCAGTCTATAGACCGACGCTCTACCGCTGAGTCAAACCAGTTTCGGCAAAAGCTCACTTCTTAATAGAAGATTGTTTCTCTCTGTGTGTCTGATGGGAAGGGGAACTTAAGACGTCTCAATGAGGGAATGCTTCTTGGAGAGCAATATCTCAAATTATCTCCTGATACAATACACCCTACGGTGTGGGGGGAGGTATACTTTTCTTTTGTAAAATGGACAAAGAATAACTGAAAGGGGAGTGGGGTGGGGAAAGGAAAACCCAATAGATATAATTGCAGTTGTATTCTGCAGGTCAATTTTAGGAAAGAATATATTGTATGTGAAAGCCGAGTATTAGATGAGGAAAATGAGTTTCTTAAAAATTTCTTAATATTTTTCTTTGGAATAATCTTGAATCCACAAGGGTCCCCGATCTCTTTTGGAAGTCTTGGATTATGACTTCCCTACAATTCTTAGTAGAACATTGGTGAATGGAAAAGGTTAAAAAAAGAAGAAGAAGAAGAAAAAAAAAAAAACTACTTTCAAGCTCTCCATCCTATTGTAAGTGCAGTGGCAGTGTTTGGCAAAGAGCAAGCTCAGTCAGAGTGGTGTCATGGAAAGACCCTGGGGGCTGACTGACATTTTGATTTTGTTGCTCATCAACAATCAAGCTGCCAGTTTTGTCATTAGTGAAGTGGGATCATCTATAAATAGATGTTATAGAGTTGTTGTAAAGATTCAATGAGCCCTAGCTGGTTTGGCTCAGTGAATGAAGTATTGGCCTGCAGACTGAAGGGTCCTGGGTTTATTCCAGTCAAAGGGACATACTTCAGTTGCAGGCTCCTCCTGGCTGGGGCTCTGGTCAGGGTACATGCAAGAGGCAACCGATCTATGTGATTCTGAAACCCATCAATACTTGTCTGTCTTTTCCTCTCTCTCCCACTCTCTCTAAAAATCAATGGAAAAATATCTTTGGGTGAAGATGAGAGAGAGAGAGAGAGAGAGAGAGAGAGAGAGAGAGAGAGAGAGAGAGAGAGAGAGAGAGAGAGAGAGAGAGAGAGAGAGAGAGAGAGAGAGAGAAAAGATTCTCTGAATAACATAGTTAAAACACCTAGATCATAAAACATATTTTAGGTGCTCAATAAACACGTTTTACCCAGATATTTACACGTTGACTCAGGAATAGTCTCTCTTGTCATTTTTCCAGAAAAGAGGAAGAAGCAGCCACCCACCACTCTCCTGAATTGTGCTTGGGAAATTGTCGGGATTTTCTCAGCCATCTGCAAGCACAAGATGACAAATGCAAAAGCCTCTAAGAGAGAAGGCCTCTTATTCTAGACACTTATCAGCTGAACACAATGCCCAGCAAACAGCTAGAAGGTTTCATTTCACCAGAGAAGAGCTCTTGCTTTGAAATGTTTTCAAAGTTCCCATGACAAAATATTCTTTCACAGTCTCTGCATCGGTGAACTGCTTTGTGTTTTCTAGTGCAGCTAAGCAATTAAAAGAAGATGAATAGATGCATTCGGGCATGTGTGATAACAAATGGCATACTTAAGGTGACAAGGTTTTTTGTGTTAACTGGCTTTGCAGTCACTTGCAAGTTTTTGAAAAATATTCCCTTTTATTGGAAGTTTTCCCTGCTCAATCTCAACCTAAAGGCTATTTTTTTTTCTCATACACATTGGAGTAGGACTTTTCAGGTCATCTTTGATGGGACAAAATATATGTATATATCCTCTCTGTGCAAAGGAGGTGCTGCTTTTTTTATGACAGCTTGAAATTGACTAACGTTTTATGCACCAAGCTGTTCGACATTACAAAAGATGCTCATGTTGGCGAAGAAGGATGAAACTTCGGCAGGAAATTGAGGTGGTCCATTTAAATGGCTTCTCCATGGCCCATGCTTTTTGGTAAGGTCACTGCAAACGAGGGAGGCTCCTCAAGGATCTTGGGCTCAAGATATGTTTAGAGCTAGACCATTCCCAGGAGCAAGGAATAATAGGAATTTAAATACCATTTTGGTTGCAAATTGCTGGAAAGGGAAGCAGAGAGCATTAAAGCCCTTTTAATTGAATCTTCAGCATACGTCTGTTTCATTTTCCTATTGTTCTTTTGAGAAACCTTCTTACCCTAGACTTCAGTTAGGATGTCTAGTTACTTGAGTTATGTCCATTAAGTGAAATGATTAGAATCACAGGGAATACTAACCTCCTGCTTAGTTATGTGCTTTTCTGAAGCTTCAGAAAATGGGCAGCGTGGTGTAAGGTAGTGTACACTGACTCGGAGGAAAAAGAACCTGGGTTCAGGTCCTGACTGTGATACCTTTGGCTCTGTGACATGAGAAAGTTACTTGACCTTGTGTAGGTGTCAGTTGCATACGTAAAATGAGGCCCTGGGATTGATCGCATTTCCTAAGGATGGTCATGTTGCCTCGTGGGTAAGAACCTGTCTTTGCCATCAGGGAGACCCGGATTTGACAGACCTCTTCCACCGCATCACTGTGAAAACTTGAGAATTTTATTTAATCCTCATAAACTTGCTTATTTCCTCGTTAAAAAGTAATTTAAATGTTAAAATAATAATTACCTTGGGTTGTTGTGAGGATTAAAAGTGCTAATACATGTGCTTGATAAAGAGTAGTTCATATTAGTTGAGAACTCTAATTCTAAAAAAATTCTGTATCTTCCACACCCCCCGCCTGCCACCCCCCCCCAACCAGCCAAATAATTCTGCATCCTTGTTGCAACGTTATTAATAAAGCTGAAATCACAGAACACTGGAATGGGACCCAGATGAGCTCATGTAAATTCCTAATTTTATAGATGGAAGGGAAAACAAAAACCCAAGTGGTGGTGATGTGACATGCCCCAAATCCCACACCAATATCCCAAACCTGACTCCAGCTCTTTACCACTAAGTGCATGTGGCACATTCATCAACTATATATGCTGTTCGCTTCAAGAAATTCTAAATGTTTTACCCCCAATCAGTGAACTCACCGAAAGAGATCCCATGATCACTGTTTTCGCTTTTCTACATAAGACAGCTTATTTTCAAGGAAATGGACAGATAAACTAGAGAGTTCAACCTTCAGAAGAAGAGTTAAGACATTTATCAAGATTCCTTTGTCCAGTGAGAATCCATTTGTGGCTTTCAGTAAATGAAAAAATACCTGCACACCACTCCTAAAAATTGTCATGAAATTTTACAGTGAATGTTTCAATCTTGTATTCCAGTTCTTATCCTTTCCACAGAATATGTTTCCAAACCTTTCAACCCATAATTCCTTCAAGGATTATTTTTATTGTGCTTTAACAGAAACATTTGTCCTTTAGCTCCATTTTAGACACTTCGCTTCATTCAGCTGAAACTAACTAGGGTTCCCAGTGGAGGAATGGGGGATGGGAAAATGTAACCATAAAACAAATATGTGTTTTATGACCCGCATTTTGTGAAGGTACCTTGCTGGCTGTGTGTTCTGGCTAAATGGTGCCTTTAGACATAATGAATCTTACTGCCTGATAGACTGTTTGAGGGGGGCTAGGGCACTTCCCAGCTACATTAAATGACAGAATGCCTTCCAAGTGTTGCTACAGCTTGCATAGTAAACACATCTTGTCATTTCACAGTTCCATGCATGGTATCTTTTAAAGATATCCCTTTCAACTACGGGCCTCACTCCCCACTCGTTTCTCCTGCACTGGAGAACAAATACTGTATAGGATTGATCTACAAACGTTGTTGAGGCTGGAGCTGTAATGTTTACCCCTATTCTCCATTCTCCATCTGAATAAATAAAGTGGTATCGTGGGAGAGGCTGCTCTCCAGATAACGAGTTTTAAACTCATTCATCCTGAGAAATTTCAACTGATATAGTTTGCCTATCAAATGGATTTAAAATTGTATTGTCAGTGCCCTGCTTTCCATGGTGATTGCTTCTGCTCTGTGGCTCCATGCCTCAATAGACAGTTTGATTATATATATCTGTTGCTTTGTTCATATGATTGTGTTTGTAATAGTCTGTAATGTACAACCTGCTATCTAGCAATAAAGCTGAACATTACCCCTTCCATGATTTAACTAAGGGGTTGATTTGTTTCTAGTGCTCTTTTCTAATGATTCTTTTTCCTTCTTTTTTTTCCCTGCTGTCCCTCCCCACCCCCCCACATCACCTTCCCCCGTTCTCTTTCTCTTCTTTTACCTTCCCCTCTCCTTCCCACCCCATTTCCTTCCTTTCTTCCTTTGATGTACTTTTCTTTCACAGCTTAGGTTTGATGAATATTTCTGCTGAACTTTTGTGAAGAGAAGATAAGTTACCAATGCATATCTCCTCGGTAATGGCTTCAGTAACCTATCATTTATTATCTGGGCACCTTGCATAGGCAGTGAAGTAAAAGAGGCAGGCTTTCCCTTGGTGATCTGCCCCCCACTGTCCGGAGTAGTCTTGGATCTTTGAAATCAAGGACTGTCATTTGCCTCATACTTTGCTGGTTCTAGGAAGGAAGCCAGGATATTTTTCCCCTGGAAAGAGAATCAACTATATTTCCTTCAAATGCCTAGATTTCACTCTCAGGCTCAATTATCTATGAAAAAAATAGTTTACAGCAAAGAGATTTTACCACAGAGAAATGATAAATCAAATGGAATATAAAGAAAACCATATTCCAAACTTTCTCTGATAAGTAATTTGATGTTAATTGAAATCTGAAGTTGCAGAATATATATATATATATATATATATATATATATATATATATATATATATAATAACAGCTACTTTCTCAGGAGAAGGGCTACTAAGTTGTTTTGCTAAAGTTGCCTGTGTCCTTTCCACAAAATCACCATTTTAACCACTCTCTTTCACTGAAATCCTTAAAACATCAATATAGGTATTACAATTTTATTAAAATTGCTGCTGATTCAAAATGACTGGATGTAGGACATGACTGAATTTCAAACTGGCCTTGACATGTGGAAGAAAATGGGCAGCTATAAACAGGCTGACCTGGTCTAGTCTAGATACAAGGTGAGGAAAAGACTATATGTATAGAAATCAGAGGGGCAGAATCACAGGTGCACAGAGCAGGAGGCAGGTCAGGAGACATATGAGCCATGTCATTTCAGATTCCTAAATATTATCTTGTCAGAGAAGACTTCTTTGACCAATTAAATAGAACTCAATTAAGCATAGATCTTTATCCATCTTTTACTTTATTTTTTTATTATATGTGTCATTATATTTTAAATGCATATTATAAATGAATATATTTAAAATGTGATTTTATGTGACTTTTGACTCATATAAGCTCAATGAAGGCAATCACTTTGGTTTACTGCTAGAGACTCAGAACCTATTGTAGAATAGTACCTGGCACAGAAAATGCATGTTTTTATATGATGTTAGCTCACAGAAACATCTTTAAGTGCTTGAAACAAAAAACAAAGAATATTTTGAGACACATCAAATTCAAGTTTCAGTGTCTATAAAACACAACCATGCTCATTCACTTTTGTACTACGTATGGCTGCTTTATCATTACAATGACAGTGTTATGGCCTGGACAGCCTAGCTATTTATTATCCTCCCTTTTACAGAAAAAGTTTGCTGAACTCTATCCTATAAAAAGATTTGAACAATATTTTTTAACCATCCAATGAGATAATAATGCAGTCTGCTCTAAAATCAAATTAGAATTTTCTTGTATTTAGAAACTGTTGCCATTCCGTATAAGACATGAGCTGCAATAGCATATGTTTCTAGAAACTATTAGTAAAGATGTTTTTCCCTAGACCATATGGGAGTAGGGGACTGTCTTTGTTAAAGCATCTGTTTATATTCAGGTATATCATTCAGTCAGACATGGGGTTAAAGTCCTTGGTGCTGTGACACTAAGATGAATGAGGAAGTCCCTTCTCTATTTGTAAAAATGTTCCAAAACTAGGAGTTCCTGATCAAGCAGGGAGCTCCCATTTTCACTCCCCACTCAACTCCGTGAGATATTATTTCTATTAGAGCTGAGGCAACAGAAATGCAGACAATAGGCAATTTGTCTAAGACATCCTAAAACATTGGACATTGCTGTGTTTTTTTTCTGGAGTCAGGCTCACATAGTAGTGAAAGATACAGATAACACTTTTACAAATAGCGTAGTATCGAACAAGCGCATAGGACAAAGATGGTTCAGATGCAGCCGGGGAACTCCATTAGGGATGTCCGTGCCAGAATGAATTCCCTGCCCATGTTGTTTCTTTCAACATCTAAAAGATTCCTGTGTATGTTCCATGTTTAACATGATTGAGGATCAAGCATTAGGGGCATTGGGAGTGGGAAGGCATTGGGTTGGAGTGTCTCCTTTGGCAAATATATTTCAATGGACCACAGATACCATACCAGCTTCCCATTTTGAAAAACAATTCTCAAAACAGACTTGGTGGAGCTCTGTAAAATGTAGTAATATAAGGAAGAGCAGTGTGGGTGCTGAGAGAAGCTCTGAAGTCTGACCTTTCTCAGGTACGATCTGATGACCGACTTCTATTCCAGGTAGAGAATAAATTCAGACAAAGTTAGATGCTGCTGATGTGAGGAGCCCATACGTGGCCTTACAAATGAGTGTGTAACCAGGCTTATATATGTACTGATAGTCACTTCTCTGGCTCTAACTGGAAAGGCAACTCAATAGAAGAAAGGCTTAGAACAGTGGAACCCAACGTGGAACACTCCTCTTCTCCCCCCCCCCCCCCCCGAGGGGCAATTTAACTTTTAAGCGGGGACAATTTGAGAATGAGTTATTTCAGTGAATTTTTTTGCATTTTTTAATGATTCTAGGGGGCCTCACATATGCTATATAAGTATATATTCTGACATTTATACATTTCAGTTCTGTATTATATGTTTTGAAATGTGATTTGCTACTTTTTTCATATCACTTCATATTATTATTATTATTATTTTTAACTATTTCGTAGTGGTTTCTCCCTCAGTACTTCAACTGTCCTTTCGTTCTTTTATTTTTCTCTTTCATGGATATTATGTCTCTTGGAAGCTTCTTTAGACCAAGTTAATGGCCTTTTTAGGCTTCCTCCATATGATTAGGAGTTCACTTTTTGAATAAGAATTATATGTCATGGGAGGACATCAGGACTTCAGAGATGCTTAGGTGGGGCATAACCACCACCCTCCCCCCCCCAAAAAAAAAAAAAAAAAAAAAAGGTTGGGAACCACTGGTCTAGATTGTAGGGTTTGCCAGTGTTAGAAGGAAATGCCTCCTTCCTTTGGTCTCAGTTAAACATAAGAAATTACATATATGTTTTTTTACAAGCAACACTTTTTTTCTTTCCATGAACAATATGAGAGTTAGTTGCAAGCTTGCAAGATTCATAACACTTGCCTGTGTCTTCTATGAAATGAACATTGACATAATCAAGCATTATTACCATACTCAAGGCATCTAACATTAATATAACACCACTAGAGGCCTGGTGCACAAAGTTCATGCATGGATGGGGTCCTGATGGGGGTGGGGGTGCCCAGGATGTGATGGGCCCTCCGCCAGGTGGTGGGATGCCCTTGCCAGCCTGGGATTCGGATCCATCCCGCTGATGTTTGCTCCAGTTGTCAGGAGCCACCTGGCGGCCATTTTTATATCCAAGGCCAACTTCCAGGAGGCCAGCAGCACTGTCAGGATCAAGCAGGTAGCACTGGTCCATCAGTGCCTGGCTCATTCTCCAGAGATTGGACCTGCAGGACTACTGAAGGAGTGGCTGCCTCCTGGTGGTGGGCCACCAGGAGGGTCTGTCAGCTGAGCGGCACTCCTGCTGTGGGAGTGCAGTGACTACCAGGGGACAGTTCCTGCATTGAGTGTCTGCCCCCTATTGTTCAGTATGCATCATAGTGACTGGTCATTCTAGTTGTTCCAACGTTCAGTTGCTTAGGCTTTTATATATATAGATGGTCTAATACACTGTGCATATTCAAAATTTCACATTTGTTATAATAATGTCTTTTAAAGGATTAAGAAGTGGATGTTTTTTCCCCTCAATATTTAAAAATCCAGGGTCTAGGCTAGGATCAAACATTGCATTTACTTACCAGGCTTCTCTGGAATCTTCTTAGGACAGTTTCCCAGCCCTTTTGAAAATTGTGTTTTAACTGGGAGTTATTTGTTTTCTTATGATTCAAATTAAACCTTTTTTTTTTTTTTTTTTTTTTTTTTTTTAAATATAATGAGGTGATATGCCCTTCTCAATACATCTAATTAAAAGACATGTTAGATCATTATGTCTCTAATTGGTGAGGTTAGTTTGGTCATTTAATTAAGGTAAAGTTCATTAGATTTCCTCACAAAAATACCTTTTCCTTTTTTAAATTAATAAGTAATCAGTAGAGTAATACCTTCAGACTGTATGAAATTCTCTTCTTCAACCATCTTTCACCCATGTTTTAGCATCTGTTCTTGGTTCTTACCTGAGTCAGTTATTACTATGGTGGTTTGCTAATGGTGCTTTTCTAATTCTATTGACTCTCCTACATTTATTAACTAGAATTCTTCTGTAAAGAAGAGCTTTTTTTTCCCTCCACCTCACCTAAAAATATTATTTACTTATAACATACATTCATATGCATAAGCAAATACATGTAAGAAATATTTTTATCTGTTTGGACTGATGGGTTTTCAAAAGTTCATTGAGTTATAACTTACTTCTGCCATTCTTCCTCATGATGCTCAAATTAGAATCAGTTTAATTTGGATCCACACTTAGTTTTACTGCTGAGTTCTGTGTAATTGTGCATCTAACCTGGACCAGAGCTCTACTGGGAAATGTAAGGCCATGGCTCTTTGGAGTGTGAAGAGACCTCAAGCATTACCTTCTCATGGACAGTCGGCACTGCCTGTATAATGTATTGTATCCATCTGTGGAAAGTGTCCATACTATGCATTTGCTTTCTCAAGAATGCCTATCTTCCCAATCATGATGCTCTTATGCAAGGATTCATCACACATCTTCTGCCACCTGGTGGTGGGTGACTGAGTCAACAAGAAGAGATCAGGCAAAAAACAAAACAAAACAAAACAAAAAAACAGAAAAAAACACAACTCTTAGATATTTGGAGACTAAAGCAGGACCTGTGCTAAATTAAACCTCCAGGAGCTCTGGGAGGCAGACACTATTATCCTAATTTTACAGATTAAAAAAAAGAGAGTTAAATATTTTGTCAAGGTCATGCAGTTTGTAATGGTGGAGCCAAATCCAAATCAGATTTAACTAACTTTGAAGCCTGTGTTAGTGTGTTTGTGTGCATGTGTGTGTGTGTGTGTGTGTGTGTGTGTGTGAGAGAGAGAGAGAGAGAGAGAGAGAGAGAAAGAAAACTATTTACAATGTAATGAAATTATTGTTTAAATTACATTTAATGGAAGATGAAGAAACTGAAGTTAAAGTAACTTGGAATAACTTGAATATGGTATAACTACATTTAAGTTAAGTATTTTTATGATATGCTTTTCTTCCCTATATTGGCTTGAAAACCATATCTCATTTTTAAAATACACTGATTTGGGAAAAACATGCATTCATAACTTATCATTGTTTACTTAAAATCAATCCTACATAATAAAAGGCTAACATGCAAATCGACCCTACAGTGAAACTATTGGTGCTATGATGTACACTGACCACCAGGGGGCAGATGCTCAATGAAGGAGCTTCCTTTTGGGAGCACATGAGGGGGAGCGCTGCTCAGCTAGAAGCAGGGCTGAGGGCTGGCGAGTGCAGTGGCGGTGGTATGGTGGCAGCACTAAGGATGCTGGACTGATAGCTTATGTGGGGAGTGGGCCTAAACCAGCAGTTGAACATCCTCCGAGGGCTCCCGGACTGCAAAAGGGCACAGGCTGGGCTGAGAGACCATCCTCCCCCTGCTGAGTGCAGGAATGTCATGCACTGGGCCTCTAGTAGTATATAATTCCCCATATAATGGAATAATTAGCCTTTGGACTATATTTGTCATATCTTTTATTTATGCACAGGTTATCAACTCCATGGTATACTGTCACTAGTTTTGTTTAAATAATACATTTTATTTTTAAAAGATCTAAAAAATAAGAATAAAGTCTTATATCTTTATCTATGTAGCTACCTTTTCTAGGACTCTACATTCCTTTGCATAGATCCATATTACCATCTCATCATTTTGTTCTGCCTGAAGGATATCTTTGGACATATCTTTGTAGCGCACATCTTCCGGTGGTAAATTCTTTTAGCTTTTGCATGTCTCATGGATTTCCAAAAACCCTCACATTATTTGTGTTGGCCGGGTGGCTCAGTTGGTTGGATTGTTATCCCATCCGATGCTTCTCTCTCACAGCAATATTTCTCTCTCCCTTCCCCTCTCTCTAAAAATCAATGAAAACACCCTTGGGTGAGAATTTAAAAAACACATTATTTTGCCTTCAGCGTTTGCAAAATATTTTTTCTAGATATAGAATTCTAGGTCAATAGATTGGTTGTTTTTCCTTTTAGTATTTTAAAGATGTTGTTTCTTTGTTTTGGTTGCTAAATTTTCCCTTATCTATACTTATTTGTTTTAATGTAATTGTTCTCCCCAATTGCACCCACCTTCCCCTGGCTGCTTTTAAGATTTTCTCTTCTTCACTGGTTTTGACCAATTCGCTCAGACACTCTTGGCACCAGTGGCACCTTTCCATCTCCATGGCTCTACCTTCCATCTCTGGCTCTACCTTACATCTCAAGTGTCTCTCTCACACAGGTACTCTGATCCAACCAGTCTGGCGCCCTTTGTGCTCCTGTGTTCCGTGCTCTTACAAATGAAGTGCCCTGTGCCTGGATACCTTTTCATTCTCATCTCTGCCTACAAAGTCCTACCCAGGTTTTAGGGCCTGAGTAAAAATGTATCTCTTCTGTGAAGTCGGCACACATGTTTCTGATTAAATAAACCCCGCTCTTGCTTGTGTTTGTGCAACACTTTCTACAGTCACAATCCGCTTTGTATCCCACCTCCCTACTAGGTCCCAAGCTCCTGGGGAATCAGTGTCTTGTGAGCCTTCCTATCCATCTCCCACAGTGCCCAGCATCACACCCCGTTCCAGGAAAATGCTGAGAGATGCTGATTGGACAGAGTGAAAAGCAGGATGTGATGTCAACCAAAACTAATGTTCCCCTTTCTATCCCTCATCCGCGTGAAATCATATGGTCCTTGACTTTTTCTCTCTGGCTTACTTTGCTTAGTGTGATATTCTCAAGATCCATCCATGTTGTTGCAAATGTCAGTATTTCATCTTTTCTTGGGTCTGAGTAGTATTCCATTGTACGTATGCACAATATCTCCGTTATCCAATCATCTACCATAGAACACTAGACTGAAAGCAACAAATTAAAAACAAACGAACAAAAACTTATAGACACAGATAACAGTATGAGTGTGGTGATTTGATTACCAAAGAGAAAATAGGGTGGGGGGAGTGTAAAGGATAAAGGGGGTCAAATATATGGTGATGAAAGGAGAATTGACTTTGTGTGGTGGTTACACAATGCAGTATACAGATGACATATCATAGAACTGGTTAAATATACTGTACCCTTGAAACCTGTATACTTTTATTAACCAGTGTCACCCCAATACATTTTTAAAAAGGCTATAGTGAATAGAAAATGGTAAAAAAAAATAATAATAACTTTACCCTGAATGAATTTAGAATAATAGACTATTCTCAAAACTATTTGATAGCCGGGACCAGTTTGGCTCAGTGGATACAGCGTCGGCCTGCGGACTGAAAGGTCCTGGGTTCGATTCCGGTCAAGGGCATGTACCTTGGTTGCGGGCACATCCCCAGTGGGGGGTGTGCAAGAGGTGGCTGGTTGGTGTTTCTCTCTCATCAACATTTCTAACTCTCTGACCCTCTCAATTCCTCTCTGTGTAAAATCAATAAAATATATTTAAAAAAAACCAAAAAACTATTTAATAATAAGGCTGAGATAATTCATAACCTAGATGTGCATTTGAGTGGCCTTTTTAAAAAAAGATATAATTTCTTCAAACAGTTAATTTTTAAATACATCTATAATATCTTTGGACAGTCTGGATTTTCTTAAAGATAATAGTATATGCACCAACTAGGCAGGAAGGAAGGTTGGAATTATCCTTATAAAACGCATTCTGGTTTCCAGCTTCCAGAAAGGCATCTTAAATGACAGGTGTTGAGTGTGCCCAGAATGTGCCACTGCAGGTGGCCTCTTTCACAGTGTCCTAGCCTGGCTTTGCCCCGAGACCACAACCTTTGTGGGAAAGCACAAGGGCTGGTGCGGCCGGGTGGTGCACAGGGGCTGCTGCTACGAGAGAGCCTTCCAAGAGAATGTGCATCTTCATCAAAATTCTAAATGCGTCCCAACTGTCATTCAAAGAGTTAACATCTGTGAAGAATAAAAAATGCAATGGAGAGGTTTCAGGCAAAGCATGGGGAGACTGATAAAATTATCAGCGAATTAAATTCAGACAGATGGCTTTGGAAAGGAATGAAGTACACAAACCTTACGCCGAGTATAATGACTCTCAACTCACTCTGACAGGGGCTTTGTCAACAGGGTAAGCCTTTTTTTTATTTTTTATTTTTTTATTTTAAAGCAGTTGGAAATCAAATTCTTCTTTTTGGAAGGCATTGTTTAGTCCTTAAAGCAACAAACGCAGCCATAGCACCTAAAGCCACCTGGACAGCCTACGACTCTAAAGTGCCCAGGGTAGGTGCCCAGGTGGGTAATAGGCACAGGGTAGGCATGGAGCATGCTGCTCCCGCTCGCTGTCCCCCGATTCACTGCCCACATCCATTGCCCCTTGGCAGTGGGGATACTTCTACCGAACACAGGCCAGTCATTAGCTCTGCTCATAACAGCAGGATGGCAAGGGAAGCTTTCAGCCATTGAACAGACACACACTGGGCACACACAGACTAAAGGCACCGACAGGCTGATTCCTGCTTTTTAAATTTCCGTGTTTGTCGTGTTGGTTTCATTAAAAATTAGAGCTCCTCCCTTTTCTTCCCTAAACATGGAAAGTGTCCTCATTAATAGTACCCTTTCACAAATAGACAAAAATGATGAGAACGTAAGGTGCTGTTTCTCATTTGGGGGGGGTCTCTTTTTTTTCCGATGGTTCCTATGTCATCTTCACTTATTTGGCTTCAGGGACCCCAAGTGACAGGCCCCTGCGTATTCACGCTTGGACGCGGCTGGCCAGGCTTCGGCTTAGCGATGGACTTTGCCTTTGTTCCAGACCAGATGTTCTGTTTCTCCCTGGAAACGGTCTGCATTGTGGTACCTTATTATACGCGCTTTCTGGAACGGGTGCCAGAGTAGCCTCCGAATCAGCCAAGAGCAGCGCTGAATCAATGAGACAGCTGGCGGCCTCCCTGGGGAGGGAGCGCTTTCTACCTTTTTTGATTCATGTGGTCTCCGCTAGTTCAGATCCAGGATGCCATGAATGATTTTTCTTAGCGACAGGTGAGAACAAAAAGGCTTTGTAAACCTAATTCAATAGGAGCTGGAGACTCGGTGTGCTATTGATTAAAAGGAGGAGACGACGGAGAGGAAGTGTACACACAGTCCGGTTGCATTTCCCCCATAATCGACTTCTGTGCTTCTGCCTGTGTTCGGAGGTGTCGGGTTTGCCAGGAGGGAAAGCTTGGGAATCAAGAGTATTGTGTTATTGACCTCAGATTAGGATTTTCATCATGTCTCCGAGATTGCATGTTATCTACAAACACAAGAAGGTTGCTCCTTTTTATTTTTTATTTTTTAGCTACACAATTCACGGATCTATGGCTAACCTTGCCAAAAATTAAAGGTCATTTTAATGGGTTTATTCATCTCACCCACACTTTAATGTTTGGGGTGTGTTTATTTATTGGGCTGTGGATGTGGTTAAAAAATCATCCATGTTTACACTCAAGCAAAGGACTGCAACTCAGTTTGGGCCCTTGCCCTAGGCCATACATGTGTCAGCACACTCTGATTTGGCAAGGATGCTGGACTAGAGCTCCCCGTCTCCCACTGCTCTGTGAACACCAGCCAATTCTTGAGCCACTGTAGTTAGAGGACCATTATGAGGTGAGATGGCACAACCTGGGACCTCCAGTCCTGGGGTGACTGAGAGGCAAAAATGTGACAGTAACAGAAGTCAGGGACCCTGCAGCGCATCATCCCCATCAATCATGGCAGACGTATTGGCAACATGATGGATGATACCCAATCACTGACCTTGGTGAGTAAGCCTTTGTCACATATGCAACAGAAGACATCAAAGCAGTGGGTCTACCTATGATCATAGGGGAGTGATAAGCTGTGACAGCAGTCGAGAGGAAATAAACACTAGTGTCAAATGTTATTTATATTTCTGAGCCAGGAAGAGCAGGTATCTTACTGTTCAACCTTTGAGTGAGATGGGGTTTTTCAGGAAGGGGATAAAAGAAATGTCATCATTGCATGACTGTAGCAGTATGAGTGTTTCTCTTTTAACTAAGGTATAACTTAGGGAGTAGTGAGTCTGAGGAGTAGACACTCTCATAAGGGTTAAAACGTATAGCATAGATATATTTTTTAAACCTGTAAATAAAAATTAGTCTAACCTCTGAGCAAATCCCATACAAACTAAGATTTTTAACTCCATTTGCAAGGCATGGGCTCACATACACATAGTTTATCATTCAGTTGGTGACAGATGGCTTGGTTTGGGAACAGAATTAATTTAGTCTGGGATTCCTGGTGATTTTCCCATTTGGTCTTAGAACTTGTCTTTCAAGCTATCTCCCAAAGCTTCACAGATACAAATGATTTATCCCATGTTCCCTTTCTGAGTTTAAATATTACTCAATTGGTCATAACAAATAAGGAGAAATTCTCAGTAAAATATCTCAATAACTTTCAGTGGGACGTGTTGAGGGCTGGATGACTACAGAGGATCAGGGAAACAGAGTCAAGATAATGATCAACTTGCTTTTCATAAAAAAATGAAGTTCGAACAGACTGAAGCAAGATCTGCTCATCTGTTGCCTGGATGGCTTTCTGTCCAAAGTGATAAGGAATATGGTCAGCTTTATCAGTGAAGAGGGTTAGTAGCCCTAACCATACCCATAAGCCAGTGAGATCACTGAAAATGCTGTCTCCTTTCTTTTGGAATCCATATTTAAGAAGCAAGAGACCCCTTCCGGGCCAAAATATTCACATTGGAATCCTAAGACATCCTGTCAAGGTGAGCCAATCAGGTGCATCTACAATGAGGCCTCAACCCCTTATTTTTCCAATCCAGCCAATTCAAGTTGGTAGGTATTTTTCTCCCAAATAGCTTCTGTGTGCTTACCACTGTGCCAGCCATATATGAAGAGCTTGTTTTTAAGGTAAATGAAGGAGATATTATTTATCATGGTAGTCTTCATAAACTTGAAGAATATCAAGAGATGAATTTAAATCGATAATGCTTACAGGGCCAGGAAGAATACGGGGTAAGGAGTGATATTCCATACATACTAGCTTTATTACAGAAAGGAGATCAAAGGTATTTCAAAGGCAACCTTCCCTCTTGAGGTCAGGGAGGATGAACATTTCTTCCCAGGATGACTTAAGCCACTTTCCTGATCCAGCAAGACCTTCTTATGTTCTCTAGTTCTTGTGATGGGAGTAGACACTGAGAGGCCAACACATCTGGGTGTGCTGCGTGCTGCGTTTGGCTGTGGGGACTGGTGTTGAGAGAGAGAGAGAGAGAGAGAGAGAGAGAGAGAGAGAGAGAGAGAGAGAGAAGATACAGTGTAAGCTCAGCTGGTATTCCGGATGCATTTCTTTTCCTTTCTGGATGGATGCCTTAGATGCTCTACTGGAAACTGAATTAGTTCTCTTGGCAATCACTCCCATTCCTCTCGACTCAGGGATGTGCAAGACATTCCTCTTTGGGCCCAGGTATCATTTTGAGATCTCATTGTGATAACTCTATGCGTGTGTGCCAGGAGGGCAAAGTTGCGAAGCAATTACTCAGCAGGGCTGGGAAAAGAAGCAATTACCAGAACACGTTTTAGTCCCTCTTGTCAGAGTGAGTTTCCCTGGGGCCGAGGGAAGCATTAACCTGGGCAGTGGCCCTTTTGGGAGGCTTAATCTAGTTTTTTTTCTTCTTTTTTCTTCCCTTTAATTGTGTGAGGCCAGTATTTTAACTACAGTAAAGGTTCTTTAAACAGCTCTTTATTATGAAGCAGGGCATTATGAATACATTGAAAGCTGCATAATTTATGGGAAAACTGCACGATGGACTTTTTCTTCACAAAGAACATTAGGGTTGCATTGGCACAAGCCAAATACCTTTTAAATGAATAGTCACTAATCAGTAGCAGCTACAGTAAGTGCTCACGTGTTGTGGTTTTTTTTTCCTCTTCCCTTTTCTGTGCCATGAGTGCATAAATTAAGCATCTGATTCTGATTGCTGTCATGAATGCATATGCCTATTGCTACCCACCCCCCACTGCTCAGAGCTCCTGCATCAGCTCAGGCTCAGTTTAGAGCATTATGAAAGATGGAAGGGAAGTCTCTTTAATGCCTTCAATTTTCACCCAGTTTACATGCATGGTAAAAAATACTAACAATATATTTCACTTTTGTTTTTGGATCTAGGACACAGTTTAGGTTTGAAGACATTAGTTTTATAATCTAGAATGTAAGAAAAATAGTTTAGACCAAGCCATTGCCAAGGTTTTTTTTGTTTTGTTTTGTTTTGTTTTTTGTTTGTTTGTTTTTTCTTAGCAGAGCTTTATAAAAATTGTAGGCTTTCAAATTGCTCATTCCCCTATGATTTTGCACATACTATTTTCATCACTTGGAATGTATTCCTTTTTCCCCTCTATCCTTTGCTTCTTAATATTTTAAATTCAAACAGAAACCCAAACGAAATACTTCAGGAAATTATTTTTTTTCTAATCTCATCCATATCCAGATCCTGCTCACTCCCCTACTCAGTGGTTTCTTTGCCTCTGAGAAGTTAATGTGAAGGCATAGTTATTAATTTATTTATAATGAAGATGCTTTCTAAAACTTTATGAGTATTTTTAAAAATCCAGACATATTTTCTAATTGGAACAATGTCACATATGGTAGTTATGGCTCCAGGCCAAGCAACAAATTTATTTAACTCAAAAAGTATGGGTTAAGTGCAAATATTTAAGTTTTAAAAGTAGCATCAAAAATAATAGTGTAATATTGACAATAGTATAAAATATTAGAGCTTTATGTATGCCAGCACTGATTTAAATCCTTGGCAAGTATTAGTTAATTGACTTAGGACAGTATTTCTGTAAAGTAGGTACTATGGTTCTACTGATTTTATAGAGGAGGAAATTAAGGCACAAGGCAGTTCAGGTAATTTTTCAAGTTTGCTTAGCTAATATGTGGTAGAGCTGAATTAGAGTCCAAGGAGTTAAAGAACAACAACAAAAACAATCCTGTGATTTCAACTGCAATGCTAATTTTATTTGAATTTTGTGTGTGTTTTGTTGTTGTTGTTGTGTATGTGTGTGTGTGTTTTACTTTGGTAATTGAGGTATAGAAGAAAGGAAACTTAGAAGACAACTTTAGGAAATATATTCAGAAGATAACTTTGGTACATTGTTAGGTGCTTTAGATTTTGGCAAAATGATTCCATTGGGCTAGCCAGTTACTATGTTCTTAACAAGTTTTTTGACTTACAAGAGCAGCAGAGAGAAAAGGCTGTACAGAACTCGGGAGAAAACAAGTGAAAATTTTCTATATGAATTTTGTAAGAATTCAAAAAAGATGGAGAATAAGAAGGGAACTAAAGAGAATTTATAAGAAACAGATTTAAAAAATGTTTTTATTGATTTGAGAGAGAAAGAGAGAGAGGGAGAGAGATAGAAACATCAATGATGAGAGAGAAAATCCTGCAAGCCCCCTCCTGGGGATTGAGCCTGCAACCAGGGTATGTGCCCTGACCAGGAATCAAAGGTTGACCTCCTGATTCATGGGTCGACACTCAACCACGTTGGCTGGGTTTTAGATTTTTTTAAAAACCTAAACAATGAGCATTAAAAGAGGAAAATATGGAATTGTAGCATATGTCCAAGTTCCCAAGAAAGAAGGGGGAGGGAGGGAGAGAGGACTTCATAAATGTGGGATCTGATTGTTTCCTCAAAGGCCCACAAGGTGGCAGTGTTGTCTGAGACAGCTTTGTAATGGCAGCTGCTTAGCCAGCACCTAGGGTTTGTAGAAGTGAAGGGATAAAATGTAGGGATAAAATGTAAGGGATGTTTACTCATCAACTGTTACAACTTGGAGAAGGCCTTATTGATGAGGGTTACTTGTTGTTATGGTTAAGCTTTTTTAGTTCATTTATGTTTTCCTTTAACTCAGTAATTTATAATATTTTAGGGACTGAGAATATTATATCTTTTCACATCTCCTGCAGCTGCTTTTCTCATATTTGGAGAAACAGAGGAAGTCATTTCTACAGAGTACAAGAGTTAAACCTGGTCATGGGAGAAGCACCTTCCTGATCAAGGCATTTCTTCACCCAGGTAAGTTACTCAACTGGTTGTGATCTGAACATCATATTCACCCAATGGGTATTGTGGCATAAATGCCACCCAGCACTCGGAACCTTGATTTTTCACATAAGACATTTTGTAGTTTAAGTCTGGAAAGGACCCGTTGCATCATCCCATCAGCTGAAAACAGTGACTTTTGCTGCTTTCCTTTACTTTGCTGTCCTTTCCCCGAGGAGGGAGCAACACGGAATGGAGGAAACCCAAGCAGTGATTTGAGTAGAATGTAAACACGGTGGAGAAATGAAATGTTTAGCTTTGCATTAGGTAAGCAGATTTTCAGCAAGTCGGGCTCAGCAGATCTGTGTGATGTTCTGGGAAGCCACTTCCCTTCTGCAGCCCACTCATTAATTTTCGGAAGCCTGACAGAATGGCTAAAAGGATGATCAATTTCAAGTGTCACTCCTGGCGCGTTTTTCGCCTTGTGTAAAAGGAGTTCCTGACAAGGACTCTTCGTGCCCTCAAAATGTCTCCTAGCGTTAAATATTGGGAAAAAGTTGAAATAATGAAATGGCCCTTTTTCTGTCACCAGAGTGATCGGATTAGGAGACGTTGTGATTAGGGTCTATTACTGACGTTTAGGGATTGGGTGGTGGTAGTGGTGGAGGAGGATGGGGTCAGCCAAAGCACTCAAGCCAGCAAAACCTTCAGAGAAATAAACACATTCCTGGGGAACTACTTTTCCTTAGTGGAACTGTGTGGAACAAATGGGATACTGCTACTCATTTCCAAGTGATTCCATGACGTTGTTGCCTCGTAGGTACAGTCCTAACTCTCTCCTCCCACTCCCTGTCCATTTTTATTCTAGCGTGTTGCTTGAATCCTGGGTAGATGCCTGGTGTCACTGAGCTGCCGCTGAGAGGGCTGTGGGTGGCTCTCTACCAGAAGGACAGAGTGTCTTTCCCTCCTCGTGTCTCCTCTATCTCCTCCTCACTCTCTCATTTCCCCCCGTCTTCCCTGGATGCCACCTCCACCCCTCCCCCTGCCTTTTACTTTCATAATACCTTCTACCCTTAAATCTTGATGCCAAATCATAGGCAATACGTAGCCATCTTGATGTCTGTTGGTACCAAAACATTTGCTTAATTGGTCTTAATTTATTTTATATCCAAGTAATTGGTGAACTTGGTCTTAGCTCCCTGTATATCCTAACAGTTGGTGAACTGATCATATTCCCAGTGCACTTGGTGAGAAAAGGGGGCAAGGTCATTGCAGAACCCAGTTACAGTATGTCTACCACAGGATGTGGAAAAGATATATTCTGAAGGTCAGACAAACACTGTATGGCACTGCAGAGGATACACAGTGGCAGGTGTAGGTGCCTGCTTACTGGGGCCAGGCAGGTAAAGGAAACAAATGGCTCAGGTCTCCTACAGATGGAGAAGAATGGGAGACCTGCTAGTTCTGTGGTCGGCAAACTGTGGCTCAAGAGTATGGCCCCTTGAGTATGGCTCTTCCACCAAATACCACAGCCTGGGCGAGTCTATTTTGAAGTGGTGTTAGAAGTTTAAGTTTAAAAAACTTGGCTCTCAAAAGACATTTCAATCGTTGTACTGTTGATATTTGGCTCTGTTGACTAATGAGTGTGCTGACGACTGTGCTAGTCCATCCAAAGGGGCAGTCCTTCTGTCCTTCAGAACATGTGAATTCACTTGGTTTGATACTAACTAGTCAAAAAAAGCATACATTGTCTTGGCAAAGGAAAAAAGAAAAGGAAGGAAGGGAGGGAAGGAAGGAGGAAAAAAGGAAGGAAGAAAGGAAGGAAGGACGGAAGGAAGGAAGGAAGGAAGGAAGGAAGGAAGGAAGGAAGGAAGGAAGAAAGGAAGGAAGGAAGCATGGGAAGAAGGAATGAAGGAAGGAAGTGAAAGGAAAGAAAAAGAAAACTAAAGGAGAGAAAAGAGGAAGAGAAAAACAAAAACTAACTCTCTGCAGAGCTGGTGTACTCCCAGCTGCTTGTCTGTGAGTCCTACCAAAAACACTATAAATTCTGGAGTCAGAGAATTGTAAGTTTGTTACACCTGGGAATCTGAATGTTACCCCAGTGTTCTGAGGGAAGTTTGAGCGCACACACTTTTCTGGATGAATGTTCATCCACTCCTTTAAAACTCTAACTCCTCAGAATGCGAAATTCTGGACTAAGATGGAAAGCAATAAACTAATTAAACATCACCTACTGCTAAAACACAATGAGCTATTAAGTTATAAGCTAATTGGATTGGATCCAATGCAACTGGAACCAGAGTCACATTCTAATTGCTCTTTTACTTTAGAAAATATCAGAGATCACGGGAATGATATTTTTGGGTGACAGTTCTTAACTAGCCGTGCAGGTCTTCCGTAGAAGCCTTCATTAGAGCAGTGGCATTTGAAAGAATTAAGGCCAGGTTCATGTAATTGACTCAGGTAGGAGAGGAAGAGAATCTGTACAGGACTTTTAAAAACACAGCCTTCATTTCACACACACTAATCCTAATAATCTCATAGTATGTTTAAAAATATATTTTTTTCCCCTTAGAATGTCCTTTGAAAATGTACATTCTAAGGGGAGTTGTTTTTAAGCCTTTGCAGCACTTAGGAATTGTTTCCTTTGTCCTAATTGAACTGTCAGGCTGTGGATAATCACGCTGGCTTTGATGTCTATCGAGAGTTAGACACACAAAGGGAAGGTTGGGAGGCGCCTGTGACATGACACTCCCCCCACGGATGTAAAGGGAGAGACTTAACCGCGTGTGAGAGCGCGCGCAGCACTGGAACGAGGCGCTAAGGGCGCGCAGTCTTCTGTTCTGATGTCTGAGTGCAGCGCTGGGCTCATGTCCATTCCTCCTGAATATGCTTTTCAGATAGTCGCCTCCAAGGAGGGCCTCAGATCTCGGGGGCCCGCCCTTTCATAATCTAAGTTAAACCAGCCTCAAAGGAGCCAGCGAGTCATTTGTTTTCCTCATCAGTGAGTGCCCTCTAGCAGCTACCCTGGGCCTTGAAAGTGTGGGGCCCTCTGAGCTTTTCTGGGAGTGGTGAGCGCACTCAGGCCCCTCAGCTCCTCACAGTCCTGTCCTGGCAGGACGCTAATCCCCACCCAGTGGGCTCTCAGCAAGGTTAAGTACCAGGACTCTGGGGCCCAAGTCTTAAGCTGATGGCTGGGTGGACCAGCCCCTGGGGGCTGACTAGGAAGGGGTCTGAGCCCTGCCTCTGCGGGAGCTCTTTGGGGGTGGGGGCTGTGCAGAGCACCTCCACTTCCCCAGCTCTCTGCCGCTGCTGGCCAGGATCAATATACACCTCTCAGGGGGCGGCTTTTACCTTCTTGGACCCTGTCAGACATGCATTCAGCTCTGAGAGCTCTCCATGTGTCTTCGCTGGGTGCTCATTTGCAGGTGTCAACAGTGTCAGTTCCCTTGCTCTGTCTTTTGCTGGCCTGGTGTCAAGTACGTCTCTCCTGTTCCCCTGCTCCTCCTGCTCATCTTCGCCCACACTCATCTCCATTCTGTCTGGCCTCAGTGCCCGGCCCAGGGTGCCACTGCGATGCATGAGGGAAGAAGGGTAAGGAGAAAGAGGCTCTGGACGTGGACCCCTGTCAAAGATGACATCTCTATGAGGCAGTTTCTAGGCTTCACTACATGTTGTTTTTTCCCTGAACCCCTCCCACCCTACTTTCATCACTTCTCCGCATGCCCCCAAGTGAGATAACTATGAAGGGGGATTTTAAACAACTCCAGGATTTGAAAGATGAAGGTCAGAGACAATGCCAATGCAATGAATGGGAACTAAAAGAGATTGCAATTCAATTGTCACCAGTCCACCTCTGATAAAGAAACAATGGGCTCAGAAGAAATATCCATAGATTTCTTTCCTTAAAGGTTCTGTTCCAGAAACAATCCATTTTGTTTCCAGTATAGGAGTATTGCCTCTGAAGCCAAATGGCCCTGTCATAGGACTACACTTCTCTTCACATAGTTCATCGCTCTCTTTCTTACTAGCTGTAGAAACATACTTTCTACCTTAATGGCACCAAATTCACTGAAGCTGGATTTCTTTAACAGTAAAAATACCACACAACCCCAATAGGTGTGACATACATCATATTTCAGCCCTGGACTTGTCTGTCTGTGAGCTGTGAGTCTGAACACACTTCCACACTACTCCATCATAATCTCTGTCATACCTTTGCCTGGGCAGGTAATGTCTTATAGACACAAAGTCTGTAATTAATTTTATGACCTTGGCAGCCTTCTGCAGTTCTTTTTCTATTGTTTACAGAGCTAGCAAAATATTAACAATTTCTAACAATTGTTGTTCCTTAGTCTGCTAACCTCTTTCCAGTCTGTGGCACTTTGCAAACCTTTCCCTTTTCTTTTGAAATCTTTCCTTTAAGCTGAAATTGTATAATTAGATGGTTGATAACATACGTAGGTAAAATAAAAAAGAATTTCTCAAGATTTAACCCATGAATTCTATCTTTAGACAGCAACTTGCAAGGTGCCTGAGAATGCAAGGCTGCGCACTTACGTTTGGACTGCACTTCCCTCCCCCCCTTAATAATTGAAGTAATAGTTCATGTGTGAACATGTTATATAGAGTTCTGTAATAGTTCCAGTTTGCTCACATTTTTTATCCACGTGGCTAGCCTCCGTGTTCCTTTCTGACTGCATCTGTAAGGATTGTCCAGGAGCTCGATGAGAATGTAACCTTCTCTCTCTAGAGTAGGGGTGTCGAACTCAATCAGAGAAGGGGCCAAAATCTAAAATCCAGCCTAAATTGCGGGCCAAATGGTTTACTGAACAGTCATAAACTGACAATGTCATAAACTGACAGCGGAGTGCAGTGATGACAGCGCGGTGCGGGCCACATTGCAAGGCCTGGCGGGCTGGATTTGGCCCGCGGGCCTTGTGTTTGACATATGTGCTCTAGAGGACAAGGAAGGACTGGCAGAGAAGGCTCTCCAGGGGTCTTTTAGCATCTCCCCACTTTTTTTCCCCCATCAGACAGTGCATTTTACCGAAGTTTTAAGAGTAACAGAGAAAAGACACAATGTTACCCATGTTACCCCTGTCAGGTGTGTATGCCAACAGGCGTGTACTTCACCCACGGAGAGGAATCCTCTTTGCTGATTGCACAGAACTACCTTTGGAAAGTTCCTGGTAGTAGGATTTTTATTACATGTTAGTCTGGAAACACAAGCATTCCTCCGGGTTCTCCTTTTTTGTATGTGTGGAGCCAAAGACAGCCTGCAGACGTCAGCAGGCGTGTCTTCCCTCTGCTCTGTTATGGGTAAGTCCTAGCGGTTTCTTGTTATAGACGGTGCACTTGGCATCACCTTTACAAGCCGTGACAGAACTTTCCACTTAGTTGCGGGATATATTTCTGAAGACAAATTAAATCTTTTCCATTGAGAGCAGGGTGGTTTTTTTCTCAGCCAGAGAAGATCTAGTTAGCTTATGTTATTAACAGACCCCCGTAATATCACATAACTTTCTCCCTACTCATCTCCTGAAATGCTGCCCACATGACTGGGGACTGGGTGTAATTCAGAAGCTGGTGTATGATTAAATAGCCTTATACTACGTTGGGACAGCCTGGAGTCAGAATCTTCAGAAAAAAATGTATAAAACGCTCACATATATGTTTTATTTTTTTTAAATTAAACAGTGCATGCACATTTTCCAGAATTTGGTACCCCACCCACCCCCTAAATGTCCACTAATTGTTCTGTTATAAATACATTAAATTTTCATAATTCATCAGAAATTCTAAATACACATACACTGAGTGCTAGAAAAAAATGATCCGTAATAGCCACAGAAAGAAAGGACAGCAAGATGGACACTGGGGAAGGGCGTTGGTTTGGCATTTGTTAGGAGCAAAGCAGAGAATTTGCTTCCATTTGGAGCATCCGGGCTGAGGGTCCAGAGTTCTCCTTGTCCATGTCCTTCCTCAGAGAAACTCCTGCAATGTGGCATGCAGCAGATATCACATAATTGTCCTCATCCCTCCATTCCTATCACAAACCCCTCCCCACATATGCCCCCACCCCCCTGTTGTCCATGGCCACTGGTTAGGCTTATATGCATGCACACAAGTCCTTTGGTTGATCTCTCCCCCTTACCCCTACCCTCCCTTATCTTCCCTCTGAGGTTTGAGAGTCTGATCGCTGCTTCTCTTTCTCTGCGTCTGTTTTTTTCCATCAGTTTATGTTGTTCATTATTTCCTCTAGATGTGTGAGATCATGTGATCCAAGAAATACCCTTGTAAGAACTGAAACTGAGACAAGCCATCATGTTTAGGCTGAGAGGCAAATGAATCAATCTTTAGTGAGTTCCTTTCTGGACCAACAGTTCTTTTCAGTCCCAATTTCAGTGTCAAATAGTTCCTTATGTATACATGTCAGCCATGATATTTCAGATCTGGTTGGTGGACAAATTGTGGTGATGCAGGTCTGACCGTCTCTGGTTTGGTCCTGGGCATCCTTCAGTGACACGCAGCTGCTGTCTGCTAGTATGGCGAGGTGTCGTACTAAATTATATATATAATTGATTTTTTACAGAGAGGAAGGGAGAGGGAGGGAGAGTCAGAAACATTGATGTGAGAGAAATACCAATCAGCTGCCTCCTGCATACTCCCTACTGGGGATGTGCCCACAACCAAGGTACATGCCCTTGACCGGAGTCAAACCTGGGGCCCTTCAGTCTGCAGGCCTACGCTCTATTCACTGAACCAAACCAGTCAGGGCATTTTCTTCCACCTCTTGCATCTCTGCCTGGTGGACTGGTTGGTGGGAGGTCCAGCTCTGTCTCCTTCTCTTTGTTGAGGAACATCTGCCTCATCTCTTCCTCCTTCCTGGGCAGCTTCCTCAGAAGCCTGGCTCTCTTGGCCTCCTATGTCTCCTACAGGCTGAATGGCTGGCTATGGGTATCCATGGCTGACCTGGAAGCCCAGCTCCTCCAATTTGCAGCGTTAGTAGCGCATAGTGCTGACTGTGGGTCAGCTCACCAAGGTCCTCCTTGCTCACCCAGGTCAGCATCTACCCGAGCTTCTTTCCTCCAGCATCTTCATCCCCCAGACCGCCCACCATGGCCCAGCTCCTCAGTGTTTCCAAGAAAACGTATACTAAAAGTCCCTATGATCATTTAATTATTTTTCTTGCTGACGACTACCCCTTCTTCCCGGAAAAAATTAAACACGTGTCTCATTGTGGGAGGTTCTCCTACACTTCATTGCCAACCTGCCAAGCTTGTTTGTGTCTGCAATGTCTCTGGGGAGTGCCCGTTTTCCCTTCTCTGCCTCCTGACATGATGCAGAGAGCCCTGTGTGTGATCACAGCGCTGACTGGCCCCTGGGCCTCAGGACAACATGCTCCCTGTGTGATACTTGTAAGCCCTTGGACATCATTATCACTGTAAGGTAGTTGGGCAGGATACGGTTTGCTGTCTGCAGTTCAATAAAAGCACAGCAGCCTTTCCACACGCGTGACCCATGGATCACCTGTACCACCAGTCCTATGTGTGCCTGTGAAGTGCACATCCATTTGGCTCCTGTCAAACCTATGACAGAGTCAGAATCACGGGAGTCACGAAGAAATAGTTGCATGTCTGAGTGGTCTTCATTCTTCTCACATTCTTGATGGAAAGTTTGTTTTTAAATGCATAACTGAAAAATGAAAATAATGTTTATTTAGAAATGGAAGAACATGTTTGATGGCACCAGCCTCCCTCTGTCCCTTCAGTGGATAGTTGTGAGATTCCTAAGGCTACTCAGAAGATTGTAGCAGAATCAGGCAAACATTTATACTTGGTTTATATCACTAAACAAATGATTGAATGAATAAATAAATGGAGGACAAGTTTTCTCTCTATAATTACTGGGCTATGAGTGAAGCCAAGAAGCCACAGTAATAACTGCTGCAGGTAAGATCCACTGGCTGATGCTAAAATTGGTGGGCAAAATTCTGGGATATAGGCAGATGTGGGATCAACAGAACATGTGCTTGGACCACAGAGACTCAGAGAGAGGAAAAGACTGGGTTTCTTATCTTGTCTGTGCTGTTGTTGTTATTGTTTTTAAAAAATATATTTTTATTGATTCCAGAGAGGAAGGAAGAGGGAGAGAGACATAGAAACATCAATGATGAGAGAGAATCATTGATCAGCTGCCTCCTACATGCCCCACACTGAGGATTGAGCCCACAACCTGGGCATGTGCCCTGACCAGGAATCGAACTGTAACCTCTTGGTTCATAGGTGGATGCTCAACCAATGGCAGCTGGACTCTACTCTGGTTTTTAACTTGTCTTGGGTCTTGAATCCTTTTGAGAATTTGATTAATGTTATGAACTTCCCCACAAAAAATAATGCACATAATTGTGTACTTTCTAAACCTGGGGCACAATTTGACGACCCAGTTAGGAAGCCATGATATAGAGGAATTGATAAAAATGTCAATCAGTATGTGTGAGCTTTTCAAAACTTCCCTGCACCCATGGAAAAGCTCAGCCAAGTGGTAAAACAGAACTGATATGATATGAGTGAAGCCATGCTCATGATGAGGTATGTCAACTCGGCATTTCATTAGTACACTGGCCACCCCGCTCCTCCCCTTGCTCCTCCATCACTCCCAACCATCATCCATCTCAGCCTCCCTTCTTCCCTCTGCCACCCCCACCCCCTGTCCAAGGTCTGAAAAACACTTTTGGATTTTCTGTGTGAACTAAATGTTAGCTAAATCACTTAATCTGTTAACCTGCTTTTGGAATGAAATACAATGCTAGTCTATAAGGTGCCTGTATACATTTTTAAAAGACTCCCTCTCAGGGCACATGAATTAGAAAAGGCCCCTCTAGGAATCTGCAAATCCTCAAGGAGGGTTTTGGAAATTTCTTTCAGCTTTGGCCTATGCACTCCTTCAGGCTGTCCTTTTGACATGCTCCTTTCTTCCCTCCCTCCCTCCCTCCCTCCTTCTGTCCTTCCTTTTCCTCCTCCCTCCTTTCTCTCCTCTAATTTTCACTTCCTTATATGCTGCCATTATAAATTATTCCAGACTCATCTCACCTGGAATTTTCTCTTTACTATCCCTAAAAGAATTAATTTCTTAAAGGAGCCTTGGTTCCTTTTATTGGAGAATAGTCTTTAGAAACCGAAATATGGGTGCTAGTTAAATGAATAAGTTTTAAGAAAGAGTATATATGGCCCTGGGTGGCGTTGGTCAGTGGTTAGAGCATCAGCCTGAGCACCAAAAAGTCATGGGTTTGATTTCCAGTCAAGGGCACATACCTGGGTTGTGGATTCACTTCCTGCATCTGGTCAGGGGTCAGGGTGTGTGCAGGAGGTAGCCAGAAGAGGAATCTCTCTCACATCAAAGTTTCTCTCTTATCTATCTATCATCTATCTATCTATCATCTATCTCCCTCCCTCTCTCTCTTTCATTCTCTTTGGGAAAAAAAATAAAAGAGTATATGTGGAAGTTGAGGATCTGGAAATGGATTCCACTAAAGCTATTTATACCATATATAGTCTGGATATCTGTGTTGAACATTAGATATGTAAAAGGCTTAATGATATGTGTAAAGTACAGTCTAAATATCTGAGAAACCTATACTAATAAAAGGGTAATATACTAATTAGACCATATAGACAAGACATATTCTGGTAGTCCGGTCTTCCTTCCTGATAAAACCACAGTGGTGGGGGCCAAGGCAGAGGTTAGGGGTGATCAGGCCAACAGGGGAGAGCAGTTAGGGTGATCAGGCCAACAGGGGAGGGTAGTTAGGGGTGATCAGGCTGGCAGGGGAGGGCAGTTGGGGCGAACAGGCCAGAAGGGGTTAGCTGCAATCAAACAGGGAGGCAAAGGTGGTTAGGGACTATCAGACAGATAGGCAGGCAGAAGGGTTAGGGATGATCAGACAGGCAGACAGGGGAGCAGTTAGGAGCCAGCAGTCCTGATTTCGAGAGGGATGTCCGAGGGGGTCCGGATTTGAGAGGGTGAGGGCCAGGCTGAGGAACCCCATGAATTTTGTGTACCTGGCCTCTAATAAGTTCTATAAAATGTTATCAGTGAATATTTGTTTACAACCTATGTTATATGTGGTAGCTATCATGGTTTATCAGAAATAAAAGCAATGGCAGATCAAAGCTGGGGAGGAAAAATGAAGCCCACTAACTAAATGCCATGGATTAACCCCGTTTCTTTGTTCATAAGATTCCTTAAAGCTAATTAAGCTCAAATCTATAATTAATTGAGTGGCATTTCACATCTTGAATGCTCACTCTAAACCCATTAGTCTCTGCTGCAGGGGCTTTAGTTAGGTATTAAAGTCTCTGCATCTTTGCCTGGTATCCTCACGTTTTCTCTCAATACATTGCATTAGCAATTTCCTGCTTCACTGCTCCTCCCTATAAAACAAGCTGTAAGGTTTTGTAGTCTTACAGCAGAGTTGAGTAACAGTACTTTCGTTTCTCTATATAGAAATCAGCCTTCTCTTTCTTGCCAGGTGTCTGCCTTAGCACGGTCACTTGGGCTTTGAGGACATGTAAATGGGAGCAGAGGAATCCAAGAAAATCGCCCATTAGCTGATGTTCGCTCAGCTTCCCTGTACTTCCTCTGGACCCTGCACTGACTACACATGCTCCAGATCTACACGGTGGCCCAGACTAGACACACACACAGTAACTGTGGGAGCTGCTGGGCTATGCTGCATTCACTCCAAATTCCATGGGATTAAAGAAAAATTGGGCCCTGAAAATGGGTGCTATTGTCATTTTAAAAAAATTCTTTTTAGATTGTTACAGTATTCCTCCTTGACAAAAGACAGTGTGCTTGAATTTCCTGGAAAGGGGTAAGAGCATTAAATTTTTTATCCAATGAAGAACACAAGCTAAACAAGGATCATTTGAATGACATTTGCTTTAATGTGTTCAGTAGCTGCATACATTGCTTACCGCCACCAGATTTACAGGTGAACTCTGACACTAATTGAAGTAGTTTCTAACAGTTTTGAAGCTGAAGAAACATTTTAATGCCCCTACCCCCAAGTCTAAGAATTCCCAAAATAGCAGTTGTATTTTTAGGATCTTCCAAATAAATATTGATGACAAAAGCTATTATGAATTCAGCAACATGTTGAAATAAATATGTACTTTTTTTTTTTTTACAACAGCATGTATATAACTCTTGGTTCACATATTGATTCAGGGACTTATTAATAAGAATAATACATTACAATATCAAGTGACACACACACACTTTTTCACTGTTTAATCAGAATCCTAAACAGAGAGCTTAACTCTTTTTGAAATCACTTAATACTTGAAAGTAGGTGTTGAGTGAATTAAATTGCAGTTGGTTATGGTAAAAACAAGAATCCCTTCTAGTTGTCCTTTGTAGAAGATAAATTGTTCTTGAATAGCAATATTAAAACATGGCAAAGGAATAAGCACTCATAATATTGGATTAAAATAGTACGCTTTCCTATGATAGCAATTTGGCAAAATGCTTTGAAAACCTTAAACACCTTGGCCCAGTAATCCTACCTCCTGGTTATATAAATAAATTTGAGCATTTTTAAAAATGTTGGTAAAGAATCTAAAACTATATTTTCAACATACAGACATGGTTAAGCTGATTATATAGCCTATTGACTAAATGGAACATTAAGCAGTCATTAAAATTTATATTTATAAAGTATTCATTAGGTATAGAAATGCACAGATGTTATTTAAGAAAAAACAACAACCATGTACTTTCCCAGATAGTAAATATTTTCAACTTTGTGGACATAACTTTTCAACTGAGACCACAATGTAAAGATCGCTCTGGCTGCTGCTCCAAGGACAGACCGAGGAGGGGCAAGAGCAGTAGCAATCAGTGGGCTACGGCAGGGATGCAGGCAATGGGTAATGATGGCTGAGACCACAGTCACATACAGAATGAGGGACAAAGCAGCCTCACCCCAAAGCCCATGCTCTGTCAAACATGAATTCTAACCACTGACGGATACTTCAGGCCTGGGTCATGCAAGACAGCACTTACCTGCAAAAGATCTAACCTTTTTGTGTGTCCTGTCAGGGGAACTGGCATCTCTGATAGATAAATCCATAATAATAAGATATTTGCAGGGGGCTTGTTAAATCCTGTGGGCAGTGCTCATTAGCTTTTTTGAGTTGGAGCAGGGACACTCCTGAACATCTAATTAAAGCTGTGAGACACACTTTCTAGAGGGGAACAAAAGAAGTTACATATATACAAACTCACAATATTCTGCATGTATTTTTTTTTTAGGGTGTTTACAACTTCTGCCTCTGGTATTTAACACTGAGAACCCATTCTTTCAGGCTCATCTAAATCAGAGCCCTGACTTGAAATTGAGGTGTGGGGCTCAGCAGAAGGGAAGATGGCACTTCGCTGAGTAAATGGGGAGATGCTGAGGCACAGGTGAACTTTATGGCATCCTTTAAGAGCACCTCACCTGTAGGGAAGAACCATTTTAGCTTGGGAGTATTGCCTATTTGTATTGAAATACAATGGTATATTTACTCATCATTTCTCAAAACATAAATTTGTTAATGTTATGAAATATTATAAATGTCCTTTGGTACAAAAGTCACATGTCCCTTTTGAAATATTTATTTGGAAATTGAGCACAAGGTGATTTCATTACTCCCCTTGAGCATCAAATGAATGGCCCTTATTCCTTTTCTGCTCCCATTCATGTTTGTAAATGAAGAAATTGAAGCAGTTTTACAAGGATCCTGGATTCTTCCCCCTTCTTTTCATTGACTTGGCTGGAAGTGGCGGCGGCGGGGGGTGAGGTGTGTGTGTGTGTGTGGGGGGGGGGATGGAGGCCATTTGGGCCTATGTGATGAGCTTTCTCCTTCCTTCTTTGTTACCTGACTGGAGTTGCACAGCAAAGTTGGCTTTTTTCATGAGCAGACAAGGTTAGTTTATTACCCTGCTGTGTATCTGGGTTTGAAAGGTCCAGACCGCAATTCTATTTCCTTACACGATGCTTTTATCTGACCCAGTCCTAGCCCTTATCTAGAAGCAAAGACATTTTTCTAGTTGTTGGATTACTTGATAAAGAGATTCGAGAAAGAGACAACAGGAACAAGAAAAATAGGATATTTTCCCCGAGAGGCACATATAGAGACCCTCTCATTCCCATGTGTGTTCAAGAAGAACAATGGAATATATTTTTTCCTTATAGTGGTGTTATGCTGTGACATACCTAATATACTTGACACTTGGAGAGGATCATGTTTTAATATCATCTTTCTTCTACATAACAAAATTATTTTCAGGAATTATCATAAAAATGGAGATATGTAGCTTCTATATATAAGAATAGTGCCTAAAGCTTTACCTTTAAGTGGTCCAATGTCCAGCCAATGGTTTAGGATGATTTCTGATTGCCTGATGCTGATAATAATATAACAAAGTTCTGACTCCAGTGAATCTTTCATACAAAGTAGTTTTTTTTTGAGCACTGAGAAGAGCTGAGAGTTTGTTAAACTTACAGAATATAATGTATGTATAGTTGTGTACTTGCTTGCTATTGAATACTTATTAATACATGTATGGGTTGCATCATTTGATCTGAGGCATGCTTTCTTGGTAATGAGTATGTGAAGGAGTAGCTGTCACCTGCCTTAACCTTCTTTGGTGACTGCTATTTCTAATAATAAGAACCTGAGAGTATCTTCAACCAATTTTAAGTCAATTCTCAAAAATTGGGTCACCAGTGATCATCCTTTGTTTCCATGTTTCCTTTGCTATTTCTATAAACTTAGCACTTACATGTGTAGATCTTCCACTCCGAAATGCTCAAATGAATCAATTATAAAGTGACTTACCTTCTAGCAAAACCAGCATCAACCTTATAATTGCAGCGGTTTGCCAGGAAGCAATGATAATTAGGCACTTATTAATGGGAATGAACCCCTAAGAAGTAAAATACTTTTTTTTTAGAGAATACTTTCTCTCTCTCTCTCTCTCTCTCTCTCTCTCTCTCTCTCTCTAATCTCTCTCTCTCTCTAATATTTTATTGATTTTTTTTTTTTTTACAGGGAGGACGGGAGAGGGTTAGAGAGTTAGAAACATCGATGAGAGAGAAACACCAATCAGCTGCCTCACACGCCCTACTGGGAATGTGCTTTTAACCAAGGTACATGCTCTTTTTTTAAAAAAAATATATTTTATTGATTTTTTACAGAGAGGAAGGGAGAGAGATAGAGAGCTAGAAACGTCGATGAGAGAGAAACATTGACCAGCTGCCTCCTGCACACCCCACACCGGGGATGTGCCTACAACCAATGTACATGCCCCCTGACCGGAATCAAACCCGGGACCTTTCAGTCCGCAGACTGACGCTCTACCACTGAGCCAAACTGGCTTCGGCAAGGTACATGCTCTTGACCAGAATTGAACCTGGGGACCCTTCTGTCTGTAGGCCAATGCTCTATCCACTGAGCCAAACCGGTTAGGGCAGAAGTAAAAGGCTTTTAGTTCAACACAAATGACAAGAATCCTTTAGCAATTTAAAACTATTGCCAGAAAATAGCTTGACCATCAGATTTCAAAATCAAGCTATGAAGTCTTCTTGTTTCCTTTTATTTAGAAGGAATACCTTTGTTAAGAAATTGTTAGTTTTGGTTTAAGAGGTGAGCTGGGTTACAGCTGTAAGTGGAGCACTAGGTGGCGCCAGAGGATTGTAATAATTGCCCACAATTAGTGCCCTTTACAAATCTCTCCAGTGTCAGAATCAAGAAGACCATGAAATTTTACATTAAAAATTATTCAAATGATCAGAATTCTTTCTCTGGTTCCATTCACTAAAAATCCAAGTACAGTTTTGTCATGAGTGAAATAAGAGTTTACGCAGTGCTTACTGGGCAATAACTTTACAAAACAAATTATATTGGAGAAACAATATCACTATGTTTGCATGTTCCCATTTCCAAATTCTGTACATCCTCAACATCACAGTCTTAGTTTGATTAAGAGTCATCAACCATTGTACACCATTGCCATCGACATGAAAATATGCTCAATAGTCACCTCTCCAGTAAGTGATAGTCTCTCCTTCTTTCCTCCCTCACTTCCTCCCTCCTTCCCTTCTCTCTCTCTCTCTCTCTCTCTCTCTCTCTCTCTCTCTCTCTCTCTCTCTCTCTCTCTCTCTCTCTGTAAAGGATCACTGTAAATCTTGGAGCATACATAGCAGAGCATATGAGGAAAGATGATTTTTTTCTTTTTTAATGTTTCATCTTCACTCTTCAACTGAAAGATCCATTTCATAATCAATCATTTCATTGAGGTCTTTTAAATTGATTTTTGGTTTATTTTAATGGAATGTTATCCACTTTCTATAAGTCAGTTAAAATTTGACAAAAGAGAAAATAGTACACAAAGATTATCATTGCATTTCTATTCTCTTTTTGAAAATGGTAAAAGAAAGCATATACCTAGTTTTTCAATCAGCTTATTTGTCATATTTCTTTGTAATATATAGAAAGGCTCCATTCTCATTAATTCTGAAACCTGAGATATAAGTAAAAGCTAAAATTCAAAATCTCTACTTGCAGATTCACAATTTACTATGAAAACAACCAAAAAGCATTTAGTGTTACATGAGATGAGAAAAAGAATTACTAATATATAGTTAAATTTATGAAATTTTTAATACTTTATATGTATTTCTCAAAGATACTTTAAAAATTAAAAATAGCACTTTGGTTTTATATACAACTCCTCTGAAGATCTCAATGTAACCTTAAGTTTTGGGACAGGTGATTTAGAATATAAGCTACAGTCTTGTAAGCACTTTGGGTGGGCACTGGATCCTGAGTGAACTCCATAGCTGTCTTAAGTAGAGATTATATTTCCTTTATAGCATCATATGTTGCTATATATATATATTTCATTTCTTAGAACCTATGGCCAGAAGTAAAGCAAATATGATTGCCAGAATTTTGTTGTTAACTATAAAGGATTCAATCATATAGGCATACATGTTAGTAAACTATTCACTCTGATCTCTAATTGTGCCCCAATGACCTAAGAGGATTAAGAAAGCTTTCAAAGTTCACAAGCATTCCTATACTGAGGAAGTAAACTGAACATCTTTTTAAAAAATGCATCTGAGGTGTGGAGTTCATATAAGCTCAATAAACAATCTTTTGTTCTCTTAAGATAAAAAATCTGAGAGGAATGTCTTGTGGCAGAGATAAATCTACTCTAAAGAGGAAATTTATTCCCAGAGAACATTTTTATCTGATTTTCAGAAACTCAAACTTGTAAACCATTACTGTTTGAGTCAGTGATAGTTTGAAAGGCCTTTTAGACACAAAGGATCAAAAGCAAAGAAAGTTATTAAGGAAACTTGCACTTTGTTTTGTTGACGTTTTAGGTTAAATGATCAAATCAATTGTAATGCTAATAATTTATATGTTATTAAAGAGAAAAAAAGATAGAATTAAAAGAACTATACTTTCATTGAAAAACAAATGTAGCAAAGTCTCATCAATTCTAAGTGATGGGACTTGGAAATAGCTTTGAATTAGATTTTGAGTGGTTATATATTTTTACCCAGGAGACAACTAAAGTGGAAAAAGGAAAGGACTGGATTCTAGAGTCAGAGATTTAGGTTCCAGTGTCTTGAATAACTTTGGGCAGGGCAACCCCTCTAAGATTATTTTCATTATACTCTTATGAAATGCTTACTACGTACATCCTATGGGTCTAGAGAGCATTAAAGAAGGTAAGTATGATGTATGAAATAACTATGCAATAGTAAGCCCTTTTGATTTATATCTCTCTTATCTATATCTATCCATCCATCCATTTATATATCCATCCATTCATAATATATTCATTTTTATCATGTATTAAATCCTCCATTAAATGTCATGTGTGGTAATATTTGTTTCTCTCTCTCTCTTTTTTTTAATTGATCCTGAAAGTGTTATTTGATGGATAGAATAAATAGAAAACTAAAATAGTTAAGCTTTGTCTAAGGTAATTTTAAAATGGAAGATATATAAAAGTCATTTTTTTTAATCCTATAGATAGTATAAGAAAGATCATGATGTTGTGGTACCAATGATAAGCCTAAGATCTAGAAAACTACACGTTACAGCAAATATGAGATTATGATTATTTTCTTGGTTAGTTTCTGAAAGGAGAAAAATCCTTGAGTTAGAGGAGAAATTTCCAGACAGAGATAATATAATTAAAATGACAGGTAAAAATAAGGAGCATATTTTCAGGAAAGGGTCAATAAACTATCCTAAATAAAGCAGATGGCAATATAAGAAAATACAGATACATTTTGGATAGGACCATTTTAAGGAGGACCTTAAAGGTCAAACTAAGGAGCAGTAATTTGACCTTCAACCTGCTTAAAATTATAATTAGGCAGAAGAGCTAGAAAAAGGGGAAGAGACTATTACAGAAATGTGTATTTAGCTCATCACATATTTTTGAATACTGACTATAGGCAAAGAATTGTGCAAAGCACTGAGAAGGTGTTGCAGTGTAAAATGAGATATTGATCCTCTCTACTAAGAGCATCCACATTAGTTTTAAAGAATATGTAAACATAATGAGGTTAAGTATCATTGAGAGTAAAATATAATAAAACATGGAAATGAGCAGACTGGTACTAGGTGGTAGAGAGATTCAAGAAGAAGGAAATGAAGTGGATGAAAGAACATCTTGAAAGAGTGGTCTATATTTGCTGTGCAATTCTCTCTCTCTCTCTCTCTTTCTCTCTCTCTCTCTCTCTCTCTCTCTCTCTCTCTCTCGGCCAGTTGCGTCTTGCACACCCCCTACCGGGGATGTCCCCACAACCAAGGTACATGCCCTTGACCGGAATCGAACCTGGGACCTTTCAGTCTGCAGACCGATGCTCTACCACTGAGCCAAACCGGTTTCGGCTCTCTGTCCTTATAGTTCTTTCTTGATTCCACTCCATTCAGCTTCCCTCTCATTCATCCATTGAAACTGCCCTTGTCAATGTCACCAGAGACTTCTGTATTTTTAAACTGAGTGGTCATTTCTAATCTGACTTGACTTACAAAGCATATTTAATTGTGTTGCCTACTCTCTTTCTTGGCTTTTTCAGTGAGTGCCTCTTCTCAGTCTCTTTTACTGGGTTCACCCCACTCCTGACCTCTTAACAATAAAGTGCTCAAGACTGATTCCCTTGATGATCTCATATCTTTATACACCACCTATATATTGATATAGGTATCTAAATTTACATTTTCAGCCCAAACATTTCCTCTGAATATGTTGACTTGTGATACTACCCATGGTGGTATCTAATATCCACCTCAAAGTTAACATGTTACTAAATCTCAAACTCACTTGATTTTTTTTCTCCCTCTTCCTACCTTCTTTTCTCACAGTCTTCCTCATATTAATCAGGGTACTCAGGGCAAAAACTTTGGAGATACAATGTTTCTCAAATTCCTTCATTCAATTTATCAGCAATCTGTGTCATCTTCCTTCAAAATATATCTAGAATTGGTTCATTTTTCACCATTCCTAACACAATCCATGTCAGCAAGTCACTGTCATGTCTTGCTTGGATTATTGCAACAATCTTTTAACTGTTCTTTCTGCTTCTGCTCTTTCCCCCAGAACAATTCTGTTAAAATGTGAGACAGACATGTCACTCCTTTGCACATTGTAAGGGCTTACGAAGTCAAGTCCTTCCAATGCTATTCAACTGGTCACCTCTGACCTCATCTTTTTGCCACCTCTTCCTGGCTCACTCTTCTCCAGACACAATGATATTCATGCTGTTCTTCTAATATATAAGGTCTACTCATGTTCAGCTTTTTCATTTGCCCTTCATTCTTCCAAGAAAGTACTTCAAATACCCACATGGCTCACTCCCTCTTTCAATTTTTACTCAATTGCTTTCTTCTCATGAGGCCTTTCCAACAATGACATTTAAAATTGTTTTTACGTCTTTACTCTTGTCATTCTCTATCTCTCATCTCTTCTTTATTTTCTTCATAGAACAACATCACCATTTAACTTACTATAGATTTGACTTATAATTTATTTATTGCCAGTCCTCGTTCACTAGTCCTCCTTCACTAGAAAAAATAAACACAGTGTTTATTTTTTCACTGATGTGCTCATAGAACCTAGAACTGTGACACATTTAATAAATTCTTATTGGATGAATGGATGGATGGAAAGATGGATGGATGGATGGATGGATGGATGGAAGGATGGATGGAAGGATGGATGGATGGATGAATGGGAAAACATCAGGGAAAACGGCTTTGATCTAGATAATAATGATTGATTTTGGACAGATTCAGAGGAAAAGAAAGGCATAGAAAAAGGCATTTCAGTTAGGGAAGTGGTCCTCAAACTCATTAGTCAACAGAGCCAAATATCAACAGTGCAATGATTGAAATTTCTTTTGGGAGCCAAATTTTTTAAACTTAAACTTCTTCTAATACCACTTCTTCAAAATAGACTCGCCCAAGCCATGGTATTTTGTAGAAGAGCCACATTCAAGGGGCCAAAGAGCCACATGTGGATTGTGAGCCAAAGTTTGCCAACCATGGAGTCAGGGGGAGCAACATAAGAAAAAAATTAAGGTTTGAATTATGATTGGGAAATAGCAGGGCAATAAGCTGAAGCAAGTATCATTGGGAACACTGTGATATTAATTCATGATGAATGAGATGAATACCATATGTTGGTAGGCCTTAACTGCTACCAATTGAGGTTCAGACAAGCATTCTATGAGATAAGGCTTTTAAATTGCAATCCACTACCTTCCTAGAGTAAGATTTCTCAAAGTGTATAGTTCTGACAGTGTTCATGAGGTTTACATGAATGCTTGTTAAAATGCATCTGTTTTAGGGTCAAAGCCCAGACCAATAAATCATAATTGAAAATAGAGCCTGGTAATATACTTTAATAAACCCTAAAGGTAAAAATTCAGTAAACTAAGGTTTGAAAACTACTGCCTTAGGGTATCCTAGATAGTTACTATCTCTAGGATTGCTTGGGGATGAGGCAGAGGAAAGGAGGTGGGGTGAAGAAGGCTATAGGTGTGAATGTAAGCATTCTACTCCAGATTCAAGAAGAGAAGCTTTGAGTTTCTGTTACCTACCATGTTTCTGATTGAGAGTTCTCTTGAAAAAATGGTTAATATGCAAATCGACCAAGTGACTGGTCACTATGACATGCACTCACCACTAGGGAGTAGACTCTCAATGCAGCAAGTGCCCCTGGCGGTCAGTGTGCCAGAAGCCAGGCTCACGGCTGGTGAGTGCAGCCACGGGAGCCTCTCCCACCTCTGCAGCAGCAAGCAATAAGGATATCTGACTGCCAGCTTAGACAAGATTTTTAAAAAGTTGTTGTTGTTATTATTATTATTATTATTATTATTATTATTGCAATGGAATAACAGGGCAATATGTTGTTTAAAAAATAATCTGGGGGTAGTATAAGGTTTTGATCAATACATCAGGCAAATATTTATTGAGCATCTACTATTTGTTATGCACCCTATTAGATGCCTGGAGTACAAATGTGAATAAGACATAGTCCCTACCATTATGATACTCACAGTAGAGAGATTAATGGGAATTGGGAAAGACTATAGCCAGGGAAACCAGTTACAAGGTAGCTGTCCAAATATGAGATGATGAAGACCTGGTCCAGAGTGGTGGCAACGCTGTGGATGCAAGAGATATTCTGAAGGAAGACTTGATGAGATGGTGTGTCTGACTGGTCTGTGAGATACATGCAAAAACAATGAGAGCTAATTCTGTGGTTTGAAGGCTATGGGCAAAGAAAATTTGGGAGCCACTAGTGAAATTAGGCTGTCTCCAGAGACATGGAATTATGAAACAGATTGATGAATCTCAGAGGGAAGGGGGAGGGGAGAGAGGGAAGAGATGAACCAAATAAGTTATATGCATAACCCATGGACACAGGCAATAGTGTGGTAGACTTGGGGGTTTGGGTAAGGTGAGGTGGAGTGGGTCAATGGGGGGAAAGGGGACAATTGTAATAATTTCAACAATAAAGTTACATTAAAAAGTGAGGGTATAGCCAAAACCGGTTTGGCTCAATGGATAGAGCGTTGGCCTGAAGACCGAAAGGTCCCAGGTTCAATTCCAGTCAAGGGCATGTACCTTGGTTGTGGGCACATCCCCAGTAGGGGGTGTGCAGGAGGCAGCTGATTGATGATTCTCTCTCATCAATGTTTCTAACTCTCTATCCTTCTCTTCCTCTCTGTAAAAAATCAATAAAATATATTTTAAAAAATGAGGGTATATGTGCATAGGAATGTGTTTGTGTTGGGCATATTGGTGAGTTCACTCTTGAACATTGTGTTAGACAGGGGTAGGACATTTGAATGAAGATGCCTTCTGGTAACTGAAGATAATGGATTGCAGTTTAAGTAAAAAAGAAGAGTATGAAAGATAGAAAATTGTCAGCCTGGGGAAAGTTAGTAGGGAGAGCCAGCAGAGGAGATAAGAAGGAACTGTCAGGGAGTAAGAAACATAGGAATTATGGCTTTGTGGAGAATGGGTATGAAAATTGAGAAAGGCCATTGAATTCAGGTAATTGTGGGCGATAGGTTACTTTAGACTCTTGTCATTGGAGAAATGGAAATACAACTCAGGGCTGGATAGTGAGACCTTGGAAATCAGGGAGCAGGAGCCACTGATGTCATAGGAGCTTAACTGTTTTAGGAAAAAGTATTAGTGTTTTTCCTTGACCAAAGGCCTCACAGTTATCATTTTTGCCAAAAAAGATTCGTTCAGAAATCCAGAGCCATAAGGCCTAGTGTCCTGTTTTCCTATGGGTATGGTTAACCCCATTTACTAGACCCAAAGTTGGTGATGATAATGGTGTTATGATAATGATATGATAATGGTGTTCATTTCCTTTCCAGAACTGTACTCTCTCCATCCCCTCCCCTCTTCACATGGTTCTGAAAGCAGAAGGGGATAAGGCAGAGTCTGATTGTAATACATCTTTGGGTGAGATACTAATAAAGGGTGAAACAACTGAAATTTGAGACAGGTTTTTTAGTGTACTTGTGCAGAATAAAGTTAGAATGTAGGGACATCTAGGGACTCTTATGGTACCAAGGCACAATTGGCCATAGAAGTGAGGGGGCTTAATGAGTCAGTCCCTGAGTAACCCATTCAGACCAAATTTCTCATTCAGTGCCTAATTCTGAGAAGAATCTTTGAAGGTGTTTGAGGGGAGGAAACTTATGCCTTCTGGCCTAAACCACTCTGCCCTGATTCCTTTTGCTCATTTCACCTGGCTGTGATTTGCCTGAAAACCTTTTTGTAATTATGCAGTATTTGAGCACTTCATAGGTGAAGACTTGTTATTCCAGAGTGATGATATGCTTCCCTGAAAGGGGTTTACTAGGCTGTTTTCTGGACACTGTGTTTTCCAAGTGTGGCTGAATGTTCAGCTCATCTAGTTCAAGGCAAGGCAAAGGTTACAAAACTGAAAATATAAACTTAGATAATATTTAGAGATTATCAGTATGTAGATAGTATTTAAAGGTATGAGATCAACAAGGGAATCTGTACAGATAAAAAAGAGACCTTGAGTATTTCATTGTTAAGAGGTCAAGAGTGCGGTGGACCTAGCAAAAAGACTCAAAAGAAGTGCTCACGGATGTGGGGGGAAACCAAGAAAGAGGAGTAGGCAACACAATCAAATGCCTTGTATGTCAAGTAAGATTAGAAATGACCACTCAATTTAGACAATCCAGTAGAAAAGACAAATGTGTAAACATCATGGTGTAAATAATTTATAATTGTGTTTTATTGCACAAATCTCTGAGAAAAGTGGAGAGGAGGGGAGGTGATCTTTAAATAGAGGTTTGTAGAAAGGTTAGTAGTTTACCAAGAGGTTGAGTTGAGAAGATTCAAAGTAAAGGAAAGAGGCATGAAGATCCTAAGTTGATACATACAGTTGTGTATTGGAAACTCTGTGGATCTTGTACCTGATGAATGTGAAGTGTGTCATCAGCAGGGGCCAGGAGGCAGGAGATGAAGATGGAGAAGTGGACATAGGCCAGCTCAAAAGCAGTCTTCTGTGCTGAGCTGAGGAGTTTGACTTGATTTTGTAAGCAATGGGAAGTTGTGAAGATATTTAAACAAATGAGTGATGTAGATATATTTTTGTTTTAGTCTACCATTCAGATGGCATGGAGGAGAGCATATGTGTGGAGTTAGAGCTGAAAGTGGGGGGACCAGTTAGAAGGTCCTTGCCATAGACTAGATGACTGATGATATGAGCCTGAGTCAGTAGCACTAGCAGGAACATAAAAGAGAGGAGAGATAAGAGAAATAATTAGGTGAAAATTTGAGAGGTGTTAGCAATTTTACTTTTTATGTGAATGTGTGTATGTGTAGGGGGGAGACATAAATGAAGTAGGGTTTCCAGTGTGCTAGAGGTATCACTAGCTTTGATTGTGATAATGCTGAAAAGCAAATAACTTTGAAGTATATATTTTTTTTAATCCTTACTTGAGGATATACTTCTTTTTTTATTGATTTTTAGAGAAATAAATTTATGTTATAGAGAAACATCAATTGGTTGCCACCAGTACATGATCTTACTGGAGACTGAACCTGCAACCTAGGCATGTAACCTGACCGACAATCAAATGCGTAATCTTTGGTGTATGGGATAGCAGCTCCAACCAGCTAAGGCACCTGGCCAGGGCAGTAACTTCCAAATCTGGATGGTTAAACAGTGACCATTTCTTTCTCACTTCTGGATCTGCAGAACTGCACGTCAGTGTTGGTGACTGTGCTTCAGATCACAGGGCAGGTCCTAGAAGCTCCATGTGTTTGTTTGTTTTTTATTTCAGGACCCACATTTAGGATTCAAATTCTTGAAGTATTTCCTAAAAAGTAAGTAAGTAAGAAAAATAAATTTGTACATACGGGGAGGTATACATCCTTACTATGAGGTCAGTTGGCAAAGGACATGGCCTTAATCTTATTACAAGTAGAGAACTCCAGAATCTATCACACCAACCAACAGAACATGTGTGTAATGTAAAGATATAATGTATTCGTTTTAGGCATATTGAGTCTAGTTATCTCTAGGACATCTAAATAGATACACACACAATTGAATAGTTGAACCAAGAGAAATATCAGAGCTGGACTTAAGAACTTGTTGGTCATTGGGTATAAATGATAGTTAAAACCATGGAAATAGACAGGATTTCCTAGTCAGAGTGAAAAGAGAAAAAGGGTTACTGACAGAGCCCTGAGAAGCACCAATGTTTATTGTATGAATATGAGTCCATGGATAATCTGAGAAGGAACCTTTCTTTAGAGGAGAATGGTGGTACTGAAAATAAAATAGGGAATAGAGTTAGGAGGAGGAGGAAGAGGAAATGAATGACCCAGTGTTCTAGCAGATTTAAGTCAGCTTTGATGGACAAATAGTGTAAAGGTGATTTTTTCTAATCTGAGAGATTTCCTCTAAAAAAAAAAAAAAATCAGATTGCCACTCATAGAATCACTAGGGAGACAGTGATTATGCAAATAAAATCAGGCTCCAGTTCCTGACCTGGGCCTGGCACTCAGTAAATGGTAGTTATTATTACCCTATTGAAAACTGTAGAACGTTGAGAAATTTACCACCAATTTAATACAAACAGTGATGTTATACCATTTTTGCTTTGAATTTTATCAGAAGCATTTTATTATTAGAGCCAGAAAAGTCAGAAAAATGTAATATTAAGTGATTTTATGACATAACCCTTGAAATTAATTATGGTAAAATTCTGGTGTAGTTGTTTTCATTTGGTTGAACTTAAAAAGGGAAATTGAGAGGGTTGTTGCATCCGTGTGACATCTCTTATTTAGAAGATGTCTAATCCCAGACATTCTTGTCAGTCTGATATTTGGGTTGAAGAGGCCATTTGTACCTAGCTGGTATAAATCATCTTGTTTTAAAGTTCTGTCTTCATATTGCCAAATCAGGATAAAAGCTGTAAAAGCATATATGTTTCAAAATATATAGGTTATGGAGATGTATTTGCAGACTTGTTTTTAGTTCTCAGACAACCTCAGAGCTTGTCAGCCTTTGTCCTCAATCATTGCTTCCATCCCTACATGGTTCAGAGTTCCCAGTGTTCTTTCTGGCTGAAAGCAAATACTGTATTTCGCTTTGTTAACAGAACAGTGGTTATCAAGTTCTTTGTCTTTAATGATTCTGCTTTAGGGAATTGTCAATTAATAATCCCTGGAGAGAACATCATGAATAATGTCTGTAATTAGATTATAATGCAAAGGTTTGCTTATTCACAATATTTTAAAAAAATTAATTATGATTTCTGGGCAATGACCCTGATCTTCCCATCTTTTACAGTCAACTGCCTTTTTAATGCTGACTTTCTTCAATTTTTCTTATTGTGTTCATTCTCTTTTTAAAGTTTGTGAGTATAATTGAAACTATCCTACCTTTGAGAACCCTCTGTCTCACCTAGCAGAATAAATGAAATGTGGATACAAAGACTGAGCATATAAATTACCTCTAAAAAAGAAAATGCCTTCTACATAAAGCTTTTGATTCCCTTTCCTTTTTTTATTTTTATTTTTTTATTCTCAAGCTTGACTGCTATTTTTTCTCTCTAGTCCAGTGATCTTGTTATTAAAGCATTCTTGTAAAGGTAATTTAGCACACATGCCTCATAGTTATTAAGCAAGTTCTACTACATTCAAATACCAAATCACTTTGCAGATGATATTTCCGTCTTACCACAAGCAAAATAGCTTGGGGTGTGGGGGTTCTTAGTTGTCCTGAGTGACATTTAAGAATTCTTCAAAAGTAATGAAAATGGCTTTGGATCTTTAAAAACAAGTGTCCATAATATGAGGATGCCACTCCGAGTGTAGGTCCTCATAAATCAATGACATTAAAAAACATTTGCAGAACAATTTATATGAAAAAATGATATAATTAATACAATTGAGTGAACCCTTGACCTAGAAGAAAGGTTATAAGGGTGGAAAGGAGAAGAAGTGCACAAACAAGGCGTTGGTGCAAACACACAAACACAGATGACTTAAAATCTTTGAAACACACCAAACAAAATATCTTCTCTTAATTTTAATGTCTTTGAAAATTATAATGCAATGTGCAATTGTTATTTGTGAAGTTTTTGAAACCAGAGATGACTTCACATTTAATTATACAAAAATAGAATAAAGTGATTTTATTCTATTATATTTTTTTAAATATATTCTATTTATTTACAGAGAGGAGAGAGAGGGGTAGAGAGTTAGAAAGATCAATCAGCTGCCTCCTGTACACTCCCTGGGGGTTTAGCCCATGACCAAGGTACAGAATCAGACTGAGGACCCTTTAGTCTTTGGTCCGACACTCTGCCCACTGAGCCAGATAGGTTAGAGCAGAATAAAGGAATTTTAGAACTGGAAGATACTTTACACATCATCTAAGTCTGCTTCCTCATTATAGATATGAGGGTTCTGAGGCCAGGGAAATCTTCAGGCACTTCTCCAAAGTTAGAAAACATACAAATCCCAGGTTATACTAAGGTCAGGGTGTAAGAATAATACATGCTTTGTAAGTTTTTTGTCACTATAAGGGAATAAAATAGGTACAATGTGGTGCTCTCTATATAAAGTGATATTATGGCCTGAAGATTAAGCAAGTCAGTTGCTGGGTGCTTCGTAACAACAGTTTTCCATTTTTACTTGGATTTTGGGTAAAAGATTATGATATTCATGAGTTTTAAGACAGTTTCATTTTAAGACAAGAGTTTTGTAGAACTCCCAAGTTAAATTCTTTCTTTTTCTCTTCTCAACCCCAAGATAATTCATATTTTTAACTCCTACCCTCCCTTTCCCTTTTGGAAAAGAGAATTATATAAATGAACAGAACCAAAGCAACCAAAACAGGTAATTTCAGTTAACAGAGGTATTAATATATTTCAGATGAATTTTAATTTTTTTTCTTATGTTCAAGACAATTATTTAATATCAATGTTTTCTGCCCTGGCCAGGTGGTTCAGTTGATTGGAATGTCATCCTGTACACTAAAAGGTTTCAGGTTTAATTTCCATTCAGAATACATACCTGGGTTGTGAGTTTGATACCCGGTCAGTACACATATGGGAGGCAACGAATTGATCTCTCTCTCTCTCTTTCAATCACTAAAAACATGTCTTCAGGTGAGGATTTTTAAAAAAATCAATGTTTTCTTTTCAGGTCATTCCCTTTAGATTCTTAATATATATATATATATATATATATATATATATATATATATATATATATATATATATTTCCTGGAGAGAAATATATATTACTAGAGGCCCAGGGCACAAAATTCATGCCCAAGCTGAGGGGTTGGGAGGGGGGGTGTTCCTCAGCCCAGCCTACACACTCCAATCTCTGATCCCTCTCACAATCCAGGACTGCTGGCTGCCAACTGATCACCTTCCTGCTTGATTGCCCCTAACTGCTTCTGCCTGCCAGCCTGATCACCCCCTAACCACTCCCCTGCCTGCCTGATTGATACCTAACTGCTCCTCTGATGGCCCAATTGCCCCTAACTGCCCTCCCCTGCTGGCCTGCAGGCCTGGTTGCCTCCAATTGCCCTCCCATACAGGCCTCCCCCCCCACTTGCCCCAATTGCTCTCCCCTGCTGGCCTGGTTCCCCCAACTGCCCTCCTTTGCAGGCCTTGTCTATCCCAACTTCCCTCCACTGCAGGCCTGGTCCCCTCGCTAAATGCCCTCCCCTGCAGTCTTCCCCTGCAGTCCTGGTCATCAGCACCTATCCTCCCCTGCGGGCCTTTTTGCCCCCAACTACCCTCCCCTGCTGGCCTGATCACCCACAACTGCCCTCCTCTGCTGGCCATCTTGTGGTGGCATTCTTGTGTCCACATGGGAGTGGCCATCTTTAATCACATGGGGGCAGCCATTTTATGTTTTGCAGTGATGGTCAATTTGCAAATTACCTCTTTGTTATATAGGATTGCTTTATGCTATTCATTTTAGAGCCAATCAGGTAGACTTGGGGAAAGGCAGAGGGTGGAGGACTATGTTTTACTGTGGTGATCATTCATGCTAAATTTCTATGTATAGTAAGTTGTACCACACACAAAATTTAGAAAGACAGCAATTTCTGAAAAATGTAGAAAGACAAGCAATTTCTGAAAGGATTCTCAACATGAGTAAAGTCTAAAAACATTGATATGAATGCTATTCTCCTTAAGCATAATAGCACTTTTGTTCTATCCCAGGAAGGCTGATTGCAGATGTGTTCTAAGAGTGCATTTTCTTTCCAATAGGGTAATACTTGAAACAGAAGCATGGATGGGAATCATGCCTTAGTGGTTTTGGTTCTTTTTAAAGCAAATGCTAGGAATGGAGGAGATGATGAGCCCTCCTTTTCTCCCCTCCATCCCCCAACTTTATGTCATTAAAATTAGAGAGGTTTAGCAAATGATGATTACGTTTTTCAGTGTTACATGTCTTAGTGTTCTTTTCTGATAGACTACTACAGGAAATGAAGACTCCTGCAAAAATACAAAAAAAAAAAAAAAAAGAAAAAAAAAAAAAGAATGACATTCCACTGCTGTTTTATATCCTAAACCAAGTGTTTCATAGGATCCCTGGGAGTTGAATGTCTGGGCAGAAAATCTCAGGTCATTACCTTAAAAAGCTCTTTGGCAGACCAGTTCCCATTACCAGGTGCCTATGGTGCTTTTCTTAAATAATCAGTCCCATTCAGACCAATATTTTAAGGTCCTTGATCATCTTTCTATTTCACAAGCAGTCATTTTTTAAGGCTCAATGGCACTAGGGGCAGGATGTTTTTGACGTCAGGTTTAGAAAAGAAATTGGTATATCCCAAAGCTGGCCTGATTCTTTCTCATTTCCCCCAAAGGTCAGATGGAAGTTCAGTGCTGAGAGCATTGTACTTGGATGTCTGGGTGGAGGCAGGCGACATTGACTCCAGCTCCACACTCCAGCCTGGGAGGCCCTGGCAGCTGGTACAAAGGCGGTCAATTTTAGGATGGTCTCCTAAATCCTAGAGGGTGGACTCAGATAAGGCTTGTCTTGCCTTCCTTTGACCCTTCAGCCTCAGCTATGAGCTCTGAGGCATTAATTTTTCTTCTCTAAACGTTTTGTTGTTGTTGTTGTTAATCCTCACCCAAATATATTTTCCGATTTTATTTTATTTTATTTTTTTAGAGAGAGTGGAAGGGAGAGGGAGAGAGAGAGAGAGAGAAACATCAATGTGCAAGAGACAGATGGATTGATTGCCTCCTGCATGCAAGCCCACCAGGGCAAGGGAACCTGCAACCAAGGTATGGTGCCCTTGACCGGAATCGAACTCAGGACCCTTCAGCCCTCAGGCCCACGTTCTATCCAATCTGGCTGGGGTTCTTCTCTAAATTTTTAAGAGCATGAAAAACCTGGTAAGTGAAGATAGCTAACACCTGGTAAGTAAAGATAGCCAACATAGCATTGCAGGTATGCTATATACGTGTGTATTTTTTTTAAAAGTGCCTTTTCCAGAGATCCAATTAGAAAGTGTGCTTCACAGCCTTACTCTGCATACACACCAATGAATTCCAAGAGGTCATGGCAGCAGCAGCGTACAACTTTGAGATTAGAAGAGCTTGCTCTTTAAAGAGCTATTTTTAGCTGGAAGGGAAAGAGTAGGCCTCAAAGTACCTGGCAGGTATGTCCTACAAGGGAGTCTAAATTGGAGGTGTGATTCCAGGGGAATGTCTCAGTGGGGCTTCTCTGTTTGCTGTAGAAAAGGGTAGTTCGGCTGATTTTACTGCTGTGTTGGGGGTGGGGGAGGTTACTAGTGACCCGCAGGGGAACTCAACCTGTGGTCCCCAGGACCTCTTTGTAGGCCATCCATTGTGTCTGGGCACCCCAACCCCCCACCTCCCACTCCCCAAGGATGAAACCACAGAGCCTGAGGTGTCCAACAGCCACATCGGAGGAAAGGACTCTCTAAACCCATCAAAAAGCACGATTCTATTTTGATGCCACCAACTTGAGCTCCTGGGATAAATTCCAACCCAAGTCTTATAGATGCATATCAAATTGTCACCCTGCAATGTGTCAGGCCGGGCTCTGGAGAAGAGGGTCTTGGGGAAGTCAAGGGCAAGGTAGAAGAGAGAGGAAAAAAATGCCCTCAGCTCAGCAGGGACTTGTGGGCAGAGTCGGAGCAAGCCAGGAAGAGGACGCTTGCCTCCTGCCAACACCAAGCAGCAGGGTCTGGTCCCGGATCTTACCCAAACCAGGGCGAAGTTGCTTGCTGGAGAGGGCAGAGGGGAGAAGAAGGAGACAAGGTTTGAAGGCAATGGCAGGGGTGAGGATGAGACCCCTACAGGGACATGGAGAGAGTTAGAAATCCTGAGAGGGACACACGCTGGTAGAAAGACACCTAGGACAGTCTCAGAACCCAAGGAAGACAGAGAAGAGAGATGGAAAATACACTGAGAGATAGAAACCGCCAGGGGAGAGACTGAGAAAGACACACAGAGTCAGAGCAAAAGAGACCCAAACTGGGAGACCCTGGTTGTATAGGAGGGAGGTGTGGGGAGAGAGGGAGGTGGCCAAATTTTCCCCTGCTTCCTCCGCCCACGTCCCTGGTCCTCCTTCCCCCCCCCCCCCGCCCCCTCCTCTCGCTCGGCCCAGCCCGCAGAGAGAGAGGAGTCAGCGCGCAAGGTCGCCCAGTCCTCCGGCTGCCTCGCTGAATGGCTGGCGGTCCGCAGCGCCTCCGCTCGGGGCCGCGCAGCCACAGGTCCGTCCTCGGCGCCCAGCTTCGGTGCTGGAGGCCAGCAGGGGAGCCCTGTGCTGTCCGGAGCCCATTCCTGCCTATCGCGCCCCCGGGATACGCGCCCCGCCACTCCCCTGGCGGTAGCGGTGCTCCTCACGCCCGGGTCCCCGGGGAGGGGGCGCTGTGGCCGCCGGAGACAGCACCGGAGCCCGTTCTCCCTGCGGGCCGGCCCGCGGAGAGCCTGACAGCGGGATCTGTGTGCACGAGGTGCCAATTAGCCTCCGAGGCATCGTTTGCCCACTTGCCAGTGTAATTGCCCGGAACGAGGAGTAGGCGCGTGCGACTGCGGACCTAGGAAGAAAGCTCCGCGGGGTCTGCGCCCGCACCCCAGCGCGCTCCGGAGGATCCGTCCCTCGGAGGCTGGGCAGGACCGCGGAGAGCGCCTGGGACTCTGATCCTCATCTGACTAGCTTCCAGGCTTCCAAGGTTCGAAGGCACTGGCGTGCTCGCCACCCTTTTTTCAGACATTCGGACTGCTTGCAGCTGCCCTGTGGCTTTTTTTGTTTGTTGTTGTTCCGAAAAGCCAGTACCTTACCTCTCAAGTTCAAGTTCCGAGGACTTGCCCAGTCTCCTCCTCTTAAGACATTTTCACCATCCTTCACCGCCTGGGGAAGCTGGGAGCTTGGTCCCAGAGCCAGCGCCGGCGGTCCTACTCCATCCAGCGCCCAGCATCCCGGAGCATCCACCTCTCTCCCTTCCTCCGCTTCTTTCCCTCCCTCTCTCTTTCCTCCTCTATTTCCCCATTCCCCTTTTTCCTCTTAAGTTTCCTGCACTGTGACTCCAGCTGTGCCAAGCCTAGGCTCCAACCCTGAGCTTGGCTGGGACCCCGGGACGCCATCTCCGCTGAGGCTGGACGCAGCAGCGCACCGGTCCGCGCCCCGGGCATGGAGACCAAGCGCCAGGGAGGGCATGTCCGGGGCGCCAGAGAAGCCAGGCCCGAGTAGCTCCTCAATGGAGCCTGCCCAGAGTGGCCCCTGCTCACCCGATTCGCCCCCAGTCCTGTGCGGTAGGTACCTTAGGGCTGAAGTGGGATGGGGCACTGGGAAGGGGAGGCGGGGAGGGTCACTCACTGGTAGGGGACAGAGTGCGCTAGGTGAGTGACCCTCACAGACCCCACAGATGTGCGCTCTAGAAGTTAGCACTGACTGTGCCTCTTGGCTGGAATAAAAGTAGTGCTAGAGGTGTGTGTGTGTGTGTGTGTGTGTGTGTGTGTGTGTGTATCTCTGTAGGTGCTGGGAGCTTGAATGGGTAAACTGAGCCTGGCTTCCCTGTTTGCACATTTGACACCCCCTTTTCCCACCCCCACCGCACCCAATGCATGGAGATACCCAGCACCTAATCTTGGTCAGCTCTCCCTACCCCTTCCTTTTCCCGCGCCCCTCTCCTCCAGTCGCTCTCCCTTGCTCTCCCTCTTTCTTTCTCTCCGTCTCTCCCCACTGGTGTGTACGTGTATGAGCTGTGCCAGGGCTGGCAAAGGACCAGCCTCCGCATTTAGTCCCAGCCGCCCCACCATCAGATAGGAGGGCAGATCTTGCTGCCAGAGAGACAGCTAGGGCTCCGAACCAGCCTGCGCGCGGCTCTGCGCCCTGCCACCTTCCGTCTCTGAACGCGCACCCAGAGAGCGCAGGGCTCCAGCAGCCCCTCAGCCTCCCCACCTCCTGCCCGCCTGCCTGCGGACCTGGCGCTCGCCGCTTTCAGGCTCCTGATTGACTGGCTTTTCAGTTTTTCCCGCCCCGGTTCACCCCTCCCCGCCACAACCCCCTTTCCCTGCTTGGCCGCCAAGCTTAACCTTGCCCGCGTGGTCATGGGATGTCTAATTTCATTTGTATCTAGGCTGCTGAGAGCGCTCCTTGCTCTGTAAAGTGGATGTCAGGTGGATCTATGTTTTTGAAGGAACAAAGACTCAGCGAAGGCGACGTGGAGGAAGTTTGAGACGCGGGAGAATGCAGGCTGCGTGCTGGTACGTGCTTCTCCTCCTGCAGCCCACCGTCTGCTTGGTAAGTCCTTGCTGATCCTGCGCCCCCGCAACCCCACCCTGGCCTCGAGGCCCGGCAGCTGGGGGCGCGCGGGACGGCGAGACCGCCAGGTCAGCCAGAGCAGCATTCCTGGTGACTGTGTTGGAACAACTTTGGCAAGCTGGTGTCCCTATCCCTGCAGGATTTTCCGGGACTCCCATCCCCATGTCCTGCTCCAGTCCCCCCTCTCCTGCATGGGATTCTGAACTGAGTCTAAGGCACACTAGACACCCCGAAACCGAGGAGATAGTGAGAGGAGGTGCTTTGTGACAGGAGAAGGCACATAGCAGGGATGGAAGACAGGATTCATCCACAGTTTAAAGGAAAGGAAACGAAGTGGAGAGTGGCGAGCGCGAATCTGCGCTGTGACTTTGAAAGTGAATCCGCCCTCGTAGCCGCCCCCTCTCCCCCCTCTAGTTTGGAGACGTGCACAGAAAGGAGTGCAGGGAACTTTGTGGGACTTGCAGGGGTGAGACAGGGCAAGCTGATCAGTTAGAGACATCACAAGTGATCAGATAGTTAGGTCAGAGATGCTCCGGCAAACATGTAGCAGCTGCCCGTTCTTCTTTTTCCAATCTCTCCTTTTCACCAAATAACCAAACCCGAACCACACGTCCTCCAGTGGCCAGACCCTTATTAGGGGAGTCAGGGAGAGAATTCTAGCAAAGCCACTCACTGTCCCAGTCTTCCCAGAGCCATTTGGGGGCATTGGACTTCGCACATTTTTGTACCTGGGAGAGTGGGGGAGTGGCAAGAAGCGCTTTATTGTGGTGGTAGTGGGTCGGTAGCTGTGGACAGCACGCGGAATAGACGCAGAGTGCAATGTCTCAGAAGGCCAGGCGCACTCAGACCCTGCTGGTGAAGTTGTGCTCAGTACGCAGGCCCCCATTTTCCCATCTGCGTGCCTCCAGAGCTTACTGAGTGCTCCATGCGTTCTAATTAGGGATAAGGATCGCTGGGGCGGTCTGGAATCTCTGATGGGCTGGATAAATGGGATGGGGGAATGCTCTTCCTTAATCCCAAGAGTTTCAAATCTGGGAGAGTTGCCATCCCTCCTATTGAGAACGTTTCCCAGCTGTTTCCCTGATGCATGTGACAGTAGGGCTGCTAGTTTTGTGAACTCGGTGTAAATGAGTGTGTAAGTGTACGTGTGTGTGAGTGTTCATGTGAGGGTGTGTGTATTTAAGAAGTAGTCAGTCAGCTTCAATCCAAGAACCCCTCAATGTTGCCTGTCTTTGCACTTTTATCTCCTGGCGGTGGCAGCCGCGGACACCAGAGGGCGCTGCGCGTCAGTGTCCTCGCCTACAGGACACCTTGGGGTAAACAGGTGAAAGGCTGGGCAGCCAATCCAAAAGAACAGCCTTTCTGACTATGGGCGAAGCCTGTGCCTTTCCTGGCTGCAACGCAGAGGGAATGCAAAATGTATCCTTCCCATTTCCAACCGTTCTTGCCCCCACCCGTGTCCAGGAAACCCACTGACATTGAGAACCCAGGGAGGAAGGGTAGAAAGTTTGGTCAGAGGAATTACAGAAACTATTTATTGAAAGAAAGGGAAGGGACTGCCCAGTGACAGCTACAGAGGGGAAATATTAAGTATTCCCTGGATCCCGGACCCCCTCCTGTTCCTCTCCCCTGCATAACTCTACATATGACCTGAGCCTCAGGACTGTCCTTACATCCTTTGGACTGTGTTTTTATGCGCACACATGGCAAAGGCTGGCAGCTGTGGCTCAGTGTATTGCTCGGAGCAAGTATTTCGATATCCTGGAAAAATAATCTATCAAAAGCAGAAGTGAAATCAATACATTGTGTTAAATTTTAAATGTGTTTGTTGGCAGTTAAACCGTTTCCCACTCATTACAGCAACAGTGCTGGATTTATTCTAATGCGCTGCGTTCTCAACAACAAGCGCATTAATTCTTCTTTAATTGTAAACTGGGAGCATTTGAAAACCGTTCAGTGTGCAAATTATGCTGATTCAATTACCGTTTAGTTACAGACTTCATTACCTGAATGCCTTTTGGCAATACCGAGAAAGGAGACAATTTTTCCAGTTTCACTCAAAAACAATACCAAATGTGAACAATAAAACAGAGAAGGCGATTTACAAGCCCATTCCCTTCTCTCTGATCTAAAGTTGTTGTGTGTGCTGGGGATTGGAATCCACATGCGCCACAAAAACAAAACGGCCGGTGGTTGTGATCCAAGGTAGTATTTCCAGGGATTGTCATTCCAGGGTTATTTGCCAGCAGAATCCCGGGCTGTTTTCTTGGAGGAGCAGGGAGCTGACTTGTAGCATGGAAATGAATTTTAAAGGATGAATTGGGCAGTCAGGATAGTTTGGTTTTAGGCAAATAAGCAAGTGAAGAGCCTCAATTAAAGCTCTAAGGCAATGTGACAGACAAAAATAAAATAAAATAAAATAAAATAAAATAAAATAAAATAAAATAAAATGGCCAAAGCTGCTTTCCCCACCTATTTTACTAAACACCAGAAACAGGAACTGGATTTAGCATTTATGGGTGGCTGTACTCAGGAACATCCAGACCTTTGCAAGCAACTGCAATAGGTGCAAGCAGGTTGTCAGGAACTAATTCAAGTTATGTTCCAAGAAGGTAGTTATTTTATTTTGTCTCTCTCCTCCCCTTTGAATTGACATAAGCCAGGGAGGAGATAAAGGAGTAAATTTTTTGTCTTTACAAGCTCACATCTCAACTTTGGTGACAGGGACACTCTATTTACACATTGCCTCCTCGCTGGTACCACGGCACACCTTTCCCTTTAAGCTCTTGGAATCCCAGTCATGTTTCCCAGGGAGTGATCACCACATTATGTCCAGGGAGCAAGATGTGTTTAGATATTCCCTATATAAAATATGTAGCCTTCTGTTTATGGAGAAATACAGAAAATACTCCCAAATTTGGGAGGGACTTACTATGAAAAACAGCTCTGTGTCCAGCAGATCAGTGCTCCATATTTAAAGCACAATTGTTTGCCTGTGTCTGGGTGAGTGTTCCCAGGGTGTGTTTCTTGGCCGAGGGTTGCTTGAGTGCCTGTTCTAAGTTGATGATTTTCTGTCATTTTGTGCTGATTGAGAGATAGGTCTGCCTTATTTTCAAATTAGAAGCTTATTTTAGTACTACAGTGGGGAGTTACTTAGAAATGTGCCTGCAAAAGTTACCCACTAAGGCATATTAGAATTTTAAAAAATTACCACAGCCTGTAATAAATTCAGGGAAATGGGAAGTTTATTTTTTAAAAATAAAGTGAAGGAAATCTGTTTATTGAATGCTGTGTTTTGCAGATTTAAAAGTCTGAGTTCAGCGGGAGAGACACCTATGGCATAAAAATACTTCTTAAAAATAAAAAATAAAACATCCTGCAATTTTTATTCTTCTGTCAGTCCTGGATTAATTCCAGAATATTTCAATATGACTTAATGGGGTGGCAGGACTGGAGCATTTTAACCGAATTGAAGCATACCCTGGGTGAACTAGGGAAATGTGGTTTCTGGCTCTAAGGACTGGGTGTCCTAAATTGAGCTATTCCCAGTGGGCCACGCTGCAGGAGAGGTCAGGGCACATAGGGAGAGCATCTCCCAGAAGAAAGCTCTGTTTGGGGCTCACTTGTGGCCATTTTCAGGGTCAAGAATTGATTCTAAGGAGTGCTCCCTGGGCATGTCAATAAAAAAATTACCCAGAAATTGAGTCCAGAGAATCTGAACAGGGGTTGAGTGGCTTGACTGTGATCAGTCACATCCACTGTACCATTCTAATGAGAAGAGATTCTCCCCCTCCAACTTAGGTCCCACTAGCCAGTTCTGTTAGGAATGAAAATTGATAATCATCTGGTTGTTGTTTTTAACCCATGTGGACAAGAATGGATACTTCTTTCTAACCCTTGGGCTTAAAAAACATTTTGAACCACCTATTCCCTCAAATTTAAGAATTTAGGGTGTCCTTAAAATGTGAATTACACATCAGTTGTTTGACAGAGAGATTAAAGAGTGATTGGTATTTTTATGTACCTCTGTACTATTTGAAGCCAGACCCTTCGGGTGAATTCACCCCTTATGCAGGTGGCTATTAAGAAATGTGGAAGCTGGGGGTGGGGGCAAAGCAGCAGGAGAGAGTCCACTAATGTCTTTCCTCTGATTAGGTATTTATTTGTGCGTCCCATCCTTTGAAAATTAAGCCAACTTCCCACTAAAAACTTGCATCCATTGAGCTTATACCTGATAATACCTTAACTCACTGAGGCTGTTCAGCGTTCTCTATAATGCCAGTTGTTGGAAGCCCTACTTGGAAGTCACTCCCCTGCATTTCCTGAAGCTTCTACCCCACATCAGCCTTGTGACTATAGAATTAAACCTAGATTTTAGAAGGAGCCTATGCTCCAGCAGCACGATGTGATAATTCCTCAGTCCAGGGTTCTGTGAGAGAAGTCGCATTTTTCCTGAAATACTCAACTCTCCATTGACCAGGAAAGCAGCTCTCTGGGTGTGTGGGAAGCCCTGGAGTGGGTCGTCCTTTTGCCTCACTTCCAGGAGGATTATCATGTTCTGGGGCCTTCTGGTCATAGCTCCAGGGAAACTGCCTTCAGTATTAAAAGGATTGAACCAGAATTGCTCCAACTTTCTCAGCTCATGCTTTCCCAGAAAGCCATTAAGTTCCTGGCTCCTCTTTGTGCGAAGGTTGATTTCTATTTGGCTTTGAATTGTAGACGGCTATTTCTTCCTTAATGAAAGTATTGTCTGGGTGAAAAATATATTGGGTGGCAGGGAAATTGCTTTGTTCTTTTGAGGTAGGTGCCCAAATGTCCCACTTTTCTAGCCGCAGGAAGATTTTCTGCAGACTACAGAAATTGACAGCATTGTCCAGGTAATAACCATCGTCGACAATATTTTCAAAAGGACGTTTGAGTGATGAAAGCATTTGGATTTTGCTCTTTCAAATAAGCAATTTTCTGTCTTGGGGTTCTCTGATTTTATAGGGGGTAGGGAGAAGAGGCCCACATGCTGGCAAGGAGATGGCGTCCCCCTTTTGCCCAGACCAAAAATAAGGAGGTGTTGTCTGCTTTGCTGGGAAACCTGAGGGCTCAAGAGCCCTCTGTGAGTTTGGCTGTTGCAGCTTTGATGTGAAGGGTCAAGAGGGAATCCCCCGACTATGAGGAATAGCATGCCTCTTGCACTCCTCTTCCCATAAAGAAAACCAATGTAAGCCTGAAAGTTTGCCTGCTGTCCAGTGGCAAGTTAGGAAATGTGCATTCTTTCTGATATACGTATTTTTTTTCTAAAACGTGTCTACGTTTGGTTTCATTCAGGTAAAGTTATCTTAAAGCAACCCCATATATTAGGAGTGTCAGATCTCATTTTAAGACCCTAACTGTCCTGGCCGGTTTAATTAATAGAGGAAGGCGGGCAGGTAGGTGCACCGGGGCTAAGCTAAGCTAGTCTGCTCTCTGTGGTCAGCGGCTTCCAGGAGCAGCGGGTGGCAAAGCGACTCTGCTGTCTTGCCTTCCCCTGCCTTTTCCCAGCCACCATCCTTCTTGCCCCGCCGCCTCGCGCTTGCAGGAACTTGCGGTCTTGATTTATCTGCCACTTAAGCCCGCGACCAGCTCTTTCTCTCGGTGTCAGCACTAACTCCTCCCGGAGCTCCGTACACACGGAGCGTGTGCATTTCTCTGCCGCCGATTGGCATGTTGACGACTCCGCTTGAAGGAATGTGACAATAAAGTGGGGAAACCAAAGCTTGGCAAGCACTTAATCAAGGATAAAAAGGTTCTGCTGTAAGGATGTCACTCAATTTATTGTGAAAGTCGAATGAGTTACGTTTAATGAAAGTGCTCCCCAGATGAATATTACCGGCAATTTCCCGAGTTGGTTCTGTCAGCTCGAGATGAGGAAATGCCAGCTCCGATCAGAAAAGCGCGCCCATCTCAATTACTATGCAAGCCTTCCAAGAGCGGGTTTTTATTATTTTTTTATTGAGATGATATATATATTGGCGGCTTCTTTATGCCCCCTCCACGCGCACCCAGAAGTGCGTTTTGCCCATTTTCCAAGTTTGACATCTGCCCTCGAGGGTCGCTGGCTGTTGTTAGAACTTCCTCGGTGCGCACTGAAACACTAATTACCTCCTCTGTAAACAGCTCTCTTTAGTATCTTGTTTACTATGGAGGTGGAGACTGGACAAGGGACAGAATTCCCGTGCTCTGGTTCCCTTTTGTCATAGCAAGTTCCTTCTGCGTCTAGTGAGGGGTCCCGGCTTGTGGAGAGTGGGTGGCATCTGGGGCTGAGCGTAGGGATGATGCTCATGGTGGGATCCCAGGAACTAGGAGAGTGCAGCAGGAGCACTCCAGCAGCGGCCACACAAAAGCTTTCTCCCCCCCCCTCATTTAAATAATGAGGGTATTCTATTTGTTCAAGTGGGAAACACAATGGGGAGGGGGTCACGTAGGCTGCAGCCTGAGCTCATCGCCTCATCTGCATGAGAATGGAGAACCTAGAGGCTTTTCTCATTAAGTTTCTTTCTCCCACAATGAGACAAATTGCTGCATAGAAAACCCCAGTGTTTCCTTAAGAACTGGCTCTTGGGGGGCTCTATGCATCCCCGCTGAACCTGACTTTGGCCGGGCCTAGCCCATCACCCGGCCACCCTAATGGGTTATGATGGGAAGTAGCGGAGGCAGCAGAGGCAAAGGGTGCCAAGGGAGGTGAGGCACCCTCGCCCCACCGGAAGGAGGGAGGGGGCGTCCTCCTGGCACTGCTGGCCCTACGTCTCAGACTGCCCTCCTCACCCATTGATTTTAAGGCTATTGCAAGTCCTCTTCTGCAGTTGGCGAGGAACTTTTCTTCGATGTAGGCTTCCTACACTCAGTCCTCCGACAGACCGGAGCTGCGGAGTGTTCGGGCCAGGGGAAGTTTCCCAGCAGGAGTCGCTGCCGCCACAGCTGCGCGCTCTATTGTCTGCTTTCAGCCGCCAGTGACTTCAGCAGCCCCAGCCGACTTCTGAGAACATAGGGGCAGGCAGCCCTCTGGTTTCTGGACTCCAAGCCCGGGCACCAAAAAGCGTTGCTTCCGGGGAACTTTTCGCAGACGCCGCAGCCAAGCTTTCAGTGCTTGGTGCTCCCGGCGGCAGCAGGCAAAACCGCAGCAGTTTTCCAGAGAGAGAGGCCGCGGGCACCGACATTCAATGGGGGCAGCGGCAGGCGGGCAGCTGGGCCCGCAGAGCGTCGGTCAGGACCACGGACAGCGCCACAGGCTCCGCCCGGTCCGAGGTCCTCAGTGCAGCCTCAGCCCCCGCGCCCGCTGGGTTCCCCTGGAAGTAGAGTCTGCGCTTAACTCAGCTTCCCTGCTCCGTCATTTGGGGACATAAAACTAAGACCCTTGGTGGCGGTTAGAGCCTCTCCTTCGCACCCGTTCCCCCCACCCCTGCGTGGTTGCTGTATCACGTGATTATCACTGCTCCATCCCCAGTGGAAGTGAATTCTTGTCCTCTTGCTCCTCCCCTGCCCCCGTGCCCGGGCGCGGAAACCAGACAGAAAAGCGTGAATCAGTGCTGTATAGAGCTGGAAGCAACGTCCTTAACAAAGTAAAAGCTTCGTTTGGCAGATAAGGAAACTGAGGTACGGAGCAGAGAGTCAACTTCCTCGCAAGAGTAAAACCAAACTGGGAGAAGTGATTTCCTACTCGGTCTCCCACCTTCGGGGGACAGGGCTGGGACCACCCACCAAGATGCCCACCAGGATTAGGCGCCTTTAAAAAGCAGCGCGTATGAGTGTGTGTGTGTGTATGGGGGGAGGGGGGGCAGTGAGGAGTTCTAATTATTATAAATTCCTAAAGAAGCAGCAATTATTCACAGGCAGCAGGACAAATCACGGCCCAGGAAAGGGAATCAATATATTCGCTATCGAAAGTGCCTGGCTCGCCTTTAATGCAGATGAATAAGGATGGGACCTCATTATTTTTTCGCAGTTAGGCTGCCGGGGGGCGTGGGGTCAGAGGCAGCATGGAATCTATCATCATTAGACCTAGGACAGGGAGGGGAAAGTTTCTATTTACTTAGCAAAACAAACAAACCTCTCTCCCCAAATCTAGTAACCCCCCCCCCCAAACAAAACAAAACAAAACAAAACAAAACAAAAAAACCTCCTGTACACCATTGCCCCGCCTCCCCAGCCCCACTGCCTCCCTCCCGTGCCCCCTGGCTCCCTGCACACTCTCCGGGCTTCGCTGAGCGCTCCAGAGTGGACACTGCGGCCCCTTAAGAGAGTGCGCAGTTCCTCCTTGGCTGCGGTGACTCCTTTGCTTTGGAAATAAGCCAGGGAGTACCGAGTGTTGGCGCTAGGGGTTCTCTGTGTCAAAGGCGAAGAGCAGCTGGAAAGTCTTGTCTGTTTCTCTCGCCTTAGTTTGAGAATCAATCCTTTCAGGGCACCGGGCTTTGCACATGCCCGCAGTATTAAAGGAGCAGAGGTCTGGCAGGTAGTGCTCCATCATCCCATGTGAGATGCCACTCGGAGAAAGGCAAGCTCGCCAGAAGAGAAGCAATCTGGAGGTGAAGCGGGGTGGGGAATTAAATAAGAAGAGAAGGAAAGGTTTAGGTGTAACTCGACCAGGGTCTTCTGGTTCCCCAGGCATGGTGTCTTCAGGCCTGTCCACCACTATTTCTCAGGCCTGTGAATGCGCGCCCTGCCTCCACCCACGAAAGACGCTGAACTGTTTAGGGTCTGCCTACTCAATTATTACACAGCATCCCAAGCCCCTCTCCCCCAATTTCTCCATCCTTCAGAAACCTGCACTCCCTGGCACAGCCTTTCTCACTCATAGAAGGTGTCTGACACCCCTGATGGGCAACTCCTGGGGTGAAATCTGTATTCTTATGTGTGTCTTCACTGCTCCCCTAATGCCATAGTTCTCATGGCCAACTGAAGTGTGTTTGAATGTGTGTGTGTGTGTGTGTGTGTGTGTGTGTCTGTGCACAGTTTTGAGTGCTGGACTTCATCTGTCAGGTTTCTCCCTTATTACAGCAGATCCTTTCTGCAAAGAAAATAGGGTGTGGCACTTAAAAAAACACAGGAACTCCTACATTGCAGTAAAATAAATCATAATCATAATAACATTAATGAGAGCAAAATTTAAATTGGTGAATTTCCAGGCACTACAGTAGTAATAATGTACTTCTTTCCCTCGAATGTTCTTTTCTTCAGAGCCCAGCCTTTCATGGTGTGTTGTGATTACCTGAGTGTCTTTGTTCCCTTGTCTTCAGAGCCAGCCAGCCAACACAACACCCAGACGGTGTGATCTACTGGAATCTTTTCCTCCCACCCTCTTCATTTTTCAGTGGCTTTATAATTAAACTCTGTGAGATATATGTAGAATATACCCAGTGGAGAGTCTTTTATTTTTATTTATGTAGCATGCTGAGAATGGAAAATTAAGGAAGTGCTTACATTAAAGTAATAAGCCTGGTTTGATATTAACAGAAATGCCCTTTTAATTTACTTTTTTTTTTTTTTAAGTCTAACAGATTCTTTCATACCCCAGAGCCATGACTTTTATTTATTTATTTATTTTTTGAGTCATGCCTGTTAAAGGAGAGATCCCAATCGACATAGTAACCTGTATTAACTTAGCAGAACAAAAAGCCAGGCTAGCCGCTCATTTGATATGTACACTAGGTTTAGCAAGGCAAGGATGCAGTGTGATGCTGGAAGCTGAGCAGAAAGAGTTAGGGGGCAATGGCTGCAAGGCCTCCCATTGTCCTGCCTCTCCCTGTCCCTAACCACATCACAATGCACACATTCACACCCAGTGTAACAGGGTCTTCCCAAGCCAACACAAAGGCTTGACACTGAAAACCTGCAGGGATTTTCATAAAATTGAAGTTTACAGATTAAAGACAAGGAGGCACAGATTTCCTTCCTTTAAGATTGGTTATTGCCAGAAAAACTTGGAGAAAATTTCCTGGCTTAGAAGAACCTATCCACCCACCCACCCCCTACCTCCCATTTACAGGTTAAACACACAGACACACAGCAGACCAAGACTGGATGTTAATAATGTACATGTGTACATCTACTCTGAAGGATTCTATGAAAAAGTATAGAAGGAAAATATTTTGTGTTCATAAATTGTTGGCTTTGAAATTCCAACTTGGTTTTGACAGTACCATTTCCTTGATAGGAATCTGGTACTTGACACTGGACTGTTGTTCTATTTATATAATCACTTTCAGTTATAGAATGAATTCAGTTTTGGTAAAGGGGAATTACTGGCAAGGTAGCTGGAATTTTAGTCATGTATATAGGCATATATATTCCAATCTCTCCAATTGAATTTTAGAAAATGATTTTTCTCCTTTTAACCTTGTAGCTAAATGCTATTAGAGGCCCACAGGTATATAAAACAGCTTATATAAAATTAATGGACTGCTTTACTTTCACAACCTTTTACTTGTGAAGCCCTTGTAAAATATTGAATCTATTTAAAGTAGGAAGAATATAAAAGTCAGGTTTTGTGTGCAATCAATAGTTGTAAATGGTTCGGTGAAATACTTGATTGTTTTGAATGAGTTTGAAAATGTGATGAAAATTTATTGTCTGTCTTTGTGCACTGATGTGCTAATTATAAGGCTGCCCCTTCTTTTGTGTAGCTGACCAGTTTTGAAACTGAATGTAAGATTCTAAGGCAACATCTAAGGAAGTTGTTAAAATTTTAGGAAAGATGCCTTTATTGACTTACCTGCTTACAAAGAGATCAATGGGTCACTATAAAGTCATGATTGAGGAAGAAATTAAAAAAAAAATCTTCCAACATTGCTTTATTATTTAAAAAAATTTAACAATGGATTTATTGGCATTGTAGAGTCTGGATATTTTATATACACTTTTGAAAAGAAAATGAATGAAGGTTTTAACTTAGCATCAAACTTCATAAAATGAGATTTAAAAACATTGAAACTATTAACATAAATCTCTTCTTGTTTTGCAAAAGTGTGGGCAAAATTTGGAAAAATTGGAGGTTCTTTTTCTTCCTCAAAACATATATTAAAGACGACATTTCTCTGTATTCTGTTATTTGGCTATGGATCTTTAAGACATGCCATAAGCCCTACTATGAATTTCTTTCTCCCTACTGTGCATTTTCATTGGGGAATGAATCACTTTTTTCCTCTTGCCTTATTGGACTAAGAATTATACGTGGCCCAAAAGCATAGTGACATTTTCTTTATTTTTTAAAGATCCTCACCTGGGGATATATTTTTATTGATTTTAGAAAGAGAGAAACATAAATGAGAGAGAGAGAATAACACCAATTCGTTGTCACCTGTCTGTGCCCTGACCAGGGATGGAACCCGCAACTTTTTGGTGAATGGGATGATGCTCCTACAGCTGAGCCACCTGGCAAGGGCAACATAGAGACATTTTCAAAACCTTCGTCCCACTTTCTCCTGTTTCACTTGAAGGTTACCTAGTATAAACACACTCTTTCCTCCCCCCTCTCCTTCTAAAAATGGCCACTGGACTATCACATTAACACACCCTCTAAATAAGAAATAATGTCATAACTTACCAACCAGCTACATATATTGTTCCTGCTGCTCAATACTCAATGGAAAACTCTTAAAACACGAACTGAATTATATGGGACTCATTATATTTTCTGTCTGAGAAGTTTTCAATGAAAATGCCATAATTAATCCCAGGTTTGATTCAAAAGCCTATTTGGAGAATGATGAATTGTGATTTGTTGTTGGAGCAGCTGTGGTGTTGGTAAATGGGGCTGACTACCTGATCTCTGAAATTGAAAATATAAAATACCTTTATTCATGTATCATTTCCATTATTTGTGAATAGTTTCTTGCACCAGGACATCATCATTTATTGTTTTCCCAGAATTAAATACAGAGAAAGATGCAAAGCACAGTATATGAAAGGAAGTTATTCATGTGCAGTCAGTGTAGTATTTCTCTGGTCTTGATGTGAAACTTAATTGCTATTGATGTGGAGATTTCGCAGAACATGGCAGAGTTTTTGCCTCTTTCACAAGAAATATGTAATTGAATGATGAGTCCCTCATGTTAGATTTTCAACCTTATTTCTTTTGGTTTAACAAGGCAAAGAGTTATGAACAGCTGCACCTAGAGGCAGCCACTATTAAGCTAGTGCAGATCCGGTGTTAGCACCTAGGAGCTGAGCTACCACTTTTGGACCTGCAGCTCTGCTCTCAGGCTGCAATGTTCGGGGGTGTGGAGGCATGAAAAGGGAATGATTTGGCTCAAGATGCTTAATCCTGCCTTGCATTCTTGACTGAAATATTTCACAATTAGAATGGCTCTAATTAATGTTTGGCTGGATGCATTTGCACATAACTAAGTTTGATGGGTCCCCACCACTCCCCTTGAACAAGTGGTGACAAAGAGAGAGGCTTTAGATGCAAATCCACATACCAAAAGATGGTTGATATCCTACTAAAGGCTAGCTAGGTGGATAATGTCACAGCTCTTGCGCAATTGTCAACACTGAATTCATGGTAGAAATCAATGAGTTATGAAAAGGTGGGTGACTTTTTGGCTCCAATGAGGACCTGACTAACCACAGGCTCCTTTTCAGTAATCCCCCCAAATCCCCCCAACCTCTCTCTCTCTCTCTATCTCTCTCTCTCTCTCTCTCTCTCTCTCTCTCTCTCTGTCTCTCTCTCTCTCTCTCTCATCACTTCCTCACTTCAATTCTTAGGGGAAGCAGCATTGAAAAAGACATTAGGAGAAAAGAAGGAAAGAGAATGGCTAAGTATTTTCATAATTTTGTTACCTTAGGCAAATTTTTAAACTTCTTAGACCTCAATTGTCTTATCCTTTAAAATAGTGCTAACAACACATCCTCTCAGAGTTAAGGATTAACTGCACTTATCTATCTATCTATCTATCTATATATATATATATATATATATATATATATATATATAAAAGCCAAGCAACAGGAACACTGGAATGACCAGAACAATTGGACTTACTGATTGCTATGATGCACACTGTGGCAATCAGCCAGCCCAATTGGGCCCTGATTGGCACTCCCACCCTGATCAGGGGCAGGGCTGGCCAACCTCCCTCAGCCCCTCCCCCTGCCATCCCAGCCTGATTGGCCCCCATTGGGGTGGCCTGGCTGGACCCTACCCATGCATGAATTCCTGCACCAGACTTCTGGTGTATAATAAGAGCATAAAAAGGTCCCTGACACTTAGCAGTGGTGAACTTAGCAAGAAAAAAGTCTTGCTACCCTTTAGAGAAAGGTTCTGACCAAGTTCCCATGCTCCCAGCACAACCTTTGCAGAGATGAAATGCAAGGCCTAACTCTACCCTTGGACCCTCCTGTCTCTTGTTTCCCCCTTGCAGCTGGTTGATTGTATAGTTGCCCAATCCTGCCTAGAAAGCCATATGTACTTAATGTGAATAGTAATCACTGTGACTCATACCAGAAGAAAATGGCCATTTCTACAGCAACTAGTTAAATGTTTATATAAATAACGAGACAAGTCATCGACAGACTCAATGAACAGATTGCCTAGTTGACAGGAGAATTCTTGTGATGTTTTAATTTTATGTGGCAAACACTATGGACATGTATTAAGATCTGATTTAAAACACTGATTTAGCCGAGACCAGTTTGGCTCAATGGATAGAGTGTCGGCTTGGGGACTGAAGGGACCAGGGTTCGATTCCGGTCAAGGGCATGTACCTTGGTTGTGGGCACATCCCAGGTAGGGCGTGTGCAAGAGGCAGCTGATTGATGACTCTCTCTCATCAATGTTTCTAACTCTCTATCTCTCTCCCTTCCTTCTGTACAAAATCAATAAAATATATTAAAAAAAAACACACAAAACAACACTGATTTATTTGTGAGGGGTATTTTCTCTTAATTTTTTTTAACACTTGGAATTTGCTTAAAATTTGCATGCAAGGTAAGCAAAACATAGCCTACTGTGTTTTAAAGTTGAGGGACCTTTGGCCAGAGGATATAGGCTACGTTATTCCACTAGTTTATTATAGCTGAAGGTCTGGATATAACAGCACCTTAGCTCTCCAGAGTCGTAGATGAAATGCTTTGATGGGATGACAGCCACAGCAGCCCTCTCATCTGCTCAAAATATCTCCTGTATGCCACCATATACCTCCTTCTAAGGCATTACCCTGGGTACCCAAGAAAAGTTCCTATAGAGAAACACTATTTTGTGTCTTGAATTTGACATGAGAATGGGGGTGGTGTGGGGCTGATGGCAAAGGATAAAATGTTCCCTTTCCTATTTATACCCTAAATGTGTTAGGACTTTAGCATGATTTATTTTTTCATTTAGTTCTCTTAATAACCCTATAAGATAATGGGTTCTACTGACCAGTAAGGTCTTATTAATATCACTAATCCTATATAATAAAAGGTTAATATTTAAATAACCGAGTGGTGGAATGACCAGTCACTATGATGCACACTGACTACCAGGGGGCAGACACTCAACGCAGGAGCTGCCCCTTGGTGGTCAGTGTGCTCCCGTAGGGGGAATGCTGCTCAGCCAGAAGCTGGGCTCAAGGCTGGCGAGCACAGCAGCAGTGGTGGGAGCCTCTCCCACCTCCCTGGTGATGCTAAGGATGTCCAACTGACGGCTTAGGCCCACCAAGTTGTCAGTCAGACATCCCCCCAGGGCTCCCAGACTGCGAGAGGGCATAGATGAGGAAATTGGGGCATTGAGAGTATGAGTGTAAGGTGGCAAGATTCTATCCCAGGCAGTCTAATTCTTGAGCCAGTGCTTTTAATTACTATACTATACTATATTATGTGTGTGTGTGTATGGGGGGGGGGAATGTAGACTAACGCATGCATGCATGCACACATGCATGGATGCCTAAAATGTCCGCGGGGAATGAGAATGGGTCCATTTAAAAATATTTTTGAAAGCAATAACTATGTTGTTTTCCACTTTAATGAATAGCTCTTTCCCACTCTTCTGGGTAGACCTTTATTTATTTATTTATTTATTTATTTATTTATTTTTTATATCTTCTGGGTAGGTCTTATTTGGGTAACTGTAGTGTGCTTCTGGTGCTATTGTAATTTAGTAATTTTATTAGATGTAGTTCTTATTCTTGAGGGACTTCCCATAAGTGTGGAAGACAAAGTAATAAATGTAGGTTTGATACTGATGGTTGTGACTCTAGATAGTGTGTGGGACACAATCTCTTTAAGAAGTCTGCATCTATTTACCTACTGCTATGAAAAATGATCCTGGGCCTTGGGGTAAGGTAATAAGTGAGACGAGGGCATAAAGCACAGCCCTTACAGTCATCTATGATGGAGTTTAAAAGGATCCGTAACATCTGTATTTCTCCTAACAAATCACACAGCTACTTTGTGAATTATTTGCCAAGTCTGGGCAGGAAGAAGTGGGGAGAGGAGAGGAGAGTTTATTTATAAGGGCATAACTATGTGTAATAGAGATAAACTCTAGTTTCTTTCATGGTGTTTATTATGAGTCTAGTATTTTTGACAGTTACTAGATATAAAAGAGAGATGCAAATCCACATTCCTTTAAAAGTAAAATCTTTGCACAAGATACAAACTAAGAAACACTTAAAAATACATTCACCTTACTAGTCAAAATAGTCCCAAATATTCAACTATCTTAGCATAGGCATTTTCCCTGTAGTATGGATATGTTATTTTAAAATAAAATAGAAAAATGCTCACAAAATAGTTTATGGAATTACCCAGTCTATATAGGATGTAGAATTTTTAAAATTTATTTATGAGGAATAAAAGTTAATCCAAGATACTCCTGCCCAAAGCAGAAGCTCTCTGGCAGGAGATGAGGGGGAGAGTCTGGCTCCATTTCAGTCATGTACTACATTTGACCTTGGAGAAGCTTAGTTATGCCTTGGGGCAAAAAATTAAATGTTCCATTTTGCAGCAGTATCATCTTTCACCTTTATGTGGGTTTAAAAATGTAAATAAAATTGCTTTCTGTAAATGGTATACATGAAGGTCATATTCATAGTCTCTGCAAGAATTCAAAATGCCATTTGACCCATCATTGGCTCAATAGATAATAATGCTTTCTATTAGTTTCTAGTAATCTACTTTTTAAGCATTTTATGACTCAATATTTTTATGCCTAGTTCCTAGTTTGTGAAATAGGAAATCAGAAATAAACCTTTTAGCACTTCATTGTAGATGTATTTATAGAATATGTGCCTTCAACTTTGAACTTTTAAAAATGTCAAATCTTTCCAGAAAGCATTTCCTTTGTAATAAAATTGATTTGGCTGAACATATGCAATGAGAGAAGAATGTGCTTTTGAAAAATTTTGAGAGCTCAAGCTTATTTCAATTATCATCTGTTTTCATTTTGCTTATTATTTTCCTTATAGATCAGTCAGGAAACAGGAATTGGAATCCTGATGGCAGAATGCAAGCAATGAATGTAGAAAGAAAGTAACTACTGCAGAGAGAGAGAGAGAGAGAGAGAGAGAGAGAGAGAGAGAGAGAGAGAGAGAGAGAGAGAGAGACTGACGCTCTGACTAAATTCTTTTCATTGGAATTTGGATAATAAGACCCTGATAGATTCTTGTGTTTAATTGTCATGATTTTGATGGTTAATGACTTTTGATTGTTCTTCTGGAGGCACCTGTCAGCCATTTCCAAAGCACAGATGGCTTTACCAGCCTCAGTAGGAGTTTCTTTTCCTTACTAACCTTGAGCTGAACCAATTATTTTGGGGTAGATGAGCAGACCAATGCCATTCCAAGTTTTTCTGTCTTTGGGAGATTATTTGGTTTGTTGAATAATGAGTTGAGATCATTGGATTCAAAAGTTTTATGTTTTGTTTTTATTGTAATGAGTATTAGTCCTCTCTCTGAGTAGATATGTAACGAATATTCAGTGACCAAGGCCATAGACTAAGACGATAATATACCCTCCTTCACTTGGACATCCTGTTTTATGCCTATTGTCTATATCAAACTTGCCTTCTCCTATTTTTGAATAAATTATATACTCATCTTGCATATGACTCGGTGTTCAACTGGCTGATGAGAAAAGTTGATTATAAGCCTTTATGAAAGGCTTATGATTATGAATGATTGTGAAATAAGCAAGAAGAGCATTCTCATCTCGATTTTATGCTTTCTTTCTCATGAGGCATTCAGGGTACTCATACTTTTGGATAACCAGGGTCCACTCTCATCATGTGCTTTGTATAAGGTGACCAGACATTCCGCTTTTGGTAGGACAGTCCGGATTTTTAACAATTTGTCCCGCGGCGTTTTAAAAAAGTCCCAAATCAGGACCCGGGTACAAATTGTTAAAAATCGGGACTGTCCTGCCAAAAGCGGGACATCTGGTCACCTTAGCCTTTGTGGAATATAACCCATGCTCTTTTATATAAAAATCTGGTAAATTTTTTATTAACTATTGTGCATTACACAGTCATGGGAAAAGCTGATAAGAGAATAATGACTGATTTGCCACCCACAGATTTTGCAGCGTGGCATCAGTTTGGTAGAATTGCTTTGGTCCAGGGCCCAGAAACTGAACTTTGCTAGTGCTTCTTGAGTTACCGCTGAGAAATAGACTCACTCTAATCAGAATATCAATTTTGAAAATGCCCTTTTCTTATGAGAAAAATAGCTGAAACACTATTTAGAGCACATTCTTTCAATATGGTAACTCTGGGGAGTCCAATTGGTAATCAAAGTATATTTCTTAAGAGGCCATGGCAGAACACAAAGTGAAGTTGAAGGTTCCCTTTATCTGTTTCATGTCTTCCTATCCTTGAGAGCACATACCCCTTGCTTACTTCTCTGAATTCCTGTTTTCTATGCACACAAACCCATTTGCTATTTTTTAAAAAAATATTCTTTCTTTAAATGTGTTACTATCACTGATGCAACTTCAAACAGCTTTTCCTATGAACGTATTTTTGTTGACTTTATTAAATTCTCTCAAGGTTGTTTTTGTTCTTATAATATCTTGGTTCTTGTTGGGCTGGGACCTCATCCATACCCTTAACCATTCCATGCTTTTCATCTTCTCTTTTATATATAGGCCTCTGTAAGGCCTTTAGACTAGGAAAATGAACATATGATGTTGATTTAATAGCTTCCTTTCATATCTCCACTCAGGGGTTATTCATGGTGTGTGATTCAAGCAGTCACAAAGGCTCCTAAGCAAAGCCATTTTGTGAGTGGTGACAAGAAAGCATTTTCATGTCTCTGTTAAAATGCTTAACCCTTTAAAATTATTATTATTGTTGTTGATATTATTTTATAGTAGACATCCTGTAGAAATGTCTTGGTTTCTCTAAATTTCTTTTTAAAAGAAATATATTTTATTGATTTTTTATGGAGAAGAAAGGAGAGGGATAGAGAGCTAGAAACATCGATGGGAGAGAAACATCAGTCAGCTGCCTCCTGCACACCTCCTTTTGGGGATGTGCCCACAACCAAGGTGCATGCCCTTGACTGGAATCGAACCCGGGACCCTTCAGACTGTAGGCTGATGCTCTGTCCACTGAGCCAATCTAGTTAAGGCTCTAAATTTCTTGAGATTATAGAAGTCGGTGCCAGATAAGCCATTAAAAAGAGGATGGGGGGAGGGTAAATTGCTGTGGGATTGGCACTAGAGCCATTTGACAAATTCTCCTCTTAGTTTCAAATGCTCTGGCAAAAATTAACTGGATTCTGCTCAGCAGGAAGCATCAGTGCAGACAACTCCTTCTAAAAGCTCAGAAGATGAATGTGCAGCCTACTTTGCCTTTCTGGGAAAAATCTCATCAGAAATCATTCTGTAGGGATCTGATTTGTGCAGGTGTCTGGCAAGGATAGAGTTTTTTAAAAATAGTTTTATTTTTAATTGTGGGAAAATATACATAATATTAAACTTATAACACAACATAAATCTTATCCAATCTTAAGTGTACAGTTCAGTAGTGTTAAGTACATTAAAGTTGTGCAACCAATTCCCAGAACTCTTTTCATCTTGTAAAACTGAAACTCTATACCCATTAAAAAGCAACTCCCCATTCTCCCTTGCTGAAACTGGTTTGGCTCAATGGATAGAGCTTCAGCTTGGGGACTGAAGGGACCCGGGTTCGATTCCTGTCAAGGGCATGTACCTTGGTTGTGGGCATATCCCCAGTAGGGGGTGTGCAAGAGGCAGCTGATCGATGACTCTCTCTCATCGATGTTTCTAACTCTCTATCTCTCTCACTTCCTCTCTGTACAAAATCAATAAAATATATTTACAAAACAAAAAACTCCCCATTCCCCCTTCCTCCATCTCCTGGCAACCACCATGTCTATGAAATATATATATTCAGAGAGGAAGGGAGAGGGAGAGAGAGATAGAAACATCAATGATAAGAGAGAATCATTGATTGGCTACCTCCTGTATGCCCTACATTGGGGATCGAGCCTGCAACCAAGCATATGCCCTTTACTGAAATCAAACCCAGGACCCTTCAGTCTGCAGGCCAATGCTTTATTCACTGAGCCAAACCAGCCAGGACTATGTCTATGAAATGTGACTGTTCTAGATAACTCACATACGTGGAATCATATAGTATATGTCCTTTTGTAACTGGCTTATTTCTCTTAGAACAATGTCCTCAAAGTTCACCCATGTTATACCATGTCAGAATTTCCTTTTTTTAATTAAAAATTTTTAATATGGCCATATTTGTCAATCTTTTTATAGTCTGTTGAATTGGAGTTATAGTTAGAAAACTTTAGCTTATACCCAGTTAATAAAGGAATTCATCTATTTTTTTGGCACATATATGGTAACCCTTTTCCATTTGGGATCTATATATTGAATGTGGTATAAAATGTTAGTCTAATTTTATTGTTGTAAATGACTAAACAGACATTCTAGCATCGTTTGTTTTAAATCCCACACTTGCTGCAGTGATTTGAGATGGCTCTTTTCTCCTCTACTAAATATCCTCCCATCTGTCCCTGTTCCATTGTTCGGTTGTCCCTGTATGTAACAGTACCACACTGTGTTAATTTTAAAGGCAGTCTAGCTTTATTTCATCTGTTGGAGCTGGTCCCCTCTAAGAGCTCTCCCCCAGCTTAATTGAAATATAATTGGTATATAACATTATGCAAGTTTCAAGTGTACAATGTGATGATTTGATATGTTGGGGAATATTTAGCACAATAAAATTAATTAGCACACCTATCACTTCACATAATTACCATTTGCTTGTTGTTGTTATGGTGAGAACATTAAAGCTCTACTTTCTTTCTTTTAAAAAAAATATATTTTATTGATTTTTTACAGAGAGGAAGGGAAAGAGATAGAGAGCTAGGAATGTCAATGAGAGAGAGACATCGACCAGCTGCCTCTTGCACACTCCCTACCGGGGATGCGCTTGCAACTGATGTACATGCCCTTGACCGGAATCAAACTTGGGACCTTTTAGTTCGCAGACTGACGCTCTACCACTGAGCCAAACCGGTTTCGGCTAAAGCTCTACTTTCTTAGTGACTTTCAGGTATACAATATTTTAAACTATAGTCACATGTGTACATTAGATCCCTAGAACTTACTAATTTTATAACTTAAAGTTTGTACTCTTTGAGATCTTTCCCACCCCTCAGTCCCTGGCAACAACTATTTTACTCTCTGTTTCTTGAGTTTGATGTTCTGAAATTTCACTAATCGGTGAGCTCATACAATATTTGTCTGTCTCTGTGTGACTTATTTCACTTAGCACGAGGCCCTCAAAGTCCACCCATGCTGTTGCAAATGGCAGGATTTTATTCTTTTTTTAATGGTTTTTTGTTTTTTTTCCTTTTTGGTCTCTTTCCTGCTAATTAAAATATTTAGAATCACTATCAGATGATTATTATTTTTCCTTTTTGGTCTCTTTCCTGCTAATTAAAATATTTAGAATCACTATCAGATGCTGACTGACAAAGAAGGCAGGAGCTCATGTCAACTCTTCAGCTCATTGGAAAGGTAATGTTTTATTATAATAATTTCTAAATATAGAATAGATAAAAATGCTTAATGTTTTTCTCTCCCTCTCCTCCTCTATTAAAATATTTAGAATCATCTTTTCTCTCCCTCTCCTCCACTATTAATTTTAATAATAATCATCTGATAGTGATTCTAAATATTTTAAATTATCAGAATAATACTCCCATTATATATATGTCACATTCTCCTTATCTATTCATCCATTGATAGACACTTAGGTTGTTTCTATATCTTGGTTATTGTAAATAATGCTGCAATAAATATGGGGCTGCAAATATCTTTTCATGTTAGTGTTTCATGTCTTTCAGATATGTACCCAGAAGTGGGATTGCTGGATCATGTGATAATTTTACCTTTAATTTTTTGAGAAAGCACCATACTACTTTTTATAGTGGTTGTACCAATTTATATTCCCACCAACAGTGAACCATGGCTCCCCTTTTTCCATATTCTCACCAGTGTTTATCTCTCTCTCTTTTTTTTTTTTAAATATTAGCTATTCAAATGTGTAAGCTGATTTTGATTTATATTTATCTGATGATTAGTGATAGTGAGCACTTTTTCATGTACCAGTTAGCCATTTGTATGTCTTCTTTGGGAAAATGTCTAAGTCCTCTGCTAATTTAAAAATCAGATTTTTTTTTTTTTTTGCTATTGAGTTGTATGAGTTCTTGTATATTATGAATATTCACCCCATACCTGATATATGGTTTGTAAATATATTCTTCCATTCCATAGATTGCCTTTCATTTTTTGATAGTTTCTTTTGCTGTGCAGAAGCTTTTTAATTCAGTGTAGTCCCACTTATTGATTTTTGTTTTTTGTTCCTTGTGCTTTGGTGTCATATACAAAACATCACTGCAAGTCCATTACTAAGAAGGAAGAAAAAATTTATTATACCATGCCAGGAATTTTACTCCAGCTCACAATCTGAAATGGACTAAAAGATAGAAAAAATATATTTATTTTCAAATATATTTTTTCTTTCTATACTATTAGGGACGGATATATATATATATATATATATATATATATATATATATATATATTCTATATATAATCTCTTTCTCATATATATGGAGAGAGAGAGAGAGAGAGAGAGAGAGAGAGAGAGAGAGAGAGAGAGAGAGAAAGGAAGATGAGGAGGAGGAGGAGGAGAGGGAGAGAAAAACATTAAGCATTTTTATCTATTCTATATTTAGAAATTATTATAATAAAACATTACCTTTCCAATGAGCTGAAGAGTTGACATGAGCTCCTGCCTTCTTTGTCAGTCAGCATCTGATAGTGATTCTAAATATTTTAATTAGCAGGAAAGAGACCAAAAAGGAAAAAAAACAAAAAACCAAAAGAATAAAACAAACCATGTGCAAACATAAAATATTTATGAAAATGTCTCATTAGTTTTGAAGATGGCTGTATGTCCCAAACAGGGCATTCTGCAGTGAGGTTGATTTTCTAAGTATATAAATGGGCAGATATGCTCTTAATCATGAGCCATAAAGAACCATTTGCTTTAAGAAAAGTCAATGTTTTATTGATTAAACTTTCTTAGGTGAGGAATTTCTGAATTGCATATGTTATAATTGTTCTTAAGACTATCTTGATATTGGTAATAGTGAGTTCCAAAAGGAAATTACTTTTATAATATATGTCTTATACATAATTTTGAAAGAAAAAGTCAGAGGACTGCCTTTGGGACCTGGCAGATTGCCAGTGAACAATGTGATCTGGCTGAAATAGTAGGTGATCTATGTCTTAGGTATTTAGAGTTTAGAGAGGATGATCTGTTTTAACCACTACAAGTTTTTGGACAAAGCATTTCCTCTGCATTGTGCATCACATTTCCTTCGCAACACAATTCTTCATCTTTGCCCAGCTCTTAGTTCTTTTCCACAGTTGGCTTCTAATGGCTGGGGAAGTGGTAGAATCAGGACCAGTCATGGAGGAGAATGGAGAAGATCCTCTGACTATGTGTTTTGGTCACTAGCTCCTTTTTCCTGACCCTTACTCTCCTTCTCCTCACTCTTTCTAGGATATTCTCAAAATTAAGAACGAATGCAAAGAGTTGCATTTAAAAAGGAAAATGTGGTTGTAGAGAAACATTGCCAGTTCATGGTAAGGGCAGAAAGGATGAGCCAATTTTCCCAGCAATCAGCGTTCATTGGGATTCCAATCCAATATTCAAGCCAGAGTTCACATTGCTAATGAGCAATATAATAATTTTTGTCAATCATGAATTTCTCTATTCTTGGGGATTATTACAGCTAGACAGTCATCTTTCCTAAGAATCACTGCATTTTATTTATGTGCTCATGGTAAGTTGTGTTTTAACAACAGAAAATAAAGATATGAAGAGAATGTATAGAAGTCTCCCTCCCCCCTTTGGTAAATGCAAAAGACAGGACATTTAAAAAAAAAATAGAAATCTCACTTATGCTCCTAATTTCATTATTTGAGTTGCCTTGCACTATGGAGGGAGTGAATCAAGGGCTGAGCGTTTGTGTCTCAAATGATCAGAGGTAAGCTTGCAATGGTATGTGCCATGCCATTACTTTCCATAAGATTCCACATGAATCAATGAATTAATTCCATGAACTATATTGTTAGTTCCCCATATATAAATTTAACAAAAGGGGATAAAGCTTAGTTTGCAGAATTGTAGTATAAGGCTGAAAAAGAAAATGAATTGGCTTAAATTAAAGATCAACTTGTGGCCACTTTAAAAGACTAATCCAGAGACTTCAATCAGCTGGCGTAATATCCCATGCATGAAGAAAATTGATGTACTGTATATTGTGTCGTGGTGAGTAATCTCTGGTCCTATTTTTTTTTTTTTTTTATTTTTTTTTTGTGGCGCCATTGAAAAAGGAAATGAGTGGATCTTTTAATGGAAATCAGGGCTGTTAAGCTTCAGCAGAAGGGTGAAAGGTAAAGCTTTATTTCCAGGCCAGGGCATTTGTGCTCACAATGAGAACAGACTTCCCTTTTTCTGCACACCATCTGCACAGCCTTGTGGCCTGCATTGCCATTTACTGTCTGGAGAGAATGGCACTTCCCAGAAAGGATCAGAATTTAAGCAATGTTCCAGCCTGGGATTTTAACATTCACAAGCCGTTGGTGAGCACACGTTGGGAGGAAATTGCCTGATGCTTATCAGCGTCCACTTTTTGTCACTTCTCCCAAAAGAATTTGGGCCAATATTCAATATCAGATGGTGTTGGAAGCCACTAACCTATAAAATATTAAGTGGTTTGTTACAATGCATATTGGCGTGCCTTTTATTCATTCAAACCAAATATGAGATTCAGGTGTGTGTGTGTTTTTTCCCATTTGTCCTAAGAACTATATATATTTTTGCTAGCTGTTTATTTGCTGACCCCTACAAAAAAGGATGGTTCTTTGAAATGGTACCCACCACTCTTGTGAAGTCATCAGGCACTTTTCTAGATGTAACTTCTGCTCTGAAATGGGAAGGGGGGAAACTGGGTATTGGTAAGTTATTGTGTAAATGTGAAGCTGAGGCACAGGGTAATTAAATATCTTACTTGGGTTACACATATTGGAGTTAGAATGCTACTAATTTTTATTTTGCCATGAAGGGAAATTAAGAGCACATGATTTTATACTATTTTCTACAACTTTCTATAAACATAGGGGTGAAAGTCTAATATATTTACTTAGGAGGATCTTACGTAAACCTATGTTTTTAAGGGAGATAAAGAATTCAGTTCATCTTGTTGGTAGTTGATTAACTCATTGATCTCTGACTTGGGAATAATAAATAATGAGCAATTGTTCATCACCATTTCTTAATGCCAAGGTCACTGTAGCTTGAGCAGTTTCATGAAATAATCTGCCCATCTCTTTAGAATTCACAGAGGCTGTGAGACCTTGAGTCTGGTCCAAGTGGCTGTGTGTGCTCAGCATGTGACAAAAATGATAAATGGAGAAGCAGGTTCAAGGAAACAAAGGTCTTATTGGAATGGCATCTGCTTCTCTTCCAGGCCAGACATGGCATTCCAGGGGTCAGTGAATCATGGTGGAAGAGGAATTTGACAGGCTTGAAAGCATAACTTTTGTTCTGGTCTATTTGATTTTGAGCAAAAAACCCAACAAAAATAAAAGTAGTTGATTTTTTCATACAAATTCAGGCTATAATAAATTAGCTTCAAAAGGAAACCAATTTTTGTCTTTATGAGATCTAATATAAGTCATGGTTGTCCTTTTATACCTATTCACTTATTAAGGTCCAGCTTGGTGAAAGCAACCTTTTTCTTTTGATTTGTGTCCTCTATTTAACTGCCAATGATTTCTACCTCTTAGTTCCCACCACTTTCCTTATCACTGTCTAAAAAAAAGCTATCTAACCCTCATATCATATTAAATTATCAAAATGGTGGCACATTATATACTTCCAAACACTGCTGCTGGACCAGACGAAGGAACTAGAGAAAGAGATGGGAAAATAATTTTCTTAGAATTTTTGGAGAAAAGAGGGTCCTAAGTAAGGCGCCAGGAGAAGATTTGACTTTGGGTAGTGGACACACAAGATACAGATCTTGCAACATGGAAACCCACACCTATAACCTATATGTCCATGTTGACCAATGTCACTTCAATCAATTTAATAAAAAAAGAATTTGGGGTTAAGCAATTGGAAGACAGGAGCTGGGAGCCAGTATAAAGCTCCTATTAATGTGTATCATTGTAATGCAAAAATAAAGCTAGTCATTTCTGAAAACTCTACTGGAATTACACCTATTAGTATTATTCAGAATCTGTGGAGAATATGATTAGCAAAGAAAATTAATAAGATACGGGTTAAGAATATGATAGTTATGCCACTAATTTTTTCCAGTTTTGATTGTGATATTATATATATATATATATGCATGCCGAAGTGGCCAAATGACTGAATGATGGAACAACTGGTCAATCACTCGCACTGACCACCAGGGGACAACACTCAACACACAGGATTTGGGCTCCCTCCTCTCTGAATTGGGGCTGTTGGAAACCAGCTATCCAACATCCCCTGAGGGGTCCTGAATTGTGAAGGCTGATGGACCCCACTGGTGCATAAATCCATGCACTGGCACTCTAGTAAATAGATCATTTACTTTGCATTTGTTGTTTAGGCTAGGAAAATAAATGTCATGAATAATAATTATTATATTCTCAGGAAATGACACCAATGTAAAACTATAAACATTTAAATAGAAAAATAATGCAGTTTTAATTAACATTTCCCCTTACTCTGAGTTTTTTAAAATTAAATTTATGGGGGTAACATTGATCAATATGATCATATGGGTTTCAGGTGTGGGTTTCTATGTTACAAGATCTGTATATTGCAGGGTGTGCCCACCACCTAAAGTCAAATCTTCTCCTGGCACCATATATTAGGGCCCCCTTTTTCGCCTCCCCCCTTCCTTCTGGCTACCACCACACTGTCGTTTGTGTTCACGAGTTTCAATTTTATATCTGACATATGAGTGAAATGATATGGTTTTTAGGGGCTTCTGACTTATTTCACTTAGGATACTATTCTCAAGTTAATATTTTATATTATTATACAATATTATAGAATATTCATCTATATATACTTTAAAAGTTTTTTTCCAGCATAGTCTTTTTTTTTAATCTCTTCATATAACCACAGATTTGAAACATCATTTTCTATAGGGTCAATATACAGATAATTTGGTCTTTCTCTAGTTAGTTAATCAAATCTTATTTTTTATACTTGAGAATTTAGAATAATTTTGTTTGCTTATAAACATCAGATATTTTAAGCTCCTCTATGATGTAACAATATAGTTTGACATAAAAAAACCCACTATGGGTTCCTTACATTTTAAGTGGTATTTTCAAACTCTTTAATCATGGAAGAGGCATGACTTCTTGGCGTTGCTACTTAATTTCTAGCAGGAATAAAGAAATGCTCTTTACTGTGCAACCACTGTACAACAGTTGGCAACTGATGCAAATGAAACAAACATCTACTTCTCTGGTCTAAGTCATTTAATTTTCTTAGGTGTTCTGGAGCCTCTTCGTAAATGGGGGAAAGAAACAACCCACAGGTGCAATCTGTGACTGGTATATGCTGAACCAGAACTGATACGCCAATGGAGAGGATATTTTTGTCAAGCTAGGCAGTTTAGTCAGGGAGCCTATGATAGCTTGGCATAGAGGCCACATTCTTAGCCTAGTGGAGAAATGGAGGGTCTGGTCACACACCGTATTTTGTATTGGTAGGGTGCTTTTTATTGCCTTGATTCTCACCAAGTTTTTCTTTAAAAACAACCACCACCACACAGTTGAAAGGAGCCTCAGAAGGCAGGCAAACAATTTCATTGGTCCATTAGGCCTCATAGCTGCTGGCACTCTTCCCCATTGCTCATACTTGAGATTTCCTCAGCATTTCTTCTGATGGAGCTCTCAGTGAGGGGCCACATGAAGTACTCCCACATCTATCCCTGGCTTCTCAGCCTTCTGGCAAACACTAGGTGCAGGCTATTTCCAACACCCCCCACCGTGTGTGTGTGTGTGTGTGTGTGTGTGTGTGTGTGTGTGTGTGTGTGTTTGAAGACTAAGATAGGCATTTCTATTATCTTTGTTGTCATTTATTAGAATTTTAGAGCTATAAATCAGACCAATTCCAGTTCACTTACTTGCTTAAATCCAGACAGCTAGTCCAAGGCCTGAGCCAGGTTCCAGAGCAATTCTTAATGATGTCATACTAAATGTTTTTTATTTAATTCTTTGAGATCTATTTTAATTGAATTAATATATAATATAAAATAAGTGCTGGCATTAGGAGCATAATATAGTGCTCCTAATGAATTGATGTCTAATGAGATTTATCTTTTTCCTTCATGGTCTGTCTGACTGTGCTGATGTGAAAAGATAAAGGTGTTCCCGAGAGCATGCAGAATCTTTTATTTTTAGGTTTATTGAGCAGGGGAGAGAGGACCAGATGAGTAATTGAAGACCTGATTCTGATTCTCTCAGTCTTGGGCAAGTCTTAGAATTTAGAGCTTGAAATGCACTAATTTACACTAGCCCCTCATTTTAATGCTCAGGAAAATGGACTGAAGAATAAAGTGACTAGTTCAGAAACATACTAGTAGCTAATTACAGGAGGAATAAGGAATAGAATCCTGCACTCCTGACTTCAGATCCTCAATATTTCTCCTACACTAAACTGTTCTCAAAGTTACTCACCTTCTCCATGTCTCTGTGAAATGATGATATTTAATAGGGCTGGTAAAAGAATAAGATGTAATAAATAAGAGAGGGAAGGAGAGAGGGAAAGAGAGAGAGGGAGAAAGAGGGAGAGGGAGAAGGAGAGGGAGGGAGGGAGAGAGGGAGAGAGAGGTTGTTATAATAATTTAATGGAGTAGGAATTATGAGTGAAACATTGCAAATTTAGCAGGTTGAAATAATCTTGATGGAAGGGACCGGTTTACACCCCTTTTGAAAAGATAGACACTTTCTGGCCAGGGAATGGAATTTTGGGACAAGTTTGAGAAGGAGGTAATGACTCCCATTTTTTTTTCTTAAATTAAATTTATAAATTGATTATCTTTGGGAGATTCTTATCCATAAACTGATAATTACATAAAACAGCCTCCTTACCATATGCTAGCTTTTTGATGCTGATCTCCGCCCCCCCTCCCCCCTCAATTGAAGGATTTAACTTAGTGAACATTTTGAGTTGTCTCCATGGTCTAATAATTTAATGCTTATCTAAGAATTTTAGTATTTTTTAGGCAATGTGGTTAATGAGGACATAAAATTGCTTATTTTTACCCGAATTCTAGATGAAATGATATCTGGGAAGAAATGATTAATTTTATCATGTGGAGACTTCACTGGATTTTACAAATTAAAGCCAAATACCCTTCACAGATTGGAGAAGTGACAAACCGATTTATATTCCATTAATTTCACTATATTTAGGCAGAATCATGGGCTTTTGTTATAAAACACAAAATTAATGAAATTGCCCAATAGTGCAATTACAGTTTCAGCAACAATGAAAACAACTTTGAGTGCCAGAGTTTTGAAATGTTAAACTGCATTTTTAGGAAAATGTCCAATTGGCCACTGCCCTGCCATCTTCTTCCTTCTATGATAGAATTATTAATGCAAATGTGGGCAGTACTTCACCCTATTAATGCCTTCAGCTTTGATTCCAGTTTTTAAACATGTCCACTGTGGGTTCTAATGGTTGGAGGAAACTGTGAGATTAGGGATTTAAAAACATCCTAATAGAGTGGAAAAGGTAAGGGAAATGTAAGGGGAAAGAGTAAGGATGGGTAGTTGATACAAATCCCATTATGAAGTGTGTGTCTGTGAAGAGAATGACATACAGCAGTATAGAGCTAGATCGGCAATACACATTTGTTGCATGAATGAATGATATAGTGTTGAAGATCCCTTGAAAATGAAAGCAACCATGAGGTATACAAAGTATGGAAGCCTAGCCAGACTGAGCTATGCCATATGATCCACAGTGTTTAATAAAATAAATGGCTTCCCTTAGCTTTACAGTTAAGTGTGTAAGTTGTTAGGTTCTCTGTTAGTTTTGTTCAGATCAGTAGATCAAAAGTTTACTTGCATATAAGAGGAACTTAACAAATATCTTATTTACAAATATAAGAATGATATATCATTTTTGTACCCAGCCTGCATTTTTGAAGTTAAGATTTAATTAGTTTCGTTTATCATTTGTCTGTTTGCTTCTCTGTTCTTTTTTATTCCATTCTTCCTAATGGCCTCAGACTTCTCATTCCAAAGGAAGAGAAATGCTATATTTCTTGTCCATCCAGTTGTTTTGATCTAGTTCTATTGAGAATCAATATTTAAAAATTCAAGCACTAGTGTGCAAATCTAGGTGTTTGAGCATTGATAGCAAAATTGGTTCCTCTTTGCATGACACTCTGCCTAGGAGCTTCCTAAAGAGATCTGTTCCATTAGTAATAGAAGGAGATCAACAGAAAGGTGTTCAGTGGAAAGACTCATTTTTAAACTTTGCATTCACCATGGGACATGCCTAGCACCGATCTTTCCAGATGAAAGTTTTGAGTAGATTTGACTTTTTGTACTTAAGGCAGTTTAAAATATATATATATATATATATATATATATATATATATATATATATATATATATATATATATATTTTTTTTTTTTATTGATTTTTTACAGAGAGGAAGGGACAGAGATAGAGAGTTGGAAACATCCATGAGAGAGAAACATCGATCAGCTGCCTCCTGCACACCCCCAATGGGGATGTGCCTGCAACCATGGTACGTGCCCTTGACCGAAATTGAACCCGGAACCTTTCAGTCCACAGGCCAATGCTCTATCCACTGAGCCGAACCGGTTTCAGCAATGCAGTTTTTTTGTTTGTTTGTTTGTTTGTTTGTTTTGACTCCTGGTATACTGGGAAGTAGGAAGCAAAACAGCAGGAGTCCTGAACCAGACATTCTCAAATTTGTGTCTCAGCACTTTTTTTCCTTCTCTTTGTGCCTGGAACATTTCAATATTCGGTATTAAAAATGACTGGCTTATACTGTGGACAGAGTATTGAAATTATTAAAAATGTTCCTATTGTTTATTTAGAGGCCTGGGAGAAACAGAAAAACCCGAGAGCTGCTTGGAGATAAGCTCAGCATTAGGTTGCTGAAGAGAAGAACATTTGGAGAGTGGACTCTGTTCCCCAGCATTTAGTGTCTAAATGCTCAGTTTTCAGTTCTTCAGCCTTCCTCTCTCACATGACATGATCAGAAAGAAGTGACAGTTGACACAAATCCCTTTCTCACTCTCCAGCATATCTCTCTCTTTCTCTCTCTCTTTCATGTGCAAATATAACAATACTGCAAATTCTTAGATGTGGAATTGGCCAAAAGGCCTGTAAATTTAAAATTATGATAGATATTTCCAAAATTGTTCTCCAAAATTTTTGTTCCAAATTATATTTCCACAAACAAAATATGAGAGCTATTTTCTCACATAGTAACTTTTTTATCATTTGCACTTATTTAATTTTGACTAAGTTTGACTACCTTACATGTGCTGAGAGCCAACGGAATTTTTTTTTCTATGGGCTTTTTATCTCCCTCTTTGGGTTAGTGACTTCAGCTTTGTAGACTTCAGTTTCCTCATCTGTAAACTGAGGGTTTTTAGGACTAAATGAGGTTTTGCACAGTACCTGGCAGAATACAGGCAACCAATAAAAGTTGTGTTATTATTATTTTATTTTATTCTACTGCTCCATATCAGCACCTTTTTCTCTCTGCCATTTAGACCTTTTCTGGAGTATTTCTAGCCATTTCTTGCTAACAACAGTATTCCAAGAAACTTTTCTCCTTTCTTTTCTGCCTTAGTGACTCTTCATGCTCTTACATAATCAGGTTTGGCAATTCTCAGAGCTCTTCATTCCTCTCTTTTTTCCTCCCCCAAAATGAACCAGGTGCCATATCTTATGAATTCCACTAAAGAATCAACTTAATCTCCTCCTTTCATAGGCATTAATAGACATTTTCTTTATATCTTTTGGAAGAACCTTTCCTAACTGCCTTAACTGTGACTTCTTGCCTCTCCCATCCATCCATCTCACTGTTCAGGTAATTTTTCTTTTTATAAAACAAATGCGTTATTATGCATCTTCTAAAAATTATTTGATAACTGCCTGTTGCCCACAGCAAACGTCCAGACTTCTCAGCCAGGCTTTCAAAGCCTTTCACAATTTCTGTCTTTCACTCTTTTTTTTTTTTTAAATATATTTTATTGATTTTTTACAGAGAGGAAGGGAGAGAGACAGAGAGCTAGAAACGTCGATGAGAGAGAAACATCATCGACCGGCTGCCTCCTGCACACCCCCTACCGAGGATGTGCCCGCAACCAATGTACATGCCCATGACCGGAATCGAACCTGGGACCTTTCAGTCCACAGACCGACGCTCTACCACTGAGCCAAACCGGCTTTGGCATCTGTCTTTTACTCTTTTTTAACCTACTATCCTTGTCCTCTCCATGAACCCAAAGCAACTTACTGATGTTTAACCACACTAATGGCTCTGTTCTCTAATCCCTACACATGCTCAAGGTGTTTCCCTCTACATCTACCACTTAGGTTGATGCCTTACCCATCCCTTAACCATAGGGACAATTAAAATGCCAGTCCTTTATATGATGTTCTTACACATTTGTGGCCAGAGCTAATTTTCCTTAAATGAAAACTGTTCTTTGTATCCAAGAGGACTTTTGAAATAATGTGACTTGTTTTATGATAAGCACCAAGCAGAGCTAGATTGAAGTCCCAGTTCTGTTCAGATGACCTGGGAAAGTTATTGCAACAGGATTTTCTCATTTATTAAAATCTAGAATAAAAAAAATGAAATGATGGTTGTCCCAGAGTTTAGTGGAGTGAAAGGCACTTAGTGGCTATGTAGTGCCTGCGGTTTCCTTATCCTTGAAGACTGTCCTTGGTAGCTCATGTGGAAGTCTCCTGAGAATTCATACAGTGAGCGAACTGCTCATTAGGCTGGTACCATTCAGTGCCAAGGATTCATATGCACGTATTCTGGAGGGCCCTAAAGTTAGCCCAAGCAGTTTAGACTTTGAACTGTTGATTTTTATTTTTTTTTGAGTTTGGGAAGAATATGATCAAAATGTACTTTGTGAAATTATTCTGGCAGTCTGATATAGGCCAGATGGGAGAGAAGGAGACTTGGAGACCAATTAAGAGGTGGATGTAGATGCTGGAAAGGGGGGTGGGGCCAGGGGCCGAGGAAGAAGCTCTCATTAGGAATGCTGGCACTTATAATAGGAAAAGATACCGTCCAGGAGGTCTTCCCAAAATCTAAAAGTTTTCAATTGCACAGGGATGTTTTTGTGTGATGGAAAAGCATGAGTGAAATCCAGTGAACACATCTAGAGTATTATGAAGGCATTCTTACAGAAATACAGATTTTCCTTTAGACTGTCTTCTATAGCCCCATTCCAGTGTGATCTATAGAGGAAATTTAGAATGGTGGAATTTCCTACTTACTCTTGTGTGCTCAGGTGACATTGGGGATTGTGTCTCCTGGAGGATTAATTACCATCAAAGGCCTCTCACCCCTGGAAGGCTTCCTTTTAGGTCATGGTCCAGCTCTGCCCCGGGCGAGCTGGGCAGGCTTGTATGTGGGATGCCTGCAGTGGCCCTGACAAGTAGATGGATGAGGTCTCATTTTCGTATGGTGCTATTAGACGCCAGAGCCAGTGCTGCGGTGCAGGCTACCAGGAAAAGTATTGCAAAGCAGGGGGCATTGTCACAGTCCCTTTCCAGCTGTTGGCTGTTAGCAACAACATCCATTCTGCTGCTGACACCCTGCTCTCCCCAGCGGCACTCATGCTTAGGAATTATTTAAACTACTTAAAGACAGTAGAATATTTAAAAGTCAAAATGCCTGCTTTCTAATTATTCCCTAGACCTCACTTAGCAATAGCTGGCTTCATGTCACATGCTGAGACTCCCGTGGGGATTTCAGCAGTACCTCCCCACCCCTGCTCCCCAGCAGACTTGATGGTGTTGGCACATTAGTAACAAAACTGGAGACTGCTCTCTCTTAGCCTTAAAGAGGAAGGTGAGAATTCCCTTTCTGACCCCATCCACTCCACAGCCTCCTATGGAGTGGACAGGGCAATTTCAATGGGTGGTTCTTAGGTGTTTAGGGGAATCTTGAGGCTATTCCTTGACTTGCTTCTGTTCACTCAGGTCATTCCTAATGAAATGACGTATGAAAAATGGGAAACAGGGAAAGGGGATTTGGTACTGTTGGCCTCTCTTGACCTTCCCCGACTTTCCTGAGTATCTTGAAAAGTGGTAAGAAAATATAAAAGAATGACTTAAAGGAAGTCAAGACAAGGACCATTACAGCGTCACAGAGTTTGTTGAATGTTTATTTTATTTTATTTTCATTTTGCTTTGTTAACTGTTGAAAAAAGACATTAAGCAGCTCCTAGGATTGATGAAATACAGCCCTCTTCTATATACAAAATGAACACCAGCTAATTAGTAATTTGGTTCATCAATTGATATGGGAAAGATGAGCTCTTTTTATTAGGTCAGCAGAACCAGTGATGTATGGAAGCACTAAAACGAGGGAGCGGATTAGGCCGCTCTTTGCAATTTTAATTATGAATTTTTATGAATAGAAAAATAAAATGTGGGCTGGGAGAATAAAGGTGTCTGCAGCATTTGCTGGAGTTCTGATCCCTTTATGTTTCATTTTTCTTTAGCCTCACGTCTAGATAAAGATTCGAGGGGACATTATGAATTCACATATTCTTAGTTTTTAATATATTATTAAGGAAGATGAGGTGCGAAAATCCTTTTATCTGATTTCCTGTGATATTATTCCTATTACCCATTAAAAAGTTTTTAGAACCAGAAAAAACTTCGGAGATACTGAGGCCTGGTCCTTTGTTTGCTGGCCCATTTGTTCCCCCAGTTATGTGTGAGGGAGGGGGTGCAGAGTCCTGGTAATGAGCTCAGGATCTGGAGTCATTAGGGTTGATTCAAAAGCAGCCTTCCCCACTATGTAACCTGGGACCTTTCCCTTACCTTTCCCTTAATCTTTCTACACTATAGTAGTTTCCATGTTTGTAAAATGGAGATAATAGCTCTCTTGGGGCTGTTTTAAGGATGAAAAATGTAAATGAGAGAAATACAAAACACGCAGCACTCTGCCTGACACTTAGCGTTGAGTGAATGTTTTTTATTATTTGAATATGAGTCTCGCAAAAGCCTATTGTAAAGTACCTTTACTTTCTGTGGAAGTCTGTGACTACTCTGGGCTTCTTCTAGTATGGCCAAGTTTAACTCACATCTGGTTTAAGAGGTCAATGGATTTTATAGGTCTGTGAAAGGGTATTAGTAGCTAAAAACTGCTAAATGAGGACCTATAGGAACATCAAATGGTGAGGCCTCCTCCAGAATCTCCCTGAGGCCATATTACGCACATTCTCAGGTAATTGGCATATGATTTACAGATGCTTCCTATCTGTTCTGAGATATTTTCAACTTAGGCTTTTATTATAGCTCCCCTTAGGACACTAATTTCCTGAGTTTCCCTAATCTTCTTGCAGACTTTCTTATATAGTCTGCTTTTTATGTCCTTAATTTTCTAAAAGCATGAGTGTAAGACAGAAGATATATAAGCTACATGATGGGGAGAGTAGGGAGCTGAGATTAACCTTTGCCAGGGCATTTAGCTCATGTATTAAGAGGCCAAATTTTCAGTCTAGCATCTTTAGTCTTGCTAGAGCATCTTGGAAGTTCACCGATGTCAGAATTGTAAATAGGGACAAGTTGGTTAGTATGGTGACCAGTAACAAGATAGCAACCATTCCCAATTTAGGACTTTTTAATTTAAAGAGATTAATCACGAATAGAGACTTTCTTAGAAGAAAGAAGTCACTGGGTAATCTGCCTATTTTCTTCTAGAAATTTATGAGCAAGCACTGCGATTTATTTTGAGGCCAATTCCAAGTTTCTCGGGCATCTCATGCTATCAGTGTTATTGATTGCACTCTTTAGGGATGTCTGTAATTTGTATGCAGTTAATTAATAAAGTTTATTGGGCATTTAGTTGTGAAATAAATTACACAAAAATAAAAGAGAGAAAAGAAATTGTGATTTGTCTGTACCCTATTTAAAGGAAGCAAAAAAAGAAGGAAAGTGTTTTGTACCATGTTTTAATATTATTTTCACTAAAATTTCTAAAACAAACATAGAGATTGTCATATAAATGATACACATAAACCCTTCCAGCATATAATGTATAGAATGCTGTATAAAATCAAATCTTGAAGTTGGCCAGAACGTTACAAAAAAAAAAGTCAGTCAAAAGTCTTAGCAAATGGCCAAGAAAGAAGAATATTAACTTAGAGTTTCTTCTAAAGTGGTTATGCAGATGAATTTAGAGAATTTGAAGAGGATTTAAAATCAGTTCAAAAATTGAAAGCCCGTTTGAATTTTATTTTTGAAAGCCTCTTCTCTGAAAATGCTAACCATTAGCTAAGAGCCGCGCTTGCCACAATCTGCATTTATTTTCATGTGTCTCATTCTCTCTGTGAGATTTTAGTCCATGAATAGGAAATTTTTGTTTAGTTTTGATTTTGAACTGGTGTTGTGTAACCTATGATCTGTCTCAGGTCCTGCTACTCATTGTTGGTCACCATTGATCAGGGCCATATGGCCTGGGATGCTTCTCCACACCTCAGGTCCTGCACTTTTCCTGGAAGCCTCAGAGATAATACTGGCTTTAGATAGAAGGTTCAAGGTTTTGAGTTAAGTTTCCTTGTTGTTTGCAGTTGATCTATTGATGATACTATTTCTTTATTTCTCTGTTACAATTTTCCCTAATAGTTATGCCATCATGATAATTTTAATTCCTAGATTTGAGCTATAATTGTAGCTGTGTTGTGCAAAAAAAATTACCTCAGATAAAATTCTAGAAAGGTGTTTTCATATAGAAGAATTTATATCATTTCCTTCTATTTTTGAAAAATCAGATGAGGCAATTAATCAATTTTTAAAGGCTGTTACATTTTATCTTTGGTTAAGACTATTTTTCTTCATGACATTGATCTAATCTTGTTAATTAAATGCTTATGTTGAAATGCTTATTTTTTAAAATTCAAACTTCACCTAAAAGTAAATGTTTACGTCTCAAGTATCTTTAAGATGCAGAAAAAAATATTTATTAAAATAGTTTTTTGTTGTTGTTGTTGTTTTTTTTTTTAGAGTTCTATGTCATACAAAGAAAAAAGAGAACACCTTAAACATTTTTTTTTTTAAATTTGGCTGGTATGGCCCAGTAGATGAATGTTAATCCAGGAATCAAGAGGTCACTGATTTGATTCCTGGTAAGAGCACATCCCAGGTTACAGGTTGGATTTCCCAGTAGGAAGCATGCAGGAGGCAGCCGATCAATGGATCAATGATTTTCTCTCATCATTGATGTTTCTTTTCTTTTCTTTTTTTTTTAAAAAAAAATATTTAATTTATTTTTTTTTACAGAGAGGAAGGGAGAGGGATAGAGAAAAACATCGATCAGCTGCCTCCTGCACACCCCCTACTGGGGATGTGCCTGCAACCAAGGAACATGCCTTTGACCGGAATCGAACCTGGAACCCTTCAGTCCGCAGGCCGACACTCTATCCACTCAGCCAAACCGGTTTTGGCTCATTATGGATGTGTCTATCTCTCTTTCCCTCTTTCTTCCTCTCTGAAATCAATAAAATTAAAAAAATATTTTTAAGGCAATAGTATACATTTTTTATATCAGCAATCTCTGAAATTTTAAGACTTGGGCTTTTCTAGACTCACAAATGACTTATCTTACAGTGACCAATATACTCCTTATGGTAATGGTCACATGAATATAAATATAATCTCCATTTGTCAACACATTTTTATTGAGCACTTGTCCAGTGCCACACACTCTGCTGGGGGACTTAGTTCTACCTTAGGAGCTCTGGGTTTTGTGAGAACAATCATCTAGGACATGATGATATAGAGGGGCAAATATGTTTTTGTGTTTTCAGCTATTTATTTTCCTTCTGTTTCTCTCCCCTTACCCTTTCATGAAACTACTGGTCTTTATTCTTTCCCTTTTCAAAATATGGTCTCAGGAAACCATCAGTCAGGTAGTTAGATAATTACATCTAAACTTGAATAAGTTAACTATGAATAAGTAAAGTGAAGGCTCCCAGAGATCTTTACACTTTACTTCTGTCTAATTGTGGATTGAAATGCACACTATGTTAAGGGTAAACTCTACACCATTATCATTATTGCTAGCTATAAAAGTCTACTATATATATGTAAGGCTTCTACTATAGGCTAGACATTATAGTAAGCATTTTATATACATTATCTCAAATCCATACAAACATTTTTGTGACGTATAATGATTATTATTCTAATTTTATATGAGGAATTTGAACTTCATTAATATTGGGCTTGCTCAAGTCCAGGTGGCCTCTGATGAAAGAACTCTAGTTCCATCCAAGTTCTGAACTGCTTCCAAAGCTCATGCCCCTCTCACTCTTTTACTCTGAATGTATCTTAATGTTGAAAATATTACACAATGTGGGTTGTATATCTTGTCTTATGGTTAAAGTGCATGTGTTCTAGAAATCCAGCTAAGGAGCAGTCTCACTGATTGAAAGTAGTTTGGGGCTGAGTTTAGTGTAAGAATCTAGAGTTAGCCATGGCTCAACATGCCATACTTACAGAAAAGACTCTGTTCACCATTTATGCTGTACTTGAATTGCCAGATGGGTCATGCAGAGATCTGCATTGACCATTGAAATGGTTCAATGTGGATTTCCATTATTTGGTCCATGGATAAGTGGTATTACTATAAAACATCTAAGAATGAGAGGGATTTAAGGAGTTGAAGTTTTTGTTATGTGGTAAAGAGTTATAGTCTAACATTCCCAACAAATCCTGAACCTGAAAATAATTTTCCTACAAGGGGAAACATTCACTTTATTCAAGGGGCGTTGTTTTAAAAATTCTCAGAAAATTTGTACTTCCTTGAAAGCTGAGCCACATTTGAATTTTAGGCTATTTAAGGCCAACTTCAGCTTTGTAAGGGAAAATGCAGAGTAAAAACAGAGAAAGATCTCAGTCAAAACAGAGAAAGAGCCTGTGGGGATGGGCCCAACTTGTACTGGAAGTTGGTGAGGAGGTGCGTGCATATAAAACAAGCACTAACTTTTAAGATCCTTGTTTATGCATTTCACTGTCTTCTTTTCATATGGACTTTTATAATGGCTCTTTATCAACTTTCAAATATCCTTTAAACTTTTTTTTTATTATCTTTATTGTTGAGTCTTTTAATAACCATAAAAACTTTGTTGAAAGGTGCTGCTTTTTTACAATGCTTTCAGGGCCTATGATTGTGAACTCTGCTTCTCTTCCACAGTTTTGCCTGGGATGACAAAAATAATCTATATATGTAAAAGCTTAAGCAACCATTACGACCAGATGCCTGGATGACCAGACGATAGCTATGATATGCACTGACCACCAGGGAGAAGACACTGAATGCAGGAGCTGCCCCCTGTGGTCAGTGCGCTCCCGCTCCCTCAGCCAACCTCCCACAGCAGGCCAACCTCCTGCAGTCCCTCCCCCGGGCCATTTGGGTGGTCAGTGTGCTCCCACAGTCAATCTCCCATGGTCCCTTCCCCTAGGCCGGCCAGACAGAGGGACCCTACCCATGCACAAATTTGTACACTAGGCTTCTAGTATTTTTAATAAAACAGAAGGAACTAGCAAGATGGGTGGTCATGGAGATGGGATCTTAGAAAATTCTGTGATTCAGAAAGATAACTGGAGGTTAGGGCAAGGGAGGTTAGGGTAAGGGAGTAACTAGTTTAACTTCTTGGGTTTTCTTTTTTTGCAATTAGAGGGAATTTAGGTTTCCAGTGGATTTATATCCAAAAATCAGAGTTACTTCAGCAGTACTGATTTTATCCAAATTTAATCTGAATGATCTAGGTGCAGCTGCTAACTTTCACATTTTGGAATTAGAGAGAACAGGCAATGAGACATGATCAACTTTGAATTTCACTCTTTAAGGTGAATTTTAGCCCTCTGATCCAGCACTCTATAATAAAGGGTAGAATGAGCCCTCACTCAGAGAGGAAGGATATGTGAGGAGTAAAAACTCTTGGTCATAGGAATATCATTAACATGAAATATATATTCTCATAAAACTGATCTTTGGTTCAAAAGAAGGATGGAAGAACAGAGGGTTGAGACAGGTGAATATTGAAAGTCAGGGTATCTCAGTTTTGAAATTCAGTAGGAGCTGCTGTGTCAGCGACTGCTTGGGAAATAGATTGTAAGTACAACAGAAGCCACTTCTCTCAGGAACTCATTTTGTTGCTTACTACAGAATAGATCTTGACTTAGAAGGGAACATTGGCATGATGATTTTTTTCCCATGGCCTTAAACTATCTGGAGAAACAACTTGTAGGTATTTTTTTTCTTAAAGATTTTTTAAAGTTGACTTTTAGAGAGAGAGGAAGGGAGAGGGAGAGAGAGAAACATTTATGTGAGAGTGAAACATTAATCAGCTATCTCCTGCATGACCCCTAATGGGGATCAAGCCTGCAATTTGAGCATGTGCCCTGAACAGGAGTCAAATTGGCAACTTTTTGGTGCACAGGGCATCAACCAACCAACTGAGCCACATCAGCTAGTGCACCACTTTAAAATTTTTATTCCTGAGCTAACTATACTTATTCTTTTGTTCCTTGGAGAATAGATCAAGACTTTATGGAGGTTTCTTTTTCTTATAAAACCGAGCACCTTATTACTATTTCATATTTCTCATTAACATGTTTCATGGATGTTACTTTGTTGGAAGATATAAAATAGACTTTTAATTTTTCTCATTCAAAATAGCAAATTACAAAACAGGTTGTAGAATATAATCTTATGGTAAATGATGTTTATAATAATGTTAACACTGATATTTTTCTTGAGAGGGATTATGGGTAAGTCTTAATCATTTATTTATTTTTTGCTATCCTACACAGTGGCCATAAAAACTGAAAATGTAAAATATTATTTTATCATGTTTACAATGTAATAGTAATAAGCCATTTACTATGTATTCTAAACGTGGTGGCCTCTTTGGTTATTTCCTTTTATTTCTATAGATATATGTCTTCTTTTTGTGCTAAGAAGTAAGAAAAAAATAAGTTATTAATATATTGTCAGTCACATTGGAATTATACTAATTTTTAATAATTGTGCTGTCACTTGTACAGAAGCTCTGCCTCTATTTGTCTTTGTTCAAACCATTTAATTGCTTGGGGACAGTTTCCTCATCTGCATACTAAGGGTTTTCACTAAATAATCTCTAAGATGCTTCTAGAATTCTGTAATTTATGAGTGACCATTTTTCAAAGTACTTTCATATTCTTGATTTCATTTGATTCCCTGATCTTCCAGTGAGGGCCATAAGATCATGATAAGATCATTGCTATTTTTCAGATGAGGAACTGGTCCACTGAGAGGTTGGCTGATGTGTCAGGAGTCACCCTGAATCAATATCAGGGTCTGTGTGAGGCTGTGGCTGTCCTTCTCTGGGTCCTGTGTCTGTCACAGGTCTGCCTGTATCATTGTCTCCAGTGTTCTCAGAAGCCCTAGTCTCTGGAGATGCTGTGGATGCCATCCTCCTGGGTGGGACTAATTGCTTGAATGGAAAGAGACTTTGGCTAGGGCACCACATCCCAAGAGTTTCTCTCTGGCAGGAGAGGAGATAGACAAAATCACCAGGCCAAGGCAGAGGAGCTGGTGATTGCAAATCATCCTTCTATGCCTAATAAAGTGTGAAACTAGGCTGAGAATGGAACCAGCTCATTAGCCACAATAGATTTCACTTTACCTAATGGAGGCTGAAGTCTTGACTACCAGGATCTGGATTAAAAGGGGGAAACTCATGTGGTTTTAGCACCTAATCTGGGCTCTTCCACAGGTTTCTAGAAGGTTTAAAAAACCATTACTGCTCTGATGTTCCAATTTCCCCATAATTCAACAAAAGAGCCAATCTACCTCTCCACTGAAACATCACCCTGTGGTACTTGCATAAAAGGGGTAGATTACTACTAGATTTTGTGTTTACCTCCAAATCTAGAAGCAGAGGATGATCCATAGTAAGAGTCACTTCTGTAGTTTGGGTGTTTAGACATAGTGTAATGGTGGTTCTTTCCATCCTATTTTTCTACTATCATACTTGGAGTTTTCAGGGAAAACCTTTAGATTAATTCTTCGATGTAGAGACATGACTGCTGTCAAGTGCCTCCAAATGGAAATGCTTTAGCAGTGTGGCTGCTCCTATCCAAGGCTTGAAAATCATTGACTGAAGCGAGCTGCATCATCTCAGTCAGTTGTTTCAATGCATTACACCCAGGCTGTGTTATCCATCATAAATGTACAACGAAAACCTTTTTCCCACTGCTATTGATTTTCTCATGGTGACTATTTGTCTGCGCTCTTGACAGCATGACAGTTGGCTGACATTGCTAAGCTCTGGTGTCCTTTTATACCTCCTGCTGTCTCATACTGGCACGGTGGTGGGAAGATGCAGATTAAAACCCCCTTGAATAATTGCTCTCTTATTGGATTCCCCCCCCCATATCACTTATTATTGTACTGTACTGTCAGTTCCAACAGCTATTCTCCCTCTTGCCAAACTCCAGCTTTATTTTTTCAGTAGTTCTTTCCCTCATGCTGTGTTTTCTATATAAATAAGCTCATATTCCCATTTACTAGGTTCCAAAGCCATTCTAAGGCAGTCAACAGTGACTCCTGGTATGCTTTTCTAGGAAGAGAGGCAAGCTGCCAAACTCCAGCAACGACAGATCTTCCATTTTAGTTAACTTCTCAGTCCAATTTGACCAGTCTGGATGAATCTACCCCAAAAGAACAGATGCTTTCAGCTTGGTCAAGAGGTCATTTCCCCTTTCGAGGCTCCTCAGACTTCATTTTCCACTTGAACTGCTGCAGGTATCCTGAGTTTCCTTCAGATTACCCAGGGGCTTGATGAATGATAGTAGGATTCACCAGTGAATGGACAGCTCATTAGCCAATCTGTGGGCGCCTGCTGTGGCTATTCTGAATCAAAAAACCAGATTTCTGATGGTGGTTAGCCAATTAACAGCAAAATGTACCCTCATGAATTTTAACTGTTGCCTTGTCAGAAGTCTGAGCTTCATGTTCTCTTTCATGATGTTTATTTTTTCTTAAGGAAATTGAGAACTTGGGAGGATTTGGTTGGAATTAAGAATCAGGTGTGTAAAGACAGTTTTAGGATTGTGATGATTGTTATGCATGCTTTGTGTTTCTTTGTTCTTTCTCTTCAAAATCCTTGGTGCAAACAGTTTTGATCACAGTTTTACATGTGTTGGGTTCTGGGAGAAAAGTTACAGCAAAAGAACTAGTTGCAAAGCTTACTTGTTTTTATTAATGATTCTTCTTATTGTATATATTGTGCAAAATTGGAAAATATAGATATGTGCAAAAATGAGAAAAAGCACCCATAATCTCAGTATATAAAGATAAACTCATGCTAGCATTTTTTTGGTGCATCCCTTATCTTTTTGGCCTTTATCTCTATTCCCATCTCTTTTTCATACTTATCTAATATAATACTTATATAAGAATACTAACTTCTAAATTCTTAGATGTATTTGAAAAAATAAGTCGATACTCTGCAGATTATTCATAACCTGCTTTTATAGTTGATCATCATATTGTGAACATCTCTCTCATATTATTATATACATTGGGAAACATGAATTCAATAGTTGAATAGAGTTCACAGGCAGGGTTTTACTTAATCCAGCCATATTTGTTTTTTGTTCTTATTTACTTCTTCCAAGCCCACCTCTTTTTGTTATTATTTTTTCCAATCTCACTTTCATGGTCCTCTCACTATCTTTAATACTTTATCTACCTCCCACTGGCTTTTCCGTCCTTCTCAGTTAGAGTTGAAGATGAAGACATGAAGTTGTGGCCAGACTGGTTCTTTCATGAACCTTCTCCCAAGGTGAGCAGAATGAATTTGGCTGAGGCGGAGTATAAGGATGGAGCATTTGTGAGAACAGGGATGCCACTGGCAAAGCCTTGGAAATCACCTCTGCTTTTGGAAAGTATCCTTGGTTGTGTGCTCTTATTTGGAGGGTGAGGAGGTGTGGTATCCTGCAGCTTGTTATTCTCATTGCTTTTACTTCCACCTCCTTAGACTCCTTCTTCAAACATCCCTAAACTTCAGTTGTTTAAATTTTGTGTAGGGAGCTCTAGGGTATGAAGCCTAGAACTGCTGCAGGTTGAGCTTTGACTCTGCAGGTATCGGATTCCCATTCTGGCCTGTCCCCCACAGGCTTCATTTAAGCTCTTCTGCTTGGTCTCCTCCAAGGGAATTTCAGGGACTTGATGCTTCTTTTGATGTTTCTCTTAAGTAGGAGCCTTCCTGTTCTATAACCAAATATAAATTTATACCATTTATTTTTGGTCTAAAAGTAATGGACCATTTGAGAAGATTAGGCAACTTTGGATGTGATTTAGTTATATCATGATTAAAGAAAACCATGGAATGGAGATACTTTATAAGAAATAGCAACAACTGGAGAGAATCCAAGATGGCTGCACAGGTAAACACCTAGCCGCAGCCACACACAACAATTTCAATAAAATACAACTAAAATATAAAATGGACATTACCCAGAACTATAGGAAAGTTGACTGACTGGAAATTCTACAATGAGAAGCAAGGAGAAAACCAGAAGGAAGGGCGGAGGAGCTGTAAAAGTCTGAGGTACGGAGACACTCAGCGTGCACGGAGAGGACAGAGCCGGAGAGGAGGGAGGCTGAGTGCCTGGCTGGCGTTCCCTAGCAGGAAGGAGATAAAAGCTCCGACTGTGCTGGGCCCCAGTTCCGACTGCTCTGAACCCCAGTTCTAGGCCAGACCCTGGGGACCCAGGCTCAAACAGAGGGAGCTGGGCTGTAAGGCGGAACCCCGGGGGAGCGGTGAAAGGAGATCCCGGAGGTGCGCACATTGCGTGCAGAGAAGGGATGGTTGGCTGTGCCGCAGGATTGCCCTGGTGGGAAGGAGACAGGAGTTCCAGACTGCTCTGAATGCCACCTCCAACTCCACTTCCAACTGAACTGAACCCCAATACCAGGCTCATTGGGGGAGAGCCTAGACTGTTTAGTAGAAAATCGAGGGCACTTTTCTCTCAGAGGTGCTTGCAACGAGTACTGAAGGACCCTGAGACTCAGGAGCCACATAGGGCGGGGCTGACAGAAGTCAAAGCTGTAGGCTCCACCCTGAAACCCCGCCCCATCAGGGAAGCTGCAAAAATGCTGAGAAGAAATAGATCACAAATGAAAGAAATGGAGGACAAAAAGTGACTGGATATAGAGTTCAAATCTACGCTTATAAGGTTTTTCAAGAATTTCCTAGAAAAGATCGATAAGACCTATGAGGATATGAAAAGGGATCAACTAGAATTAATAAGGAATCAACAAGAAAGGATAAGGGATCAACAAGAAATAAAGAATACATTGTCTGAAATGAAAAATATTATACAGAATCCTAAAAACAGAATGAAAGATCGCAAGAATCAAGTAAAAGATTTGGAACATAAAGAGCCAGAAGACACTCCTCCACAGAAGCTAGAAGGCAAGAGAATCCAGAAAATTGAAGATAATGTAAGAAACCTCTGGGACAACTTCAAGCGAATCAACATCAGAATTATGGGGGTCCCAGAAGATGAGAGAGAGCAAGATATCGAAAACATACTGAAAGAAATAGTGACAGAAAACTTCCCCCACCTGGTGAAAGAATTAGACTTACAAGTCCAGGAAGCGCACAGAACTCCAAACAAAAGGAATCCAAAGAGGACCACACCAAGACACATCATAATTAAAATTCCAAGAGCAAAAGACAAAGAGAGAATATTAAAAGCAGCAAGAGCAAAGCAGGTAGTTACCTATAAAGGAGCACCTATACGATGGTCAGCAGATTTCTCAACAGAAACCATGCAGGCCAGATGGGAATGGCAAGAAATATTCAAGGTGATGAATAGTAAGAACCTACAGCCAAAGATAATCTATCCAGCAAAGCTATCACTCAGAATCGAAGGTCAGATAAAGAGCTTCACTAATAAAAAAAAAAGCTAAAGGAGTTCATCAACACCAAACCAGAATTATATGAATTGCTGAAGGGGGTTCTTTCAGAAGAGAAAGTAAATAAAGATAAAAATTATGAACAACAAATACGTAACTACCAACAAGTGCATCTAAAAACCAAGAAATTTTTAAAAAATCTGATGAACAATATTGACTGTTGAATATAATAGAATCAGAGGTATGGAAGGGGAGTGAACGGACGATTCTTGGGGAAAAGGGGAGAAGGGGATGTGGGAAGAGACTGAACATAAACTGTGCACCTATGGATGAGGACAATGGGGGTGGGGAAAGGGCAGAGGGTGGGGTGGGAACCTGGTGGAGGAGAGCAATGGAGGGCGGGGGGAGGGAACATTTGTAATAATATGAACAATAAAAATTTATTTTAAAAAAAGAAATAGCAATAACTATACAGAAAAGTCAACTAGACCTGAAAACAATCCCCTATGAATTACATGAAGCTGATGTTTTCATATGCCTCCCTGCTCTGCTGCTTAGAACATGGTAATCAGGGCTGATTACAGGAGACATTTCAGTGTTCAAAGTGTTTCTTTTTGAGTGGGAAGCACTTTCAGGGCCTTAATGCTAGTGTTTTCCAATATTTTTGTTTTATTCTTCTTCACCCCTCTTTCTTTACCTCTTTACCTCCATTAAAATAAAGCAGATTTGATATCACACATATAATTGTGGGTTAGGGACTTCTAGACAATTTGATTGAAGTAAAACTTAGTCATAGTAAAATGTTATCTCAAACAGGTATTTGGATCTCTAACCATTATTTCTAATTTTTAATCCAGATAACAGCCATGTTGCTCACCCCAGTCCAGACTCTCTAATTTCTACACCCCTTGGCAAAAGGGACATTCAAAGTTTATTTGTTTTTAGGGCAGTGGGAATGGGGATGAAATTCACATTATTGTGTTGATCCTGAAAGTAATTGAAATTCTTTTCTGGCAGGTTTCTTAACATTTTTGTTCCATTTCTGCATATGGAAATATTATGGACTCCCCATTTTAAAGGATTTGTATTCCTCTCTTACATTATGTATATATTTAAAGGAAGTACATGAACCCCTGTCTGTAGCACCTATTTTTAATATCACTTTGAGAGGTGTCAGTGAATGTGAGAAAGCCATGGTTCTTTCTCTATCAGCCAATCACCTTCTTTCCTGAAACACTTGACCTACTTTTCTAGTCTTTCAGACGTGGCTTTGTGTCTTCATGCCCCCAGCACAGATATACCCTTTGGGTGTCTCCCTACACAATCCCTTTTCCTCAAATCATTTCTTATCTGAGATCAAACTAAATTCAGTGTTTTCCCTTTCAACATTATTCAAATCTTAGCTTCTTTTCTTTGCCTCAAGACTCCTAGATTCATATTTGATCTTATTTGACACATACAACTTTGGTTTGGTTTTTAATGATATTTTACACAAAACTTTCTCTGTTCCCATATCCTTAAATGCGACTCTGAGCATTTGTTGTCTTTTCATCCTTGGCTGTGAAGCATGTAAACAGACATGCTTTCTTTTAACAAATATATTAACATGCTTCATGTTAAAAGATAATGATTCTATCATTGCATTGAAATCTAACAGCACTGTAGAACTGTTCTCAGAGCTGATTTCTAGGGCAGATTACATATGTTCCTTCCTCTTAACACCCTCTCTCCCCAAGTTTATTTCAAACTGAAGATTGGCAGGAATTTTAGCTAAAGGAAGGTATGTAGGTTCAAATGTAGTCACATTTTTGTGAGACTCGGTGCTTGTTTACCTTAATCTTACCCCCCAAATGCATAGTGTCTGCATAATTGGGAAAGTGAGCAGAGGAAGAATTCCTCCTCTCCTTTTTGGTTCTAAAGTGGAGATAACTGTCTGAGGCACAATTCTAAAAAGATACTTCTCTGGTAAATGACCTGGGGCAACAAACTTCCATAGTTCTCATAAGAAACAACCAAAACAAAAAATCTGGTCTGCCCAAATATTTCTTCACTTTGTGGTTTCTTTATAGTTATGTTAGAGTGCAGGTTACCATGTCAGCTGACCAAGTATGTCTCTCCTTGAGGTGAAGATGACACAGGAAAAACAGTCATTCTCTTTCCTTTCTAGCTTTTCCTCTAGAAATAAAATATTTGAGATGCAAAGAAAAAATATAAGCTAAATATTTTTATAGCTAGAAAAACTGACCTTTATTTGTAAAAAGCACGGGCTGTTTTTAGCATATAATGATCCAAAGAGAATGGTTCCCATGAGATTTTTTTTTCTGAGGAATCTACTAGATAATACACTTCTAATAATTAAAATAACTAGAGAGATATTGTCATTAGGAGTGGTGATGAATATTGAACATATGGCTACTTGAAGAACTAAGAATAACTGCGGGCTAATGGAGGAAGTGTTTATAAAATGTAGATAAGGAATAACTATGAATATGGAGCTATAAATGGGGAAATCATGAGCAAATGCAAATAAATGTTTAAAAACTATTCTCATTAAATATGTTGGTGGTGAAAGTATTAATTACCATTGTTATTTGGAGACAGTTCTATATGTTATATAAAAAAAAGGTAATGAGAAATTATATGATTTTCTAAATCTATTGTTATATGTACTTTGAGAATAATAATTTTTGGTGTGGAAGAAAGGAGATATAGATGTAATCTTGAAATGATTGAATAAAAAGCCCCATATTCTTAAATTAGAAGTTTCAGTATGAACTTATGAAGTCTTGGATGTGTAAATATCTGCATATGTCCTATATCTGCCAGCTGGAGAGTTCTAGAAACAATGAGAAATTCAATGGCAAAGAGCACACCTAACATGCAGATTGAGGTAGCTTTGAAATAACATCTATACTAATAAAAGGGTAATGTGCTAATTAAACTGGGTCGACTGGACATCTTTCTGTCATCCAGTCCTTCTAGACAAAGCCACGTTGGTGGGGGCTGAAGCAGAGGTGGCTAGAGGTGATCAGGCTGGCAGGGAAGCAGTTAGGGGCGATAAGGCCAGCAGGAGAGGGCAGTTAGGAGTGATCAGGCCAGCAGGGGAGAGCAGATAGGGGTGATCAGGCTGGCAGGCAGAGAGGTTAGGGCCAATCAGGTAGTCAGGAAGAGGAGTAGGGCCTACAGGGGCAGTCAGACATACCCTGAGGGGTCCCAGATTGGAGAGGGTGTAGGCCTAAGCTGAGGGACACCCCTTCTGTGCACAAATTTTGTGCACTGGGCCTCTAGTTTTCTATAAAAATAAAGTGGGACTTGGAGAATTAGCAAATACTAAGTCTGAGGCTGGAAATGTAAAAAAGATTAATCTGGCAAATCTTGTCATTCCATATAGGAAGTTATCAAAATCCACTGGGGTTTTGTCAAGAGAACTCAGGAGCCAACTTTAAGACACTCCCATTGGGACAATTTAAGCTTCAAAAGAGATAATAATTATAATTGAATAAAACCTATAAATTATTCTTAAATTTATGAATCCATAACTGCATTTTTAAAATGTAGCCACCTTCAAAAGATTCTAGAGATCCAATTAATATTCTTAAAAATGGGTTGATAAAAGAAAAAGAATCACACATTTATCCAGTCTTTCCAATATGAACCTTTAGGAAACCAAATAGTAGATGAGGGAAAGCATTTATTTATAAAAGTATTATAATAAATAAGTGAAAAAGAATGGATAAAACGTAAGTATCACCACATTACAAACCCTAAATGAATTGCTAGATATAGGCATTAGATCTCAACAGCTGCTAACAGAAAAAGACAGACATTAAATGCTTTTATTTAATGGAAGACCACACTTATTAAAATATTTGTAAAAGGGTAGATCCCAAAACAAGTCAAGGTTCTGGATCCAGCTGCCAATTTTCAGAAAACACAAGGCACAAGGACATGCTTTCTTATGTGTTTGAACCATGTCAAGCAGATGCAATCTCTGCACTGTGGGAAGCTCTGTAGGTCAGATGCCCCAGATCCTTGAGCCAGTAATTATAAAGCAAAAGAGAAGCTAGCCAAGAAACCTGTGGATTAAAAAGAGATATGTTTAAAAAACATATCTTACTTAGTAAAATGTTGGAGACTAAAATATGATATCTAGAAATGAGCAGCTATGTGATAAAAACCATAAAGAAGTAATTAAAAGTTAGGCTAGTGGTTAATTTTGGGATGAGGAATATCGGGTTTGAAATACGAATGGTACACGCAGGTGAGGTGTCTTAGGTGATTGTGAAAGATTCATATCATGGGTGCAGTTGCAGGATATGTGCCTTATAATAACTCATTAAACTACGCATAAGTTTTGTGTGTTTTGGTGTTTTATTCTATAAAAGTTAAAAACAAAAGAAAATAAGATTGTATGGGATTTTTCTTTCCTCTCCCAAGTAAATTCCATGATTCTTTCTCTGCTCTATACGTGGTCTGAGATCTTATTAAAGCCCAAGTCCAAAGACTCTGAAAGTAAATCCATTTTTACGTGAGTGCATGCCCAGTGATCCAGAGAACTGACATGGTTCAAAAGGGGACCCAGCATTTTCCTATTTTATTTGCCTCCAGGGAAAACAACGTGACTTTAAAGGTTTGTTGTCATCAGTGAGAATTTCTAACACCAGGGTGTCGGGGAGCTGGGCAATAAATCTCAGTGGACTACACCGCTGCCCTAAGTGTTTTAGCACTTCCTGAATAGCTGCTAACAATGACTGTGAGCTGTACCTTCAGAAGCCAGAGTTGATCTTTATTTAATCTATCCATCCATTGTGTGAACTTGGCCACCTGGGAACTGTAAGAAGAAAAATGACTCACCAAGACTTGTGCGCTGTGCAAGGCAAATGCTCCCTTCCCTCAGGCAGCCCTGGAACGGAAGGCTTTTTTCCCCTTAGTGATCCACTAAGTGCTTGCAATCATGGTCCGCACAGTTAGTCGTCAAGTTGGATGTTTCTAAAGGAATTATTTTTTCATTTCATGGTGAGATTCTTTTTTATCTTTTAGACACTTCAATTACTGGCAGAAACTGGACATGAGAGGCTCAAGTAGGGAGGTTTCATTTGTCCATCGGTGCTCAGGAATGAGGGTCACACATGTACTGTGTTGTGCCCGATGTCTGATGAGCCACAGCTGTTTCTTGCATGGACATTGATGGAGATCTCTGAAACTCCATCCAGGGTTTACCTTTTCAGTCAATATCTTAAAAACGAAAAGAAATACTCAGGGATGATGACACCAGACAACTCCTTTTTCTTCTTTACTGACCTCATGTAGAAGAAACTGCTTCATAAATAATGCCAGAGTGACTAGAGAGGGCTGAAGGCAAATTATCTGTGTTAGGCCATGGAGTATATGTCAGAGAGGCATTTGCAAGGTGCAATTTATCCAGTTGCAATGGTGATCAGATGGATATAGAAACGTCTTGAGAGAGAAACAAAATATCCATGGGAACAGTTATTGGTGGTTGGGAAAGATTAAAAAAAAATTTTTGATTAATTTATTAGAGTGACATTGGTTAATATAATTATATAGGTTAATAAAATTATAATATACCATGTGTGTTGTATTATCTGTTCACCACCCTAAGTCAAGTCTCCTTCCTTCATCACTTATCCCTACTTTACCCTCTTCTGCCTCCCCATACCTCACTTTTCCTCTGGTAATCACCATACAGTTGTCTTTGATTTGAGGAATGAAATAAATACTATGAAATTACAACTCAAAAATCAGAGGTGAAATAGTGAGTGCATTTGCATTGTTTTTGAATTTCTTTCTAACTTAAGAGGGAGGAAGCCAACATTCGGAGTAAGTAATGTAATTCATAAAGCTGGAAAAACAAACAAAGCCTCCACCACCCTAAAAATGCTTTATTTTGTTCTAATAACTAGTTTTTAAAATGACTCGTGATGACTGGAGCTTCAGGAGCTGGTGTGGTTTTGGCAGACCAGACTCCGTGCTGCAGAGCAGGCTGGCCCTTTAGACCCTTCATGTTGGCACATGGAGCCCTGTTGACTTTTCACGGAGCTCCCTGAAGACTGGCTGGGGAGGCCCTGAGCATCTGGCTGATGTAGCAGAATCCGCGGGCTGGGACTACAGAGAAGCTTTGGCCCAACAGAGTGAAACTGCTGAACTTCAGCTTTTTCACCAGTTTGCTTCACTTTAAAGAGCAGCCTCAGCTTGAACAGCTGGGGCTGGATTGCAGGGGAGAGTGTTCCAGGAGCCTCGCTGGCTTTCCCAAGTAAGTGCGTGGAATCTGGCCCCTGTTAGCAGTGCGTGTCAGGAGTGCCCAAACACGACGTCTAACTGTGCCTCAGTGAAACGGCGTGCCTTCATTTCCCCTTTTAAAAGTCCATTTCTCACACAATCAAACCTCCTCTCTGGAGTCAGGCCCATTTCTGTTTTTAGCAGGGAGCTGTTTAGAAGAGGAAACTATCTGGAAGTGCTTATTACTCCTACTAGAGGCCCGTTGCAGGAAGATTCCTGCAAGCATAGAGCTTCCTGAAGTCTGAGCAAAGCAGAGAAGGGGGCAAAGCCCCCAGGAGGCTGGCTTTCTTCCTGCTGCTGCTGCCACCCCTGGTTTCCCTCCTGCCACCACTGCCCTGCTTTCCACTTTCCCCTCCCTCTTCCTTCTAAGCAGTCTTCAGTCTTTGAGCCTGTGTGTGCCATCATTGTTGGGTTAATTTGCATACTTGCTCTGATTGGCTGGTAGGTGTAGTGGCATGATGGTCAATTTGCATGTTTCTCTTTTATTAGTCATCTAGACTTGGGGTGGGGGTGGGGGATCTTTAGGTCCCCTTCTGGGCTTCCCAAACGTAAACTGGTAGATAGTGCGACTTAGAATGAGAGTTAGCTTGCTCTAGCTCAGGGGTTAAGTCTTAATATTCCAGGCTTTCTCTCTCTATTGAACTTTTGGCATTTTTAAATCACAGTGATGATTTGACATCAGTGCCTTCATTTCTTCCTTCCTGTGCCAAAGGCTGACAATGATCACTGACTTTACTGACTCCTTTCTGATAAATCTGTACCCTGTCTCAGAACACTTATTAATATGGCCAATCAATGAGTTAGCCTGTGCGTTGAATCCTGTTTTGTAACCTTGGTTAAATGGTTCTTGAGTGACAGTGAAGTGGAGTGAGCCAAAGGACTTGTGGGCTGTCCTTGCCCCAGGATTGTAATGAACAGAATCGTGGAAAGAATGATTAGAACTGTGTTCTTTTCTGGGCTCTTCCACTTACTGGATAACTACAACTATGTTTGATGTTTTGAATTTCGTTTTTTTCCTCATTGGGATAAATGAAATTCCTGCTCTAAATACTTTGCAGTTTGTTGTCAATTTATAAGAATAAACAAATGGATGTGGATGCTTTTTCCAAATGGCCTAATGTGATGCATGTAAGCGCTATTAGTAACATAATATATTACAACTTTCTACTTCCCTATTTCCTAGACCTATGGTAGCTATAGTCTTCCTTAAAAATATATTTTTATTCATTTCAGAGAGGAAGGGAGAGAGAGATAGAAACATTAATGATGAAAGAGAATCATCAATCAGCTGCCTCATGCATGCCTCCTACTGGGGATCAAGGCATGTACCCTGATGGGGAATTGAACCTTGACCTTCTGGTTCACAGGTCAACCACTGACCCGCACCATCTGGGCGGTGCTAGATTCTTTAAGTACCTAAAATTCCCAGTATTAACAGTGCTGTGGAACAGGCAGTACACTGGGACACAGCATAACTGGATTTTAGTTTATATTCTACTAGAGGCCCAGTGCATGAAATTAGTGCATGGGTAGGGTTTCTAGGCCTGGCTGGCGATCAGGGCCAATCTTTGGGGTGACCAGTGAGATGATCATGGGCGCCCCCACTGGCATCCACCTTGGCCGGCCTGGGGTCACTCACCAGCCATCCCCGCCCCCCAATCACCTTGCCACTAGTCCCTCCCTCTGAGGGGTGACTGGCATTGAGGTAATGGGCGGGGGGAGGGCTCACTGGCACCTGCCTTGGCTGGCCTGGGGACTGTGGGGTGGAGGCAGCTCCAGCATTGAGCATCTTCCTGGTGGTCAGTGTGCATCATAGTGACCATTCTGCTGGTCATTCCACCGTTTGATTAATTTGCATTTTAGGCTTTTATTTTATACTAGTAGAAGAGCTAATTGGTTACAAAATCTTGGGTGTTTGGGCTCTACATCCATATTTGTAAAATTAAAATTAAAATTAGATAAGTGGGTGTAAAGGATTGTTTTTAGCATGAAAATTGCATTGGTAATGAAATCTTCTGAAGCCCTAGTATATAAATGATATCTATAAAAGGAACTGCACTAAATCTAAGGGAGTAGGTACCGAGATGCCTGTCTATTTCACCTTTACAAGTGTCCCAGAGGCACACTTGTGGCACCCTGGGGTCCCCTGGAACACAATTTGAAAACCAATAGACTTGATGTTCCACAAGGTTCATTCTAATCTTTAACGTTTTGTGATTTCAACTGAATCAAAGAAGACAGCTCTCAATGCCTTAGCTTCCTTATTGCACTGTAGAAACTGCTGGAAATTTATAGCCATGTCCATGAAAACTCAGCAGCAGCTAGATATTACTTTGTTGTGTGTGTGTGTGTGTGTGTGTGTGTTTTAAGTAAACTGTAGAGGACATTTAAACTTTCTCTTACTGTCTATGGATCTCTCTGTTTCATTAAGACTTGAATTCTCCATACTCTCTCCTGCAGCAAATTCATATCCACAGGAATTTGGCTAGTGTCATTCATTGTGCCAGGCATGATGCTGGTACTAGGGTTGCAAAGGTCAGTAAAACACAGCCCTACCTCAAGGATCTCACATAATCAAAATAGTTTTAAAATTGTGCTCAGCAAATTATAATTGAAACTTTATATCTTGAGCCTTACATATCAAGATTTTATTTGATTTTAAAGGGTGGTAGAACAAAGTAGCTTGATTCTTATATGTGAACTATTTAGTCTGCTGTATTTGCTGTGGCTTGTCTGAGTCTATACGATGAAGCAGGAGGGTTAATGCCTGTGACTGAAGATCCAGTGATGGCAGTTGCAAAGGAGTAGGCTTTGGCCCCATGTATAATTTCTACAAACCATTTTGACCTTCTTTTTAACAAAAATAAGTTAAAATTAGTTAGATATTTTAAAAATACATTTTAAAAAATTCTAGAAATTATTGCAATCATGAAATGAAATTAGTCCTTCCTTTAAAAACTGTATACAATATAATCACTTTATAAGTTGCTTTAGGGTTCTTTATTCTGAACTTGGTTGAAGAAGTGTCATATAACTGAGTTTCTTTTTTATTTTTATTTATTTTATTTTAAATATATATTTTATTGATTTTTTACAGAGAAGAAGGGAGAGGGATAGAGAGTTAGAAACATCAATGAGAGAAAAAACATCAATCAGCTGCCTCCTGCACACCTCCTACTGGGGATGTGCCCGCAACCAAGGTACATGCCCTTGACTGGAATGGAACCTGGAACCTTTCAGCCTGCAGGCTGATACTCTATCCACTGAGCCAAACCAGTTAGAGCGTAACTGAGTTTCTTTAAAAATGATGAAGAAAATTTCCAAGAAGCCATCATTGGGGTGTAATGATAGACAAATGGACATATATAGGTATGTTTAATTTTCTCTTTTCCTTCAATAAATATAATGGTCTCCTTTTTTGTTCATCTAGGAAAAAATTGTAATGTTCATTTAGTAATGGACTTTTTCTTTCCAAATGTGATCAAACTCGAATCACGCTATTTAAATTGTCACTCCATGCTGTGATTAGCTTTAGAGACCATCACTTAAGCAACTTACAAAATATGTAAGCTTCTGATCAAAAGGATAAATGAACAGGTGAGGTAGCTGTGAGCATGGAGTGCAATTGTTAGCACACCAACCCCAAAATTGACATCAAGCTAAATGACAACCTGTCAACCCATCCTTCAGAGTGTCCTGTTCATGGGGATCTTAGGTGTTCCTGTGAGAGGAACTTCTGACTTCTTGCTACTTGTTCCATAGTAGGACAACATTAAGAACTCCCTGATTGTCCACGTCCCATGAGCCTCCATTTTCTTTCAGGAGGTTGGTAGAGGAGCAGGTGGGGCAGGCTAGAGATCTAGTATTTTGGTTAAGTGGGGAGGGACTCAAAGATATAATGTCCCATTTGGCAAGCCTTTTCTTGTGGTTTAAATATAGAATTAAAAAAAAAAAGGAAACCTATTTTTCAGTTTCAGGCTAATCCATTTCAAGGGATACATCAGAGACAGAGTTCAAGAGGCAATAACTACAAGTTATTTTTTTGACGAGAGCTTTTTGGATTCAGGTATTGATTAGGACCCTCTGTGAAAATGAGAGGAAGCTGGGGTTGATAAGCTCAAATCAATGTCATAAAAATAAGAACTAACTAGTAACTCCCAGAACGCTTTGTGGGTTAAACATTGTTGGTGTTTATCTGACATTGACACTGCTTATGAGGGTCAGAATCAACCTGCCTGGTTTTCCCTTGCCAGTTCAACAAGCTAGGATAAAATGCTTAGAAAAAAGTGACTCCTTAAATTAAAAAAAGAAAAACATATTATGGAGTTTGAAATGCCCCCATAAATACCACTTTCCCCCCCCACCTGAGTTTGGTCAGGTTGAGAAGCATCAGGAAGGTAAGTCCAAAATTCATCTTTATTTCTGATAAAACTGATTTTTTGGAGAGTAGGGCTTTTATCTGCTTGCAAGTAGATTTTCTCATTTGAAGGCAGAATTAGGCAGAATCCCCATCAACCCAAGGTGGCGCAATGGCATCATGTGACTCCTGATGCAAGACATGGAGGAGCACAGTAAGGAGCATATGGAGACTGCACTTTCCCACTGACCAGCTGTCTGAACTCAGAAAATTCACTTAACTATTCTGAATCTTTATTTCCTCCTCTGTAAGGCACACATGATAAGACCCACCTCCTTCACTTAGCATAAGCTAGAGCTAGCCCCTGTTTACCTCTCTTAAACTCCACTTTTTTTTTTTTACAGTCTCTGAAGTAGATGTTCTATTTATTTTAAAATTTATCTCTATTGTTAAAAGTATTACAGATGTCCCTCCCCTCTATTGATGCTTTCTAGCCCACACCTGCCCCCCTGCACCAGGCCTTCACCACACTATTGTCTGTGTCCGTAGGTCCTGCATAGATGCATATAAATTCATTGGTTAATCTCTTCCCACCTACTTAGCCCCACCTTCACTCTGAGAGTCAACAGTCTGTTCCATCTTTTTATGTCTCTAGATCTATTTTGTTCATAAATGTATTTTCATTAGATTCCACATATGAGTGAGATCATGTGATACTTGTTTTTCTCTGAAAGGCTTACTTTGCTTAGTAAAAATATAATACAATCTCTTACCCTTTGAGACAGCATGGAAGGACCTGGAGAGTATTATGCTGAGCTATTCCACTTTTACCCTCAATGTTCTGGTTTTCTTTACACACCAGGCTCTTGGTTGCCTCAAGGGTTTTGGTTTGCAGTTATCTCTTCCTGGAGAGGCCTTCCCATTTTTCTTGATCTGGTTAATTCCTACTGATGCTTTAGTTCTCAGACTAAATACAACTTATTGAATTAAGTCTTTCCTGACCCTCCCATTATTACGTGTCCTTTATTATTTCTCACTTATAGATTTTGCAATTCAGAATTCATATTTATTTGATTATTTGTTTAATGTCTATTGCCCTGAATGGATATGCATATGAGAATGGGACTGTGTTTATATTGTTTACCATTGTATACTAAGAGCTTTGCAGAGTACCTGATGTAGAATAATTACTCAATAAATATTTATTGAATGGATATGTTGAGTGCCTAGCATGCAGTGTGTCCCCCATCAATATTAGTTTCCTTTAATTCCTCCTCAAAGATCGTCAGCTCACTGGTTTATGTGATAGTATCACTGAAAAGCTTTTCTGTTTGTTCATTCTATATCTCTAAACTCCATAAGTATGGTACTTATTATGACTTAGTACTTTGTCTCTTTTTGAAAAAAAAATCTTTTTATTGATTTTTAGAGAGAGAAAGGGAGATAGAAATATTGATGAGTGAGAAACACCTATTGGATGCCTCCTGCATGCCCCCCACTGGATTGAACCTGCAACCCAGGCATGTGCACTGACCAAGACTCGAACCAGTGACCTCTGGGTGCATGTGACAGTGCTCAACCAACTGAGCCAAACCGGCCAGGGCAGTATAATATCTCATTAATCACTGTGGAAGACTTTAAGTTTCTTGAAATATAAATCCTTTTATTTAATCTTATTCCCAGCTTGCCATAAAATAAGTAACTTTATCTAAAATATGTATTCTTAGAGAGTAAAATTTTGGAATTCACTTTACAAGGGAAACTTCCCAATCTGACAGTGTGGAGCAGTGGAGAGATCTCAGAGTTTAGTATCAAATGTGACTTTGAGTCTCTCTTCCAACACTTATTCACATGACTAAGTCATTTAAACTTGACAAATCTGAATTTTTCTCATCTGTAGAATATTGAAAGTTATATGAAATAACACGTTAAAAAAGTGCTATAATGAAGCTTACAGGGGTCACCAGTTATAGCTTGGTGGGATTAGATATTTATCATGGGATTCTGCCATAGGACTACTATCCCCTTTAGCATTTTATCTCTCACAGGTCTTGTTCTTAATTTATTTAATATTGATAACAATATCTAATTTATAAGATTAATTAATACTGTATGGAAAGCATTAGCCTATTTTAGGTACTTTTGGTATTCTTTCTTTTCAACCATACTATGCTACCTTAAATGTAATATTGTACTAAACATTTTTGTACTATCATTATGTAACCTATCAGTTTATAAATCATACATTAGTTTTAATATCGAGCTTCAAAAAATAATGACTTCCCCTCTTTTTAAAAAATATATTTTATTGATTTTTTTTTTTTTTTTTTTTTTACAGAAAGGAAGGGAAAGGGATAGAGAGTTAGAAACATCAATAAGAGAGAAACATTGACCAGCTGCCTCCTGCACACCCCTAACTGGGGATGTGCCCAAAACCAAAGTACATGCCCTTGACTGGAATCGAACCTAGGACCCTTGAGTCCACAGGCCATCACTCTATCCACTGAGCCAAATTGTTTAGGGCAGACTTCCCCTCTTAATACTTATTCCATTTGACCATTTAATGAATGGTTAACTCTAGAGGTTAAACTGATTAAGTGATTTACCTAAAAGCATAAAGCTAATCTTCTCCTAGAAACCCAAATGACTGAAACCCAGGCCTCACATCTCTTAGTTTTGTGCTCCCAGAAGCTACGCAATATGTCTTTCATTTATAATGCCACTTGTTCCTTCTGAGATACTGAGTTACTTAATTTTATTCTAATTTAGATTATATTTTGATCTTCTTACAGTTAAGGGAGGACTTCTCTTTCACATATCCTTTCATGTTGGCATCTTTGACCTGGTCAGTCACCTACTAACTGTGGGGCCTGGCATACGTGACTTAATCTCTTCCAAGCTGAGTTTTCTCATTTATAAAATGGGCAGATAGTAGGAATAATCTCAAAGGTGGTGAAGGTTAAATGAATCAATCTAAGCATTGCACATTGTATGGTTTCTGGTAGATAGTAAGAGCTCAATTAATAACAACTCTTGATTCTGTTATGCAATTTGTCCATCAAATCTATCCTTTAATATCCTAGTGAACCTTAGTAATTGTCCTGGATTCTGTAGTAAGTCTTCCTCATCTCAATATTGGTTCTGACTGAGGGCTTCAACCTCAAATCTTTCAGAAGCATTTTACTGAGTTATTTGAATTTGCCCATTATAGCATATGGAGCTCTGAGGGATGGGACCTGGACATAGAATTCCTGCTTACTGGGGATTTAGGTGATTGGCAGCCTCATTATCAGAGGCTGAAATGTGAGGATAGCATCACAGTGACATCTGCTAGGGTGGATTTGGCCTGTCTGCTTGTGGAATGTTCTCTTCTTCCCTCAGTGCTCCATATGGGGCCTCTGGAAGGCGAGTGACCTTTCCAGATGGAAGATAGCTCTTCTGCATTCAAGGGTGAGTTTGTATGGTGTCAGTCATCATCTGTTCCAGTTCCAGAAAGTTCTGTTGCCATAGTCCAGGGCATTGAACCACTAACCACCAAAATGGAAAAGGAGAAAGAGATTAAAATGAACTGAATGCACATGATATGCTTGGGTGATTTAGAGCCTTTCTCATAGTTAGTGCCTGCAACACCCCAGAGTGCAGTTGGAGCTAACGGTTGAGTGGGTGGCATTGTTACTGTATTTGAATGATGAATTCATTCATGCATCCCTGGGCTGTACAGAAGAAACATTCTCTTAGCAGTGGTTCCTCCAAAAATAGTTGTCTGTCAAATATTGGAAGAGTTTCAAATTTAGGAAAAAAAGCTGAAAATTTCTGCCATTGGATTCTGATCTACAAAGCCACTTAGAATGGTGACTTGTTTGGTGGTACTAGTAGCTTATGGAAAGGACCTGCCATTGCATACTTTCAACTCCCTACCTGGTTTTCAATCTAAATTCTTTGCCCTAGATTTAGGGACACATTTAATGGCTGGATCAGGAGGATTTCTCTGCATTGCAATACCTTGGCTGATTCTATTTTGAATTGATGTCTGGTTCATGGTGATTGGACTCTTGATTTGATTAAGCAAAACTCCACCTTATTCTCTGAACCTGCACCTTGCTTCTTATTGCAGCCTCACTGATGAAGCTGAGAACTTATAACCCTGACACCCAGCCTTAAGGGGTGTTCCTTCTGAGTTACTTACTGACTTAATCTTGCTCTTTGGGCCACTTTTTGCAAGGTGAACTCATTCAAATTTTATAATTCTTTGAACATTAATATTCTTTTTTTTACTAATGAAAAGGGCTTTTAAGAATGTTACTTTAGAGAAATTAACCAAATCACTCTGGCAGCTCTTCAGATTAAGACTACTATTAAATAACAAAAATAAATCAAGAGAAACTAACTAAAGGAAACCATGAATGGTATTCTGATTAGTACAGTAAGTACTAGACTAACTTTTCAGTTCTCTTATTTCATTGTTTTAGCAGGAGGCCGGGGGTGAGGGGAGGAAGGGGAAGTGATGGTGTGTGTGTACTTACATTTGGTTAGGTTGTTTTTCCAACACATTTAACTCTCGAGTTGCAACTTTTTAACCAAACTTTTAATTTGGTACTTCATAGAAAGGACTCATTTTCCCATTTTCACTCAACCTTGTAGGAGGGAAGGAATGTGGAGCTGATGATTCCTTGTGTGTGGTATCACACTTATAGTTGGGGAGAGCTTTGCTCTCTGTGAATCAGATCAGTTCCAACATTTGTATGAATATCTTGACAAGCACTGTTTACTACTATAGAAGTATATGTTAAAAAATGTGAGAACCATTGTTTTCTATGTCAGATGTCAATAGTTTTATAATGGCAAAAAATATATAAGGGAGGAACGAGGCACCATGTTTAACTTATTCTAAAACTTGACATCCCAAGTTATATAATTTAATCACAGCAGCCCCACCCTCCAGTTCTTTAATATTTTACAAAATACATTTCATGAATAAATATTAGCCCAGTACTTCTGGAGTTTGTGATTAAATATTAACAAGGTTATCTTTACAAAGTGCACAGAAACATTTTACAGGATTGTGTCTATGAATTTATTATTATCTGAAAGTGTGATTTTACCAGGGCAGTGAATAATAAAAAAAATTTGTAATTTATCCTAATAAGCTTGAATGGGAATCCACTTGCTTTGGAAATTTCTAGCCAGGCATAATTTATCCCATCCTTGGCTGTGAAACAGTGTGGATCTTCTTAACTGAGTCCCTGACAGATGGTTTCAGCGTTTTCAGGACTCCATTTCCAATCATTTTGCCCATATTGCAAAATTGGCCTTGAAAAAGCGTAAAGAGTTGTTATGCTGCATTAACATCCCTTCAGAATTGCTTGCTGTGAAGGGCACGAAGAAATGAAGGAAATCAAGAGAGTAATGCTTAGGAAATCTGCTTTTGGAAACTAGACATGTTAGGGGACATATTGATGGTCCCAGATTACATCACAATCTCCTTTTAATTTTGATTGTAAATCCCAAGGACATGTTAAATGCAATAATAAAAACAAAAATATTTGCCGAAACCGGTTTGGCTCAATGGATAGAGCGTTGGCTTGGGGACTGAAGGGTCCCGGGTTCGATTCCGGTCAAGGGCATGTACCTTGGTTGCGGGCATATCCCCAGTAGGGGGTGTGCAGGAGGCAGCTGATCGATGACTCTCTCTCATCGATGTTTCTAACTCTCTATCTCTCTCCTTTCCTATCTGTACAAAATCAATACAATATATTAAAAAAACAAAACAAAAAAACCCCACAAAAAACAAAAATATTCAGTTATTGTAGCTCATAAGGCAGTCTGATGGCATCCATGATGTGAGAAGTTGGAAGGGACTCTAGTTAAGACTGGCTTCCTGCCATCTTAAATCCTGCTGATAGTACCCCCAATGACTATTCAATAAACAGAGGTTCTCATAGTCTCTGGTAGAGAACCATTCAAATCTTGCTACTGGCTCATAATGAAAGCACTCAAATACCTACATTCATTTTCCAAGAAACATGCATTGATCACATTCAGCATGCCCAATTTTCATTTTCTTTTGCAGCTTTAGCTGACTGACTTCCTCATCTCAAGTGCCGTTCCTTTCTTTTTGTCACCTTTTAGTTTATGAGCAAAATCAATGAGGACTGAAGCTTTCCACAGCCATCTATAAAATGCAATTACTGTATACAACACACAGTAAAACTCCTGTGGTGTGTATGTTGAGACATAATTTATGCCACTTACCTCCAGAGAAGTATTGATTTTTTTCTGTGAATGTTTTACAAAAGGGTCTCTTGAGTGCAAGTGCAAGGAAATATGTGGCTACTGGGGCTGATCTATAATTTGATTAATAATGACCAATCTCTTGAACTTGACTCCTCACTGCACTTTTATTGTGATCTGACCTTAGAGTTTTGTTCCTTTGAAGTTTTTTTTTCAGAGGCAGTATTATTCCTACATTTGGACATGCTGATCTTGTTACTTGCCTTACCCATGATTTAGCTCTCATCAGGTTTGGCAGCACTAAATCTGGTGCCAGAAGACCTTAGTTTCTTTTCTGACCCAGCTACTTAATAGTTTGCACCTTGGGCACACTGCTTGCTTCCCCGAGTCTCAGTTTTATCCTCTGAAAAGTGGAACCAATAATGCTCCTTAGGGGACATTATGTGCTGAGGATGAAATGCGATATTTAATTCATGTATCCAACAAACATTTACCAATCAGGCATTTTGGCAGCCCTTGGGGGATATGATGGTGAATTACACAAGTGCAGAACTTGCCTTCATGGAGCTTACATAATCAACAAGTTTGTAAATAAACTCCATATACTTGAATATGTTTCAACCCATGGAAGGTGGCATCATCATTATTACTGTTAATATCAGCTGTCGTTATGCCTGAGGGTGAGAAGCAAAATAATGCTGATGTTGCTCCTGACAGTCAGTCCCATTGGTGGAGGGAGCAGTTAGAGCTAATGACATGGAAATTGTCCTAAGACTGCACAATGAGCCTTCTTAACGCTCCTAAGCTTAACGTTTGCTAGTTTATCCCCTTACATTTGTCTGGAAGCTCTATTTATTATTTCCCTTGTAGTCAGAGTGTTGTAAGTGGAATAGACAGAAAGAAAAAGAAGAAAAGGTTTTTAAAAAATACTCTTCTAGAATGTAATTTCAGAGTCAATGAGCACAGGAAGTTCATTTTCAAAGAACTTGTGTCATCCACCTTCCCTTAGGGTTTTATCTTGGGTCACTGTGTGATGGATACTCCACTGTCATCTTAACTGTCTGCATGAAGGAGACAATCCCATCTGTGGTTAAGGAATTGTGGCCCTGTGAACTATAAGGTTTTTGCCATCATCAGGATTACATAATGGAATCTTCTGTCTCCTAAAAAAGGTGGGGATGATGGTTAGCTTGCTTGGAGGGAGGTCTCCTTCTGAGCCTCCAGTACTAGTCATGGAAGGAAATGTGCTTTGAATTACTTGCAGTTTAACCCCTTAGCTCTGGCTATTTCAACGTTGAAGAATGAAAGAAAGGTGGGGTTCAACCCCAGCATCTGGCTGATATAAAAAAATGGCAGCATGTTCGTCAATGATAAATGGTCAGACCACCTTGTGTTTTGACTTTGCTTACTGCTATTCCCAGCAGTTCATATTCTCCTGGAATAATTGTCTGTGCCATGTGAAGAAAGAACATTTTGTTCTGAGAGAATGAGGGAGCAGTTCAGGCTAATTTACCTTGAAGGAACCTAGAGAGTAGTATAAACTTCATTGCTATATGACTACAATATATTTTCTCACCTTGACCTGGAGTAAGTGTCCACTTTTGAGATTAGAGGAAAATTAATTGCCTATTTTCAGCTCACTGAGGTCAGCAATATAATAAAATGCTCATATATATGCACTCAGAAAGATTATATAGTCAAGGAAACTTTCCAGTGATGTCAAGGTCTTCCTTTTGGCTTAAGAACAAAAGTCTGGAAGGAGCCACTTCTAGTCAGAAGAGATCCACACATGTAAATGAAAATGAGTTCACTCTCTTGTTTAAAATGAGAGAATTTTTCCTAAGTTTGAGGTGCCAGGAATAGCATGGGGTTACTGCTTGATAAGGTCCATAGGATGGGATGCAGTATTCTCATTGTTCGCTTAAATAAGAATGAGAATGCAAAAGTAAAATGAAGGAAAGCATAGGAAGTGTAGCTGATTTTTACTTATTTTTATTTTTTAAACATTTTTTATTAATTTCAAAGAGGAAGGGAGAGGGGGAGAAAGATATAGAAACATCTATGATGAGAGAGGATTGTTGATTGGCTTCATCCTGCACACCCCTGACTGGGGATTGATCCCACATCCTGGGCATGTGCCCTGACCAGGAATCGAACCAGGACCTCCTGGTTCATAGGTCAACACTCAACCCCTGGACCACACCGGCTGGCACATAGCTGATTTTTAAAATCATTTTTTCTGTTTGGAGGGATCATACTTCGGTATCCTAGACTTCTTCTGCCTCTAATATGAGGGCCCTTACTGAGACTCTGGAAGTCAGCAGGCTCACAGGAGGTACACAATGGCACACTTTGTCATTTATTTCCTTTGTGAATTTTCATAGCAGAATAAAAGTTTTAGGCAGAAAAACATTAATTTCTTTAGGCAGATATTTATTTCTATAAAGAGGAAAAGGAAATAATATTTCTTGAATATGTATTGGGTTAAACCCTGTAATAAGCACTTTTACATATATTATTCAATTTTTCTCTCTATTGAATTTGAGGAGGCATTATTATTATTATTACTGTTAAGATTTAAGCTTATTTATTGTGCAATCTTACTTGACATCTGGAGCCTCAATTTCTTATTTGTTAAATGAAGTTAATGATACCTTCATAGATATTTAACAATATGTGTATAGAATATAGATAACAGTCAAGATTTCAGAAAATGATTACTTAAATTTGTTTTTTTACTATTTCTACAAGTATATTTCCTCCCCTATTACTTTGATAATATGCAAAAAAAAAAATGCAGGCAAAACTCTGAATGGTTTATCTTTCTGAAGTGCTAACCAATTGGTTCAATCAAGTAGACAATTATTTTGAGTTTAAATCTCTGAATTAACTGTTCTTTTTCTAGGCATACCCAATTTCATGGATGAATCCACATATGAAATACAACTGATTTAGTGGGTCAGCTTTTATGGGCATGCAGAAATACTTTGTGGTGCTAAGAACATGGTCCTTGGAGTAAGAGAGACCTGTTCAAGTCCCAGTGCTACCTCCAGACCATACCTTCACTGATTGCTATCTTCTTGGTTAACTTTATACTATTATTCCTCATCTTTAATAGGGGATAGTATAGATTTTTGTGAGGTTCGAAAGGGGTGTTAAAATAGAAGTTTCAACCAATATCATGTACTTATCATGGTTTTCCAGAGAAACAGACCTAATAGGATGGATGTGTGTGTGTGTGTGTGTGTGTGTGTGTGTGTGTGTATGTATATATATATATTTGGGAAGCATGTAAGAAGTAGGTTTACAGTTGTGAGTATGCAAAACATAGTTTATTCTTGTACTATTATTTCTATGAAAGCTGGAAATTTGAGCATTTATGAGATTACATGCCTGAGAGCACTGTGCTATTTGACATTCTTTTGAGTTAGTAAAGCTACTGTAATAATCATAACCTGCATGTTTTTTCCATGACAATAACTATAAACCTACTTTTGCCCACCACTGTACAAATGTACAGGGATGTAATGTTGTTGAGATTCTCCAAATAACACACTAAAGCACCCATTGGAGAGTCAGTTTCAATCTCAGCCTGCCTGAGAGTATGTGAAGGTCATTACACACAGTACCAGTCATGAAGGTCTTTCTATATCCTTTTTCTTTCTTTCCTCCACCCCTGCAAGATCCCCTCCACCAATCACAGAGGTGCTGGTATATGGGAGGAGGATGGGGAGCACAGGGCAGAGAAAAGAAAAGCCAGCCATATCCCTCTTTCCCATTCTGCTGTCGTCCAGCCTGGGAAAGTCTCAAGAGGAAGGGAGGAGTTTTAACATGAAACTAAGCTCAGAGTTTTGATTAATCTCATAACCTGGACATTGTACTTTCTAACCTGAAGATTATGTTTATAATTTAGAGCAATTGTGTCTGCAATTTAGAAGAACCCAACAGTGAGCAAAAAAGCCCTGGGACCTGCTCAAGTTTTCATTTGGGATCAGTAGGATTTAAGAGAGAATTTATATCTGAGTCCCTGGCAAATGGTCCTAGGCCTTTCACTTTAGTGTTGCCTGGGAAGTGTTAAAAATGCATCAGAAGTCCCCCAGCCCCACACCTGCACTCCCAACCTACTGACTCAGAAACCCTGGGCAATGGCCATCAACAATCCTCAGCCCTTCAAGTGATTTTGATGTAGGCAAAACATTGACTTTAGATCAGTTTTGTCCTGAACAATGTCGGACCTCAGCACAAGAAAAAAATAGTGTCCTCCTACCATGCTCAGGTAGGTCTATTTAACGACCAATGGCTCTCACAATAAATATCAAGGAGATATATAAATACAAAGCATTTAACCTCTCTCTCTCTCTCTCTCTCTCTCTCTCTCTCTCTCTCTCTCTCTCTCTCTCTCTATATATATATATATATATATATATATATATATATAATTGATTTTGTACAGAGAGGAAGGGAGAGAGATAGATTGTTAGAAACATCGATGAGAGAGAGTCATCAATCAGCTGCCTCTTGCACACCCCCCACTGGGGATATGCCCGCAACCAAGGTACATGCCCTTGACCGAAATTGAACTCGGGACCCTTCAGTCCCCAAGCCAACGCTCTATCCATTGAGCCAAACCGGTTTCGGCTTTAACCTCTTTCTTCACGGCAATAATGTTACAACTGATCTTTCCTCTTCTGTATGAGATAATCATCTCTGCTCTGCTTACTTTGTGAGAATATTGTGTCAAAGGAATGTATTTGAAAGTGCCTTTTAAACCATGAAGCATTATACATATGCAAATTATTATAAGTACCTTGTTTACATGGACATCAACTTCAGTTTCGAAAGTGGCATCCCTGAAGTTTGCTGATCATTTTAGCTTTCATTATCTCACCTGTCAACCAGTTCCTACCACTAACCAATAAGGTATCAAGCAGAAGAACCAAATTATAGGGGGAAATCTGCCAGACCATGGCTGAGTGCTTTAATTTGAGTGAGAAAAAAAAATAGAGTTGATGAATTTTGTCAAGGCTGAAATTGGATATTTAGGATAACTTAATGACTACAGGTTTATTAACCCCCCTGTTCTTCCTTCATCTCCCACCCCCCTACTTTCAAAAATGTTTCTGCCTATCATACAGAGTCTTGAGTGAAATTAATAAAATTTGCAAACTAAAAGGAATTTAAGGATGAGAGACGAACCTTTTTTGAAGTTCCAGTTGTGGAAAGTTTTTTTTTTTTTTCTATATTGCCAATAGTCTCTTATTTTGCTTATTCTTTTTGGAAAACGTTATTTTCAAGTTCTGTTGTGGAATTGTAGATGCTCATAGTGGTGTGTCATGAACTTCAGTATTGCTGGAAATCAGTGACCAGACTATTTTAAGGAGCTATTTTGTGCCAAGTCTTAGTGTTGCCAGAGGAAATAGGATTCTTCCACAGTATCATGGGAAATGCATTTTAGGGATTCTCACATAGGAGGACTTGAGGTATAGTGCTGCAAGACTTATTGGAGTGAAAACAAAGGACTGCCCCCAGGTTCACCATGCCTGATGTCTCATCCACCACGAAGTGGCTCAGCTCCATCTCTCTGTGGAAGAAGTCTAGCCTCTGGATTCGCAGGCTTGCACTTGTCCCCACCAAGTCCAGAGCTGCTGCATCCAAGGCTCCAGTGGTCCAGCCTGGTTTCTCTTTCCATCCAGCCTGTGATCCTGGGACCAGTGCTTCGATTCAGCCCACACGGCTGCTGAAGAGAGAGAACCAATGAATGCCGGTGCCTCTGTTAAGCTTTTATTATATTTTCTTAGGCTTGAGCTTTCTTTTGAACTATCCAATCCCTTTCCTGGATGTTCTTTTCTGGCCTCATGCCTTATCCTATCTGGTCTTCCCCCAGATTTTCCCAGGCTAAACTCCTCCCCTTTATAGTCATCATTTGGCTTCCACTGCACATACCTCATCATTTTGTTTCCTCAAAGAGGAATTCCTCCCTTGTTGCGTATCCTTCCATCCGTTAATCTCAGGAACTGGCTGGTTGTTCCCTGGGGAGATTGCAAAGCTGTCTTTCTTGCCCACTCAGGGGATTAATGTCCCCTTGGCAGAGGTTGGAGGATGCAGTGTTCCCTGGAATGTCCATGAAGCTGCCTCTGCCTAGTTAACCAGGCTTAATGTCTCATTCCATTTGCTCCCTTCCTTTGTTAACAACTACCTACCTTACCCACTGTAACATTAGGAGAAATATCAAATGTGATATCTGCTCCAGGCTATTCTCAGAGCTTGGATTTAGCCCCGGGGAAAAGGAAACGTGTGATGTCAATTAATCAAAAGAATGGTATGGACAGATAGAGTCTAGGTTAGGCTTGGGAAAACAATGCATGGGCCTGGGTGTCTTCATTGGGAATTTGGGATTTTAGCTCTGACTATATGGTACATACTGTGTTTAACATGGCAGTTGACATTCCAGCAGCTGGGACATGTGACTATTTAGCACAAACTACCCAGATTCTGCATGGTATAAACCTCGTATCAGGCAAAGTGAGGTGAAGCAGTAATACTAGTGGGAACTCCCAATAGGGGTGCCGGGGTGATGGTGTGAGACAGGAAGTGTCTCTGAGCTGTGCCAGTGGAGGCTTCTTTTTCCGTTCCTTCACCAAGCAGGGAGAGACCACTCTTAAGGAAGAGGCTTTAAGCCCTTGCCATCAACACTCCAAAAGGGAATGGGTTGGGCATAAGAACGCTTCTTGCAGCAGAGACAGCCCAGATGGAATGCTCAGGAGACCCCCAGCCAGGCTGCCTTACAAAGCCAGTCCCACAACCAGAACTTCAAGGCTGTGCTTTCATCCAATGCCCAGGCAAGACTTTGTAATAAGGGGTACAAACAGCAGAGATCCCTGCTGAGCGACGCTAGCCCACAAAAGCCAGTCTGGCTTTGAAGATCAGCAAGCATGAGACTTGGATTGGCTTACTGAAGTTGTGTGCAGTTTGATTAACTATTGAGCTACTAAAACAAGCAGTGTGAATATAGGATACAGTGAATGGGTGAGTGGTACAGAAACTTCTCACTACCTCTCAGGTTCCGCATAGAGATGGATGCCCCAGAGTTCTATAACTGATGCTGAAGGCTGGTGCTCAAGTATATTAGAATAGCAAGAGCTGAGCCCTCAAAGGTCCTTTTTGGGGTCTTTACTTTCTAGACCATAGTTGCAGACTTCTGAATGTGGGCCATTGCAGCTGGCCTAACCATGGCTTCCCATACCATCCCAGACTTCGCCGGAGAGGGAAAGACTGGAGCAGCTAAGGTCTCCTGCTGTAACCACACTAGTTATAAGTGGTGATCATGAAGAACCATGAACAAAAAACTCTGCACATCCCTTACACTTCATTTCAGATGAAGTCAGTGAACTATAAAGTGGACAATGTTTTTATTATAGAGTGTGGGTTCCAACATCCTGAACAGATCTTTCTGTCATTCTCATATATTTATGAATTAAAATAATGCATTCAGGTATTATATGTGGACTTGTACCGGCAGCATTTTTCTGACCATTAGGGTTAAGATTCTGGAACCCAAATAGGAGAAAGGCTTTATTAGTGTCTGGGTGTGTGGGAACTTAAAAAGTTCCAGAGGCTCAGTGTGCTGGAAGTGTGGAATTTAGTGTGATGGTCTTTTTGTATTTCAAATCTCAGTTTCCCTTCTACAGCGTTAATTTCCACCTGTCAAATAGCCCCTGACAGTAACAGCATGGAATCACCTATTTGAATTTTTTACTTTATAGTTACTCTGTAAAATTTGTGACATTGATTTGTGGGAACAATTCCTGATTGGGAGTTATTTTGAAGTTTGCTGAGCTGGGGAGAGGCAGTATATCATGACGATTAAGAGGACAGACTTTGCCCTGGTTTAAGAGGACAGACTTTGCCCTAGATAGTGTCACTCAGTCGATTGGGCATTGTCACATGCTTTGAGAGGACACTGGTTTCTGGGCACATACCCAGGTTGCAGGTTCAATACCCAGTTGGGGTGTATGGGGGGTAATTGATCAATGTTTCTCTCTCATATCCATGGTGTTTTTTTTTTTCTTTCTCTTTCTCCTTCTTGCTTTCTCTCTAAAATCAATAAAAACATATTAAATAAAGAGGACAGACTTTAGGATCAGACTGCTTGAGTTTGAATCTGAGCCTGACATTTTCTAGCTGTGACCTTGAGCAGGTTGCTAATCATTCTGATTCAGAGATGGCACCCGCCTTATTTGGCTGGGTGGAGGATTAAATGAGTTTCTGTGTTTTGAACCTTTATAACACAGCCTAATGTATAAGTGTCTGCTATAACTATTTCCAAACACAGACTCTTTTGTGAAGGGAACCATATTGTCTAGACTGCTCAGGGTTTTGCCTGCTGCTGTAATATAGAATTTTTGAAAGGAACTTGTTTCTTAATTGGAATGATAATAACACTGTCCATAACCATCAGAACTAGCTGATGTATTATCAATAATCCTGATAGCAAAATAAAAATTCAGCATATTTTACTTTTCTAACCTTATCTTTCACAGAATCACACATTCTTAATGCAGATCTTCTCTAGTTAGACCTCTTCACTTTTCAGATGATAACCAGAGGCTAAGTAAGTAGGTAGATGTCTCCTAGCTCATAGTTACAGGGCCAGAATTTGAATAGTAGCCTCTATACTCTTTGGTATAAAATGTCTCCAATAAAGCAAGGGCAAGGTTCAAAGGCAAATACCAAAGATGAGGTCTCTGTAACGCTAATCTGGTCAGAGATCCTGGAAGGTGTCTTAGTAAATCCTTTAAGGATATTTGTTTTTGAGTTGGGATCTGTAGCATATGCTTTTGGTCTTTGAAAAAAAAAATTCCTCAGCTGTCATAGATATGGTTTCTGTCATCTGGCTCTTTCAAGCATGAAGGATCTGTCATGTCTAAATTTCATAATGTGATGCGCCTATCAGTTCTTACCACTGAACTGAAGTTGGGTACACAATGCAAAAATGAGAAAAGTAATTTGTTATCAAGTAATGAAGTAGCATATAATCAGCTCCCAGAAGCTTTTAGGAGTTGTGTGATACAAGATGTGACTATAAAACAGTGAACCCCAGTGCCCGGAAACAGGGATTCTCATGCTCAACCATGTAATTCCTGGCTCACAGAGCTTCATAAATCCCAGATTCCTAGGATCATTCAAGCCCTTGGAGTCAGTATCTTTAGCAGGTAGAATTATTTTTTAAAATTACAAGGTGGTTCTGATGAATTAATTTCCCAAATGACACATTAAAACCTAGGACTCATACTTCAAATATTAGAATCAAAGCACTTGGGGGCTGGCAAGAACTTAATGTAACATCCATTCTAATTCTACATTTTATAGGTAAAGAAAGTGAGTTGAGAGTAGTTTATCACTTTTAGAATCATAGATGTTTAGAAGAGGAAGAAAGCTCATAAATGATCTGATATGTCATTAACATTTTAGAGTTGAAGAAACTGGGAGCCAGAAAGGCTGTGAGACTTGCTCCAGGTCATGGTCAGAGCAACAAGCTGAGATCTATCAGAGCCCCATCACAGAGATGAGGGAGCGCTAATGGGGCATATTCAAGGTCCTGCAACATTGTGGACACACAGGCAGTGGAGATAGGAATCAGAGGGCAAGGTCCAAGGCCTGTATACCCATCTAGTTGGCGTACATGAATCTTATAAAATTTTCCTCCCTAATATTTTACATATAAAGAAAAAAAATTAATATGACTTTTGAGGTTGGATTAATCTTGATCATTGTTTTTGGAGAGTTAATACATTGGAGGAGAAAAGTATTTGGCTGAGAACTGGGAGCTCTGAGATTTGTTCCCACATCCATCACTAATCAGCACTGGGATTGTAGGTAAGTCATTGGACCTTTTCTTGCCTCAATTTCCCTGTCTTAGAAACCACTAGACTAATATATTCCCTAACTACTTTATAGGAACATTATGAATACAACATTTAAAAAATGTACAGGAAAGTACGTACATTGAAAAGTATAACATTTTATACATTTTAACCTTGTTATATGGGAAACTGTTGAAATAGAAATGCCTTTTTGTCAAATAGGAGTATGTTAGTAAACAAGTTTATTTTATCATCCAGCCATTGTGGATGTTTCCTACCAATTAAAACACTAAGATATATGTGCTTCCACTATATGTTTGTTTTAATATCAATTATTTAATGTAATTTACTCACCTTTACCTAGTATGGCAGGCACATAGTAAGATATTTTAAACTTCTTAAAAATTTGACTTTATTTCATATTAGATTAAGTATTAAGTGCTCTGCACTGAAGAATCAACATTGTCCTACTTATCAACAGAATGCTGAGCCTCCGAGCTTCTGCTGGCCCTGCTTCTGTCTATACATGCCCTTACCTACCTGTTTCTAATCTCTAACCTCATTCACACCTCCCTCTTGATCTTGAAAACTTTTCTGATGACCTGGGCTCATTTTCAATGCTAATAACCTGCTTCAAGGCTTGCTCTAGCCTCCTCTCTTGTTCTAGATCCTTATTACTTGCCTATAATTTGCCCCAGACTAACTGAGTGGACGCAGCAGTCCTTGATGAGCCACGCAGCACTGGAATGCCTGTGTCTAGGATGAAACAACAGAGCTCCGTGTTGCCTTGCAGAATGGATCCCTGAGCCACTCAGCAGAAGTTCCTGGGGAGAGCAGTGTACGAAAAGTAGCTTTAAAACCATATTTTTATATTAGCAAGCTCTAGAGATACATAACCAGATACACTTCCTAGATAATTTTCATAAGACTTTTTGTAATATGTGCACTTTTTGTGCCCATTAGGTTTCCCATGTGACTGTTTGAAGATTTTAGTTTGCACTAAAGTTTTGCATACATGAACTATTTAATAACTGTTAGTTGAATAACTGTGTAAGACTCACAGTGGTTTTGCTCTCAGTTATCAGAAATCTCATTATTTGCAAGAGAATTAACTTTGAAGAACGGGCGAGTGTCTCTGAACAAGGTCTTACCCAATGATTAGCCTTCTCCTTGAGGACACTTGCCTTTTGAAAGCACTCTTGCTGCACACAGATAATTGTTTCCAAATTTGATGCACATAAGAACCAATTGCCATGCAAATTAAAAATGTAGATTTCTGGGACCTCATACCAAACCATTTTGGTTCAGTAGGACTGGAAATGGGCCCAGGGGTGTGCATTTTCACAGCATCCAGTGTGGTACTGGTGCTGTGTGATAATCACACTTTCAGAAGCACTAAATTTGTCTCTAGAGAATGTGTTCAGGGTCTCACATTCTTAGAGATGCTTTTTGGGTTGAACTCCAAAATATCACTGAGAAGGTCGTGATTATTACCTATAATTATTGACCTATAATTCACATGCCATACTTATTTTAGTGGACAGTTCAATATTTTAAACACATTTTCTGAATCGTGCAATTATCATTATGATGATTGTTATCTTCCATCCTTCGCTGGGTTCATTTTCAACCCACCCATTATGCCAACAGGTGACAATGTGCGTAATGGCTTCTTATTTGGAAGGCAGCAAAGTGTTTTGAAAGGACCAGAGAGTCAAAAGATCCACGTGTGAGCTTTGGCAAAACACATGGTGTTTCTGAGTATTAATGGCTGTATTTATAAAATTGAGATTATATTAATTAATATTTGTTCTATAGGGCTCTTGTGAAATTACATGGGAAAAGCTACTAGTATTTGGAAGCGTATTAAATAATTTAATTAATGCTTGCCTACATTTGGTCATTCAATTACTGATCTAGGATGTGGAAATATATTAATGAGTAATGCAGACCTAACCTTGCTTACCCTGAACAGATAGTAGGGGAAATTAGCCTGGTCCCTGAGGGGGTGCAGGTTGGGGTTGGGGTTATAACAAAGACATTTGACTTGGATAGGGAAAGGGAAGCCTGTGCAGAAAAGTCAGTTTTACCCAAGGGAGTGATGTTTGGGATGAGAGCTCACAGGTGGACTGGAATGAAATAGGAATGGTGTCAGCATTCCAGGTGGAAGGAGTGGGGGACAGTGTTGCAGATACATGATACATTTGAAAGATATGAACCAATGCTGAGATAACTGGAGGGCAAATATCCAGGGAGAAGGTCATATTAGGGAGCAGGCATCATACCCTATATCTTCTGTAGTTCAAGTGAAGGTTCAGGGCCTAAACCTTAAAGGGTGTCTGTCCAGTGTATGGACAGATGTGTGGGGCATGACTAGATTTGCATTTCCAGTGCCCACTCTGGGAAGATGAATGGGGTGTAGTGGGAGGGCAGAGGATGCCAGAAGGCCAATTGGGAAGATATTGTAACAGTTCAGGGGACAGATTCTGGGCTAAAGCGGTTTTGATAGACCTAGAATGATGCTGGTGCACTCAAAATAGACTTAGGGGATGGAGTTGATTGGATTTAGTTATGGTCATATTTAGAGGGTGTGGGGAAGGTGGCATATGGATAACTGACTTCTGTCTTTTGTAATCAAACAGTGGTGGTTTAGGATATGGGACATTACAAGGGCAAAGAATGTGAAGGTGAAGAGGGAGATCACGAATGAAGCACATGTAAAGCACTTGGAACTGTGCTGGCTGATCCATGACTGGATGCCCTGCTGATGGTGGTGATGGCTTCAAGATGCCTTCAAGGCATCCTAGTGGATACCTTGAGCTGTCATGAGCTATACAAACATTGTTTATTACCATTATTTTAGTCATAAAATGTGGCAACCAATATCTTAATTCATGTTTTAATTTATTTAACTTATACTTTAAAATCACTTAGAGCATTGATCCCTTCGCCAACAGTGTAAAAGTTGGATTTTACTCTATTAAATGGGAGTCCATGTTTTCTCCTCTCCCAAGTTTATTGATTGAAGCTGAAGTTGAAACTAGATCATTCCTCAGAGATCCTCCAGGGAGTGTTACATTAGAAAGATAACAGCAGGCTTGTAGATTGGTACAGTTTGCCAGCTCACAAGCATTTGTCACACTGCCCCCTCCTTACATGAGAGCAGAAGGAAAATAAGCAGTCTTTGCTTGGTGCCTCCTGCCTCATGATTTGTTTGGCATAAATTGCTACCTGCCTTGTGGCTGGGCAGTTAACTAATTTAAAGGCTGAATGAGAAAGCTCTGAAAACTGCCAAAAGTATTCTATTGAAGCAGATAGCCAGTCAATATGGGGACTGGGGGATAAGCTGATTAATGATGAAATCAGGAACACACTTTGTAAAGGATCCCTATGTGTTGCCAAGCTGATATAAGTAGAGCTCATATTACTGGTCCCCTGGTGCCCATACAGTGTTTCTGATGTAAACTTTATACAGATACCAATTTAATCATGATTAAATCATGGCTGATATTTTTTTCAGTGAAACAATACTCAGATAATTGTGATTTTGTTTTGTTTTTCTATTATAAATTTAGATGTCTACCTGCCAAACAAAATCATAATTAGATAAATGTTTGCATAGCTACAGGTGTATTTCAATCCAATGGAATATTTAGGTGTTTTTGGCTGACAAACTTAGCTAGATCTCTCTAAGGGCATGTGGAGTTAGTGTTCTTTGGTGTCTGTCTGATTTAGATTAGTATTCTTTTTGCTTCATTAATTGTGTGGCATTTTCTATGTTGCGTTAACTCCCTAAGCTTTGGTATTCTCATCTGTAAAACAAAAACGATAATATTACCTCCCTTCCCTCATAAGATAATTGACAGAATTAAATGAAGCAAATATCTGTTGTAAATATCTGCAAACTGCTTCAAACAGTGCATGTCACATGATAAGTGCTTTGGTCAATCCGGGCTGCTAAAACAGAATACTGTAGGTTAGCTGGCTTATAAATAGTAGAAATTTATTTCTCACAGTTCTGGAGGTTGAGAAGTCCAAGATCAAGGTACTGGCAGATCCAGGCTCTGATGAGGACTCACTTCCCATTTCATAGATGGCTGTCTTCTTGCTGTGTCCTCACATCGTGGGAGGGGTGAGGGAGCTCTGATAAAGGCACCGATTCCATTCATGAGGACTCCACCTTCATGACCTAATCACCTCTCAGAGGCTCCCCTCCAAATTTGTCACATTGGAGATTGAGTTTCAACATACAAATTATAAGGGGACATAAACATTTAGTTGATTGCAATATGCATTTATTCAGTGAGGACTATACCTACTGTTGGAGTCTCTTCTTAGGTCAACGTGGAGAGAAAGAATGTAAGTATTTCTCTATTGTTGGTTGAGCATTGTGGATAGAACATGAGACAGACCAAAAGAAATTGCTCTTCTCTTATAAGATCTCATATTTGCTCAGCATCTTACTTCTTCCTAGAATGTGAATTCTGGGGGATGGGGCAGAATCCTGGTGTCTGGTCCTGTGTACTATATATGGTCAAGCAATGTATGTGGCATCAATGAATATATAGTACAGTGATCTGTAGGCTTTCATTGGTCCTCAGGTCTCTGTGGAAGGGAGAAGTCAGTGTCTTCTAAAAGGAGAAGAACCCACCTGAGGCTGTTATTATCATTCCCATGGCCATTGGGGGAGGTGCAGAACAGTATGGAAAGGGGGCTGGATTCATGGCGAAATAGAAAGCTGGTTCTTGCAACCCAATTTCTTACAACACAATTCAAACCAGTGATATTTATAAAAACAACTTCATATTTGTGGATATTTCCTCATTTTAGATTATCAGATTCGCCTGAAGTAGTCATGAAGTACCATGAAGTAAAAAGCCCAAACACTTTGCATAATTCTGACATCTTTATTAAATTCTATTATCCATTAGTGCATGACTGCTGAGTCCACTGTTTATCAGCCTGAGATGAGCTGCAAAACTTATTCACATACATTATTTAAAAATTAACATGTTGATTCCACAGGGTTATTGAAAAATCTGTCATGCTGATTTAATGTTGCAAGATGGAATTAATTTTGGAAGGCATTTTGTCTAATTTGAGCAGCTTAATTGCACATTAATAAATATGTTGTGATATTTAGGATAAACACCTTGCTTTGGAGGAGCTCGTTGATTTTCCAAGTGCCGACTTTTACTCTGTCATTGGGAGTAATACCATCATGAGTAGAGTGTTGTTTTCTTTTCCCCCTTTCTCTTTTTCTGTCTCTGAGGGCAAACATCTTCATCTGTTTTGGGGGTCTGCTGTAATCAGAGTCACCTGAGGAAACTGGTGGTGAGTCTGATTCTCTCTATTATATTGTTTCCGCTTTTCCTGTCTGTGTGTGGGTTGGTAAGGGAGCTTGCCAGGGTCTTCTGTGGCAGAGCTTGTGTTTTATCTGAAAGAGAGGAGAAGAGTGAAAGGGGGCTGGGAAAGTTGAGCATAACTGGGAAACTCAGTGTGACCTGAGTTTTTTTTTTTTGATGTTTGTAACCATGAGCTTCACCAACACCGGTGAAATAGTTAACACATGTTCCAACAAAAGCAAAACCAACATGGGGATGTCTCATCAATGCCTTTGTGTGGAGAGGAACAGGAAGTATGGGGGATTTTATCACGTACTAATAGCTGAGAATTAGCAATGATCGTTTCTTCTGAAAGCATCTGCTTAATGACAGCTCTTGTAAACTTCATCAGGAAAGAGTTAGTGGAAAATCCGTAGTTATAAATTTTGCACTGAAGGGTTATATTTAGATGTTTCCTGCTGCAGAATGACTAGCTCTGAGCTAATCCCAAACTTTTGAATGATGACTATGGACCCTGAAATTCTAGGTGCCAGGCACTACTTTAAGGAGCTCTCTGCATATGGTGGGGAAAATTGTTTGTATCCAAGGGAGCCCAGCTGAGGGCCAAGTGGGACTGAAATCCAGTTGGATCAGAAGGCAAGAAACAGAAACTTGACATTTTACCTACTCCTGGCCCTGAAATGATGAGTGTAATCATATTTTATTAGTAATTCTTTTAAAAAAATATATTTTATTGATATTTTACAGAGAGGAAGAGAGAGGGATAGAAAGTTAGAAACATCGATGAGAGAGAATCATCGATCAGCTGCCTCTTGCACACCCCCTACTGGGGATGTGCCCACAACCAAGGTACATGCCCTTGACCGGAATCGAACCCGGGACCCTTCAGTCCACAGGCCGAGGCTCTATCCACTGAGCCAAACCGGTTTCGGCTTATTAGTAATTATTGATGTCTGTCACTATACACAAGTATTCTATGGAATACTTTCACAAACACTATTCATATACTTGACACAACAACTCTGGGGGCAATTATTATTCTCATCTCACAGATGACAAAATTGAGGCTCAGAGAGTGCGAGACATTTGTCTGTAGATCTGCAACTTAAGATCTAGAAGGTTTCCGTTGCTTGTTTTCATATACTCTGCACATAGCATTGGCCCCATTCAAAACATAGGGTCACAGAGAAAGATATACATTTTGAAAGCTTTTCTGTTTGATGATTAAAGAAATAATGCATTTAGGTAGGATGGGGAGTATAGGCACAAAAGAACGAAAATCCTGCTCCTTTCGTGAGAATTATATAAATATATACTCATATAAACTATAGGAGTATATAACTTTAAAATATACTTATGTATGCATATGTTTATATGTTTATATGTGTATGTCTTTAAACATACCCGATTTAAACAAACATCTGTAATAAGGTCAACGTGAGGGAATAGTACAAATTTAAGGTGCTTGTTATTCCTAGCTGGAGCTATAGTCTTTCTCAATAAACACTTGCCTTTTGGCTCCAATTTATTTAAGTTTGAACTCCTGTACCCTTTCACTGGAAGGTTCCATTTATTTTGTCATGAGATCTGGAGAAATAAATACCTGTAGTATATGGTACTGTTCTGGTCTTCTTTGCTTCCTTGACCTTGGATCAATAAAGGTGAGAGCATAGTAGTTGTTCTCAACTTTGCAAGCAAACCAATTTTTTCAATAGAACAATAGAGAGTGCTTTTAACTGGAATCCAAAAAAGAATCAGACTTGAATTACAATTATAGGCAAGTTTTCTGAAGAAATAATGCATTTTGTAGGGCATAAAACAATCATTCTAACCCTTAATGGTAACAGGCAAAATGGGGCATCATGAATACCTCATTTATAAATCTTTGCTATATTAGCAGGCTTTGTGTTGGTGACTTTCTGAATTAATGCCTGAAGCGTTTATCTGCTTTTCTGTAGCTGCCACAACTCTCAAGTTGGAGGCTGCCAGCCAACATTTTTCATGTCCTTCCTAACTGTGGAAACTGTCCTGCCTGTGAATGTTGTCCTGGCCCCGAATTTCAGATTTCTGCTACAAATGGTCTGAGGTCCAATGATACCTGGCACCCTTTCCCTTCTCTCAGGTGTGAGGCCATTTGTGCAGTTATAGACTGATCATTTATTCAACTCGAGACCTTGCGGTGTCTTTTCATTCTATAAAGCCTGGAGACAGGTAGCCTTCTGTAGAACCACTGGGGAAGCTGTACCCTGTACTCAAAGGATTTGAGGAAGACATTTCCACCTCCACCCGACCCTCTGGCCCCAGAGAACTGGTGAACATTGTGCCACTCGCAGCAACATAATGCTGCTAATACCGGTTATTTCTGTTCTGGAACCGCATTCGATTCTTAGCTTCACATCCTCACGCAGCAGGTTTGTAGACCCTGCTGAATTTTCTGGCACAATTTCAGTCCTAGTGCAGGCAGCTTCAGTAAGACATGGGCCAGGGGACTGAATCGAAGGCATATTTCCTTTTATCAAGGTTGACTGAAAGAAAGTAGCTACCAGGAGATTCTAACTGCCCAGGAATGGGCGACCCTACCCCAGTAGCTCTGGCAATTGGAGCCCAGCCAGGCCAGACGCCAGAGATGGATCTCACCACAGCTGCAGATGCCAGGGCTGAAGAAGCATAATCCAGAGCTTGACAGCTGCCAAACTAGCCCCCTGAGTGCCCAAATGAGTTGGCTCTTCTGATGGAGATGACAGGAAGGAACCAGAGGGATTGCTGTGGCTCCTCTCCAAATCCAGCATGAAAGTGAAGCCAAGAGAACAGTACAGTTTCCCCCGTAAGAAGCACAAGGAGTCTGAACTCAGTGTATCATTGCAATACCTGGAGGAGGTTGTGAGCGAAATCCTAGACATTTTTGTGATCCTTTTTGGTGCTTAAAGCATTCATTCATGCAATCAGGTGGCATTTATTAAATGCCCACTGCAAGGCAGAAGGAGAGAATACAGAAGTTAAGTAATCATATAGTAAATTACCTTAGGGTCTTGGTTCTCAATCTTGGGGGGCTGAAGGTCTGTGGCTTACCAACCCTACACTTTGCCCCCTTCCAGTGGTGGAAAATTTGAGAGGGTAATTATGATGAATTTACTTTAGGATTACTGATATACATGGTTCATATTTGAATCATGATGCATAGTCTAGTAATGTAAACACTATAGACTAACATAATACTGATGCGAATACACATTTTTTTCATATTATAGGATGAGCCAAAAAAACAAAAACAAAAATAAATTCATAATGATGGAGTTAAATTAATAGCAATTTCTTACTCCTTGTAGCAAATGCAAACTACATCCAATTTATAGTGCTGATAATGTTCTGGTAATGAGGTATTTTTGTTCGAAATGCAGAATTCCAACCATTTGCCTGTGTGTGTGTGTGTGTGTGTGTGTGTGTGTGTTTGTGTGTGTGTAGGAGCAGTTCTACAGTGTTGACCAGCATTATGTGGCAGCCAGAATTCTTAGCAGAAAACTGAATTTAGATTCTAAGTACCCTCTCAGAAACAATAATTTTCATTTGTAAGCACTAAGTGTTGGAAACTTCTGGCATGCTTGGTACTTTACTAGCAGGTAGCCCTTAGTGCTGCATTAAAATAAAGGTGTATAGTATTGACCATCATTCCAAAGGCGTTCTGTGGAAACAATCAGGATGAGAATTTGCTAAAACAGAGATGTGTGTGTAGAAGGTATTGTGGAAGAAGGAGGGGAAAGTGCCCAAATGTCTAGCAGTATTTCCCAAACTTTTGACATGTGTACCCCTTCTAATTTTTGTAACACTGAGTACCCCTCGTACTCATGAGAACGTAGAATTAGGCGCAGCTAAGCACAGTGTAGTGCATATTCCCACCAAACTCTGGCGCAACTTGTACCCCCACCAAACTCTTCCCGTACACCTGGGGGTATGCGTACCACACTTTGGGAGACACTGGTCTAAGGAATGAGGGGAGGTTTCTTGAGATTGATTGCTCTTTGAACAGGTTATAAATGTGGAGTAGGAATATTTTTTTTTGGATATTAGGGTACTGAAGGGCATTCTAGGTGAAGAAAACTGAAGGTACATGGATATAAAGGAATAGAATAATCTATAGGTTCTCAGTTCCTTAGCTGCAATTCTGAACTCTCCCTAGCTTTAAAACCTCAATGTTTTTCTTAGCTTGTTTGGCAATGAACTGGCCTGAAGTGATGTGAGGCTACATGTGATTTTAGTATATCCCCATTAATGTTAACATTCACCCATAGTTGCAGAAATATTCATGTGTTGATTATAAGGTATACTACCATGTATTAATGTGCTGATTATATGGTATACTACCATAATATTAATATGTTGATTATTAGGTCATAAAGTAAGCTACATGCACCATAACATTTCAATAAAATCTTAAAATTTCTGAATTACAAATTACATCTGGCACTATGGGTTTCAGGTAAGGGATTGCATAGTTTTGGGCAGCTACAGGCATCTCATTATGGTTTTGGGAACAAGAGGCATTTCCAGGAGTGGTGAGTGATAGGATGAAAGAGGGAGGAAAGTCATTTGAGCTCCTTGAATTTACCTTGAGCTCAGCAGATGGATTTCACAGAGAACCACACATGTCATATGGTTTACCAGTACCTTGTTCTGTGCCTTCCTTTCCTAGGGCTACCTTACAAGTTACTGCATACTGAGTGGCTGAAACAGAAATTTCTTATCTCGCTGTTCTGGAGCTAGAGGTCTGAAATGATGATTTTAGCAGAGTTGGTCCCTTCTAAGGGCTGTATCAGGGAGTCTGTTTCATATCTCTCTCCTTGGATTTGGATGTCTTTCTTCTCCCCTGTCCTCCACGTTGTCTTTTCTATGAGCATAACTGTGTGTCCAAACTTCACTTTTTGGTAAGGACACAATCAGATTAGATTAAGATCCATCCTAATTAATTTATCTGTAGGACCCTCTTTCCAAAGAGTCACATTCTGAGGTAATGGGGCTAGCAACAAATGAATTTGGGGGGTATGCAATTCAACCTATCCCCCCCCCCCATTTCTTGCCTGTTTTCAATTCCTTCCGTTTCTTGTATAGTTACACTGAAGATGTGTTGCTTCTCCCTCATAGAGACTCTTCCTCTTCAAGCATTTCTTAAGACTTTATTATTTATAAAACCTATACATTGATTATTATTAGCCTAATTTCTTTTAAAAAATATATTTTATTGATATTTTACAGAGAGGAGAAAGGGAGAGAGATAGAGAGCTAGAAACGTCGATGAGAGAGAAACATCGACCAGCTGCCTCCTGCACACCCCCTACCGGGGATGTGTCCGCAACCAATGTACATGCCCTTGACTGGAATCAAACCTGGAACCTTTCAGTCCACAGACCGACGCTCAACCACTGAGCCAAACTGGTTTCGGCATATTATTAGCCTAATTTCTAAGGAATACTCAGAGAGGTCCAGTAACATCCATATGATTACACAGTAAATAGTGAACTTGGGATTCAATCTTTGGCTTTTCTATAGACAAGCTTTGGAGTTTTGTCCAATGTACTGGAAAATTGTCAAGCCAAAAAGAGGAATCCATCCCCACTTACTACCTCACTTATCTCTCTTGTTGCTCACATCATGGCTGTGGATTCTTGAATGTTACGTGGTATGTGTGTCAGGTGACTAGGACCTACCATCCCTTTGGTGTTTTACACTTTCAGCTCTGAACCAAGCAGGCACTCTGCAAGGTGACTTACCAAGGTTTCCACTTCCACACTATTTTGTTTCTCCAAGTGAATATTGACCTCACTCCATGTCTTATCCCTCCTCCCACCTCCCCTTCCTACAAGTCAGTGTCTCAAATGAAATATTGTCATGCAGACTACACACTTTAAAAGCAAATGTACTTTACTATCTTATTTGCAAAATGTTTTACAGTTAGTTTAATTCATATGGTCCATATGTCTTCTGTCCCATACAGAAGCAGCTACATATTTAATCCTCTTTTTCCTTTCCAAAGAGCATCAGAATAAACAGAGTATTGTAGAGTGCAATGTGTGTGTGTGTGTGTGTGTGTGTGTGTGTGTGTGTGTACAAGAGAAAGTGAGAGCAAGAGTGAGAAAAGAAAAAAGGGATGGTTTCTAGTTTACAAAAGGCTTGGCATCTAAAATGACCTTTAAAAAACTAGTTTCTATTCTAGCTGGGCTGAAAATGTTTCCCTCAGGGACTGATTTTGAGAGAGGCAAAAAGCTTGCATTTCTGGGCAGATGTACGTCTAGATGGGAGGTGGGAGAAATGGGAACAGATCTGCAGAACTCCCACTAGTCTGTATGATTCTGCTTCATCATCATCAATTAATATTTGTTAGGTGATAGATCATGGGGCACACGGCACTGTATGCTGTTCCAAAGGGTAATATTTTATTTCCTGCCATGGGATCCTGGAGAGTTGCCACATTTCACAGCTAAATGGTAGAGATTTGCACAGTTGGATAGGGAACTCATTCATATATTGTTTATAAAATTACTTCTCAGTCTTAGGAACCAAGAGAATACTTTTATAAGTATGCATCATTTTTAGCTGATTATCACAGAGAGGAAGAGGAATGTATATATCACAGTAAAAATTAGGTTTTTATTTTCCAAGAGTATAGAAATAATGCAACTCATGAACTCCATATTACTTTTCATCACCACATGCTAAAGAATTTTAGGTAAGACCTAATATGCATTTGGGAACATTACTGGGAAATGTGATTATTGCAGGTGTTATTATCTTTCCTATTCAACAGTTGGGAGAACTGAGACATTGAGCATTTTAGTGGCATCAATAAACTCACATATGGAAAAGGATCTGATCACATAGACATCCCAAGCCAGGAAAATTAAATAAAATACAAAGTTTTATTCCTTGTGGGCCATGAGTTACTTGTTAGTCTTATCTCCCTCTAGTTTTATCTCCTCTTCATTTTTTACCTCCCCCCCCAACCCTCCCACTCCATACTCAGCCACTCACACTCTCATGCACACACACCTGGTACTCTTGCCAAGCTAGACTATTCACAATTTTCTGTCTTAGTCATATATTTTGCTGCCACCAAAGCTTCTATTGTCTTATTGTCTGTAACAGCATATTCTATTATTCAAGTTCTGCTTGCTTAAATCTTGGGCATCTATAAGGAGCTGCTCAAATTCTACTGGTTCTCAAGGCCTTTTAGCTCCTCTTTCCTTCCCATCCATTTGTGAGATCTCCTTTATTCCTCTTCTACCATTACACATCTTTGGACCATGGATTATAGTTATTTCTCTTCATTCCCATTTCTCATGCTCTATCTGAGATTTGCTTGTTAGTTACTGAATATCTTATGTCATTGGCTTGATGCTCTCTGGGACCCTAAGGCATTGCAGTCATCAATCAATAAGCCAATTAGTCAGTCAATCAAGAATATTTGTTGTTGTCCACTGTGAAGTACCAAAACAAACACAGACAAAAAGCATTATAGTGGGCCTCAAAGATTTATTTAATACTGTGTTTTTTTCTGATTAGGAATTAAATAGTTTTGTATGAAGTATCATTTGTAACTCTTCAGATATTATTGGAGCTCACAAATACCTTGATTCTGCTGAGATTTTCATTAAGTTGACCAATAAAGATAATGTGTTGTTTTTCACCCACTAGGGAAGTATTTTCTAAAGCCAACTCTGGAGTGAAGGAATTGCTTTATACATGTTAATTCTTGCTGCCTTTATGACTAGTTGCAAGAGGCAGTAGAACTCTTAAATCTTTTGAGCTTAGAACTTAAGTGTATAAGTTGGGAAAGAAAGATAATGACTTTTTTTGTCATTTATTCCCTCTTAAATGGGTTTACAAAGCTCTTTACCAAACAAAACCACGAATAACTGCAGAGAGGTCCAGTATCCTATAAAAGGATAGATAAAAAAGAAAGAAGGAAGATATTTTTCGATCACCATTCCATGTTTGGCCATCACAGAGCTTTTTTCACTTGAAAGTTAAATCTGATAAAATTTATCATCAAATATTTAGATTACAAATAAACATTAATTAATTGATGGATTAATTCAGTCAACAAATATTTACTGAACATCTACTTAGTGCAGGCATAATGTGAGGCACCAAGAGTGAAACAGTGAAAAAGAAAGAGGCAACATTTGCCCTAGTCAAGCTTGCAGACTAGTGTGTATAAGAGCCACTCAGCAGAGAGCAACAATGGGCTGTGAGCAGGCCCTTACAGGGGATTGACAGGGTGTTGCAGGGGAATGGAGAGCTACCTCACCCAGATGTGGGCGCTCAGAGGAAGGTCCTCTGTAGAGTGGGCACTGAATGTCATGTGGGAGTTAAAGGTTCAGAATGAGAAGAGGGTTGTGAGCAGAGGGAAGGACATGTGTGAAGTCTTGGGATGAAAGAGAATGTGGTGAGTGTGAAGGTCAATGTGGCTGCAACACAGAGGTCAGGGGGCACAACTCAGTGCTGCCCAGATGTGAGACTTGTTTCTGTGGTAGCCCATCTCTTGGATAAGAGGGAGAGAAATGGCATCTGCAGTGGTCATTGCCCAGTAGCTTTTACCTATGTTGCTTGAGATCTGACTCTGAATTGGAAGCAGACAGATACACAAAGACTAAAGAGGTGCTCTGATCTTTTATCTTTAAAGAGAACATATGGCTTTGGAATACTGTGCCCTCCCCAAAGAGCTCTACATCTTTATTTGTGCCTGAGCTTCTGTGTATGGGAATACCAGAGCTGGGCTCAGGGATGGGAGAGGGGAATAGCATTAACTTTCCTATACTCTACTTGGGATATTTACTAGTATATAGAGGCAGATTCTAGTAATGCTTTGAGATTACTAGATGTAAATGTGCTTGGGAGAGGGCCACAGAGATGATCCTTGACATCTTTAAAGTTGTTTTAGAAGTGAACAGAGCTGCTGGGACTGTGTTTTGGTAAACAGAATTGTATTAGAAATGGAAAGTTTCATCTATGTTTAATGACCTGAAGCAGTGTCTTTCTACCATTGCAATCACTGTCAAACACACAGATAAATGTTAGCTAGAAATAGCAGTCCTTAGGTGCTGAAGTTTAGCAGTTGTATTGTAGTTCTTTGCAAGCCTCATCTAGATTTTCATCTAGATTATGACACTACTTTTGCATAGTAGGTGTGCAAAAATATTGAAATTGAAAGACTACAGATCAATATGAAACTCAAGGAAAACCCCTAATTTTTTTTGTATGAAGAACAATTTATTTCCTTCTTTTGCACCATCCCTAGTCCTGACTTGAGTACTATTTGTTGACATATTGAAAGGATGTCGTCTTAATAGGAGTAGTATAAGAAATGTTTCATTGTCAACACACAGCTATTGTAATGTCCCACTTTTCCCAAGGTGTTTTCATATGTACTTGTCCTAACTCACAACAGGTATTAAAAAAGAGGAAAGAATATTGATAGCAAAAACAGAGAATTTGTAAAAAAAACAAAACAAAAAAAAACATTTATTTTTTAGCTATAAGTAGTTCTTTTTAATCTATGAAGTCTGGAGCTGTACAAGTTTGTGCTCAAAGCTACCTGTTTTCCATTGGGAGGAATGTAGAAAAGTTCTTAAATTCTCTGTGTCTTCTTTCCTGGGTCCTTCCACCTTCTGACAATTTTTTTCTTTCAAAATGAAGATAACATCAACCTCATAGGATTGTGTAATGATACAATAAAATATGTATTTTATGTAAAGCTTGTAGCAGAGGGCCTGCTCAGAGGAGATATTTAATTGATATTTGTCTTCTCTTCTTCCCATTATCTTCTCCTTTGCTCTGAAGATCCAAGCTTCAGAGCTGAATGGCTCAGCCTCATTAGTTTTATCTGTTTATTATGAGTTATTTATTATTTTGTCAGATATTTACTTTATATATAGACAGATATTTACTTCATATACTCATAAGGTCAAGTTTCCTTAAATAGCTGCGAGGAAATGATAGGAAATGTGCCAAATACACTAAAAAATATACTTTTTAAAACAGTAAAGCAAATGACACAGGCGTTCATTAAAGCTGCCCCTTGGAATATAGATAGTTCCTAAAAGAGTTGATTATTATATATTCTGTAACTCACTGGTTCAAATTCAGAATGGCTTCACCTTATTCAATTTAGTAGCACCCTTTCCCAGCAGTACAAATCCTACTTTGTTTTTTAGCAATGAATACATTTAAACTGAAAACAGATTTGAGCTAGGGAATCCAAGGAGAGAAAAGGAGTAGATTACACAAAGAAAGAGTGATAATACCGAACAAGCACATTCTCTGCCTTTTTTTTTCTCCATGAAATTGAATTGTCAATACTTCTATCTTGATAAATTACAAAACAGCATTTCTTTTCCTCTGCTTCTTCCCCCCACACCCCATATTTTACCTTTTTATATTTGTGTGCATTACATGAAAGGCAGGTATGGGCTGAAGGATCTTGAAGTAAGGAAAAAACAAGAAATTGGCAAACAAAAGCTTATTGATTTTCCCTGTTTCCTTAACATGAAAGAATATATATATTGGTGGGGATGTACTTGCATATGAAGTAGCATGTAAGTTGAAATAGAAATTTCATGAAAAAATAGGCTAAAAACTCAAAGCCACATTATCAGCTAGATAGAGACAACATGTGCTAATATTACTCCCCAGCTAGCTTCATGATAATGCTTATTAATAATTATTTATATAAAGGTATGCACAATATATATTTATTTTATTTTATAAAAATTGCTCCAAATTTGAAATGGAGAAACCTGGGCTGAGAACTGCTTGACCGTGGTGTCCTGAGACTCAGGACTAATCTTCCAGCCCTTCATGGTGACCTGGGCCAGGCACTCCTAAAACCCATCGCAGTGATCCATCCTCTCCTGCCAGTAGTTGGGCAATCTAAAAGGAAGGTGTTTTTTTTTTTGCAAGTCACTATCTGACTTTTCCAGGCAATTCAACGATTTTTTAAGGGTGAAAAAAAGCAGCATTTGTTTTCCTTCAAACTATTTTTGTTCTACGAATGAGATGACATGGTTTTTGGACTGTTCTCTGCAGGGAGGAGAAACCAGACGGAAGACAGCTTTCTCTCAGTGTTGGCAATTATAACAAAGCCATAAAACCCCAGGTAAATGGGAACTCTTTAAACATTTGCAGATAGAAATCCGACACAGCAGGAAAGTGACCCAAAGGGGAGTGCTTATTGATCCATTTCCCCCCAAAGCTGTCAGTGACGAATGAACATCATCTAACTTAACAGGAACAGCTTCGAGCCAGCAACCTTGCAGGTCCTCTCCCTGGCTCTTCTTGGATGGCTGTGTGACTATGACCAAGAAGCTTAACCTTTACAGGTATCATTTTTTCCCCATCTCTTAATGGGCATATCCCTATCTCAGCCCTGAGCCTTTCTATCTCAGGCTGCTCAGGGGAAATGTGCTATTGGGCTGCATTGTATCATAATCATATTTCTTGCCAGGTTTTGTCATTTCATTTTTCCTTTAGTAGGGTCTTGTCCATCATTGTTGGCTTTATTCTCTCCTAGAGTACAAACCAGCGAAGAGGGAAATTTCAGAGTTGTGGAATTTGCGTGTGTCAATGGAGACAGCCACAAGAAATTCTGACCTCCTTGCTACATCATTTGTCTTGTAATTTGCAACTTTTGCTGCAGCAGTCAGTGGGGCAAAAAACTATGGAGGAGACAAAACTTGATCAGATATGATGTTTTCCCTGCCAGTCTTCAGATTAAACCCATCAGTAAATACTTTCTAAGATTGAGCTAGTATATATGAATGCAGTTCTAGGAATTCTGGCAGGATCCCAAGGATATGTCTGAGGAGTGCCTTGAACTGACGGACTCTAGAGAGCACAGGCAAGTCAACCCATTATCATACCACCAAAGCACTTTTAACTCATTGTTATCATTGATGTCCCAGTCTATTTGGGAGGCCTGATATAAACTAGTTGTGACAGAGAATACTCAGCCAGGGCTCACCCATATCCAATCTTCCTATTCTTTTGGAACACTGGGGAATGATACACTTCCCAGCCTCCTTGTTGATAGGTGGGCCCTGTGACTAGTCAATTACATCTTAGTGAGTGTGGTATGTGTTACTTCAAGGATAGGCATTGAAGAACTGAAATAGCTAGCTATCGTAATGTTTCCTCTTTCCCCATTATGATTTCTTTGAGGGTCAGGTATTGAGGTAGCAACATCCCAAGATGGAGGGAACTTGGGTCTCCGAGTCTCTGAATAGTGGAGAGACCCTGCTCATCCTCCTTAGACTTTATGTGGTTGGCAAAGAAACTTTCAAAGGGTGACAACATTAAGATAGAGGGTTTCTTTTAGAGACACCACAAGAAAGTCTGGCCTACCCTGCCTAATGTTATGTTAAACAAAACCGTAAGAATTAAATGCCAGTATAAGACAATGACAAAGTAACTGTCTCTAGGAGGTATAAGAATAATCACCAAATGAGAAGGTCAACGAGTGTCCTCATCACAAGGAGGGATTCGATCAGTGTTCATGGAAGTGGATTGAAAGATATGGAAGATTTGAATTGGAGGAGAACAGGGACAGGAGGAATGATGTTCCAAAGATGGCAATGCTAGTAGGATGCTATGAGCCAAGATGTCCACAGCTGTGGGGGAGAGCCTCAGCATAGGGCACTGGCTCTGCTGCCTTGGAGAAGAAATAGAAGTTCTTATCACTAAATATTAATAGCTATAGACCTATACTCATGTAGGTAGTTATGGAAGCAATGTTTCAATATTTGGGGCTGCAATGCATTACTAACATTCAAGGAGGAGAATGTCAGAATTTATTATGTGGAAGGGAACAAGACAAGTTGTAATTGAACAAGGGCCATAAGGACCTCTGGGCAGTAGGAGGCCATTCTTGTGACATCAATGAGACCCTCTCAAGTCTAGCTACATCTCTTGTCCCACACTCTGCTGTGCTAGTTTTCCAGAGGTGTGCAATTTTGGTTTTTGTTATTGTTGTTGTTAATCCTCACCTGAGGATATTTTTTTCATTGATTTTTAGACAGAGTAGAAGGGGGGGGGGGGCAGACAGAAAGAGGAAAACATGGATGTAAGACAGACACATTGATTGGTTGCCTCCCACATGTGCCCCAATTAAGGTTGGGGATCGAGCCTGCAACCAAGGTTCATGCCCTTGACCAGAACTGAACCCAGGACCTTCAGTCTGTGGGCCAAAGGTGTGCAGTTCTGACAGCACCAACATAAGTTTATGACACAATGCTCAGGCCTGTAAATCAGTTAGTACACACCATTGAATGTGATGACTAATTATGCCACAGCATTATCAAAAGCCCCATATAAAATGGATCTAATTTGTTTTATGCAGTTAATATTATTTTATTGAGTATGCATTATTGATTTTATAGAGTAGACAATTCTTTGAGAGATATGTTCATGAATTTATATCAGCTACAGCATCATTCTTTTAAAGCACAGAAGATGCTGGCAAGGGACTTAAAATTCAAGTCTGCATTTTGTGATTGTTAATTTTACTCCATTGTCATTTAGATTAATTTCCTCCCAGGTTACAGAGAGTAAATGTTCCTATTTAAAGGCTGAATTGCCAACTCAAGACAGGTTTTCTCTGCCTGTATCTTCCCTAAATGGCCAAAGTTGGATTCATTGCTGCTCTCTCCGCCTGGGCCCATGTGTACCCTGTTTCTCCAGCAGTGAGGGTGGATATACCAGGCTCTGAGCTCAAAAGCCTTGGGACTCTGCAGCCTGCTGGGCACCTGAGGGACTTCCCCTTGGAGGGTGTTATGATGTCTTTTGTTGCCTTTGGAAGCAGGTGGGCCTGGATTTCCATCTCAGCTCTGTCACACATTAGCTGTGTGACTTTGGGCAAACTAGTTACCTCTACTTCCTTGGGTTTTCTCACTGGTAAAATGGAAATTATGCAGAGATGAAAATTATAAGAGATGCCATGCACTTCGTATGATCATTGCATGAAGGAACCTAACTGGCAGTGTGGTTGAGTTGCTCTCTCAGGACTTTCCTGTGGCTACACTGGGCCTGATTAGTGTCCATCTTGAGCCTACATTATCTAGACTTCAGGCACAGAGCCGATAGCTGCCTCACACACCATACACAGTGCCTTATAACAGGTACACACAGAATTCCCTAATATTGGGAGATATTGCTAATTTGACCTCTGTGGTATTTATCTGCATCTGAAAGCCAGATGCCTCCCTACCAAGGTACCTCTGTATGAAAATACTTAGTTTTATTCATATCAGGATTGTATGGAAATGACTGAAGAATTGATAAATATGATGACACACTTGCCCTTTAATGAAATTTAATTACATTTTTCTCTGTCTTAGCATTTCTAAAACAGTGTCCCAGGGAATACGAATGATCTGATGTGGCCAAAGTGTTCTTAGAAAGAAAAAAAAAATAGGATGCTGAGGATTAAATACCTCTGGGGAACCTTGGGTTAAATACTTCTGGGGAACCTGGGGTTTTTGTTTGTTTGTTTGTTTGTTTTTTAGTTCAGTATTTGTCAGAGCTTTTATATCCTAATTTGTGCCACAGATCTCTAAGAGACCTAATGTAGAGCAGGCAGGCAACACATATCTGTTCCAGGAGTGAATAAGTGAATCACTGAGTTAAACCTAGTTTGCTCTTTCAGGATCCAGTTTAGCACCTCATCAGCTTCCCTTCATCCCTCAGTTTTCATCCCTTCCTTCCATTGGCCTGGATCTGATTTGCTCTCCTTCTTCATGAGCCATATATTTGTGTAGAACTCTATGCCCCTGTCCTGATTCTCAGGTTGTGAGAGAAAACACCAGTGCTTCTGGTATGTTAAGAATGTAGGAAAACTATTTCCATGCTCATGACTTCTTCTATTGAGTATAGTAAGCCCAGTAATTCTCAGTCAATATTGTCTTGAGGCCTGGCTCTTTTACCCCTGGGATGCTAAACTCTTGAAAGGAGCACCGCAGGCAGGCATTGACTGGGATGGTCAGCTGGCAAAGCTGCTTCAGAGGCTCACCTGCCTCCATCCTTTTGCTCCTTACTTGCACTGACTTGGCAACTGCCCTTTGGAAATCACAGGGTGGCTTGTTGGCTTGCTCCCTACTTTTTGCTCGGATAAGGGACCCTCTGAGAAACTGAGCACTGCCTTTGCTTTATTCTCTAATATTTAGAGAATAGATGTCTCAGCACAGGTCAGGGTATCATTCGCTTGGATGATATAGGCTACCCCAGCTTTTCATTCCTGTTCTTCTAATACTAGCCAGGAATGCTATGATGATATCTTATCATGAATTTCTCTATAGTCATTTCTTTATAGAACTTCCAAAAGAAAATGCACAGAATGTATTTGCTATCAGATATTCCAGTAAACCAGACTTAACAATCTTCTTCTCACTCATTATTATTTGGAGAAATAATAGCCAATGGGTAGGAGAGGACTGTTCTCATTGGTTCAAACAATGAGAAGGGGAGGGCATTAGTCCAGACACAGACTTAATCATTATAAATTTGGCATGAATTACTATAGGTGGTCCTTATTTTTTAATGAGACTTCTTCTCTACAAACCCATAAATGGACATATTTCCATGTATATAGACTCTAGTAAGGAGAAAAAAATGGACTTGTTGGATTAGCAGAATTTTTGGCATGTTCTCCAAACAACTCATTTATCCAATATTTAACCCCAAATTGTTCAATAGACCTTAAGAGGCCTACCTACAGTGATTTAACATGGCAAAAAGATACACACAATATGATGTATAGTTTAGGGAAAAGAAGGCTCATGGGATGTGGGAATTGACTGAATGGATTTTGATCCACTATTAATGGCCCATGACATACTAACTATCTATTTCTAACTGATTGTTTACTGCAAAGAGTTTCCTGGGGAAGAGGCTCCCCTCTGTGGACTATTTTCTTTGCTTAATCTTCACTTTGTAGCTGACAAAACTCACAAGGGTGGTTTTTGACCCAGCTCCCAGAGCACAGTAACTGATGCTTGGAATGGGAAAGATGTGGTGTAAAGGAGCAATTTCATTTATAGAAAACAGGGGCCAGAGAAGGGAAGGAAACAAAAGCTTCTCTTGCAAAGGGCTTTTCCTCCCCTGAAGGGTGAGCTTGGAGCCCCATGCTGGTGCCCACCACCAGCATCACAGATTGTGCCCATCTCCATGGTGTCTGGACTGCCTGCTGGGGTGACAGCTTGGTTGGGAGCCGGAGTGGAAGGGAGAGCCCACTCAGCCTGGGGCTACAGGCTGGACACATTTCAGGAGGATGTGGTTGGGTTTAGGCATGACTTTGGATTACAGAAAGGCTCTTGTTTTTCCAACAGATTGCATCCCACAGTAAACAACATGGACAAACACACGATTTGTTTTAACATGAAATCTGCACAGATGAAGTGCATGGCATGGACCATATTGAACTGTCTTTGTTTTAAGACTCTTTGTCTGGAATGATGCCTCATTTGCATATGAAAATGTGTTATTTTTTTGCAGTGGTCTCTTTCCTCTCATTTTTCTTTCAAGAAACAGCTCAGTTTACCATTGAGAAGTTACAGTGTTTACTTTGTGGGAGAGTAGTGTAGAGGTAGTGGCTGACTGAAGAGGCATCAGGAAAATTTCACATATTTGTTCAAAAGGGTAAATGGGTTTCAATATATGGGGATGGAAGGAGATTCGACTTTGGGTGGTGAACGCACAAAGCTACATGCAGACGATGTGTTACAGAATTTTACACTTGAAACCTACATAATTGTATTAGCCAATGTCACTCCAATAAATTTAGTAAAATTGAGCAAATAAAGTTGCTTTCCTATTTCAGGTGAACCCTGAAAGAAGAGTAGAAGTTTACAATACAGAAAGGAGTACATTTATTTATTTTTATTGCTTCCTTTCTAATTACTATAAATTTAGCAGTTCAAAACAATAGTTATTTATTATCTGGTAGTTTCTCTGGGTCAGAAGCTCAGAGCTTTGCACTGAATAAATGCCCCATAACTACGGGCTGTTCTATCTCCAGCCCTGGCACAGCCACTGGAAAATTTAAGAGTCAAAACAGTTATTGAATGAATGAGTGAAAAAAAGATGTGTGGAAAAAGAAAAATGTGTGAAGTTCAAAGTAAGTCAAAATAAGTTCAAAATAAGTGCAGAGTAAAAATAAGGTATCCTCTATTTGTTGAATAAAGCAACAATTTTCACATATACAACAACACTGTAGAAAAATCCTCAAATCTTAACCATCTCTTCCTACCTATATGAGGTAGATAGTATATTGCTAGTGTGTTACCTTCTATTAGTGTTACCTTCCTTAACTGCCCATCTACAGTAGAACTCCCTCCAATTACTCTCTTCCCCTTATCTTGCCTTTCCTCCCAAATGTTAGCTCATGCTACATCACCTGATAAGTCTATTTTTGTTTATTACCTGACTCCCCTCCTTGAAATGTGAGATCCATGAAAATAGCTCCTTTGTTCTTGTTTTTCCTTCCTAGTGCAAGCTTTATTTGCAGAACAGTATGTGGCACATAGTAGGCACACAAGAAAGATGATGGGTTAATAACATCTTTTGAGAATTCTTCAGCAGTGACAAGAACTTCTTTTTAAATGATAAAAGCTCTTTTTACTCTATCCGCCATTACTCGAAATCTATAATATATTACACTTAGTTTTAAAGCAAGAAAAGCAGTTATCCTTCTGGGTGGCTGTATAGGAATAATTGCATATAAATGGATCTCATCATCAGAACCTGGGAGTTGTTTGTATCTGATCATTTATCTCCTTAGAGGTGGTCAGGAAAATTGCTTCCCACATAGAGGTGCCCTCAATCCTGACAGGTATAGAAGTGTGTCAGATAGGAGCAACACCAATAATTCTGCTCTGTGCACCATAAAAAAAATTAATGGCTATAAAAGCCAAATTGGCTTCCTCACCAGCAAATGAACTTTACTGCCCACTTTAGCGTACAGACTCTTAGTAACCAATATGTAAAAAAATACCAACCAGGGAAAGATATTTTCCTGCTTTATAGGCTTTTAAAAAACCATTTAATTCAATCTGGCACCCAGGCTGAATGTAAAATAGCTGCAAAGCAGTATTGATGGGGCAGTACATGATATAATTAAATCTATGTATCAATCCATCAAGTGAAAGATAAAAATCAATCCCATGCAAACAGACAGCTTCAGGTGGGAGAAAGGCAGCATTTGTTACAGCCCTGTTCCTGCATTGCACCCTATTGGCCTTTTCTTGGAGGTGAGTCTCACCACCTGCAAGATTATCTCTTGGTATTTTCTGAGAGCTTGTTTTGTGCAGGGCTCTGAAGGAAACTGTCCAGTTTTTGAGCTCAATGGAAGTCTTCACATTAGCCATCTCTGGAAATATGACAAAGTACCTTTCCCATGTAGATTGCTGTAAGGCAAAGAGCCATGATGTGGGGCCCCAAAACCCACCTGAGGAAGTTGGTAAGCTTGTAGGTTCTTGGACTCTGTTGCAGACATTCTGATTATATGGGTGGTGGTCCCCAAACCAGACTTTAACAAATAGTATAATTTGCAGCTGCAAAACCTGGGTGAGCACCTAGGCTCCATCATTCACAAATTTTGTGGCCTTGAGCAAGCTAATGAATCGTTTTTCTCAACCCCCATTTTCTCACTTGTGATTCAAGCTTATGGATGATAAAGTGTTCTGGATACATCCTCATTTAATCCTACTTTATAGGATGGTGTAGGAGTAAATGAGGCAATGTATGTAAAACATTTAACTCAGAGTCTAATAAATGTTGTGCTATTGCTACCGCCAGCAGCTAAGTTGTACCACTTGCTGTCTGAGGGGCCTGTTATAAGTGCTTTACAAGTATTCACTTTAAACATTTATTTAGATTTAGATTTTATCTTGGAGAGAGGAAGGCAGGGGGAGAGAGAGAGAAACATCAATGTGGGAGAATCATCAATTGGTTGACCCCCCACACACATCCTGATTGGGGACCAAACACGCAACCTAACCTGGGCATGTGTCCTGACCAGGAATACATTTTTTGTTGTATCGGACAATGCTCTAATCAACAAAGCCACACTTTTAAATTTCAGATAGGTACTGCTATGATGCCCATTTTATATAGTATAAAAAACGGAGGCACAAAGAAATTAAGTAAACTTTTTTTGGTCTTATAGTAGTGAGGTGGTATATCAAAGAGAAGAACCCAGGTTAGTGGGATGTCAGACTTTATATAATTATCTGCTATAATTACTTACATTCTCCAGGAGCCCACCTATCTTCTATTCCCCCCGCCCCCCACAGCTTTATATCTTGCCATTTTCAGCCCCATTTTGATTTGTCTTCCTAGTTTATCTTGTCCCCCTAAATGTTCTGGCACCAATACATTTATTGGTGACAAGGATCTCTTAACATATACATTGCATAGAATTTAAGAAATACAAAAATCTTCTATTCCATATATATTTTTTTTATAAAATCAACATTGGGTGACAAATCAGAATAATTAGCATAGGTGTTTTTGGTTCAGGGTCCTATAAATCCTTAAGAGGAATTAGCAAGAAATTATTTAAAAACCAAATTGAAAATTTAGTATTGTTTTTGGCTCACTATGGGATTGTAGGTAATTTCTTTACTTCTTTAAAATATTTGCCTTTTCTGAATTTTGTGCCACAACGAATTCACATTACTTTTGTAATCATAAAAGATGGCTTTCTTCAAACAAAAGGCAAATTAATTGCAAATAGAAGCTCACAGCATTAGTCTTGTATTTCTGCAGGCTGCTGCTCCCTCCTAGGCATGCATTCTGGTCACCTCTCTAGGAAACTGATCAATATTTTGGTGCCAAGGAGAGGAAGGAGGGGGTGGAGAAAGAGGGAATATTTTAAAAAACTCTGTGAGCTCTGTTAGAAGTATGCCTCAGTTCACTGACCTTGAAAATTAACCTCGGGTAACCAGAGGACTAAGCCCCAACACAAACAAACAAGAAAATTCATCTCCAATTTTGACCAAATTTTAACGTGTTGTGTTTCCACGATGCTGAAACTTGCTAATCTAATGAAAAACAACATCAGTCAGGCGATTGGAAACCCACAAAAATCAATATGGGTGTCATTTTATAGATACAGTTTCTCTTCTGTGCATGTATTTGTTTAGTTACCACCTGCCATAGTTAGAGGTCACAATGGGTTCTGAACAGACACTGGTGTCTGAAAGAGGATAATTATGAAAATGCCACATTGCAAATGAAAGTATGATGAAAAAGCCTCTAGTACCTTTCAGGGCCTACAAAGGCACCATAGAAGCATTAGGTTTCCTAATAAAGTGATTGCTAATTTTCTATTCTTTTTGATAACACAGTGCAATCCTTTTACTAGTAGGTTGGAAACCTTTGGGCATAAAGAAATTCTAGACTCTATGAAACCATCCTATACACCAACAATAATCTCCCAGCTACATCGATCTATTAACACTACTTGGCAGCCAGTGGGGGAGGAGGCTCTGGAACTGGGCATTTCATAATCTTTTATATAAAAGCAGGGTTTCTAAGTGGGAAAGGTGTGATTGCAAGTTATTGAGAATGCAGAGAGGAAAGCCTGTTGTTTGTGTATGCCAAAGAGGAGACACCATACAATAACAGGAGCTTACACTTACAAACTAACACTCTCGGGTATTTGTTGTATTTTCAGACCTGTTTTATCACTCTCTTCTTATAATAGCACAACTCTGTACCAGGTAGGCATTTTCACCCAAGAGAGTTGATGAAACTATAGTCTGGTTAAGTCATTTGCTTGAAGTTACTGATGGGGTAAAACATAACACAGGCTGTTATATCTAGTGAGCTGGGGCCTATTTACGCACTGTAGTTGTTTGTCTTGAGAATTTGTTGTTATGGCACAGAAATATCTGCATGAAAAGTAAAAGCAGCCAAAACCGGTTTGGCTCAGTGGATAGAGTGTTGGTCTGCGGACTGAAAGGTCTCAGGTTTGATTCTGGTCAAGGGCATGTGCATTGGTTGCGGGCACATTCCGGTGTGGGGTGTGCAGGAGACAGCTGGTCAATGTTTCTCTCTCATTGATGTTTCTAACTCTCTATCTCTCTCCCTTCCTCTCTGTGGAAAATCAATAAAATATATAAAAAAGAAAAGTAAAAGCAAATAAGCAACAAACAAACAAAAAAACCCAATCCAGCCTTTTCCTCTCCCATTTGCTTTGTCTGAATAACATTTAATATCTGGACCTGCCCAAATCAATGAATAAGAAGTGCAATGTTTTAAAAGATTAACCAAAGAACTCATATACATATATCCATAGCCCATTGATACAGACAATAATGAGGTGAAGGTCTGGCGGTGGGGGGAACAGGGTGGAGATGATTAATGGAGGAAAAGAGGGGGCATCTGTAAAACATACAACAATAAAGATAAAATATTAAAACAGTTTTTTAAAGTTTGGGTAATTGGATCTTTTTCTTCTTATCCAGATGCTTTGACACCCTTTATGCCCAGCTGAAGTTAAGATATGGATAGACATTAAGATAGAATGCAAAGATTATCTGGATCAAATTATGCCTTCTATAGTAGTTATGATTTAGGTTGAATACAGCTTGATGATTGTCACTTTTAGGTTTGTAGATAAGAAACAACAACAACAACAACAAACAAACAAACAAACACAGCAATCAGTGGAAACAATAAGGACAGGTTTAGGGATATAATCTCTAATAGAATCTCACGCTTCACTTGGGGCTTGGTATATTTTTTAAAAAGGACTTTCCAATTTAAGCCTTAGATGATGTGTTGATTATAGCCCTTGGCTAATAACAGAAAGAGAGATGGAAATGTGATATTTGCATTTGAGATGTGCCTTGGAAATAGAATCAAGATTTATTTTATGAATTGGATACAGCATCTGAGGTTGATAAAGGTGTCTGCTGACTTTTGGCAAGAGTGAGTGGCGAAGGATGGAACCACTTGGTCTCTTTTTTGGACTAAGTATGCAAATAATTATGTTTATTATAAGGTTTTAAAATAATTTCTTAACCTGTTTTTTTTTAATTTATTTTTTTATTGTGAACTTCTTCTAAGGATAAAAGACTTTTATACTCACTTTTATATTCCTTGTATTTCTGGGGCCTCATCCTCAGCTGAATGAAAGAAGAGATCGTGATAGATACTTTCATATTGCATATTCTTTGTCTCTGGGCCTTGCCTCTTTAACTGTATTCTTTCATTTAAGATAAAACATTAAACTGGGAATCCTCACTTTTGGCCTAATCTCCATTAATTGTGTGACTCTGGAAACTCCAATTAATATTTTTCTGAGCATTTTCTTCATCTGAAAATACTGCAATTGTTATTTTTCTCTTGGAGATGTGCAACTCCAATTAGAACACTTAGGTTTTTATAACTTTTTAAAATAAATTGTATTTTTAGAAACACATGCTTTAGAGATGATTAATTCAACTCACTCATATGGAACCTGAGATATGCTTCTCCACTTATAAAATGAGATAAAAAATTAACAATGGTAACACCTACATAGATGGATTCTTGTGGGACTAAAATTAATAAAACATGTAAAAGTGCCTATCTATGAATAAATGTCCCATAAATTTTTGTTCTCACAATGATTATTATTGTTAGATGTCATGTGACTTATCCAAGAATATCTGACCAGTTAGTGGCACAGTTGGCACTAAGTTATTTCCTTAAGAAACACAAACCTTCCATTTACCCTATAGGCCTTTCCTGTCTTCTCCCCCAGCAATCAGAGCCTAATATGCCTCATACACTGTGAAGACAGTGCACTCAGGGGGCTATGGGCAAACCTCAGGGATGCAATGAAGCTTCACAGTGCAATCATCAAATCACATGGGAAGTTATTTGAGAAATTAACTTAATTTCCACCTTGGATATTTAAAAAGTGTTTCCAATCCCATGGGGGACTTGGGTGGTGGTTCTCATCAGAATCTGAGAAAAGTGGTATTTGAAAATATTCCTTAGGTTGATCCTATTAAGACATTAAGAAGAACTACATTGTAAATAAATGCCATCTCTTATTTCCATGGTTATAGTAAGAGCTGATATACCCATTAGCTTAAAATTAATGTTAATGAGATTGAGTTAAATAATTTTCAGGCATGTCAATATATTTAAAGTCCCTTAAGCTGGGACTTCTGCTCATAGTAAAAATAAAATAGTAGGGGCCAAATTTACACTTTTACCTGAAACAACCAAAGATGGACGGAATGTGTGAAACAAATTTGAGGAGATTGTACATCATATTCTAGGCCATAAAATGTCTCAATGCATTTAAAAAGGGCTCAAGTCACTAAAGAATATTCTCCAATCACAATAGAAATAAATTACAAATCAGTAAAGTTGTAGTCCATTTAACAAATTGCCAAGTGGAATTATTTATCCTATACAACAATTCAAGTGAAAATATTTTGGGGTTTTAGTAGGGAGTGGGGAGAAAACTTCTCAGTTTTCACCCCTCCAGAGGAAAAGAAATCATGTTAGAGTGCATAAAAATGGCTAATATAGGAATATCATTTTGTTTATAAGTTTATATGGGCAAAATAGTGTGAGTACTGGAGGGAAATAAGACATATTCAACAAATAAACATGTGCTCTTGAGAAATGAATGAGTAGACTTTGAGATCGGGACAGTTTAATGCAGGTGGTAATTTTATTTTCCGCTCGAATTGCATATACAACCTAAACATCAGTGAAACCCATTTTAGTTACACAGCATTTAAATAGGATTTAAAAATGTGAACTATTTTTTTTCCATTATGGTTGTCCTTTGGGGGATAGATATTTTCAAATCGGTTCTACCATCCATATATATGGCGAACTCACTTTGCCAAGTATTTCTGCTTAACATGAATACCGTTATTATGGGACTCTTCATTGAGTTCCAGTTACCCACATCCACTCCCACATCTGTGCCTTTGCTCATACTGAAACTCCATATGAATATTTTTCCTGGCTTTCCATCTTGCTTTCCAAACACAGCCTACTTAAGCTCCCCTTTTACCTGCTATAGATTTTCCTTAGACTATTCTGACCTGCCAGGAATGTTCCTTTCTCTCAAATCTTACAGAATTTCATGCATAATCAATACTAAGAAGTATAATGCAGGATCCCTTACTTATTAATTTTAATTCAGTGGGTTATAAACTATAGTATACATAAGAATCACTTGAGAATGATTACAATAATCCAGGTATCTTAATTTTACAAGTTTTTTCTAAACTTGTGATTTGACTTCTCATTTGAATAATAGAATTTTAGAATGGAAAGGAATTTATAGAATTAACTTAGCTTGATTCTTTCTTTTTTTTTTAATGAAGCAATTGAGGACATGAGAGTTTAAGTGACTAATCCAAGTTCATGCAACTAATTACTGAGAGAGCTACTTCTATAGAACGAAGTCTTCGGGCCCCAAAACCAAGTCTTCTTGCTGATGTACATGTTGGCTCTTACTAAGAAATTTGCCTGGTGACTCTGGGTAGTGATGCAAGTGATATGATTTAAACACACAGTTCTCAATAAGTTAAGTGACTAAAAACTTCATGTCTCTCTGAAAGAACTTTCAGCAGCTGTTGGCTTTAACTTATTTAGTCCGAATAGTATTGGGTCAGATAGTTTCTTGTTGTGGGCCTGTCCTATGTTAGCAGGATCCCCACCCTCTAATCACTGGTTGCCAGTAGCACCCCAGTTTGGCCAATAAAAATATGTCTGTAGAGATTGTCAAATGTCCTCTGAGAAACAAAATCACTCCCAGGTGAGACCGTTGCTTTATACAAACACATAGATTCTTGTGCTCTTGGATTCTTAGATTCTTGTAAAGACTCAGAAAGGACCTTTCAAGACCTTTTCAAGACAGAAATCTGTGGTGGGGATGATGCTCTGAGTTTGAAGCAATCACTATCTGAAGACACCTTACCCATATGTTGTAGACAAAAGGATGGTGACATTAAGAGTGCACTGTAATGTCATAAAGCAGAATGTATGAAGGCATAGGATGGTGTGATTTAGGTGAATTTTTATGGCTTTTTTATTTAATGAGTTTTTATTATGCTCCTTTTTCTCAGTACCACAATGCTTATTATTTCTTTAAGTGGAACATTATGTTATGATATGAAACGTGGTTCCCATCCATTAACAATGTATGTATATGCTAGGTATGAAGCATTTATCTTGTGAATTTTTTAAAAGAAAAATTATGTAGATACATTCTCTGGAAAATGTAAATACGTATAATCCTTTGTGGAATGCAATGTGCCTTATCCTTCCCGGCCCCCTTTCCTTGAATGTTGCAGCTTAAGGAAACAAATCTGACTACTTGTGTCAAGCTTGACCTTAACGGAATAATTTCTTAGTGAATAACTGCCCATCTTTGCTTTTGTGCTGAAGGAAACAGCATCTTTTTGCTCTCACAGGAAATGTGTACTGAAGTTTAACAGATGAGCAAACAGCTGCAAGAGGAAATATCTTTAGTGTACATATGGGTCCACATAAAGGAAGAGAAATGTTATTTAAAACAAGTTTTTATTCCAGAAAGTAGCTTGTGAAATAGAAGCAGCATGCAGGTTGTGCAAAGTTGAATTTTAGTCCCGGCTAAAGGATACTCTGATCTTGGGCACATTTTTACTTAATAGTTAACTGTGTTGGGCCAGGTGATCTTGCTCATACCTGTACATTTACAGCAAAAATTCCTATCATTTATATTGCTCAGAATAAAGTATTGTTCAGCAGAAAGAAGAAAAAGATCACCAGAGGAATAACCTGTGTGACAACGTAAACTTCATCATGAAACACTGTCCTCTTCCAGAGTTGAACACAGGGTTTTACTTAGAGGACATATGCACATAGAGGCTTCATACACAATGGTTATAATTAGAATAAAATAAAATATAACCTTCAAATTATTTTCTTCTTCTATGGCTAAAATAGAGATTTGTATTTGCTCTTAGCTATATTCTGCTCAATTAGGTCCATCGGTGGTTTAACACTTAAAGAAGGTAATGCTCAGTGTTTGTAATGATAATTTTCATAAGCAAAATATAGAAATTATAAACTGCTTGCACTCTAATTAGCTTTCTAACATGCAATAGATAATACACATTTGCATTATTGATATCATTTTTCTTATTCAATCCATGGCAACTAAGCATTGTCAATTCTTAACACGATTACATCAAATTCTCATACAAGTTAGCTCCTGGCCAAAGTCTGACATGGGCAGTCAATATCTGCTTTTAATTATGTTGATGAGCAACAAAAGTCACCTTTTCGTATGTAGGCTAAATGCTCAGTATGTGTAGGAAGCCCAGCTGTTGCTCTTCCGATTTCACCCTAACGATTACGTCAGAAGGTCAGGGATCTTTTGATGCAAGCTAATTAAAATAGTAATGCTCTGCATACCTTGTAAGCTTGTTCTTGGATCAGTGTGTAAAGTAGAAATTTCTTTTTTTGTATGTAATATGACTGTGCACTTTGGGGTAATGATTCAAATGTGTAAGTGCCAAAAAAAAAAAAATCTACACTGTTAGCCTTTCAAAGAATACTCAGACAAATATTCCTAGAGTTGTTGTTTCTTCCTTTACAAAATTGGTTACATTAGCCTTGGTCAGTGTGGCTCAGTTGTTTGTAACATTATCCCATATACTGAAGAATCACTAGTTCAATTCCTGTTCAGGGCACATGCCCAGCTTGGGGGTTCAATCCCCTGTCAGGAACTCCTATGGGAGGCAACTAATCAATGTTCCTCTCCTCTCTCTCTCTCTCTTTCTCTCTCTCTCTCTTAAATCAATAAGAACATATTCTTGGTGAGGATTTTAAAAAAAATTGAGTCCATTGATATAAGTTCCTCCTACCCATGCCATAGAACTGTTGTGTTTGAAAAAGGAAATTGAAGACATGGAAAACATGGGTTCCATTAGGTCATTATTGAAACCAGACAGGGGTATTATTTATTGGGGGACTGTTGGTTGTCAGGTTTCTAGTCAAGTGTCTGTGGATATCCCAGCTGAATTAATTGGATTCGCTTTCTTAGAAATTTGTCTCCTTAGAGCAAGGTTCACGTGATCTATGGACTACTTACCGTAGAATCACCGTACAGTTTTAAAAATGCATACAACCTGGCTTCCCAACTAGATATTGTGCCTGCAGCTCTGAGATAGAGCTCAGAAATAAAATGTCATAAAAAAATTTCCAGATAATTCTGATAATCATTGAAAGTTCTCTAGCCTGGTAGGTGTGGCTCAGTGTTTGCGCATTGACCTATGATCCAGGAGTTCACCATCAATTCTCCCTCAAGGCACAGGCCCAGGTTGCGGGCTCGATCCCCAGTAGAGGGCGTGCAGGAGGTAACCAATCAATGATTCTCTCTCATTGATGTTTCTATCTCTCTCTTCCTCTCTTTTCCTCTCTGAAATAAATTAAAAAATGTATTTTTTCTTTTTAAAAAAGAAAAAGGTTCTCTAACTTCTAACTTAGGTAGCAGGAGCCACAACTCAGTTAGGGAAAACATTTTGTCTTTTGCTCACTTACTTTCCTGCCCATTCATTTCCCAGTGACCCTTCATCCCTTTCCATCCCTTACCATCAGGTTATTAGGTTTTAGTGAACTATCAACTAATGTCTGCTAATGAAAGCTTGAAGTATTAGAATATCTAGCAGACATTTCTATTTCAGATAATAATAATAATAATAATAATAATAATAATAATAATAATAATACTATATGGCTCTATACATTGCAAACCTTGTGTCTCTTTACCTTTTATGTATGTACTTCTGGTGCTGGAGGCTGCAGAGTGCTTTCATGCTACAAAGTGACCTTGGCCTTGGACTTCGGTGTGATCACTGTAGATGAGTGAGCATGCTGAAAAATAGGAGTACTCCTGCTATACCCTCCTAAACTGAGATGGATATCGATAGCTTAGGTGTACATGGAAGTGACTGTGACCCACATAAATATATCCCATGATGGTCCGACTAAATGTAACTACTTACAACTCAATTTCCTTTTAGGTGGATGCCAAAAATCCTTCAGTCACTCCAAAGCCACAGCCACAAGAGGAGGAAGTATAAAAGGGGAATCTGAGGGAAAGAGATAGTGGCCCTATTTGATTATAGTTAAAGTAGCATCTCTTGCAAATTTTTTAAAAAACCTATGATTATGAGAACACATTGTTGTCCTCCTCTGCTGGTCCTTCCCTCGAAGGAGCCCCAGTGAGTGGGGGGCCCTGAAGCTCAAGTTGCATTAGCTTCTCAATAAACTCAATTTTGCCCATACCAAGCTCAGTGACAGACACCTTGCAGCTGCACCAAATAGATACACAATGAATGAATGAATGAATGAATGAATGAATGGATGAATGAATAAAAAAGATATAAAAGTATTTTATTCTCCCAGCATTTTAGATGTGGAATTTAGCAACACTTTTGAAGTCATATAACTTAATAAAATGATACTCACATTCAAAAGCAAGTTTCCTGTTAATGGACTTTGCTACATGCCGCAATGAGCAATACTTCTGGTAGAATCCTTTGTTGCTTAGGTACCATGCTTAGCATTGCCCTAGGTTCGGGGAGCAAGCTGTACAGTAATGATCTCTCTCCAAGAATATTTCCATGTGCATAAGGCCTATTTTCTCCGAAAAGGAATTCAAAAGAATGTGATGGCTACTATCGGCCTGTTGTTTCTTAGATATCAGAACTCTCTGGCAGAGTTGACTTGTGAGTTCTTAAGAAGGCTATTGAGTGATTGTATAAATGCTGGGAGACAGAAAGAGGGATGTTTATGTTGTCTGATGGTTTTCCACTCAGACTGTATCCATATATGCCTCTGATGCTGTCTGTGACATGAGAAGGACTTTCCATAATAGTTCACTAGGGTCAGTATTGTTGAGTGTGGTTTCTGGAGTTGGAATTTCTGGGCTTCCTGCTTACTGTGTGACCTTTAGCCAGTTACTTCATTCTATTGTGCCATCACAGTTTCATTTGTTAAATGGAACTGCTTGGAGGATTGCATGAATTAATATTGTGATGCTCAGTGAAGACTAACAATTATTATACTTGATCTCATCTTTGACACTAACTGCCTCTTGACATGGGCAAACAAGTGTGTTCCTCAGCAGTTATTGTTAGGATTAGCCTTGGATCACTATATATCACACTTGTAAAAATTATTTTGAAGTCAAAGGTGTTGTGAAAATCTTTTGTTTAAAACGGAAAGATAAAAGCCCGTATATTCTCTAGCATATTAAAAACAAGTGAAAAAAATCAACAAGTTGGCCTCTTTCTTACTCTTTGGAAATAAGGATATTGAAGAGCCAGTCTAGTTGCCTAATGAACCAAGAACCCAAACCTTGGATTTCATTACCCTTATGATTCTAGATCCCACCAGAATCTCTTATCAAAACCGGCTCATTAAGTGCAAAAGACTATGCGCTTCTCCATTAAATTGTGCTGAGCTAACGTGTGGCTGATGTGAGACAAAATGAAAAGTAATTATTTAAAACCTGTTTCTGTAGCTGCACATCACAAACAGATATAAACACTTGCAAAACAACGTGGGGATCCTCATTTATCCACGCTCCATTCTGAGTAAGTATACTGAATAGCAAACCTATTTAATGAGGCTCTGTCAGTAGTAAAAATTAAGTATAAAACAACTCTACTATGTTTTCCTGTTTTGAGAAAGTTACCTCAATGACTAACTCAATAGATTAGGTTGTTTGTTTTTTCCACCCTCTATTGACAATAATTGTTTCTACATGCATAATCTATACTTTTTGGCCTAAGAAGTTTTGTAAACATATTTATAGCCTTAGAAAAAGAAAAGACACATTGCTTTCTAATAATAATTCCTAACACTTGCTCCATACCAGAAATGATTTTAAGTGCTGTATATATGTCAACTAATTCATTCAATCTGTTTAGGGGGAAATGGAAGCATAGAGAGACTATGCCATTGACCCACGTTTCAATAGCTAGTGAGTGATAGAGCTGGATTGACATCCAGAAAGTCCAGTTTGGATTTGTGGTTGTAACCACTAACTGCTATAATTTCTTATAGTTTTCCTTAATTTCATCAGCTTTCCTAAAGCAGAGAACCACACTAAGCACTAAATAGTGACATTGAAACCATAGAATGTGAGCTTGGATCTGGTGATATTTATGTCTTATTTTGATTTTTCAGTGAGTTAGAACATGATAAGAAATGCAACCCAATGTTGAACTAGAAGAACCATTTTGGAGGTAGTTATAAAACTTGCCCGAGGTGATCTGAAGATAGTGGTGAGAACAGGAATAAGTATGAGCCTCTGACTGACTCTGTTTCTTAGCTCAAGTCACTAGAGAATGTGTCTTCCAGTGACAGTCATTGGTGGCTGCCGGGGATAGAAATAACCTGGAGGCAATTGGTGACTCCAGAGGGAAGTGACAGAACATGAAGCGCTTGGGGGCAAAAGGAAGGTTGCAGGGATCTGGCTCTTGGTTAGGTACTAACTTCATTGCCGCCTCAACTTAAAACAAGATTAATGATATATTTTAAAATGGCATTCCAGGAGGACGTTATTCTTCCAATGCTTCCAAGCATCCATATTATAGAGTTAGCCCACATTTTTAAAACCTGAAGTCTTTTTTCAGAGTCAGACACATGATCAATCCCACAAATTCTTCTCTAGTCTTATTGGGAAGCATAGTGCTTCTGCTTTTTCTTGAATTTGAAGGTATAGTATTCATTTATATCAGAAACAATGGCTCTTAAGTAGATATATTGTATGCAAACAAACTAAAATACCAACACAGATTGGAAAATAAAAAGAATTTATAATCCCATTATTCAGAAATTATCACTTAACATTATTCCTATGCATATTTATAGTCACAACAACTTTGGGGTCACAGGCATCTACAATTTTGAATATTGTATATTTACTTTATGTGAATATTTCTCCAGATCATTAAATATTTTTTTGAATTTGGGTTTGAAAACACTGTTAAATGAATGAATAATAACTCATTGTACATTGTACCATAATGTATTCAATATGCTCCTATTGTTGGGTAATTATATTGTTTACAGAAGTTTGTTATTTTGAATAACAAGTTTTTTTTATATATGAATCATTGTCTGAATTTTAAAATTATTTTAGTATAGCCATCTGTAGGGTAGGCTTTCATTTTCAAAGGCCATACAATTTACTATAAAACCTATAATATGTATTATAATTTTTTACAGAAATTTCTTACTGATTTTTTGTTCTAGCAGCTATATGAAAAGATGTGTATTTTACCAAATCCTCATCCTCCTAAATAATTTTCTGTATTTAAATTTGGGGCATTATCATTAAAATTGTTTAATTAATTTGATTAGGCAAACCATCATATGCTATTCAATTACCACTTCTTAAATATTTGTCATCTTTGTTGCTTCTTTGCAAATGAAATGTCCATTTACATCCCTTGTCTAAGATCTAAAAATTTGCAGAAGTATTTGCTATTGTATGTTATGAACCAAATGTTGGAAAATCTGACAAACTTGTTGAAAGCAAAATGTATAAGTGCCGATCACACTACTACACAGTTCAAATTTTTTTCTTTACCAGTGCTCACCAAGACTGTTTTTTATGAAATATGTGGAAAGATTTAGTAAGCATAAATAATGTGTTTATAATATGTTACGTAGGGCAGAACTACCATTTAGGACTTTGGAAGAAGGAAAAACCATTCTGTATATACTAATATGCATATATTCCTGAGCCCTATTTACTACTCCAAATGTATAATCCATTGCCTTGCATTCCTTTAATGCATTATAACAACTTGGAAGAGAAAACAAATGAGCAAGAAAACAGAGATGTACAAACATTGTCAGCTGTCTTTTCCCTATGTCCAACCCTTATCAGTTCAATGGTCTCATGGTTCCTTTGACCCTGTTCACAAATTAGCTTTCAGTTTGTTCAAGTAGATCTACAACTTTGGAGATGTGCATTTTCTTTGAGCATTTCCCCTTTAACCCTCTGGTGTTTCTTTTTCTTCAACAAAGGACACAGTTTGCTTAGCTGCAAAATTTGTCTGTACTTCTCAGAAATTAATGTGATTCTTCCAATGTGTGAGAACAATAATTCCATTTAGTTTAACTCCAGTGGTGTTCAGAAAGAGAGAAAGAAAGCACAAACTGTAAGGAGAGTAATGATTTGTAGAAATCTGCAGGAGGCCTTGGTCCTTGGTCCAGGAGTATGGCTGTTGACAATTACACAAATAGTGTTCCTATGCAATTATCCCAGCAATAACCGATAGCAAGCAAAAATTACAGAGGCCTGATGTGATTCATGCCCAGAGGTTTCTATGTAGCACTTTGTTTGAGTCAAAATGGCTATCTTTATTTTTTTTTTCTGTTCTTTAAAGAAAAGATTCAGTCAAGTCCTTAGGAAAATATAATTTTCTCCCATCTAGTTTTAAATGGCATTAGCACAGCAATCAGCCGTCAAGGTGAATGATAAACATGTCTGCCCCTGGGTGCATAAATGGTGAAAATATCAGGTAATATGGGTACCATCTTTCTAGCTTTAGCATTTTGAATAACATTAACCTTGTAGAGTATAGAGTTATGTTTTCTTAAACTGGTTTCTTTCTACAATGGGCAATCAGTTCCCTGATTTAAAAATATCCTGTATACTGCCAAGTTTTTGATTGGATGTGAGTGCATAGGAAAAAAAAATCAATTTGTTTTGTTTTTCATTTTTGCATGATTACTGCATTGTATTTATTTCCATGATTACTTCAATGTCACCATTCACCTACCCTTAATTGAAAACTGCTTAGGAGATTACATTTCAGGATATATGCAGGACCTTTTAAGCAAATCAGATTGGAGAAAATAAATGTTTACTCTGTTCTTTTTTAAAGATGCAGGTATTAATTCTCACGTGTAAAGTGTATTGAAAAGTAATAGCCCCCAGGTCCATTTTAGAACTCTGGCAGCCATTTTCACAAAAGCTAAATGCAACTGTACAATAAGACAAAGACAGGGAGGACAAAATCCCCCTCAAATGAACCCTTCTATAACAATTACTAGAGATGCAAAGACCATTTTAGTGAAGCTACCATTGTAAATTGTTCAGACTTTGTTTGGCTGAAAACAAAAAAGGCAGAGATGGACAAACACATTTATTTCTCTACCTTTAATGCATTGAATGGAAAGTGGATTACAGTGGACAAATTAGTTACCCCCTCAGTGGAATTTGAAAAGATAACATCCCAAATAATTGGAAATTTGGTGGTGTTTTATACACTGATTCACTTTATTTTTCCTGAAAGAGATGCTGAGCGGTTTTTTCTTATTTTATTAGAAAAACAGAAACAATCTAATAATTTTCTATACTTAAATGCTGAGGCTGAAATTGCCTGGTACTTGGTTATTGCTAAATAAATGCTTGTTGGATTAAATATTATTTGGCATAGCCTTGGCTTGAAGCCTGGGCCAGTTTCATGACTATGTGGCTTATTGGGACTCCACCCAGGTTTTAGCCCTAATCCAGGATGGGTATTAAAGGAATAGAGGGGCTGCTCAGCAGAGTTTCTCAGTGTGATAATTTAGCATATACAGTTAGCCCTCTGTATCCACAGGTATATATCTGCAGATTCAATCAACTGCAGATAAAAAAATATGGGGGGAAATGTCATGTTGTTGCTGATATGTACCGCATCATCAGGCCTGTGATGGTTGCATCTGTGCTGAAAGTGTAGAGTTTTTGCTTTCTTGTCAATATTCCTTAAACAATACAACATACCATTATTTACATAGTATTTACATTGCATAAGATGTTATAAATAATCTAGAGATGATTTAAAGTATATGGGAAGATGTACATATTTTACATGCAAATACTATGCAATTTTATAGAAGGGACTTGAGCATCCAATGTTTTGGGTATCCAAGGGTTTCTGGAGCCAATTCCCCTCAAATACTGAGGAACAACTATATGTAGCAGTCCAGCTGACAGTTCATCGTCCACCCAATATTCTCTTTGTCCGTCAGTCTTTCAACTAGCCCATCTCCCTGGATTTAATGAATCATCAGGAACAACCAGACTAGCATGTTCAAAGAAGGGAATCAACTCTGTTGAGTCACGATCATCTTAATCATTCATTCTGTTTGATAAAGACTGTGAAGCCTATAGGTCACCCCCAGTTGAGACATGTTACTAATTCCATATCATCACGCTTCTCTGATTAGTACTGGCATTTCGCTTGGCAATGGGGAACATTTTCAACTCTATTTCCAAGCACTCTTTTTAGAAGCAATTTTTTTGTTTAAGTGTTGAATTTAGTATTAAATTGCTAGAGAGCTGAAAAGATCTTATTAATAGCCAGGGTGCGGTTGTAATACATAAAGCCTTAAGAGATACCCAAGGAGGTCAGGGTGGGAATGAAGCTTGTTAAGAGCTAAAATTTTGGTCCTAACAAGCTGTGGGATCCTGGGAGCTTTTGACATGATGGAAGAAAAATAGAAGAAAGAAAAAAAAAAGCATATGTACATGCTTGCATAACGTCCTTGTTTAGGAGCTAGTCTTCTGGTATTTTGGAGAATACCGAAGTTGTCTAAAATACAGCAATAACTAGGGGCAGTCTTTCAGTCTAATGAGACATATGTGATTCAATCCTGAAGATGATGTACTCATCAGGGGAGAAGAAAGGTCGACCAAAAGGTGTGGGATCAGCTCACATTCATCAGGATGAACCCATTGGTGCTTTTTGGATTAGAGGCTGAGGCTGTTTTGCTTATGAGGTTGCTCATGTGCTTGCGTGTATGTGGGTAGGTAGGTGAGTGGCAGTCCTCAGCACCCTCAATTGTGAACCATAAATACCCTTAATGTAGAAAGGTTCTAATTATATTAGCACATATTATTTACATTTTTCTCCATATTTCCACATCCCTTTTCATTCTCAGAATTCAGGAAAAGCAAAGTAGTATTTGGGAAGAAAAGAGGTTCTAGAGATATCTGCTTTGATATTAAAAATACTGTAGTCCCACATAGCTCAGGGGTTGAGCGTTGACCTGTGAACCAGGAGGTCATAGTTCAATTCCTGGTTGGGGCACATGCTCAGGTTGTGTGCTCATTCCCCAGAGGGGGGCATGTAGGAGGCAGCCAATCAATGAATACCTCTTATCATTGATGGTTCTATCTTTCTCTCCCTCTCCCTTCCTCTCTGAAATCAATAAAAAATATTTTAAAAGATACTGTACCCAGAATATGGCTGATCTATTTTCTGGATTCTTCAGCTGCTTCAATTTGAAATCTTCACATCCTTTATAAAGGTTCTGTGCTTAAAATGATATTGTCTGGTCACCAGAACAATAGGTTTTGTAACAGCAAATTAAGGAGGATTTTACGAATTTTTTAAAAAAGAGAAATAGTAACACCTCAACTTTTCTAATTGCAGTTTAAAATTTTACTTGATTCCATCAGAATTCCAGAGGAGAATCCAAAACTGGTGATATTTGATTTACTGATTTATGTGGGTTTTAAGTCCTCTTTGGATCAGGACATATCTAGATGCCACTTTCTGCCAAGTGGGACAGTGGGGAAGGATAGCTCTTGGGTAGCAGGGTAGTAAGACCCTACAGTTTGGCTTTGTTTCTGATAAAGCATAGGTCCTCAATAAAAGGCATTGAATGAAAAGGTAGCATGTAACCCACATATGCTGGTGTGAATGGTCAGGAGTGAACACAGTCCACAGCTTGGGGAAGGCCGACACACACTGATAGACTGAAGTCCAGTGGGAGTTATTTTCTGCTCAGCACTCCATTGGGGGCTGCATTTGTGAATCAACTCAGAGCAGCTTCTTATTGATATGGTCACTTTGCTTTTAGTTCCCATTTTGAAGTCTGTCTCTTTGATGGATGTGTAAGGAATCACTTAGACACCTCTGACAGAAGACACCAGGCAGAAGATATGACCAGATTTTGAGAAATCCTGATTCCACAAAAGAGATGACACGGACTGCTGAGTAAAACACAGCAAGTTGGTTTGTAAAGAGAGCAAGCATTATGTGACAGAAGCACCTAAGTCACTGTTCAGCCTGGTTGTCTTTGAGGGCTGGAGAGAAGGCTTCTGTCTGAAAGGAGAAAAGGAAAACTTTCCCAAGGCCAAAGCACACCAGGTTGTAAAAGCTTTGAATAGACATTTATTGACCCCTTGTCCCAACCTCCCCAACCTCACTTCTTTGTTCTTCTTGGCAAGGACCCCCTGCTAAAATCTAGGCAGTCTCCTCCACAGGTCTTGTCTATGACTTGTTCATCACTAGTCTTGAACGTTTGCATATACCATGTCTAATGTACAGAATATATCCTCCGTCTGCTATTTGTATGTTTACTCTGTTTTGTTTTAAAAAATCTGCCTTAAACCTAAATCTTGGGGAAACATCTCATAACTGAGCTGGCCTTGGCTATGTACTCACTGCTTAGCCTTCCATCTCTGTTTGGAACAAATTGGCCTGGTTTAGACTGCTCTAATATGCAACACCTACACCGGCGTTAGGTATTTGGTAGCTATGTAATGGTCACTTCTACACAGGGGAAGTTTTTCTCCCCAACTGTACTTATGCAGTGGATTCTTTCCTACTCCCTCCATGCAGGATAGACCAGTCATTGGCAAATAGCAGGCATTAAGCACATGTTATGGTTGTAAATCTTAATATAAAAATATATTTCTGAAAAATGAGAGGTGGGGGAAGAGTGATTACATAAAATGCTTTGTTCTGGGAATCTACTGCCACATAAGAAATGATGCCAAAATGTTGTGACTTGACAATGATAATCTGCCATTTAGTTAAGGTTTCAAAGAGACTGTTTAATGCTGTGCCAAATGGAATTAGATGGGCTCTCTTTGCTAGGCCTGGAGGATCTATTTCTTGGATTGTTCACTCATCTGGTAGGCAAGTTGGCTGTGGTTCTTGAGTGAGAGTTCAGCTGCAAGAGTTGGCTGGGAGCCTTGGTTTGACTCCATGTGAGTACCTGCACAAGGTTACGTGTGCTTCCTTACAAGATGGTGGATGAATTCTAAGAGAGAGTGTTCCAAAAGGCAGGAATTAAAGCTAACATGCCAGTTAAGGGCTACGTCTAGAACTGGTGTAGCCTTATTTTATCAGAAGCACATTCACCCTCTTCATGGAGGTGTGGCATGGTCATATTTTCGAAGCCCACGTGTGATGGGAGAAATTATTTTGACCGTATTTTGAAAATACAGCCTGCCAACTACTGCTTTACTAATGAAACTACACAGTCACATTACATAAAAAGGCAGGGTCCCCTTGATATAAAACTCTTCTCAATATTAATGATGATAGCTAACACTTATTTATTTATTTGTTATTCTGGGTCAAGTAGCAGTAGGCTAAAATGTTTATACATGATTGCTCATTTGATTCTCACAAATTATGTTGGACATTTCTTATCATTACCATTTTACAGATGAAGAAACTGAGAAGAGGGTGTAGTTTTCTCAAAGTCACAACTAGTAAACAGCAAGGACAGAGTGTTAATCCAAGTGGCCTAACCTTATAACTCACACTTTCCTGTCTCCTGTTGTTACTTTTGAGTGAGCCATTGCAAGGAAGCACAGAGACCACAGAAGTACCAGCAGTCATTAGTCCAGAGCTTAAGAACCTGGATTTGGAAGAGTGAGGTGGGAGAACTGTAGATTAAACTAGACTCAATAGAAAAACAAAACAGAAAAGAACTGGGTTTGGGTTCATGTGCTCCTTGGGTACTTGAAGCCTCCAATTATGACATAGCATGATTATGTGTGTATAGCATTTACTTCCATCAGTCTGAAAACATTTTAACTTTTAAATGTTTAAAAAATGTAGTTAGTTCCCCCTTCCTTAAGGCAAGTTTACTCTCAAATATCTTATAAGATCAGTTAACTTCTTCCTTTAAAACCTTCAAAAAGAGGCATGCATGATACAATAGGTACCTGTGGCTTGGTCAAAAATCCCAGGTACTATTTTGCAATCTTTAACATCTTGTATAAGTTACTAACCCCTCCCCCAGTGCCCAGTTTCCTGGTTTGAAGAATAGTACGAATGACCTTTAAGGGTTGGGAGGACAAAATAATATACTGTGTGTAATATATTCAGCAATAATAGGTTTTCATCGGTGTTATTTCCTTTAAAGGTATTCTGAGTGTTGCACAAAACTGGCACACTATAACACTTCCTTCTCAAGTAGCTGTTACCTTCTCAAAGCAGGACAAATCGCCAAAGAAATCCATATACCAAATTGCTTACACATGGCTACATAAATGGCCCAGCTATGTTTCAGTATTCAATAGCATGCAAGGCTCCATATTTTCCTTCTTTGTGTGAAAGCATCCTGCAGATTTAGTAACAAGCAAAGGGATATAGAAAATTAATCCAGGCAATTGCTTCTTTTTTTCTGAACAGTTCTTCCCAGTTCATTTCCAGCTTCTAATACATTTACTCCCTTCTTTGCAGATTAGTGACCTCCCTGCCCCACCACACCCAGTCCTATCATAAAAAAGGGCTCAAAGTGCTTCAAAAAGTTCTTTTTATTATACTTCTCTCCTGCCTTCCCTAATTTGCTATTTTCTTAATAAAATCTGGTAGAGATTTTCATTTGAAATTTACACTTGAGCAACACTTTAATTTTAAATTCTTATTATGACTTAGGTTTTTGATTATCAGCTTTCATGAGGCAGAATTTTATGTTGTTTTTTGTTTTTGTTTTTAAGAACAAACATGAACGTGCCTTTTGGGGAAGTGGGAGCTTCTGTATGGGAATTGGTCCTTCTTACAGAGTACTTTTCTTGAATGACCATCTGTCATCCTTCTAAATTTCTAGAGCAGCTGAAGTTTAGGAGGGAAGGTTAATGAGGGGTTAAGTGCAAAATAGGCTTTTGATTTTATCTTTTTATTTTTAATGTCTGGGAGACAGAGGAGCCAATAAAACTTGGTTACTATTTGCAATGACTTATATTAACTGCTTCCTTTAATCTCTTTCTTTGTTCTTGAGAACTTTTCTTGGTGGTAGGTTCACTTCTTCAGAACTTTGAAGATGGCTAAGCTGGATTCTCACATGTCCTAGACCCAAGTTACCTCTGAATCCAACCCTTTTATGTGACTGATATTTAATTTTTTTTTATTTATCTTTGATATTTTTAAGTTTCATCAGCCTACAGCAGAATTCAAGTCATTTAATAGTTAGAATTGACTTTTTAAACTACTTACCTTTATTGCTTGACTTTCCTTTACATTATTTCAGTAATGACTGCCATCCTTTGTGTTGATTCTCTAGTTTGCTATAGTTTGTTGTTGTTATATTTCATTTTTGGAAGTTGAGTGAACCACTACAAAAAGAAAAAAAAATGGAAAATTAATCACATACCAATAATTTTAGACCATCAACACAAACATTAATTTTTTTTCATTTGGTTAAACACCGTATCTTTTCTTTCTCCGGTCACCTTCTTTGTGGCTTGGGTCAGTATTTACAATTCCCCTTAGATAATCAAGCCTTGTTTTTACCTTACATGTTTTCATTAAAACTCACAACCAGACAAAACTCTTTATTTGGATTCCCCAATTTAATAAAAATATAAATGCATATGATTCCTATTTTCTTCCTAATTTCTCAAGACATAGCGATTGACTTCTGCTGAGAGTACTAATTTTTGTCTCTTAGCCAAGCTTCCTAAAACTTTCAGCAGTTAAGTCTACAGGTGCATGAGTGGTTTTTCCCATCATTTAGTTATAATTAATCTATTCAGTGTTTTTACAGAGCTTGAGCTGAGTCTGGTGTCTAAGCAGAAACATATAGCCCCATATCAATTTAGTTCTGTAAATTTTATCTCAATTTTCCTCCAGGTAACTCTCCAGAGACATAGACTTCAGTCATAAATCTCAGATATTTCAATGAATACATGATGTCACCATATTGAAGTGGGCATGACATTCTGGGCCAGTTCTCAACTTGCTTGCTGACTCTGACCCATTTGTAGTGGTTGCAGGTTTTCTGGAATCACAACTAGCCTGACATGAAAGATCACCAGGATTGATGATTCCCTCCATGTCTTTCATGAAAGAAAAAATGGTAATGAAGAGTCCCATATTTTCCATCTTTCCTTTACACATTCATTATTTATTAAGAAAATAGAGAAGAGCTCATTTTCATTTCACTTAGATGCCTCAGCTATAAAACAAGATTCTGCTTGAAAGGTTAACGTATCTCATTTCTGAACATGTTAACACTCACTTAACTTCAGTATACATATAGTCAGGTCATACAAAAAAAAATATAACAGCATCTGTAGATGTTTATCATTATCAAAGGATTGCAAGTTGAGAAGTTTGATTTCTCAGACCCAATCTTCTCATTTGATGAAACTAGAGATTGTCACAGACTTGCTTTATTCCTGGGCAGGAGATACTTCAAAGTCTGCTGACATTTGAAAAGCAGAGAAGCTGAATGCTGACTCTCTAAAAAACACACTCTTAATTCTAGAAGAAAGGTGATCTGATGTGTGTGACTGTATTGGATGGGAGTATGTATACCTTGTAGTCATAGAGCTGCTCTCATTTTGGAAGCGCCCCCTACTTGGACCAGTATTATGTTGGTTGTGCTCTCCAATGGTAGCTTGTTGACAAGCATGTGTTACCCTTTCTTTGCTGTGTAAGTTAAATTCCTTTTCCAAGGCTATGTAGCCTGAGGAAATGGAAAGGGGGAGAGGGAGAAGAGTCTGGGACGAGATGTCTAGGTTCTAACTTCCTTCCAGGCCATTAGTTGATCTATTAGATCAGCTTTTCTCAGTCTTTTTGTGTGTAACTTTCCAGGCAGAGTTGTTGAATTATGGGCAGCCACTTTCAGCAAGCTGCTTAGGTCAGGGGGCTTTTCTTTGGCATTTAGCTCCCACATACTTAAACAAGACCTCAATTTGCTAAGATGTTTAACATGAGAAGCTTGCTCCCCTTATCTGCTTTTTTTTTTTTATTATTTCTTCCACGCATTGTTATTCATTCCACATCTGGCTGCAGGTTATGGCATTTGGGCTGCGCTTCGCCAGGCTAACCTCCATTAGCTCTCCTAGGGTTTAGGAAACAGTCCCCTCTCGATTGAAATATTAATGATCATAAGTACAACAGCAACCCCTCTGCTCTTGGAGTAATGCAATTCTAAGCCGAAGGGCAGCAGCTCCAATTACAACTACAGGAATCTTATATACCCTCCCAGTAGGATACACAGGGGCTCATCTGGCCTCTGATATTTGTAACTCAATGCTTCCTTGTGCTTCGGTGTAGTGAGGCTCTAAAAGAGAAAAAATGATTCTAGCAAGGAGATTTGGTTGGTGAAGGTGAACCACTCACAACTGCTGAGCTAGTTTTCTAGGAAATTGCCCTTATGTGCATGGTGGGGCCTCCTCACCTCTTCTTCTAACACTCTGTAGTGGAGATGAGGGAAGCCTGTGTAATGGTTCTCTCTCTCTCTCTCTCTCTCTCTCTCTCTCTCTCTCTCTCTCTCTCCTCACTCCTCTAGGCTGGTTTCAGTAATTAAATAGTGTATCAGGAAATGGAGTAGTGCATTTTATTTTCAGCTCAACTACCACCTGAGAGACAGGCCCTCTGCACTCAAGGACATTCAGCCCAAGGGTGAAAACAAATGGGCAAAGATTATAAAATGGGTTTAGTCACGTGATGTAGGGAGTCTGTTATCAGAAGCAGATCCGCAGAGGGAATCTTTTGAGGCTGATTTCTCTGCTAGACTGCTCCCCTAGCTCCTACCTGGCAGTCTAAAGCCTTAGACTATCAGAGGACTATAATCAGATTTTGTAAAAGTCCATGAATTCTCAAAAGGAAGAGAGGGGAAAGAAAATGGAGAGCAGAGCACTGGGCAAGGAAAAATGGAGATATTTACCTAAAAAGAGGGTTATGCCAAAATAGGAAAACTATAAAAAAAAAAATGGGAGAACAAAATAAATGCTAAGAAACAAACAAAAACCAAAGCAACAACAAAAAAGAAAAACAATATGTGATGGAGTGACCAAATGTGAAAGAAAATGACATTTAACATTTATGGAATGCCTATAGTGTTCTAAGAACCAGTCTAATTGCTTGATATCCATTGACTTATGACCCCTGTAACAATCTTATCAGGAAGGGAATATTCTTATTCCCATTTTACAAGTGACGAAATAGAAGCATACAAAGTTTAAATAACTTGCCCAAGATTAACATTTTATTTTTAACCATTATACTTTAGCTTCTTCCCAGGAGATAAAAGAGCCTTTTAGAAAAGGCTAGAGCAGCTGGAAGATTGGTCCTCAGAACTCAGTCGAATTGAGCCAGGCAGATGAATAGTGTTAACAAAAGCACTCTAGCAAAAGGATGTCTCCATAAAAGGGGACACAGTTTTTAAAGGTTGGTTAATTTCCTTGAAGTTATTGATGAAATTACTTTATTTTGCTTCCATAACTTTGTATTCAGCTCCGAGGAGAGTAAAATGATGAGTTTTTCTTTTTCCTTAAACCTTTAGTTTCTTGAATGCATTTTTTAATGGATATTCTTTAATGACTAATATTTTGGGCTCTTGAGAATGTTAACTAAAAACTTTAAAACTAATTGAAAGAATAAATACAATTGATAGAGTAATATTAGGGTAACATGTGACATAATTTGGAATGCTCATGATATACAAACAGTACTTTTAGAATGAGCCCAAATTTGTTTAAAAGTATATATGTGCATATTCTAAAGTGTGCATGCATATTCTAAATAACTGGAAAGTTACACCTCTAGTCATCTCTGAGAATAATATAAAGAATTCATATGTTTTTCTTTATGTTCTTCTGAATTTCCCAGTTTTAAAAAATGGTCTGTATTACCTATTTAAGCAGAAAGAAATGCTATTAAAAGTGAAAATAAGTACAGTTCCAGCATCATGTTTTAGAAATGGCTTCAGGAGGTACTTAATCAAGTTATGAATCCTAACCAACCATCAAACAGCTATCTCTGCTTTTTATTTGGATTAAATCTTCTGACTTCATAAGCTAGATAGAACACTGACTTCTGAATCTAAAATAGGATTAGTCAAGCTTTCAGAAGTCAAAATGGAACCAACTTTCTCTCACATCGCAAAGAAAACTGTTGGCCCTCATCATAAACTTTAGGTCCTTGGAGTCTTTTGCTGTTTTCTTAGTGTATATCACTATTTATTTAGGGGAAGAAAAACAACTTAGTGCGTGCACGAGCCTGTGTGTGTGTGTGTCTGTGTGTGTGTGTGTTAAAAAAAGAAACCTTCTCTCAAGGCAAAAATCAGCCATGTTTTATACAAGTTATATTTAGCTATTGGATATGAATTCAAGGAGCTCTTTGAGAGTGTTCCATTCATTAGGAAGTTTGATATATATGCTCCTAGTTACCACTACAATGGACAACAGAATCAGTGTACAGTATCTGGAGATCAGAAAGCAACCTTATGAAAGTATTATATGTTGATGTTACTATTTTCATTAATAGCATAGGAAGGGAGGAAGCAAAAGGGGTTGAGATGAGACTTTAGGAAGACTTTCTGACTATGATCAATAAGGGGCAGGAAAACATTGAGCTTATGAGGGCTAGTAAAGGAAAAGGATTTAAAAAGAAGTAAAACTACTTAGGATAGCTCTGGTTGGGTACAGGAGTTACCCTCTTGGGAATTCTTCCTTCTCATAGATTGAAACAAACTTTACCAGAAAATGCTTTACCTTTTTACCTGGAGTTCAAAGCTACTGTGCTCTCCTGGCAATGCCCACAGAAATTCTGTAGGAATGCCTCTGATTCTTGTGAACTGGCCTGTCTGAACTATAAACTGCAGAGAGCTTAGCTAAAAATTGATGGGCCATAGCAATGAAAAGAGCAAAACAAATAGCCACAAAATCAATGAATAAGTGACGCTTCCTCTGTATCTAGGTAATGCCAGATCTGCTTACTGCTAGTCAGAGCTTGTGCAAAGGAAAGGGGAAAAGTCAATCTCATTTCCATTGCACGGAAATAAGAGCCCCTCTATTCTTCCCTTTGCATGCAGAGCACAAGAAATCAGATATTTGGCCCATGTTCTGTGCCTAACTGCTTGCTCCTTGGGAAGGAATGCCAATAATCTTGCCAAATACTCGCTCTGATGGGCTATGTAGTCTTTCCTTGTTCCTTGTCTGCTCCCTGTCCTAATCTTTTCTAGAAAAACAGATTCATGCCAACTGCAAAAGTAATAAAAAAGTAAATATTTCAAACCAGTGTAGCAATAAATTAATTTTATGCCTATTCTAAATGGCCCTGTTAATAAAAATAGAACTCCTCTGGTGCTTGAGAATGACTGTATAGAGATGTGACTTCGCTGGCTTTCTGGTTGCTCACAGCTCTTCCCAAGTGCTGCCAGAGGCTGTGTCGGTTGTTGGTTGTGGGTGCTTAACAGCCATCTGGAATGAAAGTTGGAAACACCTACTGGCAGTTAAAGGCATCTCTCAGATCGAGAAATAGTGGCTGCCATCTCAGTTAGTAAACAAGGTGGCTTCCCCATTGGATTGAATGTCAACTCCAAATTCCTGATGGGAAGAGCAAATCAAGGAGGGAAGAGGATAAACATCACTAGAATGTTTTGTTGCCTGGAAATTCATTAAGACAGGATGATTTTCTTTTATCCCAGAACCCAATCCAGGTGAAGTGTGGCCCATTTTCATTCTTAATCTCATTAGATAGAACTAGTGAACTGCTTGCCTATGCTGATAAAAAGTGTGTGGAGGACCATGCTCTTTAGAAACAGTTGGAAACAGTCTCTGCTGGAAATAAATGAAAGAGCAGGAAGCATAGGATTGCATTGTTCCTTGTTTACTTGATACTATAGTTGCCAGTTCTGGAAGTCCTGAGCAGTCTTTGAATCTTCTGTTATTTGCTGGATTGTGTCCTCCCAGAAAGTGGACTTCAAGAGTACCCTTAAACTTTGGATCAGAGGTAGCAAGCAGTAGAGATAAAATAGGAAACTTTTGTTGAGTGCTCTTCCCAGCCTATCACTTCCGGCTTATAAAACAGTGTCTTGAAGCAGATGTGACCTGGTGTATTTTTTTTCTTGATGATTCTTACTGCTTTCAGGTTCATCCCCAGAGACTTGGGGAGTGAAGATGGATAGATTCCAGCCCATTGTCACCCTGGGTGTTTCCTTTAAAAAATAAGCAAGATACTCTTCTGCCATCATTAGAGTATTCATTTCTCTCTCTCACAAGAGTATTTCTCAGGAACATGGCCAGAAATTTTGTCCTATACTTTTAAGCAAGTATACAATATAGGCTATTGGCATTTTGAAAGCCAAAAGCATCCAGGAGAGCAAGAACCAACAGAAAAATTGAAGCGCAGAATCCAGATTTGCTGCTTAAATCTGATTAAAGGGCTTTGGGTCCACTGATGTGTTAGAATGCTTCCATCACATATTTTTGTGGAATAAGCTGACACTGTCCCTTGGCACACTGTTACATTTTACCAGCATTCTGGTAAAAACAGCTTTTAGTGGGTTTATATTTCTAAGGCCATGGCCTCGTGACTTGTAGGGTCACAAAATAAATGAAGAAAAAAATTTCTTTTGCGTCAGTCTTCTCCCACAAATCTCACTGTTACAGAACTCTTTTCTTTGGGAAAAAAGGGATGGACAGTTCCTTGTGTGCTTTAAAACATAACATTTCTCTTGAAATTTCTATTGGCTTTGACCATTGCTCACTAGGTGGGATGATGCCAGATAAGGTTTCCACTATGAAGACAATCTGGTCTCCATTGTTTCCTTCTTGTCCACTTTGGTTTTCAAGGAAGCACAGCATTGTGGTGACTGAGTCTCCCATACACACCAGCCCAGGAGCTTTGCTCTCTTTAGTTCTTTGGCAGCATCTCTTCTCCTGATGTCTCAGGCACTTGACCTTATGAAATCATTGGAAACTTCTCTATGTGACTACACTGTGATCCCTCTTTTGTATGACCATGAAATTGTTCCCAAACTAAACCCTTTGCTTAACTTCAGTTGCATGGTTAGCGGCCCATCACTTATTTAGATTATTTCAAGCTAAGTGGCATTTAGAGTAAGGATTGATGAGGCAATATTGTGAGAATCTATTCCCCTCTGTTGACTATATGGTTTCTTTTTCTCTCCTTACATAGATTTCCCTGATGGAAGTTTTGCTTCCCTCTGATCTCCATTATACCTTCTCTCCTCACTGGTTTCTTTACTGGTTGTCTCTGGTCTATCATACTTTTAGCTTACTTCTTACGGTTCCAACTCCAACTATGATTGTAACTCTCCCAAATAACTGTTAAAACTCTCTTGGGTTTTCCGGAAACTATTTTCTGGGAAGCCATGTTCCATTTTTATTTTAAGTATCTGGTCCTTTCATAGGTCAATTGCTAAGTTTGAACTTTTTGCCTTTGGTTTATGTTTCCACCTCTGGTCAGATCATCTCTGACAGATGTCTTAGAGTAAATATTGTGCCTGGGACTTGTGAGTGGGGCACTTCTTTGTGCAAGAAGCTATGGTCAGAAGCTGCAATGGCCTACACGTGTGTACCTAATATACTATCCTTAGAAGAGACCTCTAACTGTAGAGCCACTATGAGCGATACATATTTAGAGACAAAGGAGGGGCATATTTTATTTTATTCTGAACTGGGACATTTTAATGTCATGTTTTGTATGACTTAAAGGACAAATGTGAAATTATGAAACCAAATAATAAAATATTGTGATTTGCACCAAATCTTTTTAAACTCTATTATTCTCTTTGTCTTGGGTATTCAGTGCCTCTAGATTGAAGCTTGTACATTTCTCTGAGGTGGACTGTATTTGCTGGTAGTGAGGCTATCTGGGTGAATGTGATGTTCATGCTATATCTAAATAATTTAGTTCAAGGAGAACATATGGTATTGGGCATTCGTTCATTGGACTAGTTTCAATTGTGTAGGGTGTGTGTGTGTGTGTGTGTGTGTGTGTGTGTGTGTGTGTGTGTATGTGTGGGTAGCACTTAATAAAATCATATAGTTTGAGTCAGGAGTGGCCTTACACCATCTAGTTCCAATCTCTTTATGTTTATAGGAAACAATATTTTTAATCCCAGATAATCAGTGTGAATGTGGAATTTAGGAGTTAATTCTGCTGAATTGTAGGGCAAGGGTTTTTCCAATGACCCATGCAAAAGATGGATAAAACATATGGCTTTAAAAATGATACTCATCACGAGGACCCTAAGTGCATGTGAATAGAATAGAGCAGATTATGTGCATAGTTACTAAAAATATCCTGAGGATAGTAGAGACCTCAATCCTCTATAACTGGTCCTGAACCAAGTTGCCAGGTTTTAATTTCCTCAAATACTTTCAGCACTTAAAATTTCCTTTGTATCTTTCTTTTTGGGGACCCAAGTTCCTTTAGCAATGAATAAAACAACAAGAACTAATAATGTACTTTCATAAGGTATTTTCTCCTGCCTGATACTATGAATTATTTTATCTGATGCTCTGTGCAAATGTTTAGATGGTGATTTTACACAATGCCCAGCATAGCAGCTTATCATGTAGCTGCATGAAAAAGGTTATCTTTTGTAGAACAAGCTATGTTAATGCAATGGAGAGAATTTTTTAAATTTGTTTTTCTTCACAATGACCTGTTAACTATGGTTCTATTATTTTGTGTATAGAAATCCAAATCTGATGTGTTGAACAAGCAACATCATCAAATATCTCTTCCATAGTACATAAAAGAAAGTTCACAAAATAATAGTTGTAACAGGATAAATGTTTATTGAAGCAGTGCCAAAATGTTCTGTAAAGAACCAAGTACCCTGCTGGTACTTGAGATCTATGTCAAATACAATTTGATGAAGGACTTTTTCATTTGTCCTGATCTGAATGATAATTTCTAATATTAGAGACCTTTATCTGGCTTCATGCCAGTACTGAATGTAGTTTTTGACATCTTTGTACATGTATCCTGATCCATTTACTAAGCAGGCCAACAAGCAGCTGAAAATCAATAAAAATTCCATTTTCAAGTGCAAAAAGAATTATATAATTAGAAAAAAATTGTCATTTGTTAAACTCCTAAAATATTGGCCCTTGAAACTGGAAGTTAATGACTTCAAAAATTATTTTGATAACATTTTTTTGAACATAATATTAATAGATCAGGCTAACAGTTCTTAAATGCACTGATTAATCTTAATGTCACTAAATTTAGGCCCACTGTGCATTTTGTACATCCTGATAGGTGCCTTAGGTCATATATAGCACCACCTGTGAAGACTTTTGCTAAAATTAATTGAACCTGAATTTAATTAAGCCCCTAGATATAACTACTGGTTCTTCAACAAATAAATGGCATGAGAGAAAAAAAAGAGGTGAACCATTATAGATTAAAACAAACTTAACCACATAAATAGCAACCAAACCCAATGGGTAGACATTGCTAGGATCCTAATTCAAAAATATCATTCTAAGAAGACATTCTTTGCGATCAAGGAGAATTGAACATAGACTGGATAGTAGAGTGTATGGATTGGATATTTATGAATTTTGTTAAGTGTGATAATGATCCTTGCCTATTTAAAGATGCACATTAGAGATACACGGTGATGAACACATAGGTGAAATATGATACATTGAACTTGCTTTAAAATAGTTTAGTGATAAAGTGTGGGAGGTAGTTGAAGTCAAGAATAGTGTATTTTTGATAATTTTTGAAGTTGGGAGATTACTATGCTTTTGTCTTTAGTTTTGTGTACATTTCAAATTTTTAAAAATAAAAAAAATTGCAAAATAAGCTAACAAAGAGAGATTTTTAAAACCAGAAATCAGGTTAGACTTGATAACAAAAATAGATACTCTTTAAGGTTCTACACCATTCAATACTGAAGGCTGAGAACTTGTCTCTTAGGATAGGGCTGCATTTGGTACTACTTTGCTACATTGTTGATTGCGTGTCCATGGGCATTCACCCCACTGGGCCTTAGCATTTGTATTATAAAAATGATAGCGTGGCCCTGACAGGTTTGGCTCAGTGGATGGAGCATTGGCCTGTGGACTGAGGGGTCTCAGGTTTGATTCCGGTCAAGGGCATGTGTCTTGGTTGTGGGCACATCCCCAGTGGGGAGTGTGCAGGAGGCAGCTGATCGATGTTTCTCTCTCGTCCATGTTTCTAACTCTCTATCCCTCTCCCATCCTCTCTGTAAAAAAAATCAATAAAACACATTTTTAAAAAATGATAAGATCCACAATACAGGTTTATAATGAGATTTAGATATGATATTATATGTGAAACACCTGGTACAGTGTCCAGCATATGCTCACTCCTCAATAAATGGAGCAGCTACTATCTTTGCTTCATTTAATAAAGACCAATTAAGTGTCAGATATGTGCCACACCTGTGCTAACTCCAGGAAATTTCTATGGAGAAAAAGATATGGCATATGCCCATAAACAGTTCTTAATTTGTTGAAAAGGTTGAATCATAGGAGACTGCTGTTTTCTAGGCGTGAAAGAAACAGACATCAGAAATTTAATCATAGAAGTAGGTGGTACTATATTAAGATGGTAGATCCTTGTATCAGACTCTATGGGCTTGAAACTTGGCTCTGGCATGAACAAACTGTGTGTTCCTGTGTAAAGTCCCCTTTAATGCCTCTGTTCATCATCTGTAAAATGGGTATATGACAGTACTTGCCTTTTATAATAGAATTGTTAAAAGGATTACACAGAAAACACATAGAATGGTATTTAGTACATAATAAGCCCTGAATATTATTGTTACCTGTGCATGTGCAAACTAATATATGAAGACACCCTATTCTGTAAGGTGCAGATAATTTTATTAGGTGCTAGGAGTTGGTGCTGAGGGAATGATAGAAAGTTAACTCATACAAATAGTTATATATCCATCTTGGATAGAAAAAGCAGAGTTCTGCTTTATGGCTCCAAACTCTATGAATTAATATTATATATTTTTCCATGCCATCTTGCAAAATTCTCAGATTACCCTTTAAACATTAATATTGCTATAGCCAATATCATAAAAGCCCAGCAACTGAACCACAGGACAACCAGAAGGACTGGTGGACCAGTCCTTATGACATGCACTGACTACCAGGGGGAAGATGCTCAACGCAGGAGATGTCCTCTGGTGGTCAGTGTGCTTCCACAGTGGGAGCACTGCTAAGCTGACTGGGATGAGCAGTGCTCCCATGATGGGCCAATCCCCGCAGGCCACCATCTCCCCCATCAGTGTACAAAATCCATGCACCAGACCTCTAGTCATATATATATATATATATATATATATATATATATATATATATATATATGTATGTATATATATGTATATATACCTTGCTTATAATTAGGATATTGGAGAAAGTTATAGATAAAAATATTATACATCTAGTTAAGTTTGAGTTTTAGGTAGTGATTCTTTTTTTAGTATATGTATACCCCATGCAATATTTGTTATAATATTTTATCTGAAAAAAATTATTTGTGTTTATCTGAGATTCAAATTTAACTAGGAGTTCTGTATTTTTATTTGTTAAACCTGTCAGCTCTAGGTGGGAAATGGATTGCATACTTAGAGATTCCACAATCTGGTTAAATAACCTCTCAAACCTACCCCTGGGTAGCACTTCATTTAAACTCAGCAGAGAGTAAACTCAGATATCTGAATTCTCCACATCCTTCCAAACCAAAAAGAAAATCCACTAATACAGATGCCACAGAATCAACAGGATTCCCTGACCTCTCCAAATTCCAGAACCTGAATTCTGGCCAAGTCTACATGGGAGAATTGCATATAAACTGTCAAGCACTGTTGTGCTGTAAGGTTTTGTTTTTATGTATTTATACTTAACAGAGGAGCCAGAAATGTTTGACTTTACAATCTCAAATTTTTTTCAGAGTACTAGTGCTCACTGGAGAACCAGTTCGAATGTGCCTTTGCTCTTTTATAGAAGAACAGTAAAGAGGATATGTCTAGCACTTATTGTTGGATTTGTCCTTGGCAATAAGAAAACTACTTTCTTCAGAATTTTTTTTTAATAATGTGACTCCATTATCCTCAGTCCTTTTTTTATGGATCTTCATCCATGTTCCATAGTCTGCTTAAAAACAACTTGCCATAAAATATTTTCTTTTTCTCACTGTTATTTCCCGAAACTTCTTTCTTATCTTTCCCATCATCCACCCAGAAATCCTAGGAGGAATCACAGGTTTATTTTCAGTGCATCTTCATCAACCACCCCACCAGTTTCTCCATTCCCATACCACATCAGTCAAACCTTCTCAGTGTCACCTCTTAAATATGTCAGTGCTCCTCATTCTCTCCTTTTCATCCACCGTCTCTGCCTTGGCCTAGGCTTCCCTGGGCCATCTCCATACCAGTGTTTCTCAGATTTCTATGTGTTCCCAAATCACTTGTACATGTTGTTAAAATGCATGTTCTGATTCCAGAAGTGGGTAGACCCAAGAATTCCCATTTCTAACAAATCCTTGGTAATACCGATGCCATTGGTCCAGGATCTACACTTTGAATAATAAGGTTTTGGGTTACTTTTATAGACTGTCAGCAAGTCTTCCTTCCATGCCAACTAATCACCACATTGTTATCACTATTCTGGGTAAGATTTTTGTCTGTCTGATTCTTTTTGCTACTGAATTACTTAGATGATATGAACCACCCAGTCCCATGACAACTCATGTCCAGTTCCTGTCCTTTCCTCAGACCACATTCTAAACCCTAACCCCACAACACTTCCTTCTGCTCCTGAAACTTGCCTTTTCTTTTTCCAGGCCTTTGTACATTCCAGGTCCCTTGGCTAAAACTTCCTTAATCTCTTTTGCCTGTATTAACATTATGGAACAATGTGCTAAAACATTGCAGGAATATAACCTATGGATACAGACAATAGTGTGGTGAAGGCCTGGGGTGGGCAGCAGGTAGGGGCTAAGGAGTCAATGGGGGGGGGGGGGGAAGAGGGCATCTGTAATACTTTTAACAATAAATATGAATTTAAAATAGATAGATAGATAGATAACAGGATGTATGCAGGAATTAAAATATAAACCAATAATTTTTCCATTAGCACAAGGGGAAAAATTGTGGCATAATTCTCCCAGCAAGCCTGTTCTGGGAGAATTATGCCATGATTTTTCTTCCTATGCTGTGGTAAAATTACTGGTGTATTTCTTAAACCCCTGCATACATTTTAGCACCTTGGTTCATAATGTTAATACAGGATTTAGTGGGATACAGTCTATATTAAGGCCTTAGTTTTCAAACAAACTGCAGATGTAGAACTATGAGAGTAGGTTTGATGCCTGGTTTATATAGGAGACTCTCATATTAAACATATGTGCTCCTACTGAGCAAGACAATGTTGAAAAGAAAACTCTATTACAGGTGGCATATATATATCGATATCGATATCAATATTGATATAGATATATATACCTTCTCTTCAATTGGGTCTGTTTTTAGAAATTTTATGTTCGGTGTTTTTTTTAATTAATTCATTAACTATATAAAGCTAAAAATGTGAATTTAAAATGTTGGAAGTATGAAGTATTGTGGGACCAAAGAGAAGTAAGGAATTAATTTCATTGAGGAGCATGTGAGAATGTTACACAGAGGGTGGCATGTGAGTATCTTCCTAAAATATAGGATTTTTAAAAAACCTTTTCAGTGTGTAATTTTTTTCTGGTAACTGGGGTAATATATGCAGAGATTTTTTAAAGCAGAAGAGACCTTACAAAAGCACCAGAAAACAAACAATTATGCAAAATTTCTGGACCTGGAGATACCAATATTATTTTTATTTTCTTTCATTTTTTCCTATTACTTACATAATTAAGATCGTATTATATACATGCACTTTCCTATCCTACGATTTCTCTTAACATGCAAACATTTTTTCTTGTCAGTAGAAACTATGATTTCACCAGCTGACCAAGAATCCATTAATATGGTTGAATAACGATTTTTAATATAACCCTCTAAGTTTGGGTTCTTAGTTACCTTCAGGGTTTTTATTTTCTTTTGTTGTATGTTTTTAGAGATTTATAGCTCTGGTTGTTTCTAAGACTTATACATAGAATTATTGGATAAAGGTATAAAATAACATTAATGATCTTGACACATATTACCACACTGCCTTCTGAACCAATTGTCCTAATTTAAACTTGAAGAATCAACAGAAAGGATGAAAGAGGAGCTTTGGAGGACAGACATGGGAAAGTGTGTTATGTAGTCAGCAATAAAGAGTAGTTGGATTTGTTTCGAGTGTGAAGGCATGAGTGATGGATGGGAACCAGGTTATGGAGTATCTTTATTGCCAAACTATTGTACTATCCTTTCTTCTGCAGGGAGTCATGAGTCACAGAAGGCTTTTGGGTAGGTGAATGCCATGATTTTAGGACTTTCTTCCAGTTAATTATAGTTTATTAAATGTCGCTGAACTTTTGGATCATGCCCAAATACTATTTAAGGTCGTCAGCTATCAAAATTTGAATGTCTGGGAATAAACTATGCCATTGGCTCATTGTGTTTAAATGTATCATTGACATTTACCTTATTGAACATAAATTGATTTTTACACACTTCTGTCAGTGACTGCATAAAGCACCTGGAAAGTAGAAAGTGCTGGGTCAACTCTATGTCATGGAAGCCTTTTAATGTGTACTCCAGTGGAATGTAGAACTGTGAGTGCTATAAAGATTTATTGAGGATTTGAGACGTTTCTTGTTTAATGATGTGCCCTATTCCTGGCTCAGAGTGGGATCAGAAAAGCAAAAATGCAATAAAGAAGTCCAGTCACTTACATATTATCTATTTAAAATCAGGAAGCAGTTTGCTTCTCCATCCCCTACCCCGCTGCCCATGAGATCCTGTTTCTCTGTGACACTAAATATTTATATGAAAATGTAAAGAAACTAGTCTAATGTCTAGATTTATTTTACATCTCCTAGGCAACACTGGGTAATCTTATTTTCTCCTATTACTCAGATGCTTTCGTGAAGCAAGCATAGACTCAGATTAACGTTGCTCAGTATGGTCAATAGGGATTACCGCTTTCTGAAGGGAAAAGGTGGAATCTATTAACTTCATTTTGAGCATGCCCTCAAAAAGGAATATGAGACACAACTCTGACAATTACATGATTCTCACTGGGATTGTTTTCCTGGTGTCATTGCCATGTACACTGGGGCTGGGAGAATGTAAGCTTCCAAATTTGGAATCTGTTTAAACCCCATAGGTTCTGAGTTTCAAATTCAACTTTTTCTTTTTAGCCTTTGGATTCTGTCTCCTGCTGTCATAACATCACTTCTCAATTCAAAGAGGAAAAAAGGGTTTCATAGCGCCTCAAATAGAACTTCTCTGGGATGGCCATGCATCAAGTATAAATGAATCGGAAAACCAAGCAATTAACATTTACTTGAAATAGATAAGACTTTAAAAAATAGGGATAAATTGCATCGATAGTTTGAAATAGCTATTCAAATATTTTATGGCATCTACCACTGGACATGCTTGGTTGAGAATATGAAGCACTCCCTCCCCATTACCACAGTCATTGGAGACATTCTGTTAAATCTAAAATGTAAATAGCCTCTCCCTCTCATACTATGCTTGACTCTGACATTAATACTCTATCATTTATGTGACTAAAAAAAAGTATTTCTGATCAAGCTTTCTAATTTTGTCATAAAATTTTGCACAGAATGATTTCTTGCTTAAAAGGCCAACCATTTAATACTCTTTTCTTTTAGCCAATTTAAAGAAAATAAATCAGGTCAATTCTTTTTATGACACAAAAGGGAAAAATGATAAGTTTTCTTACTCCAGACTTCTTTATTTTTACATTTCTACAACTGAAATGTCTCTTCTCTTCTTTAAGTACAAACTGACAGGTCATTAATCCTTAATGTAGATTTGTACCTCTGGGTATTTTGGGGAGAAAACTCATTAAAAATTTTTTGTTTTATATGTAACTGTCCTAATAGAAATTTGGAGTTCATGTTTAGAACTTGTTAAAATGAAGAGAAAGCATAAAAATCCTTTTTTTTTTTTTTAAAGAGTTGAAGTACATGAAATTACTCCTACTCATAGTCAATGTTGTCCTTCAATTCTTGAATGTTTTCTGCTAACTTTTTTATAGAAAGAACACAAGTTTTGTTAGCTCTATATTTTCAATGTGAATATATTTATTCCATTTGTATTGTCTGAGTGGGTCTTACGCATTTAATGCCATTTTCTATAATGTTTTTGTTTATTTCTGAGAAGCATTGGATTTTTTTTTCAATTCTATCCAAAAGTGAGAGATTAGGCCATCATTCTGCTTTTCTTTTTATGGAAACAGGCTCTGATTTGGTGAAGGTTTGCCACCAGAGCCAGTGGAGAACGCTTTATTGATACTGGTGAAGTTATTCTGCATTATGTTACCACATCCTATTTCCCTCTTCCTCTTTCTCCCTGTCCCTCTCTCTTCTGTTGAATGTTTGAAGGGCTTCTAAATGGAAAAGAACTTCCCCTCATAAGCTTACATTTCAAGCCTATCTATAAAGATTTTATGACTGATAAAAAACAACAACTCTCAATGAAATTGCGGAATGGGAAACCCCACTCCTTGATTGTCCTTTTTATTCTAGCTATTGATAGTAATAAAATAATTCATCAAGAGAGATATTACACCTCTGCTTTTTACTTTATTTTTCTTAAATAACTGTACCGGTGCCTTCCCTGTCTAAGCTATTCTAGATGTACATTCAAAATCTTCACATATTCAATCCTTCTTCACAGAGTGACCATCAGCTATGCATTGAACCTGTTGGTGGGCACTGGAAACACATAATGAACATAGTAGTCACTGTCTGTGCCCTGGTATGAGTGGGGAGAATGGGAGGTCAATGGTATTCAATTTGCCCCACAAAGTGCAAAAATTACAGCTGTGCATAAGAGCTACCAAGGCTTGATCATAGTTCTCTAAACTGTATATTGGAAGAATTTCCTCTAGGCCTTCCACTGAGGGAAGGCTTCCCTGAAGAAGTACAATAGATTTTGAGAAAGAAGGTAATGAGGTATCTCTTGGACAAAGTAGCCCACAGAAGAAAGTGGATGTGTATTCTAGAACTGAAAGAAGGCTGGAGCAAAGAGTGTGAGAAGGGGTCTTGTCAGGTGAAATGGGAGAGTTTTATCTAGACCAGTATATACATGAGTCCATGGGTCATGTTAGAAATTGTCATCTCTAGTTCATGTAGAAGATGAAAAAAGCCATAGAAGACTTTTGAAGAGAGGAGAGACATGATGGATCTTGCTTTTTAATAGGTCAGTCTGGTGGGTAAGGGGTATACACATTTGTAATTAGACTGTGTGTTGAAAGCTGTGTGGAGCTGTTGTGATGGTCCAGGTGGGGCCAGCAGAAAGTGAGATTGGATCTGGGGGATGTGGATTAAATAAGAGAGATAGAGAAAAGGGAGGCGTTTTAGATAACTACCAGGTTTGCGACTTACATCCTATGTGCATGGCAGTTGCTCTTGAAATACTTCCCTACTCTTGGGTTCATTAGATTACACACCCTATAGGGTCAGAGCTATGCTTCTGGAGTGAACTAATAAGCTTGAATATTAAAGTAATCAATTCTGGGCTGCAATGTTCCCTTCTTACTGTGAATGGCATTTACTGTTTCATGGTCATAATTTGCAAATATTTACTCAAGCATTTAGAAATTCTTTCCAAAACCAGTGTCAAAGTAAATGTTATTATTAGAACTTTGAAATGATAATTATAGTAATGCTTATATCAGTCAAGAATTCCAAAAGCTCAACCCCCCCTGCATTGTGTAATGTGTTTGCATAATATTCATGAGGGCAACTAAATATGGATTTCCAAAACAAGGATAATAAAAACAAAAACAAACAAACAAACACACACACACACACACACACACACACACACACACACATCAAATTTGATAGTTTCTAAGCCTCATTTTATGTAAAAAGAAAAGTCCATTTATTTACACATTTTGTTCTTAGCTATGCTAGAGCTGAAGAGGAAGTAAGATGAGTTCAGAAACTTGAGTGTTACTCCAGGGGCACATGTCCTTTCTCACTATGAACACCTCACATTCTCTTTTGCACTTTTCCTCAAAACCAGTCATTACAGTCTTTGCTATGTGAGTGTAGTCTCATTAACTGCTTCAGTATTCCTGATTTTTCCTTTGTTAGAGTCAGAAACAATGAAATATTGATTCCTTGGCCCTCCCTTTCATCTATTCAGCCATGATTCCAGCCATAGGTCCCATGAAACATTTATTTTTAGATACGTACTGTGCCTAAAGCACTATACCAGTGATTCTTGACAGGGAAAAAGCCTGTGGAGCCAATTGTGATGGCTCCCAATTTTCTTTACCACCTCATTTATTCCCTTGTGTAGTCTCCTCCCACAGTGAATCGGGGCTTGTCAGTGTGACTGGTCAAGGATGGTGGAGGTGATGTGTGATTTCCAAGGCTCCATTCTGTGCCCATTTGTCAGGCATGTGAGTGAGCAACCTCGGAAGTGGATCTCCAACCCTACTTGAACCTTCAGGTCACTGCAGTCCCAGTGACATATTCCTGCAACCTCAGGAGAGACAGTAGCATCCCGCCAAGTCACTCCTAAATTCTGGACCCCCCCCAAAAAAAAACAACAACACACCAAACAAATAAGAAAAACAAAACACCACACAACACACTGAAAGATAATAATTTTTCCTTGTTGTTTTAAGCATTATATTTTTTGTAACAATTTATTGAACTGCAAAAGATGCTAATTCAGATACCTCCCATCATGTACTTCTTTCTATAGCAGAGGAGGGTAGTGTTCACATCTCAGACATGTCCCAACCAATAAAGAAGAAAGCTCAGCTATAGCTTCAGCGCACAGAGATTTAGTTACAATTGAAGATATTTGAAATTCAAAACATACATAGATAATAGTAGCAACTTTGACAAATTTAAATTCACTTTTGCAGTTTACAAAGTGCTTTCACACAATGTATTACAAGCATAGTCTACTGAAACTAGTGAATATTTATGAAGAGGAGCAAGTTACTAAACCTCTATTAAGTATCTACCATATGCCAGTCAATGAACTAGGAATTAGAGCACATGTGTCAAACACAAGGCCCGCGGGCCAAATCCAGCCCGCCAGGCCTTGCAATGTGGCCCGCACCGTGCTGTCATCACTGCACTCCGCTGTCAGTTTATGACATTGTCAGTTTATGACTGTTCAGTAAACCATTCGGCCCGCGATTTAGGCTGGATTTTAGATTTTGGCCCCTTCTCTGATTGAGTTCGACACCCCTAAATTAGAGTAATAGCAGACATCAAAGCAGACAAAACTCTGTGGGTGTGTGTTTTTAATCCTCATTTGAGGATACTAGTATATTTATTGAGAGAGAGAGAGAGAGAGAGAGAGAGAGAGAGAGAGAGAGAGAGAGACATCGATTGATTGCCTCCCTTATGTGTCCTGACTTGAAGAGATGGAACCGGAAATCTAGGTATGTGCATGGGATGGACAATGCTCCAACCAACTGAGCCACCAGCTGGGGCAAAAAACTCTGCTTTCACTGAAGAGGGCAGACATGCTAAAATGATTATATAAGATTACTGCCAGGGTTCAAGAATCAGTCACTGTCTTACCTAATAATAGACAAACATGTAAATTGACTATACCTCCTCTATACCACCAGCCAATCAAGAGTGGCATGCAAATTAACCCAACAAAGATGGTGGTTAATTTGCATACTCGGCCTCTGAGTGAGGAGGGTGTGATGCTTTCATTGTTGCCATGGCGATGACACAGGAGTTCTGATGCAGGGTTCTGCCCCATCCCTGGTCTCTCAGGGCCTCTGGCAGCGTGGGAAGGAGCAGAAAGAGGCGGCTCTGGGGCCTGAGCAGAAAGGGGCTGGGCGGAGTGGAACTGTGGTGCTGGCAGCCAGGGAAAGGAAAGGCCATTCTAGCAGGAATCTTCATGCATCTGGCTTCTAGTGAAAACATAAAATAGAGGAAAGCCAAAGTGAATGAGAATAAAGAAAGGCTTCTCTGAAAATGTTATAGTTCAGTTATAACTTACAAGATTGAGGATGTTAATTTAAGAGGAGAAATGTAGTAGGTGAAGATGAGGCCAAATATTCTAGGTATATGAAGTCCAAGTTAGGGCAGAGCATGCTCTGTCTCTTTGGAAAACTAAAAGAGGTCAGGTGTGGATGGAATAGGACAAAGAAGACACAAATGGTTGTAGATGATGCTAGAGAAGTAGGCAGGAGCCAGGTATTCATTACCTTAGGCCACTTAGTACTGCAGGTTTGCAAGAGTTAAGGGGGAATACTTAAAATGAAGTTCAAGGTTGTATGTGGCTGAACTAGAATTTGAACTCAGGTTTTTCCCCCCACCATTTTCATTTTATAAAATTTACTGTTTCTATATTACAGTGTCTTTGACATATGGACAGAAAGCAACCAAATAACTGCTTTAAGAGATGAAGGAAACTAAGATTCAGTGAAGGCAAGGAAAGACCTCTAAAAATTCATCTCTGGTACTTGTCTCTATCTGACTGGGACTCATGGATACAGAGAACAGACTGACAGCTGTTAGAGGGGAGGGGGTTGGGGGCTGGGTGAGAAGGGTGAAAGCAAAGAAAAAAACACACAACTCATAGACACAGATAACAGTATGGTGATTGGCAGGGGAAAATAGAAGAGTGTAAAGGAGAGACAAATGGTGATGGAAGGAGACTTGACTCGGGGTTATAAACACACAATGCAATATACAGATGATTTATTGCAGGATTGTATATATGAAACATATATAATCTCATTAACCAATGTCATCCCTTTATTGAAGAAATTCAATAAAAAATAAAAATAAAAACTATTCTGGGTAGAGCCAGGAACTGGGATGTTGGTCTAATGCTCATAGAATCCAGGTTTTGTGACTCAACATTGAGTTATATAATTAATTTTTTTGCATTTGATTTCATTTGATACACTCTATGGTTGTTCCACCTGATTGCTAATGTCTTTACTGTGTGTTGCAAAGAAATAGATGACTGGGTAACTGTTAGAAATCCCTCAGGCTTATCTGCTACAGCCAGCCCTGTCAAACCGCTTCTGGGCTTCAAGGGACCATCTAGAAGGGATTCAGGCATCTGTCAACCGTGAATGCCCCTGGAAGAGACTGGAGAGACTGGAAGCAAAGTCTGTAAAACAAAACTGACTTATCTGTTTGTCATCAGGAGCAGTGAATAGAGACAACTGGAAAGAGTCTATGCTATTTCGCAGCAGCTGTGGCTGAGAACTGAAAAGTGTAAAATAGGTGGGGGCTGCCCGGTCAGGGGTGCAAAACAGGTTGATTCTCTGTGACCTGTTACATTGGGAAAGGGGCCATAAGCATATGGACTGCTGGGCTTATGACCTTCCACAACTGAGGATTCCTGAACACTGCTAGAGCATGGATATGGGTGAAAGTTAGTGGTAATTGAATGGGGAGTTTAAGGGAGATAGCCCAGACTGCTATTATGGGGAGTTTATACTTTCATTGACCATGATACCTCAAAAGATTGAAGAGTCAAAGAAGGAGAAAAGAGGGTCTTGCGTTTAACAAACACCCACTGATTTCCTCCTGGCAGAAAAAGATTGGGAGGCTAAGGATTCTTGAATTACCAACCAGAGACTGCTTCCCCAGGCAAGGAGAAGCTATTACTTTGCTTTGAGATTAGGGGACTCAGAACAGGACACCGCTGATCCTTGGAAAGTTGCAAAGCTGCTAAAGAGGTAGCAACAACATATTTTCCTTTTATTTTTGAATGTTGCAATATCTGAAAAAAAAAAAGGTATCAGTCATAGAACAGACTGGCGGTGATCCAGTCAAACCTCTGGGTAGCTGAGCATTCTGGTGATTGGCATTTGAGTGATGTTCTCTGACATCCAAGCTAAATCTGCTCTGTTCATGCAAGCTGACCTGTGTGGTTCTTTACGCCCCACCCCCCTTTCTTGTGGCGAGAGAGAAAAGGAGCTGTGCACGATCCTGGGCCCTACTAGGCTACTGAACAAATTAAATTTCTTCTGGATCATTTAGGGAACCTCCTTCCTTCAAGCTTCAGACTTTCTATTAGTGAAATACTTTATATTCTGGCACTTGGCAGATAGAACTAGCTTTACTTTATTAATATTTTCCTTTATATTTGGAGATTATCAATCCATCCAGACCTCTGAATATATCTGTATCCCTGAGAAATGCCAAACCCCTGAGCAGGAAACAAAGTTGTGCTCAAGGATCAAATGGGAGTCCATGACATTCACCTGTCACCTCTGCAATCATAAGAATTGTTCTAAAATCCTACAATGCTTGCCTGGCTGGTATGACTCAGGGATTAAGCATCAATCTGTGAACCTGGAGGTCTCAGTTCAATTCCCAGTCAGGTCACATGTCTGGGTTGCAGGCTTGATCCCTGGTAGTGGTGGGGCAGGAGGCAGCCTATTAATGATTCTCTCATCATTGATGTTTCTATATCTCTCTCACTCTTCTTTCCTCTCTGGAACCAATAAAAATATACTTTAAAATAATAAAATAAAATCCTACAATGCTTAACAGAGGTTTATTGAAATTTTCTCTACAGAGCTGTCAGAGTGAAAGAAGAGAAAGCAAATATTTTACACGTTTGCTTTTGCACAACCTTTCTTCCTTTTAGTAGACATTTTTAAAGACATATATGTATCAAGCATTATGAGAAACAATAAAAGGCATGACATATTTTGAGTCCTCACGGAGCTTAGAATCTAGAAGGAAACACAGCTAGATTGTGTTTGAAACACCATTCCAGTCGAGTGTGTTAAGAACCATAAAATAGGAGAGTGTAGGGAGCAAAAGGACAAAGCAGCAATGCTCAACACATTTGGGAGGAAGATTGGGAGGGGGTCAAAAATACTCTCCAGAGAAACACCTTTTAAACTAAGTAATGCTGAGCAAGGTGAAATGGAGCTAGTCAGAGTGTTTTAAGCACAGAGACAAGCAAGTTGAAAGGATCCAGAGTAGAGAGATGATGGGATTGTGATACAGTTAAGGCTTTGGGAGAAATTCATGTGGGTGGGGTGAAGTTTGGTGAATTCATGTGGGTGGGGTGAAGTTTGGTGAATGTGGGAGGGTTGTTATTAAGGGTGGAGATGGACAAGGTGTGGAATATACTGGAGAGGTAAGTAGGGTCAATCCATGAAGAGAGGGAAATTTATGTTTAGGAATCTTTTCAATACAGACTAGAGGCTGTCCTATCCATAGGGTATAATGACTTCTTCACTGACTTCTGTACTGTCTGTCTACCCAGATTCATTACAGCTTCCCAGAATGCATACAGAGACCTGGCCTTTACAGTTCCCCTGCTGTCTTGCCAGGCATTGTGTGGGTTTATAGGTTCTGGAAGCAGGATGTTTGGGTTTGAACCCTGGTGCTGTCATTAATTAGCCATGTGGCCTTGAGGAAGTCCCATGACCTCTCTGTGCCTTGGTTTCCTTATCTATATGTAAAGCTTATCTACTAATAGTACCCATATTATAAGGTTGTGTGAATTTTAAGTGATCTAAGGTTAGTGCCCAGGAGATTCTAAGCATCTAGTATGTTTACAGTCATTCCTGTTAGTATCCCCATTTTACTGGTAGAGGAATTGGATTTGAGTAGTGACAGAATTTGGGTTTGCATTACTCCAATGAGGAATGCTGCACTTCCCTTTTCTGAAAGAAGGAGCAGACATTGAACCAAGGAGTGGGTGTGTAAGTCCCAGAGGGACCCAGAGCTGTAAGTGCAATGACAGTGCTTCACATACCTTTGCCAGATGGTCAATTCTCCAGGCCCGATGAAAGACAAGAGGTAGCACCATCCAATTCCCTTTTGATCTCCTGTTGGAAGTCCTCTAAGAGATGGGGGAGAGGAAGTTATTCTTTTATGCTGTATAGCCTGCTCATGGAGCTGTTGTGCAGAGATGGGAAAATATAAAGATATCCAAGCTTCCAGGTGCTAATGCTATGCAGTTAGACAACGGTTATCTCGTTGTCTTGGATGATGAATTTGACACACCTGAGGTTCTTAGTTCCTCCAAACTGTTAATAAGCTTATAAGCTATTAACTTTTATTCAGATATTACTCTACATCAGATGCTATTTCATGTACTTATCATGTATAAATTCAATGAATTTCACAAGTCTATGAAGTGGTTACTATTATTAACCTCAATTTATACATGATTAAACTAAGGCATAGACAAGTCAAACAACTTGTTGAAGCTCAGACAGCTAGAAAGTGGGGCCAGATTTAACACTAGCTGGTCAGACTCCACAACCTGCAGTCTTTAACTGTCATACTTAGAACTTTTCTGATTGTGAAAATTAGAAGATACTATTGATTGAAGCCTCAATAAATTGTGCTTGAATCATGGTTGGAGTTACAAATAGGTTAAGTTTCTTTCTTTACCTACAGATTTTCTTCCTCAGCAGGACAAATTCATTTTTCCTGATTTTACAAGTATACATTCATATTTTTATTATGTGTCAATTATTACTTTATGTTTCATTGGGGGTTTAAAGATGAATAGGGTGTCTTGCAAGAGGTAATTTCAGTAGGCAAACTTTCAGGGACAGACACACACCTATAAGGCTCACCTAAGACAAAGTACTAATTGCTATATTTTAGAGGGATAGAGTGACATGGAATTATGATCGATATTATGGGTCCTAAGGACTTTTTCAGGAAGCATATGTGACTTATTAGATCCCTAACCATTGATTCTAAGTGGAATCTATATGAACAAATTGGAGATTGTCCTTAAGTTTTGAAGATGATTGTGTTCATCTTTATTAACATCTAGTTTATTTAACAATCCTATTGTGGTCAAGGAAGCCTATTTCAAGTGATTGTCTATTTCAGTAACTTTTTCTTATTATTATCAATCTTATATTTCTTCATATCAAGGATCTTGAAAGATTTTTCTCATTCACTTTAGTCTCTTTAAGCTGGTCATGTAGGAATTGCTTAGGTAACCTATATAATCTATATAATTTTCTATGACAATTTTTTTTTTTACTTAAAGACTACATAGATATAAAGACGTTCAGCATATGAAATGTTATTTTGCATTTTGGTTGCTTTTCTGTACCAGAGAATGTCAGTAATGTTAAAATTTGGAGACTAGACCCACAAAGTGTTTTCATAGATTCTTTTTGTTGGAAAAATTCAGTATTTGTGGGAATTTAAAAAAAAATCATTCATTCTATTTCTGCGAAGTCTGGTGACATCACATACTTCATCCAGGCTGCTTATCGTTCAATAAGCCCCTCTCTTTTGTGTTTTTAAAATATAATAGATGTACGCCTCTTCAATTAATCGATGCCTTTCTATAATGAATGCAACCTGCTGAGAGATGCCCATCTCTATTTGTTGTGTGCAATGAGACATGCTTATTCTGCCTGAGGGTAGGAAGTTCAGTGGTTTTGTGTTTCTACTAAAAACAATATTGCATTAGGGATCTTGAATTGGGGCTTTAATACAACATAGAATTCCTTACAGAGTAACTCAGTTATTTCAGTCAAACTTGATATGCTCATGCATGGGTAAATCATAACCAGGGTTATTGATGACACAGTCAGGTTTAGTAGAAAGAATCTTAGGACCCAGGAGAGCATGCTCCAGTTTTGCCACACTTCCATCTAATGCCTCCTATCTAGGAAGCCTTCAATCAGTTTTGTGAATCTATTTGCATTCTCGCCCTCAATTTGGCAATATGATATGCTTTGGCTGGATTGTCTCGTTTCAAGAAGCTTTTGTGTTTTAAAAATAAAAGGATGAGTGTGCATCACATATGTTGGAACACTTGCAATTCCTTGGTGTTACTCTAAGTGACTGGCCAGGGAAGGCAGGCTGCCAGGCTTGGCAATCTTTTCGGACTCTTTTTCATGCTAATTTTCAATTTGTGACAGTGCCGTGTTTTTATCAGGAAGGTTTTATTAAGCGTTGAAAATGACTATTTCCTGATCTGACTACATGGGCGTTTGGTTAGAGTTATAATACGGATTCCTCTAAAAAATATTTTGCCATTGGAATATTTGGAATAATAGTTCAGGAAGCTCAATATGAAATAGACATTGTCCCATTACCAGTTATCATGGAGGGATTTGGACAAGAGTTTACTATAGAAATGGAGAAATATCGACCTAGAGAGTCTGAGTGAACACACTCTGTCTTAGTTGATTAGGTAAATAAAGAATTGGTTGACTAAAATTAAATAAAGTTTTCTGACTCCAAACACTGAGGAACCTAAAACACCCAAAATTCAAATCCAACAACACTTTGGGAATCTGTACTACAACCTCAGAGGGTGAAGGTGGAAGGGAAAAAAATTATAGAGGACAGTTGTGGTACAAATCAGTTTAAGAAGTGATTTTGACCTTCAAGAATTGATAGTTTAGTTTGGAATTCAGGATTGATTCAGGGAAACTTAATAAGATCCCATGTCATATGCTCAGAGGAAATTGTATTGCTAGAATGCTAAATTGAATACTTGTCTTAGAATAAAAGCAATAATTTTCAAACTTAAAAAAATCTCTTGTATTCAAGTTGGAGCAGAACCAAGGTCTTTGGGTTTGTTTATCTCCTTTGCTTTTATGTATTCACATAGAAGCTATGTTGATATGTCTGGAATAAGGTATTTCAATTAATTTGAGCTGATAATTTTAAATCATACGGATATAAAAGAAAGAAAAATGAGACATCATGTAATAATATGGCCCTTGAGAAAAGACCATTGTTAATATTAGGTAAATGGCCAGACAAGTTGGCTAAATAGATAATTGACAGATAAACAGACCTTATGTTATAAAAATGGGATCATACTGTATATGCTTTGGAAATTCTACTCTTTATTGTTTTTAGTGATAATTTCAAACTACAATTAAACATTTACATGTAGGAAGGAGAATTCAAAATGACACTTATTTTCATTGACTAGTCATATTTCAAGCACCATATTTCTCATAAACTTTAATATGTATGTGATATTTATCTGGAGGTAGTTGGTATGTGATTTTTAATTTTTAATGTTCTGGGTTTCTGTATGTAATTCCAATTCTCACCCACAATGCTGTACTTGTTCAGGGGTAGATTGTTTTAATCTTAAAAATATTGTATTGATTGATACTCTTGAACTAACTTGGAAAAGTGGGACTTTCCTGGAACTGTATTGTGTCATGTAATGTAGAGCAAGAAGGACAGCGGGAGTTATGCCCCAGGACCGGGAAACATAAGGAATTGACTCTGCCTCTGTCTGCATGTTGGCCCCACCCTTTGCACAGCTGGCCACGCATCTACATATATGGCAGGGAACATGGTTGCTCAAGGCTGCCAGGCCTGATAACCCTCCAGAGAAGGGCTGACTCTTTTTCCTTAGGTCTCACTTGAAAGAATTGGAGGAAGGTCTGATTTGTTTGGCTTGTGTTAGATGCCCCGTCAGTTTTGAATAGGGTCATCTGATACATGCATGGCACTTGGGAGCCCATTCCTGTATATTTGGTGTGTTCCAAGTTTAAAAGGCTGAGCAGCCTCCTTCTCCTAATTGGTGTCAAGTATGTTTATAAAACTACACTTGGATTAAAATTTAGATAAACAGGGGAGGGACAGTTAAAATGTTAAAATGTTCAGACAACTCGAGCACTTCATTATTGACATTTATAGAAATAATGTCAATGTATAATTTATTTATATGCATGCTATCATCTTTCTTTTTTACCCCTTTTAATATTAGCATTGTGTAGCATTTCATGGGAAAAATATCTAGTCTGTGGATGTATGTAATTTAAGAATAAATTCAGCGGGTTGTTATCAGTGCAGAAAAGAAGATTCAAAACAAGGGTTTGGTGGAATAAAATTTGCCTGCTTTCACACCTGGGTAATGGACATTCAGAAAAAGAAAATTTAACCTCTGAAATATTTTTCCTCTGCTATGGGCTGTGGAAGCAGACTATTGATGAATAATCAAAAAGGGAGACTAATCTTAAACTATAAGATGGAAATAGACACCTAAAATAGGAATCTGGGAATCAGAGAATTTGAGGTGGAGCTGAACTGTCTTTGGCTGTTTCTATTATATTAAGCCACAGGGTATAAGTTTTAAGAGCTTCTAGAAATTATAATTTTTATGGGTGCAATATTGGTTCCTAGAGTGTTACTACCCAGAATGGAGAAAGTAGTCAGGAGAAGACAGCTGAGGACTAAGTGGATGCAACCTTGCTAAAGATAGAAGCTGGTGGAAGAGAGATTTTTGAGGGAGTGTATACCAGGCAGAGTACCTGAATCAGTCCATACCCAGCAAAGGTGAGGGTGATGAGATGAGCTCAGACACTGGATACCAGGGACAGGAGATAGCAGGGTGGGTCACACAAACAATAGACAAGGCAGGTCAATAAGTCAGTAAAACAAAAAAGATAACCTGAAAAGTGCTCATTCGCAGATATAGCACATTTCCATCACAGCAGGAAGTTTTATTGGGTAGCACTGAGAGGCTATGACAATGAGCCTGAAGCCTCAGTGAACCTGAAGGTTTGACCAACATCATGGCTTCATTTTTCTTTCTTTTCATAGTTTCAGAGATTGGCAATAGTTGGAAATCTACTTGGATCCTAACACTAAAATGACAATTTGGGGCAACTGAGACTTGCTATCTCACATCACTAGAGAGACAAATCCTGGGTTGGGTCTAGATATGTACCTTTGCATGGCTGGTGTGCCTCAGAGGTTGAACACCCATCAACCCATGAATCAAAAGGTTACCCATTTGATTCCCGGTCAGGGCACATGCCCAGGTTGCAGGTCTGATTCTTAGTAGGAGGGGGTAGGCGGGAGGCAGCCAGTTGATGGTTCTCTCATATCATTGATGTTTCTCTCCTTTTCCCTTCCTCTCTAAAACTCAATTAAAATATTAAAAAATAACTTTAGATATGTACCTCTGCATCCAGAGTCCTTCATTTCTTCCTTCCAAAAAAGTCTATGCCCCTCTCAAGGCCACCAAGTAAACATTGTATTAGTAATGGTTAACCAAACCATAGAGTGAGAAATCCCCCTGATTCCAGTCTAGGCTGCACCTACACAATATAAGACAATAAGACAGTTGACCATCTAAGCTATTTTTAGATGTTGTCTCACTTCCCAAGGGAAGTCTTCCTATGTCTGAGATTTAGTGGTGAGATTTGATACTTCGCCTACGTCAGGTAGATACTTTTCCAAGTGTCTCTTCATATACAGACAGACCCTGCCCTATCCCAAGAATGCAGCAGTTTGAGATACTGAAACTAAAACCTATATTTTCTTGCAAAAACTTAAATCAATTCATGGAGAGAAGGGAGACTGGAATTCATAGTTTGCCATTTGGAAACATTAACTCTTTGACTTGATGTGCTTATTTTAGTTAAGATCTTCCTTGCCCTAATCAATGATTTTTCTTAGAATATAAACCTCTTTTCATAGTAATTGACTCCAATTTTGTTAAATTGGTGAGCAATTTGGACTTGTACATCTATTTATTTTTTGCTAGATTCTGCTCTTTTTTATAGGGTGTTGAGAAATAATGTCAAGCAACTCATAGAAGCTCATTCTCCCACTCTCTGAACTGTTTCTATTTTTAACTCAACATTTTTTTTGTTTAAATTGCAGCAGCTTTCTGAGGCTATTAGGCTACTATTCAATTAAGTATTGCTTCTGTGTACACAATGGCACCCCAAGAGCTTTAAAGTGCTCATGCAGTTTCAGAAATGTTTAATTTGCTACCAGGGAATAGCTCAGTTCAGAATAGCATGAGGAAAGCAGAGAGGAGAAAATGGTACCATTTCCCATATCTATGGGGACTAAGGAAGGGTAATAAGAACAATGAAAGCTATCATTTATTGAGCTCCTACCATGAGATTAAGCATTGTGTCGTATCTTCACGTGTTTTATCTTTTTTGACATTAACAAGAATGATTTGAGGTGGGTGATATTATCATGTATTCCCATTTTGCTGATGAGGAAACATGCTTGGAAAGATAATTTATTCAATGATACAGAGCTAGTGGTGGAATTGTACTCTGATTTGATTCTAGAAACCATATTTTCAACCACTACTTTTCCTTAGTTGACTAAGATGCAAAGATGGTACTTCCCAAATGTGTCTTTCCTCAAGCTGTGTTGCAAATACCCTGCTCCTCTTAGGTGCCCTTTGAAGTTCCACTTGCTTGAAGAGCCAAGTTAAAGCTCATCTGCCCAAGAAGACTTTCCATATCTCTCAGCCAAAGTTTACATCTTCTCCTCTCTTAATCCTATAACACTTTCTATTTCCATTATTACCATTTTCCAAGTCCACCTCATATTAGAACTTGTGTCTGTCTTGTGAGCTTCTGGAGAGTCAGCACTTTAGCTTATGTGAGTTAATGCCCTTCCCCTGCACCCCATACACACACACACACACACACACACACACACACACACACACACACACATTCTGCACCTAGAATAGTGTCTTGAATATAGTAGATTCAGAAAATACTTTTGTTGTAAATGATTTTTCAAAATTCACTAACTTAGTGAACAATGTATTTTTCTAATTATTGGTTGAAAGAAAGGGTGAAAAGGTTAAGTTTTCTATTTTGACAGTCTTTTCATTGCACTTCATTATGTTTGAGGACAGGCCCTTTAAAGGTGACCTCCAGAATTACAAGCATTTATTTACCAAATCCTAATTGTCGACTTAGAGTCTTCTTGGAGCTGGGCTTGTAATGCTGACAGAGACAGATTGTATCACTCTTGTCTCAGAGTTTAGAATCTAAGGGGAAAGACAGATACTCATAAGCAAATTACCACCCAAATATATAATTATAAACATGTTTTCAAGGAAACAGAAGATTGGAGGAGAAGGGGAGAGGTTGAGAAATCATAGCTAGGCAAAAATTTGATAGATTGGGATGAACAGAAAGTAGAGTGGTCTTACCAAATGGAACATCATGTGGGAAAGTCCTGAGGTGGAAAAGAGCTTGAAGAATTGAGTCACCATCCACCTGAATGTCATGAAATTCAGCAACAATGACTTCCTGGTGCTCAGTTCTCCATCATGCATGCATATGCATGACAGGCTCTATGTGTATTGATTGCACAGTTATAGGTTGAACAATGCCAATATTTTAAAAGTTTTAGGAGCCTTAATTGGCCAGTTACTTAATGGGTAAGCCAAGCCTATGGTAGCCTTGTTTACCTTTGAAGTTGTACATTTGGTTCAAATTATAGTATCTTACAGTCATATCATTTGCCATTTATTCATTGCTTATAGACAAGGTTCTGTGTTAACCATTTTATTCATATTATGTATTTCTTTTCCTTCTGTGCAACAGGGTTCTTGGCAAATTATTCTGTAAAGGCCAGGTAGTAAATATTTTAGGCTTTGCAGGCCACATAACCTCTATTGCAACTAGGAAACTGCCATTTTAACACAAAAGCAGCTATACAAGATATGTAACAAATGGGTGTTGTGATAAAACTTTATTTATGGACACTGAAATTTGAATTTTATACTAGTATATGTTGATATAACCATTTGAAAAGTAAAAACCATTCTCAGCTCACAGGTCGTATAAAAACAGGTGTTGGGATATAGCTCACCTGCTCACCTATCCCTGTTATCATCCTCATTTCACTGACAAGGAAGCCGAGGTCAGTGAGAAGTAATTGATAACCAGAATGGAATCCAGGTCTGGTACATTCCAAGACCTCACAGCATTAGCTATTCTGTTGGGCTTATGGAATGATTTCCTAATTGTTTCTGATGTATAAATCCCATTTTCCAACCAGATTTCAAGTTTCTCAGAGGTACGGACTCTTACACTTTTCTTATTTCCCTCCATAGCAATGATGGATTTGTAGCAGGCATTCAAAAGTGGTTTAACTGTCCTTTGGTTTCTCTCAAAGTAACCCAGAACTGTAGGATTTTGGGAAATACATAGCAATCATTTTTCTATTGCCAAGGTAATTAAGTTTCCTAAAATGCAGCCGTGAAGACTGATTAGAAATATGATTAAAATTCTAGGTGCAATTCTCATGTCATGTTTGTAGAATTAGTGCCATATTACCCGTTTTTACATGCAAATTGCATAAAACACAAAAACTTGCTTTCACTTCCTTTGTGGAATAAATTGCCTTCTAGTCCCCTAAACCATAGGGGATTCTTTAATTTCTTGGTTTTTGAAATTGTGCCTGTGGAGTCAATTAAGGTGAAGAGCGTTTAAAGCCTTAAAAATGAGTAAATAAACTGAAAATGCTTGAAAAGTCTCTTAATCATTAAATAACATGTGGGCAGATTGTTTCACTGTCTTGCTGTCTCTTTCTTCATCTCTCTCCCCAGTTACTTTAAAATTAAAATTCAGAGGCGACAAAATTGTCACAGGGATTTATTAACATCTAAAAAATGGCTGATTGTTTTGACAATGAAAACTGGTTTTGTTATTATTTTTGTCACTTTTTATTGAGTTACAAGTTGAGATGTTGGCTTTGTTATTTAAGGTACTGGTTATGCAGATATTTGGTATAAATTGAAAGACCTAAAATATATAGTATTGAGATTTTGGTAAAACTTATATTTTACAGATATACAAGATGTCACAGGCCATACTATATATCTTTTACAGACATTTCAGTTTGTAATAAAATTTTAAGATGTCAATTGAAAAATGTGTGAATACAATATCAAAAGTTCTTCTGGAAGGGATAATAGCCACACATTTTGAAGACCAGTGATTTAGGGAATATCTTTTTCCCCCCACTTTTTAAATTTTATTTATTTCTTTATTTTATATATGTCTTTATCTATTTGAGAGCAGAAGCAATGGGGATAGAGAGATAAAAAGATAGATTGGCTGCCTTCTGCAGACTCCCTACTGCAGATCAAGCCCACAAACTTGGGCATATGCCCTGACTGGGAACTAAACTAGTGACCTTTTGGGTCATGAGTTGACACTCAATCACTGAGCCACATAAGCTGGGCAATTTTTTTTAACCCTCATCCAAGGACATGCTTATTGATTTTAGAGAGAGGGGAAGGAAGATCAAAGGGGAAAGAGAGATATTGATGTGAGAGAGAAACATTGATCAGTTTCTCAAACCTGGTATCGCATGTGTCCTCACTGGGAATCAAATCTGCAAACTTTCCTATACAGGAGGACGCCAACCAAATGAGCTACACCTGCCGGGGTGGGAATTTTCTACCTTTACAGGCATATGTGTTCTGGGACCATCCCACGTGATCCCCGCATTTGCCTGAAAGATAAATGCAAGCGTAAGAGGAGATACTGGCACGTACTTCAGCTACAGTAGTTTGCTTTCCCTTTCTAGCATTGGCAGGAAGAGGAAATGTTTTTATGTTTACTCTGGATAGGAACTTGAAAGGGCTGTTTTGAAGCTTCACATATTTTAGACACGCAGAAGTATGTCATTGTGGAAAACGGTCAACAGCGGGAGAAGAGAACTGCCTTGAGCAGCTGGAGGAGAGAGTTATCACCACCCTGTTTCGAAGGCTGGAAACAGAGAAAGCGTTTTTCCTTAACTACAGAGAACATCAGCACATATATGTATAGCTAGTGTGCCTAGAAAGCAGCTGTTCAAGCTTAAAAATAGGTTTCCCTTTGCTTGTTTGCTGGAGAAAGCTCTGAAAAAGATAAATTGAGTGGGTTCTGACCTCAGCAGCTGAATTCCACAAAAAATAATAGAGAGGACGGAGGGGAAGAGAAAAGAAGGTTGGCCTCAGTATTGTCTTCTCAGGGGAGAGTTGGCAGCAAGCTATATTTCCTTGGAAGTCTACTTAACGTTACTGTGGTTCAGTGAAGGAAGATTGTGCTTAATGGAGCCCTGGGATCCCTAAAGAATCAAGGCTGCTTCCAATTGGCTCGTTCCAAGTTAAACAAATTATTGTCTAGTGGAGGCACAGCCTTTTCATTAGGTTTTCATGGGGAATAAACTCCTTGCGTTTGCTGCAGGCTGAGTATGTATTTCTATTAATCAGCAAAGCAAGAAGCAAAGAAGCCAAAATATGAGCCAGCCTAGGAAAATCACAAGTGTTCTTGTACCTGACTGAAATCTATCTACACTGACAAAGTGAAGTTTGAAAGACTAAACTGTTAAGTAGAAACTCAAGGTCATCCTGGGGAATTTTTTTGGCCTCACCTTTCAAATTGCAACATTATCACAAGCTCCTTTGGAAGCATGCTTTTATCTGTAGTTTAAACAGTGATAGTAAGTTCCCCAGGCCCATGTGGCTCAGTTGGTTGGGCATGGTCCTGTGCACTGTATGGTCACCAGTTCTGTTCCAGTCAGGCCACGTACCCGAGTTTCACACTTGATCTCCCATTGGGGGCATGCAGAAGGCAGCCCATTGATTGATGCTTCATTTTCTCTCTCTTCTTCTCTCTTCTTGTCTCTCTAGATTGGATGGGGGAAAGAGGGAGGGAAGTGATACTGTTTTCTGTGATGTAGAGAAGGAATGTAACCAACTGTTTATTTGATTTTAAGTATTTAGGCTTACATCATGTTGAGGAACACTAATCTAAGAAAATATAACATATTTATATATAGTTAACTATGGATTTAAACAAGGCATGGCATTTAAAATACTTAAAATGTAACTGGATATACTAGTACAAATAATATTTTATTTCTGCCTAAAGAAAAAAAAGTGGATGTTAAAGTCATATTTAGCACAAGTTGAAAAGCTGATAATCATTTGGAAATAATTTGATATATATATATACATAGGGATTTCATAATTTGGTTTATATTGTGGAGATCTAGGAAACAGTGTAAATGTAAATTGGTAATTGGGGACATGATATTGACTTCATATGTTAGGCAGTTTTTGAAAGGTGTTTGATAACATTCAATTTCTAATGCCTTAACTTCCCACAATTTATAAGGGTAATTCACTTCTGCAGATTCCAGAGTATTCTGAGTATATTTTAGTTGAGCCTAGTTTTCTTGTTCCTTGTTTTTGTTTTGTTTTGTTTTTCTGGGATGTTTTTCTTTTGAATTTTAAAGCTTCATGTTCTATTAAAAAGAACATAGCACCAAGACCATCTCTTTGAATGGGTCATATATCTGTTTGTGGCTCAATTTTATAATGCATTGTTTACTCTTTAATTGTTATTACAAAGGCAGGTAAATAATGCATTTAATGATTTTAAAGGTATTCAGATGAATTAGTTTATAAATTAATATTTTATTAATACTCAAACTCTTTTAAACTTAGCATATAAGTTTGATATGTCTCTGGTGTGCTTATTACAGAAAAGACAAAAGGTATATGTATTCACTTATACATTATGGTGTCTATTGTCTGGGGTTTTGCATTATTCCTATATAAAATTAGGTAAGGTTAAGGACGAATGGAATTGTGCTTTTCCAAGGTGAGCAGGGAAGCTGAGATTGGGAGGTTATCTCCTGCTGAGTACTTAAGTAAGCTTATTAGCTCTTTCTAACTTACCTGGTGAAGTTCTGTTCAGGACAAGAATGACAGCAGTGGTGCAGAAATAAAACCCTAGGAAAGAGAAATGTTTGTGAGAATTAAAATTTGAAAAGATAGGCTAGCATTACTGGATGGAGCTAATGAAGACATTTAGGTATTGGGTCTCTTAGAAGAATATTTCCTGTTAAAATGGCCACAAAATCTAGCATTAGCCCCTGCCAGAGTGTTTTTAATTGGAATGAACTTTATTACTATTATCTCTCCCTGATCCAGTTTGCACTGTCCAGTTCAATTACTATATCTGAGTCTTTACCATGTGTCCACCAGAGATTATGAATGTCATTGGCTTTTCAATCTGACAAATAACATTCATTAGACATTTACTATGCTTTATAGAAAATCAGATTTTATAATCCTCACAATAGCTCTCTAAGGTACATGTAGTCAAGATCCTTATTTTACAGTTGAGGACAGTCCCAGGGAGATTAGATAACTTGCCCAAGGTCACTGAGAAAGAAGTGATGCCAGGATTTGAAATGAGGGAGCTCCCAAGCTCATGTTCCTCATCATTGCTTTAGTTTGGGAGACTTGAAAGCTCACCATCTAGTACAATACAGGCAACGTGGGATTTTAACCTGATAGGATAAAGGCAATAAAACACACACACACACACACACACACACACACAAAACTACGTACAAGATGCAGGAATACAACAAAAAGGGACTGTTAATATATGGGGATAGTCTTAGCAAAGGGGTTTTAGAGCCAGTGATATCTAGACAAAAGTATTGATGATCAAGAAAAGCTTACCAAGTGGGCAAGGTTGAGATGGCCATTCATGGCTGAGCAAGAGTATAGACAAATGCAGGGGACCTTACACTACAACAGGAATTTGTGTAACTACAGGAAGTTCTGTGATGATAACTGTTGAATGTGGTGGTGGTGGGGAGGGGAGGGCAGGGGGAGAGTATACAGTAGATGTGAATGAGATTGGCAACAACTGGGAGAGGTGCATTTTTTTCAGCCAGAGTATCGGGCTTCAGCCATTAAGGGATCAGCTTTGTGAATTAGCTAGATTGTTTAGGTGGAAATATTTGTGGTGGACAAATAAGATGGGTGGGAGACCAATTAGGAGGCCAGTGCAGGAATTAACCAGCGGCAATGCCTGGTCTGGGTTGAGCAAGTAGGTGGATGGTGAAGCATCAGTGTTTGAGGATACAAGAGCAGGAGCAGACTTGGGGAGAGAAGAGTTTGAATCAGGGTTATATTAGTCCTGGATGCATCACTTGGTAATATTTGTATTTTCCCTTTTGTCTAGAATTTCCTTGAATGCAAATTCACATATGCAGGTATTCTAAATGTTGACTCTGAAAGATTTGTTTTGTGGGAACAGACACTCAGGGGAGCCAGCGTTAAAAAACAAACAGCCTCTCTCGGTTTGCTCATCCAGACTTCAGAGTCGTCTACAGAAGAATCAGAACACTGTGAATAAATGCCTCCAGCTCTGCTCATACAGTCATACCTAAGATGTAAAAGGAGGGAGCAGGGAGGGGTGAGCAGCAGCTATAATATTTATACTTGGCAGTGTGCCTTCCAACTCTGAAGACCAGTCATTCTTTAGCTGCTGTTAATCCTGATTATACAGAAAATTGCACAGCATTTCCCTTTGATTTGGCCAATTGAAATGCCCTTTTAGGAAGCAAGTGGCATTCCCAAATTGCTCTGTCCCTGGATCAATGCATACCTGAGAGTTCTTTTGCTGCAGACAATGATCCTGTCATTTCAGTGTAGTCAATTAGAAGAATGGATATGAAAATGTCTCGCTCCGCTATAGGAAACAAATAGGCTGTGGGTGTTTATTAAGCAGTTTTCTCACGTGTCCCCTCCTCGATGGAGTTAAAAGCATTAGGATTTGAATCCTGCCCATGCTCACTATATAGAACATATGTCATTCTCTCCATCTTTATTGCTATTCACATTGAGGTCAATTATAAGCTGCTACTTAATGTTACCATGAAATTGTTCAATTATTTTCTCTCAGCATCTAAGCAGCTATTCTCAAAGGGACTTGGGAGGAATGGTATTAATACTGAGGAATCCTTAGTAAGCCAGGACCCCTAGATAGCTCTCCTTTTGTGTTTCGTCCTTTTCTCAATTATACACAAAATGCCTGAAAAGTTGTTAATGAATAACTTCATATCCAATCTTCTCTTTGGTTAATAAACATAGTTCTTTTTCTTGGTGACAAAGTCCTAATTAAAGGATAGAAGCTGTTATCTCTGCCCTCTTTCCCACCTCCTTCATAACTAGACTCTCCTGGGGCCCCAAGGGCTTGTGTTGATTTCTAACTAGGAGAGCATTAGGGTATGTTTTCTTTTTCCATTTTAATGCTGGAATGGAGGGAAAAGAGAGGTAAAAACAGTTTTATTTTTGCAGTGAATCCCAAGTAATGGACGCTATTTATCTGTTTGCAATTTCCATGCCCTTGGATCTACTACTATTGTCAGGATTTGCAGGGAGATGTAGAGAGAAATCCTATATAATAAAAGCCTGATATGCTAAGTGTCCAGTTGACTGGCCGGCCATTCAACCAATCAAAGTGTAATATATTGATGATATGCTAAGGCTGCTCAACTGCTTGCTATGACATGCACTTACCACCAGAGGGCAGATGCTCTGACCTGTAGGTTATCATGCTGCTGGGGTCTGGCTTATTGGGCTGGACATGCCCTGGAGCCCTCCCGTGGTCCTTCCCCAGCTGGCCAACATTCTGCATCTCCCCTCAGCCCCAATCTTGCACCAGAGGGGTCCCTTGGCCAGGCCTGAACCCTCTCGCAATCTGGGACCCCTTGGGGGTTGTCAAAGAGCCAGTTTTGGCCTGATCCTGTAGGCCAGGCTAAGGGATCCCACTGGTGTATGAATTCGTGCACCAGGCCTCTAGAATTTCTATAAAGGATCACATATCAGTGCTTACCTAGAGATACCTCATGTTCCAGTTATTCCTTTTTCCTCTGTAGCCTAGTTTGGGTAGTCTGAAGTTAGCCTGATCGCTCCTCACCACTTTATGCATGCTCTTGGCTCTAATTTGGTTATCTTTAGAGCAATGCAAAACCAGCAAAGAGTTTCTTAGAGGCATTTCAATTTCTTCACGAATTCCTCCAAATTGCTATGTGTAGGTTATTGTGCTAGATGTTCCTGGGTGAAGAGGAATGACTGGATGTCAAGTAAGGGCCCTCTTCTCAAGGATCTGTGGTGTAATGGAGGCAGTGCACATATAAACAGCTGGCTCTGATGTAAGGCACAATGAATTCAGCAGAAAAAGAGGAGCAAACAAAAGGCTGTGGGAGACAGATGCCAGAACAGTTCCCAGCGAGATAACTTCATGGAAGGAAATCATTTAAACTGAACCTTAAGAGTGAGAAGAATTTTTATAGGCAGCACGGGGCTCGGCATTCTGGCTGAGGAAATGCCATCACAGTCACAAAGGTCATTACACTCTGTGATTTCATCTTCTTAACCATCCCTTGCCACTACTTCTGTCCCTGTCTTCAGGATCCTCCTCTCTCCTCTAGTTGTATCACTCTTCCAGTCCCATTCATTTTCAAAGTCTCATTCTCCATATTGCTACCACAGTAAGCTTTATAACTCACAAGTCTCCTCCTGCTTGGTAAGTACAATCATATTCCATTGCCTCCAAAGACTTCAGATCCTTGCCTGAAGGTAAGAAGCCTGCCAGGATCTGATAAGCACCTCTGTCTGCCATTTCATATCTTTCTGCACTCTAATTCAGAACTACGCATTTGACAAGCATACATTTACACCTGTTTGTCTTTTTGCCTTTATGTCTTCCTCCCTCATCTGCCTGTCAAACATTAAGTACAATCACTCCCATTTCTACTTTAGTTAGCAATAAAGACCTGGTTTATGCACTTAGTACTATGCGCTAGCATAAGTGGCACAGGTAAGTAGCACCATCACAGGTATTGTTTAACCAGACTGATTTATATCTAGTTGTACCCATATTAACCTCATTACATTAGCTTTCTTTTTCTTTTTTTGTGGAGGAAAAGGGCTATTTTTGTTAGTTTATTAGTAAATGGAACTTTCAGCTTTAGTGATTGTTTCTGTATCTTTCAGTCATATTGTGATAATTAAGTAGATATTAGAATAGGTTAATTTTTAAGAAAGAGCTTAAGAAATGAAGGCACAAAGAAGTGGCGGAATAAGAAGTATCTGAGGGTAATATTTAGCTGAAGGAGAGAAGCTGGCATAGTAGAGGGTGTTTTCCAAATTCCACAAATCCCTTACTATAAGTGTGTATATATATATTAAGCCTGGTGCAAGAATATTGTGCAAGAGTAGGCCTTCATCTTCTCTTCCCTCCCTCCTCCCCCTTCCCCCCTACCACAGGCAGCACCAGCTTCCTTCTGGCACTCGGGACCTGGGCTTTCCAAGGAAGGTCATCCAGAAGGACACCCGAAAGGATGTCAGGTCTAATTAGCATATTATGATTTTATTATTATAAATTGGTCTTTAAATGAAAAATGGGATTCATTCATTCATTCAGTAAATAATTATTGAAAAAAGGCCAGTTGCAAGACACTGGGTATATGCTTGATGTGGCGCCTCTGCCTGCTCTCCACCTCTCCCTCATCCCTATGTTGACTTTTCTAATGGATCCTGATAAATCTATGCCAGTGCCTGAGAGCAACCATGTATAAGGCTAATTTGAAAACCTGAAATCCAGCTCCAGGGGTTTTTGCAAAGCTCAGTTTATTTCCTCTTTATGCTTCAGCTTACTCAGTTCTTGACCCACTTGGCTTCTTGTATTGGCTCTCCTGTCTGATATATTTAAACTTGGTCACTGGGCTCCAGATTGCATTCCAATGCCATTAACTTGATAGGCGGGAGATTCATTGTTTTGACCTAAAGTGATTCCTGGACCCTGATGTTTGTACCTGTAGCAACTTTTAGGCCCTGTCTTCCTAGTGTAGGTGGGAAAAATGAGACACAAATGTTCAGAGCGGATTTGTGAGTTTTTTTGCTTTGACCAAATAGTCCTAAGTCTTGAACCTTCATTGAACTTTCTCTTTATCGTACTAAGGATTTATGTTTGCTCTTTGGTTTGACAAGCATATTTAAATTTTGTTGCATAATATAAGTGGATAGCTTTGTCCTCCTTATGAGATTTCATACAAATGCAAATATTTCATTTGTTAAAGGAAGTGTATATATATATATATATATATATATATATATATATATATATATATATTTCTGATATAGTGGTTATAAACTTTTCTGAAGCTTATGTAATTTTACCATCATTACTCTTCTTTGGGTGGTTTGTTTTTCTTTTTTAATTTTAAACTACCATGGTGTTAGATCATAGGGCAATCAAACTAAGAGGAAGTAAAAAAGAATTGTTTTTCTTCCCAAATCAGTTCTTAATATATCAAGGGGTAAGAACTATAACAAAGCCAGCAAAGTGGCAGGTGCAGTGATCCTGCAGTCACCAAGTTCTCCAAGATGCTATTTCCCAGCTGGCCAAATCATTATTAAGATTGGATCAATACTTGTGTCCTCAACTGCATTCCAGGTGGAGTACTATCCATTTACTTAAGAAGACCAACACAAATCTGCCTTCATTGTTTGGATTTTATTAGTCATCATTGTCATTTGCTTAGCTCGCCCACATTCATGGTACTTTTTCAGGTTTTAGCTATTATGTTTAGAATTATTTTTCCAAGTCTACTTTTAAATAGAAAATGATTTACTTTGTTTTGGCTGCTTTCTAGGTGACATTGAAAGGTACATACTTTTCTCACTCTTTCTAGGGTCCTAATAGGAAATAGCACATATGTTTCTTATAACACTATACAGTTTCTTCATTCCTTCTTCCTTTATTTGTTGGGATTTCCTTTCCATTGTGTTCTTGCCTTATTCATCATTCTTTCTTCGTTTACTTTCTGGCAAACTAATTAAGAAAAGTTAGTCTTCAATTCTGTCTGGAAAAAAAAAAAGAATCCTTATTGAAATCTATTCTTTTGCATTAAAATGAATACCACCAATCACTGTCCTCTCATGGGACAAATGCAGTGATGATAGAGTGTTAGCTACATTGTATGAGCAACAGTGCATGTAATTGAGAAAAAAATGAAAAAAAGTATGAGGGATTCTGTCTCTTCTTTTAAAGACTGAAGTGGCAGCTGCCTTTAGTATTGGTAGCATTGTCTTGGTTAGGATCATGTGATACTTATTAAATCCACAATTTTATATAATAAATGATTTAGATTCAGTTGTTATAAAACATGTATTTTTTAAAAATGTCCATTGATTCAATATTCTCTACTACCATTTCTAATGTAGTCTGGTCCTTTAATTTCCAGTTATCTTCTATAAATATTTCTTGAATAGTTACTATATACCCAAATTGAAGTAGGCTCTCTGGGGGGCTTATAGGATGTTGCAATTAGAGAAAACATTACATTTTCTCTTTAGTTGTACTGTTCCTGCTTTCTTGCTAAATGAGTGACTTCTTCAGAATGCTTTTATATCACATATTTTTTTTATTAAAATTGACTTAAGTAGAAACTAGTTTGGCTCAGTGGATAGAGCGTTGGCCTGCGGACTGAAAGGTCCCAGGTTCGATTCCAATCAAGGGCATGTACCTTGGTTGCGGGCACATCCCTGGTGGGGGTGTGCAGGAGGCAACTGGTCGATGTATCTCTCTCATCGATGTTTCTGGCTTTCTACCCCTCTTCCTTCCTGTCTGTAAAAAATCAATTAAAAAAGTATTTTTTAATTGACTTATGTGAAACAAACAATATTGGAAATATTATTTTCAGTCAAAATTTGAGCTTCCTGTTTATAATTTTTTATAACATTTTATCACTATTACTCTAATTGTGATTATAATGTATATTAAATCCATTTGTAAAACAAGGTGTTATGATCAGATTCTGTATGGTAATGGACTACTGCTAACAATAGAATAATCAAATATGTCTTTGGCTTTGTTTATACAAATTCATTACAAATTTGTGGCTGGTCAAAATGCTGACATTCTGATAAATTAGAAGTCTGTGGCCTAAAAGAACCCCCTGTCCCTACTTACTCATTTCACATAAGAGATGGATACAGTACTTCTAAATAATTTACATTACATGGGAATAATAATACTTGTCATTTCCCCCCGTTTTAGATTGATGCTGAAATGTCATGTTATATATTACTGCTAATTATGAGAACTGTGTAGCTTATACCATTTTTATTTCTAAGGCTTAGAAATAACATCAAGTGATTTAATCTAGATTCATTCTTAAATGCTAGTTTCTAGGAAGACTGTTTAAAGGACGCCTTATCTCTTGCATGTGGGAAGTGGAAGGTGGTATAAAAATGCAGTATTTTGTGGAACCTTCTGTGTAATTTTGGCTCACTGGAATGCCAGTTGGGGAATGGCAAAGGCTAATACTCAACAGATGGCAAAGTCCTAAAACCTATAATAATGGTTGCAGTTATTTTCATTACTGTCATTTGATGACACATACAATAGTGTGAAAAGGCTTGAACCGGGTAATCACAGTAAATATACTCAAAGGGACCAGATGCATTTCAAACAATCAAAATGGTGATGGATATTCAGGCTGAGTGCCACTTTTGCTCATATTCTAGGTGCATTTACTGCTGGGAATTAGAAGCTGCATTACTTGTCGCAGAGAGAAGCTCCATTCCCCGTTTTAGTAATAACAAGCAACAAAAATTGACATCTGTTGTAACACAGACAGATTATTTCACATTCTTTATGATTGTGTGTCATTATCATGCATATAAATTTAGTTTGCAGATGTTCAACGTCGGAGATAAAAATATCAATTTTGCCTACAAAGGATTTGCAATGGATACTGAAAACCTAAGCACTTTTGGAAAACAGACAAGTTAAATCTTTTAGAGTAGGGCCAATACAAGTCAAATGATGTTAGGACCAAAGAGCATCAAAGGGCCCCAGCTAGGGCTGTGTGGAAGTTTCAGAAGACATTAATCATTATTTCCAGCTTTTTTTTTTTTTTTATAAGTACCCATTCTTGATTTTAATCTCCAAAGACTGAGTTTGGGATATCTTTGTTATTTCCTAAAACGAGGCCACATTTTCTCTCACTAAAGGACAGAATCTGCCATTCAAAAACAATAATTAAATCATATTTGAATAGTCGTAATTCTTCCTGAGTCTAACATATAAAAATAGTTGTTGGTGATTGCTTGGGGTGGGGCAGGGTAACAATGATCTACAATAGTGCTATTAAACACAGTAACATAGACACATTTATCTTTTGATATGTTAAATACTCAATTTAATGTCACTGTGCTGTGTGTATTTTGGTTGGTTAATTTTAGGAGATAAGGATAGATGATGAAAGGGATGGTTACATGTTTTGTGGTACACTATAAATACTTAAGAATACAAAAATAATTATGTTTTATGGAAAACACTCCTTTTCTCCACTCTCAAGCAACCCCAAACCACAAACAACTTCAACCAAATGGACAAAAAACCCAGTCACATATTTCAACAATCTTGTGCCTGCTTCAAAGGCACTGTTAACAATGTGGATATATTTTGCATTTGCCTCCGGGGATTTATCAGTCAATGTTAAAGCACTTCCCACTGTGACATTTTTTAAACTGTCTCTTTCCTCTGCTGAGCTAACAACATAATGGGGATCAAGGAAACAGTCTGGAACACGCACAGCACACAACCCCTGCCAGGCACTGGACGTTCAGGCATTATTTCTGACCCTCTTTTGTAATGGTCAAAGATACAGGCCTGCTGCCCTCTCACACTCTGCCTTTTCAAAAGCTTGTTAAATGATTCAGCTATGTAATATTGTGCATTTGGAATATTTACACAGGGTCCAGTTCAAATCTAAATGTACATCCTATTATATTAGTAAATATGGACAGAATAATATATGTAAATCAAGGAGTGATACTGATGACAATATCTGAAGAACCTGAAAGGGCATAAACACTATGATTAAATGAGAACACATAGGTACTTGGATGCTAAAAGAGATCTCTTTCCTTTTCTCTAGATATTTTTTCTATCTTGAGAAGTAGAACACTATGTTTAATGATTGTGTATTTTCTGTTGCTTTTTGGAAATAATATATTCTCAGTAAATTTGATAATCTAAGGACATATTTTATTGAGCAGTTTTACTTAGGGCTTTGATTCTGGTTTGTTCTGGGACCAAGAAGTTTAAGGATATAATAAATATTGATGAAATTAATCCAACAAGTTTGAACACGAGCAGTGTGAGATCACATTAGATTGTTTTAAATTTAGTCATAATATCTGGCCTGTTCATAATTATTATAGGACTTATATGTATTATTGCTTAAATAGGTATTTAAATTTTACATGCTCTGGCTAAGTTTAGCTTAAATGACTTAAAAGCACAATTTAATTAAGACCATCGAAAGGCTGAAAGAATGCATTTTGCTTCATACTTTGCTTGAATGGTGTTTCTCTATGCAGTACTCATTTACCAGTGGCAAATAAAAAAGTCAATAAATCCCTGTTTCCAGCAACTAGACTAATGAACTTCATTAGTTGATCATGTTATCAGTATAACTGCTACAGACTGCATTTTGCCCTTGGTTATTAATGCAACAGACTTCTGCAACTTACTCTTAGGAGAATTGCCTTAGGAAGACAATTGGTTTAGCTCTGAAATAACGTTTATTGTTTTTGTTTTTGTCCTGCCTCCTCCCCCTCCCTCCAAACTCATCATTAAATCCTCCTGGGAATACTTAAGATTATGCTGTAAATTACCCAGTAGCAACATTGCTCTTTGGGACTCTTTTTGCCAGACACCTTAGTTTTGTTATAGTTGCCTATGTGTTTACAGAATAGTGTTATGGGTCAAGTTGTGTTCCCCAAATGGTATGTTGAAGTACTAACCTCTGGTACCTGGAAATCTGACCTTATATGAAAATAGGGTCTTTGTAGGTGTAAATTAAGATAAAGTCATGCTAGAGCAGTAAAGTAGACTTATTTTAATCCAAAATTACTGTGTCCTTCTTAGAGAAGACACACATGGAGTATGCCTGTGATGACAGAAGCAGAGATTGGAGTGGTGCAACTAGAAAAAGCCAAGGTGTGCCAAGGCATGCAGTGACCATGTAAAATGTAACTATATATTAGGTCCAAAGAAATATCATCTGTGTTAGCTAAGCCAGAAAAAAACTATGAAACTATATATATATATATATATATATATATATATATATATATATATGTACAACTGAAAAACCAAAAACATCACTTTTGGTGGTTCTTCAATCTTTTACTCTAAAACTATAGCAGGCATTATAAAAATATATATTTACAGTCCTTTTCTACTCTTCATAGATGGAGAATATAAGAATCAGAAACAGTCTAAACTATTGGCAATGTATGGAAGATGGGAGAGAAACACAAGCCTTGGCTAATTCATGAACTGTTTCAAATAATAAGAAATTTGTGTTACACAAACATATTTTATGTGGAGAAAAGAAAATGGGATTGATATTGTAAAGAACTCTGAGATACTCTCACAAGGGCTAAAGGACAAAGATGTTTCTAGGTATAAATTTTGTTATTATTGACAACTGATTTTATACCGTTATCTTTGAACTAATATTACAAAGGAAAATTCTTATCACCTGTGTAACCCTCCACTGTGTGCCTGTATTTTATTGGTCTCCCAATTTTATGTGAGCAAAGAATGATCTCAACATGATATGATTTTGATATTTTTTCCAACCTCTTAAAACATTTTTTCTATTAATTTTAATGCTACAGAGACCGTAGTTTTCTTTTTATGCAGGTCTAAGGAAGAACTACCTTTGTCTTTTACTTTCCATTAAGGAAGGGAAAAACATTTGTCCAGTTAAAATAAATACGGATGATTATTTTTGCCATTCAGACTTTGAAATCCCTTGGTGAAGAAGGTATTGCATTATTAAAACCTACTTGTTTGATGTAGAAGTACTGCTGTTAACACAGTAAGAGTTTTGAATTTTAATTTTGATTTATTTGCCTGCTAGAGTGATAGCTTTCAAGAATTCAAAACATTTTATTTTAACTGAAAAATTGCTTAAAGACATAACTGAACTTTTTAGTCCAAGACAGTTTTGCAATTTCACATTGGGCCATCAGCATTAAGAGAGAAATTTCTAAAAAGAACTGAGTGCCTTTCTGTGAACCCAAGGATAGCTTGTCACATCATGTATAGTTACATGGAATCCAAGAACTCTCTATAGCACAAGAAAGTTGAATGACCTAGCAATTTCCATTTCAATAACATTCATATACCTACTAGAGGCCTGATGCATGAAAATCATGCAAGGGGCTTGGCCCTCAAAGCCCTGACTGCTTCACGGTCCCTTGGTGTGCCCTCCCCGCCCCCCCCCCCCCCCCCCACTGATCATTCTAGAAGGTCGTTCTGCCATCAGGTCTAATTAGCATATTAGCTCTTTATTATATAGGATTAACATTCTCCCTTCTGTTTTAATTTTATTATCTATTATATTTTTAGATCTTCATGCTCTTGATCATGTCATACTTGATATGTTAAAATAAGTCCAGGCACTATAGTTTATAACTTTTTTTTTTTAATATATTTTATTGATTTTATACAGAGAGGAAGGGAGAGAGATAGAGAGTTAGAAACATCGATGTGAGAGAGTCATCGATCAGCTGCCTCTTGCACACCCCCTACCGGAGATATGCCTGCAACCAAGGTACATGCCCTTGACCGGAATCGAACCTGGGACCCTTCAGTCCCCAAGCCGACGCTCTATCCATTGAGCTAAACCGGTCCTGGCTATAACTTTTTCCTTAAAGGACAGGCAACTATCTACTGGATATGATTAGATGAGTTCTATGAAGTCCCTCTTATCCGAAATCTCTCTCTCCCAGGTAGCCCTATGGGCTTATAGTTATCTCCATATGCCTTTGGGTTAAACCTTCAGAAAATAAAAAAAAATTAAAAATTAAAAAAAGAAAACCATAGGAGGGACAATCATTCTAACAATCATTGTAATCTTACCTACCAGAGATCCAACTTCTGAAGAAATGGGCATAAAACAAGAATCTTGACAGAGGAAAGGGGATGGCATCATTTGAATTGTGAATCACTATTAAGTGAAAGAATGATCCTTGAGGTATGTGCCTTGAATGGGATACATTGTGAGAATCATAAATGCTTGATGGAAGTTTGTGAAGGAAGGCACTAAAAAAGTGAAAGTAAAATTTTAAGAGTATATTCTGTGCAGTAAATCCTTGGGGTGCTTTTGATTAATATATTTCCAATAATTCCAAGTGATCCCTTGGATTGTTGGAATTTATAATTTTGCTGACTTTAAATCAGTTTGTAGGGAAGTGATGGTGAGAGCCTTGGTCAGCTGACCAACCACTCAGCAGCTGATTCTCAGCAGGGCTTTCTTTGTACTAGTGCTAGGAAATCTACAGTAACAATAATTCCATGGAGAGCTGTTTAAATTGGTTTCATGGGTGAAACTTTAGGCAGTTAATGTGTGGTGTCAGGAAGTTCCCAGAACACATGTAACTCTGGAAGGAAATGTACTTTTAGAATAAGCCAAATGCCCTTATAAACATTTCAAGATTGTGAATTTCTTGATGTTTTCCAGTTAATAAATACAAGGAATTGACTCCCTGGGAATCCAGGGTGTCACAAAAGTGACTATGGGAAGTTTATTTTATAGTCATGTTCAATATTTAAGTTTGTTTTCTCTATTTCTTTTTTCTTTCCCTTCCCTTTCTTTTCCTTCCCATTTTCTTCCTTTTTTCCCTTCCTTCCCATTTTCTTCCTTCCTTCCTTCCTTCCTTCCTTCCTTCCTTCCTTCCTTCCTTCCTTCCTTCCTTCCTTCCTTCCTTCTTTCCCTCCTTTCTTTCCTTCCTTCCTTCCTTCCTTCCTTCCTTCCTTCCTTCCTTCCTTCCTTCCTTCCTTCCTCCCTCCCTCCCTCCCTCCCTCCCTGCCTCCCTCCCTCCCTCCCTGTCTTCCTCCCTCCTTCCCTCTCTCCCTCCCTCCCTTCTCTTTTTCTTCCTGCTTTCCTGCCTTCCTTCCTTCTCCTTCTCTCCCTTTTCCTCTCACCTTTCTTTTCTCCCTCCTCCCCTCCCATTTATTTTTTTTTTCTTTTAAATATTTATAGTGATCTAAACAACCAGCTCAGGGAATTTGACTGCAATAAATGTATGTTTTTGGGGAAATCTTTGCTTCATTCTTCATTTTCTCAAAAATATCTGTGAGGAAAAGAGATTAAGGACTAGTAGGAATGCTAAACAGAAACTTGACTTACCTTGTCATTGTATAAGCATTCTCATGCTATCCCATTAGATCTATAAAAGTAGACTTGGCCAATTTTACCAAGAGTGAATTAATAGGTATTTATCCCTGACCAGTTGGCTCAGTTGGTTGAGTGTCTCCAATATCAAAAGACTGCAGATTCAATTCCAGTTCAGGGCACATACTTAGGCTGCCAGTTCAATGCCTAGTAGGGGTGCATATGGGAGATAACTGATTGATATTTCTGTCTCTCATTTTCCCTTCTTCTTTCTCTAAAAATCAATAAAAACATATCCTCTGGTGAGGATTAAAAAACAACAACAGGTAGCCGAGTCCGGTTTGGCTCAGTGGATAGAGCGTCAGCCTGCGGACTGAAAGGTCCTGGGTTCGATTCTGGTCAAGGGCATGTACTTGGTTGCAGGCACATCCCCTGTGGGGGATGTGCAGGAGGCAGCTGATCGATGTCTCTCTCTCATCGATGTTTCTGGCTCTCTATCCCTCTTCTTCCTCTCTGTAAGAAATCAATAAAATATATTAAAAAAACAACACCACCAACAACAGGTACTTATACCTCTTAGGTTATAAGAGAACCTAATCATTTCTACAGCATAACAGTACCTCTTGTTATAGATCAAAGTGAATATTTAATATATTCCACGTTTATGTTTTGATTTTTTGACATTAGACTATTATTCATTTTTCTAGCATCCTGTCTCCACAGGATGTCTCATTCATTCATCAACCCCTCTTCCCAACTGGTATCATTAACCTTGCTTTGTAGATAAAGAGACACAGAGGTCAACAGTCTTGGCAGCAGTTTTGTCCACTCACTGCTCTTGCTGATAGGAGATAAAAGTGTTTAAAAAGTGCAGCTTTATTTCCTGGTTTATCTTGCATGAAGTTAGGTCTCAATTATGCACCAGGGGATTATATGTTCATAAACTAAATAAACCATAATAAAGATGGCCATGTGCTGCCAAATTACAGATATGGGTATGTTTTTACCTATAGCTATATACATATGTATCTACATATATATAGTTGTATGTTTGAGTCTCATGCCACCATGACCTTGTATTTGTTTTGGTGTTTAAGAGCAGAGGATCCTGGGGATTCCCTAGTGTATAGAATTCAGAGTGTTTTGTTGTTGTTTTTTTCATCATTAGATCCATTACTTTCACATAGATAATTTTAATAATTACAGTCATGTTTTAAAGTATGTGCACATCTCTCTCAAACGCCCCCAGCCAGATCTAAGCTTCATTTTAAATGCTAGCAAACCCAGTAACTCAAAAGCTTTCAAACGTAGTCTATTGTCCAGGGCTTTTATGGTGTATTTCAACAAAGAGAATCTCTGTGCTCACTCAATTTGCAAACATCTGGAGGAAAATAATGTGATAATTAGGAGGCAACATGGGTTCATCAAAAACAAATCATGCCAAACTAACTTAATTTCTTTCTTTGATTTCTTAACAAGCTGAGTGGGAACACAGTGGGTATTTTTATGATAGCAAGCATTTGATGTAGCTTCTGGATATTCTTAAAAGGCCTAGGGAAAAATGCAGATTTTGGTAAAATGGTTCGCTAATCAAGGATATCTTTTGTAAAAAGGAGTGAGCAACTATTGTTTCTATACAGTTTTAATATATAACGAGGAGAGACTGTTGGATATATTTTTTGATAGTTTTTCTAAACTTATTTGTGTCCATAATATCTATGTCTTTAAAAAATATATTTTTATTGATTTCAGAGAGAAAGGGAAAGGGAGAGAGATAGAAACATCAATGATGAGAATCATTGGTCAGCTGCCTCCTGCACACCCCTACTGGGGATCAAGTCTGGTATGTGCCCTTGACTGGAATTGAATGTGGGACCCTTCAATCCACAGGCTGACACTCTATCCACTGAACCAAACCATCTATGGCCATACATATAATATAAAAAACAGCAATATATATATGTTACAAAAGTGAGAATATACTGTGCTAAAATCATAGAACTGATTTGTTTTCACTTATTAATGTGGTATTGAGCATTGTCCTGTGTCAACAAGTGCACTTCTACAGCATCATTTCTAATGGCTGTATAGTGTTCCACTGTCTGGATTGACATAATTTATTGATGTATTATCTCTTGTTAGAGAGATTACATCCTTGTTGTTACTACAAGCCATACCAGGATAACTATACTTGTGTTAAGATGTATTATAGATCTCTCTCTCTCTCTCTTTTTCTTTTTTCTCTTCTTCTCCCTGTCTACCCTCACCCCCTTCTTTTAAGAAAAAAATTCCACCTTGGGAAAATTAAAATTCACTGGAAATATTTAAATGATGAATATTTCCATGAATGGTTTAGAAATTCCATATTTCATTATACAACTGTGATGAAAGAATTGCTAAATTATAGCCTCAAGTTGACTTTTCTCCTATTTCTCTCTAAAGATTTATCAAAAGGAAAGATTTGTTTTTATGGCAGTTATTGTTCTTATTGAATATCCTGAAATAAGAATTATTCTATGCCTCAAAGTGACATCAAACTGATTTATTTGTTAATATATTAAACAAACTAGTGTCTTTTAAATGAGATTAAGGATTACATCTTGTGCTTTACTCCTGCAGCAGATATATCAATAATTTTTTAGATTCTATTGTTAGGTAGCTCCAATTTTCCATTTTCTTTCCTTCTTAGTTTTTGCTTGCTGTGCCTCATTAAAATTTCAAATGAAATGGTATGACACTGATTGGAAGGAATTGTTTCTGTTGGGAGGAAATGTACACACAAGATATGCAGCAAAAATTCAGCTGCATTTGAACCCTGCTATTTGTTTGACACAATGAATTTTCAGGAATGGAATTGCAGGAGCTAAATCTTTAATAAAATTGCTATTGACTGTCCCTGCAGGAAGTAGTGTGCATAGTGCTAAACAGGAAGGTTGGAATCCTCAGCTCTGCAATTATTGGCTATGTAACTAACCTCTCTAAGTACATGTACTCGTCTGAAAAATGTAATAAGACAAACCCCTTACGGTTATTGAGAAGATTCAACAAGGTTATGTAACTAAAGTGCCTGGGACCTAGTATTCTCTCAATAAATGTTAGTTTTTAGTGTTATCTCTTGGTGATCCACATTTTCCTTGGATGTAGGGCCTAACACTTCCTATATTCCTTGCAAAAATTCCTACTCTGTTTGTCCCACATTTGCATCATTTTGAAGCAATTAGACTAGAATTGTTAAAATAACTCTTGTAACAATATTTTCCTCTTTCTTCCTTTCCTTTTACCTTCCTCCTTCTTTCCCCTACCGAGTGATTATTGTGCACCTATACTTTTCTTTACTACTTTGCTAGGCATTGGAAAAGGAAAAAACAGATTGGATCCCTTTCCCAAAGGAACTTATAGACCAGTGAACAAGACAAATATCCTATCTAATAAAAGAGTAATCTGCAAATTGACTATACATCTGCTATACTCATAAGCCACACCCACCAGCCAATCAGGATTGAGAATGCAAATTAACCCAACCAAGATGGCTGCAACCCCAGAGCAAGCGGGAGGCTTGTATTTCCCCGGTAATGGAGTAAGCCAAGCTTTCTGCACACCCTGGCTGGCCTACGCCTCTACTCAAGGCTACAAAGTTTTAATTATAGAAGATAAATCCCAGATACCAGGGGTCCACTTGGTTCGCTGGGGGGCATGGCTGGCCTGCAAACCACCATAGGCCCCTCACCCAGGCTGCCCCACACCTCAAGGGAATCCCCACCCTGATCTGGGACACCCTTCAGGGCAAACCAGCTGGCCCCACCCATGTACCAGGCCTCTATCCTATATAATCCTATATAGTAAAAGAGTAATATGTAAATTGACCTTCACTCCAATACACAAGATGGCTGCCCCATGTGGTCAAAGATGACTGCCCCTATGTGGACAAAAGATAGCTACCACAAGATGGCCAGCAGGGGAGGGCAATTGGGAAGGACCAGGCCTGCAAGGGAGGGCAGTTATGGGCAATCAGGCCAGCAGGGGAAGGCAATTAGGGAGTGACCAGGCCTGCAAGGGAGGGCAGTTAGGGGCAAACAGGCTGGCAGGGGTGCAGTTAGGCATCAATTAGGCTGGCAGGAGAGTGGTTAGGGGGTGATCAGGCTGGCAGACATAAGCAGTTCGGGGCAATTAGGAAGCCAGGCAGGTGAGCAGTTGGGAGCCAGTAGTCCTGGATTGTGAGAGGGATGTTTGACAGCCTGTTTGGACCTGATTCTACCTGGATCAGGCCTGTATGGGCAGTGGGACATCCCTTGGGGGGTCCCAGATTGGAGAAGGTGCAGGCTGGGCTGAGGGACACACCTCCTGTGCACAAATGTCATGCACTGGGCCTCTAGTTAATTAGATAACAACACAAATAAATATAAAATTTCAAGGATACCAGGTGCTACATCATAAATTAGAGATACATGGGTTATAAGAGCATACAGGTGATTGGGAAGGCTTGCTGAGGAAATCAAGCAGGGATAGAAAGAGAGTATAAGAGTTAAATAGGTGATGCAGCAGACTACTAACTAGTCTCCTGATTTCTGCCATTGCCCTCTTATTGTTCAGACTCTGTAGGGGAGCCAGAGTGATCCCATAAAATAAAAGATTACATTAGATCACTGTTCTGATGTCTCTGGTCATGACTTCTCATCTCACTCAGAGAAAATCTCATGTCCTTACCTCAGTTTGGTTTCCTGCTACCTAATGACCCTTTCTTCCTCCACTCTCTTCTTCTTACATAGTCATTTCCAGCCACACTGGCATCCTTGCTATTCCATAAACACTCAGGTGAACTCCACCATAGAGTTTTTGATCTTGCAGATCTCTCTGCCCAGAACACTCCTCCCCAGATGTCCCCTCTCTATCAGTGAGCTCTCCCTAATGTTCCTATATAACATGGCAATGCTCTCTTCAACAGCACTCCACATCACATTTAATATATTTATTTGTTCTTTTTTTTTTCTTTCTTATTTCCTATCTCTACTCAACTGGGGGCAGTTAAAAACTTCATGAGGTCAGGGGTTTGTGTTTATTGCTGAAGTTTCAGCTCCCAGAAAAATGCCTGGAAGGTTTTAGCCACTCATTCAATAATTGAGGAATAATATAAGATGAAGAGACATAGAGGTAAGAGCATTGGGGGCTGAGGGAGAAGCATGCGCAAAGGCCCTGAGGCAGGTGGAAGCATGCCAACTAAGAGGAGCTGAGGGAAAGACATAGATGCTAGTGAGCACAGTGATAGAGTCTAAAAAGGTAGGAAAAGACTGGGTCATGCAGTTGCTAAGAATTTTCCCCTAAAAGCAAATGGAAGCTATAAAGTGTTTTAAGCAGGGAGTGGGGTGATCTGATAAAGTTTATATTACAAAAAAACCCTACCATGATTATAGTGGCGATGTAATATTAGAGAGGGCAGAGTGGATGCAGGGAGATCAATTAAAATTATGTGATAGTCCTAGCTGGTTTGGCTCAGTGGATAGAGAGTGTCAGCCTATGGTCCCAAGTTCAATGTCTGTCAAGGGGACATGCTGGGGTTGTGGGCTTGATCCCCAGTAGGCAGTGTGCAGGAGGCAGCCAATCAATAATTCTCTCTCATCATTGGTGTTCTCTCTCTCTCTCTCTCTCTCTCTCTCTCTCTCTATATATATATATATATATATATATATATATATATATAAATATATATATAATATATATATATATATATATATATATATATATATATATATATATATATATATAATTATTATTATTTTAGAGGCCTGGTGCATGAATTCTTGCATGGGTGGAATCTGGCCAGCCTGACCAGGGGGAGGGGTCATGGGCTATTAGCCAGCCTGCCTTCTGGTCAAAGTCCTGGTCAAGGGGACAATTTGCATATTAACCTTTCATTATATAGGCTATGCACTGAGTGGCCAGATTATTATGGGTTTAGAGATCATAATAATCTGGCCACTCAGTGTGTGTGTGTGTGTGTGTGTGTGTGTGTGTGTGTGTGTAATAGTAGTGGTGTGTGCTGAGAGACGGGGGCAATGTAAGCCAATGACTTCAGTGGATCAGAAGATAAATGGATGGGGTAAGACCAGTAGTTCTCAATTGAGGCAATTTGGCCTCCCTGTGAATATTTGGCAATATCTGGAGACATTTCTGACATCTCAATTTGCTCAGGAGGAGGTTGCTAAAGACATCCAGTGAGTAGAGACCAGTATGCTACAAAATAACCAACAACACACAGGCCAGTTTTCACAACAAAGAATTAATTATTTAGCCCTAACTCTTTTATAGGCATATGAGATAAAAACTCAGAACTTGCTGTTTGGAGTAGATAGGGGGGTTAAAGAAGGGAGGTATTTGGGTTTACATAAATAAATAGATAGTGTCATTCACTGAAGAATTATAATAGTTCTAGGTGTTTCTGCCCATATGGAATCACTGGGCATTCTATTTCTTTAATAAATAGAATGGTTAGTCACGTTTGCAGTTTATGATTGGGATGTAAGATTTTGGGGTATATTTTATGACAGTGATATGGAAGTTAGGAATGACAACATTTGATTTGATATTTTACTCAACTAACTGATGTTACTGAGTCACTCACTGTGTTCGTACAACTGATATGTGTGGCACTTATTCTCAGCTGACTTGATTCATCCTTGAGAACATTAACCACTATTAACAATTTGGATGTCCAACTAATGAGTGGCTATGTAAAGATAGTTAAACATTTTATTAACTTTCTATAAAAAAGTAATTTTACATACATTATTCCTTCATACTTTTTATGTCCTTGTAGTGACAAGAAGAAGCCAAATTAATTGTATTATATTATGGAGCAAACTTTGAGATGCTGAGATATTTGTGAGAATTTGACTCGTAAAGTAGGAGAGGAACTGGAGGTGAGGCGTCTGGATTTAGCCTTTTGATAATGTATAGATATTCCCAGAAGTATAACCACTACTTCATCCTTTCATTTTGAGGACCTCCCAAGATTCTTCAAAATATTTAATCCAATATCTCTTTATGTTGAATTTGCTTAAGAATGGCTTACTGTAGTCTTTTATGTAACTTCCTGTATTGTTTATGCTAAACACTATCCAGAATTCCAGAGATATCTAACTATTTGTGTCTCTTTGAAGTTACTGAACCCCAGTTCTTTCTCTTCTCTCATTGCATATTTCACAGAAGGCATCTGGTAGAAGAAGAAAATTATAAAATTTAAATTTTTTTATTTTATGCTTAACTATTTATAAGCAGAAAAAAAGTTTAGCATGAATAAAAGGGGAGATGTCAATGAATTCCTGTGGCATCAGTTGTTTTTTTATTTTACTTTTTTAAAAGAACATTGAGAACTCCTTGAGTTTGATTTTAGAATTGTGGCTGGCCTGGTGATCATTTCTGCATGTGCCATGTGTTCATGGCATAATTCTGAGATGGGCATGCATTTTGGTGGAGCGTTAATTTCTGTTTGGCAGAAATTGGGGTCTCTGTCCTAGTCAATAGTCCCATGCTGCTGTCCAGTGCTATGCTGAGACACTGACTCTCTCAGCACTTAGTGTGACATAGGATTACTATTATTTTCTATATACCACGACATTACGAAAGCTTAGAAGCACAGTTGTTGTATGTAGTGGGAGAAGAGAAACCTACTTCAGTCACTAAGTTTATTGAAAGGTATGTGAGTTTATGTGCATAGCGGTCTGGGAGGCTTGGACATGTTTCCTCGGTGTGCCTTTACCTACCCACTGACCCCTGTATTCATTTCCTCCTAAAGAAAGGCCCCTCCCCACTCAGTCTGTGTGGTCCCAAGAAGCCAAATAACCACACCTCAGGCCCTGGTGTGGGCCCCCAGTGTGCTGTACTAGCTCCTTTTGTCATGCTGATTGGCTCAAGGTTAGTCATGAGAGTCCACCAGAGTGAACTGCATTGCATAGGCTTTCTCTATGGCTTTTGGGAAAGAGAATGTGCTGCCCTTCTGGAACTGAACAAGGAAGCTTGCAGGCTAGAGCCTCTGCATCATCTTGGTGTCTCCAGAAGCTAGTACTGGAGGGGAGCTGAGAAGTACACAGATCACTGATGATACCGTCTGACACAAAACTGAACAAAACAGCCGAAACCCGTTCTGCTCTCTGAACCAATAAATAACCCCTTTCCTCAAAATAATTGAATTAGGTAGTTGCCATTTGGAGCCTGAAGAACCCTAATATATATCTGGTCAATGCCACCCTCCCGCCCCTCAATCATTTGCACACTTTCACAAATGGTTAAACATCCTGATTTGTCACATTGAAGGCCTTGTGGAGACAGGAGAGATTTAGAAATGAGTCTTCCAATTTGATTTGACCTCTTTTAGCTGAAATGTGTTTTTCTTCCACCTTTGAAATGATAATTCATAACCTATGAATAAAAGCTATCACCATATAAAGTTTCACATAATCTATGATTTTCCAGAAAGTGCTTTTTTCATGGTCAGTTACCTATATTAATTCAACAAATAGTTATTATGACACTGAAATGGACCAGGGTATAACATATCACCATCAAAAATGTTTAATTTAGTTCGTAGAGTAGACATATGATTGTGAAAAGACAAGTACAAGTCAATATATAACTAAATATGTTATGAGTATCACTTGGGAGGTCAAGGGAGGCCAACGCCATCAAAGACTGACAAATGACAATCTCCGTGAAAGAGATAGGGATGGAGTCAGAGCTTTCGGAAGAGGAAGAAGTCTCCCCAAGAGCTGGAGCATAGTTCACATGCTCAGGTACAGAGAAGAATTGTGACCGAGGAAGGTAGTGATTCAACAGGAAGGTTGCAGCCTAGGAGTAGGGTGAGGGAAACAATTACTTAAATGTTGAAGATTTTTATTCTAATAATTGAGTCAGAGGGAAGAGGAAGAAATAGGTCAGGCCTTGGAGCCTAAAGCAGAAGCATCATGAGTGGAAAAGAAGGAACAGATGTGCAGGGATAATTGCTAACACTGGGTTATTAGTTTAACCCAAAGCATCAGAGGACTAGCTTAAGCATGAGTCTTGGCATTAAGGCTTTGCCGATTGCATGTGGTCACATTTTGTTTCCAGATAGGAAAGTCTTCAGAGGAAATAGTTGGGGGAAGAGTCTGTAATCAGTTTCAGAAGGGTTCAGTTTCGGGTGAATCTGAGCTTCATAGTTGAACACTTATCGGAGGAAGATGGCCCAAGCTCTGAGGAGATGCCACTTAGTCATTCAGTCACAGAAGGAGATGGCTGAAATCATGGAATTGAATGAAAGTTATGCGTGAAGAAATACACAAAAGAAAAAATGAGAAAAGCCTTGAGAAATGCCCATTTTTAGGTGGTGGAGGAAAAAAGCAGACCGAGCAGGCCCAGTCTGATGAAATAAGTTAGTGTCAGATAGAGAATTTGAGGGAGGATATGGCACACAGAAGGCACTCCATAAACCCTCTTGAACAAAGGAATGGATGGAGTTTTACAAAGGAATGAAGGTCATCAAAGTAAAAAGATACAGAGCTGTCCAGAAAATGGGGAAGTTAAAAAGAAAAGGCATTTGGGATCAGGGTACAGAGGTTCAAGAGGTTATTTTTCTACTCAGACTAGAGGTTTAGGAGAGGATATGGCAGAGGTTCACTGGGGAAGCACAAGCCAGTGTCAGGGTGAGAAGAGGAGTTGAGGAGCTGGAGATACAAAAACCTGGGCTTAAGTCATGGCTCATAAACAACTTCCCTGGGTTCAATTTTTATTTCCCTAAAAGAGTGTTTGACTAAGTGATTTCCAATATTTCTTCCAATGCTCACATTCTACTGGCAGTTCTATTAAAAATATATTTAGATAGTACTGTTCTAAGTTCCTTTGATAGTGTCATTTTGAGAATCCTTTGTGCCACAATTGTGTGACGATTGATGCCATATGGAGAATTAGAGCCATCTTACTCTCCTTTTTGTAGACTCCTTGATTTATAATCAGTAACTAAAATCATCAGCAATATATCCATACAATATTTCAGAATAAACAGAATGTGACTTTGCTAAATAACAAAACTGTTCTAATTTTTTACTTCTAATATCATATATGTTTAAGAGTTAAGGAGCTATTATAATGGGTTTGCTATGCTTTAGTAGCTACCCTGTTTCCCTGAAAATAAGACAGTGTCTTATATTAATTTTTGCTCCCAAAGATGCGCTAGGTCTTATTTTCAGGGGATGTCTTATTTTTCCATGAAGAAGAATACAGTACACATTTATTGTTAAATGAAAATAAAGGAAATTTATTACCTGTATACGGTACGGTAGTACGGTAGTTGTCAACACAAGCCAGACAAACTGTGAATCCTACAGTATCAAGAATTTACTCATTTATTCAATGACAATCATGTCATCATCTTCTGGAACATCATCATAACAATCCAATTCCTGAATTTCCTGGTGAATTTCTTGTGACTCCATTTCTTTCAGAATCAGTGGACCAAATCTCTCATGTTTAGCAATAGCATTCTGAGACAGAGCCTGGGTGGGGGGGCTTATTTTCGGGGGGATGCCTTATATTTCACTCAGAAGAAAACCTGTAAGGAGGTCTTATTTTCGGAGGATGTCTTATTTTCAGGGAAACACGGTATTTCTAGTAGAAAGTTGGGAGATCTACTCAAAACTCTGTATCTTTCTTTATTCCACTAGAAACTTTTCTAAATCCTATTAGGTCCAAATATGCAGTAAAGAATTATGGGGATGGCACCATTCTGCCCCAATAACAAACCTGGAATGACAAATGCCTTCCTTGGTCAATTAACCTCTGCCAGAGCTCCCAGTGACTAAAAGAAATGCTGGGGGACACAGTGTAGAGCTGACTATAAAACATGTGAATTACAGATCTTTTGAAGAGGATAGTGTTGTGGTTAGAAATCTACCAACTCCTTTGAACTGTGCATCCCCGATTTCTCAGAACATTTACCAAAGGCTTGAGCAGAAACTGGCTCCTAACCAGTTTTCTTAACAAAGCTCTCAGATCTGTTTTCACAAAAAAAGAGATAAAAAGTCTGAAATCCTCCTTATGATTCAGGCATCATCTGTTATCCTAGATCAATGTCAGGCTAAAGATTTTTGGAAAGGATTTTGGCAAAGTGCAATTGTAGATTAACCCACAGCATTCCATTAGATAAGTGACATAATGAAGGATTTTAAACAACGAGTCAGAGGCCTGGGCTCTAATCTCAAGATGACTGATTTTTCTCTATGACCTTCAATTATATAGTTGCATAATTTTCATTTGGTCGTTGAATTGGTTATCTTATCTGTGACATGTGGAACACGGCTCTTCTGTTTGTTGCTGTAGGAGTATAGAAGCTGCAGGTGCTGTTATTTCTTATGTTTTGGGGTGACCCACTCTTTACATTTCTGCTGAGGAACTTCTTTCTTTTTTTAAAATTTTTTATTATGGTCTCACATAATTGTCCTTATTCCCCCATTCCCATCCCAAACCCCTCCCTAAATATGCCCCCCCCCAACCCCCGTTGTCCATGGCCACTGGCTAGGCCCATATGTATGCACACAAGTCCTTTGGTTGATCTCTTCCCCTTACCCCCATCCTCCCTTACTTTCCCTCTGAGGTTTGAGAGTCTGATCGCTGGTTCTCTTTCTCTGGGTCTGTTTCTTTTTAAGCAAGCAAACAAAGGATGAGGAAAGTCAATTCTGAAAGGAGGGAGAAACTTCTGGTGAGGAGAGTGCTGCCATCCACATCATATTGGATAGGAGGCAGCATGGTTAGGCATGCATAATGGGTTATGCATCTTTGGGTCTTAGTCTGTTGCAATTTACAATTTTGTTGAAGTTCATGGACCATGTGTCTGACATTTCAAAAGATATAATCATTGCCTTGCAGTTTACTTTCCTTTTGGCAACTTGTAAAACTCTTCTTACTCCATGTCCTTCTTTCTTCTGAGGGTGGCTTGCCACCCAGCTTATATCCCAGGACTTTTTTTTTACTGCCCTGGAGGATCCCTGACCAAGCACTTAACTTTAAATCTTTTTCATTTAAATGGCCATTTTCAACGACTGGTAAAGATGAGCTTCATTAGCACGTTTTGCCTGTACTTTATGCTAATATTAGGCACTAGTTTGTGGCTTCAGGTCATTCAAAACTGAAGTGTTCTTTAATTTCCCATTTTGCAAGTTTCAAAATGCTGCATACGGCACTTCATGATCTGGTTCATGATAATGTCTTCCATCCTTCATACTGGCTTAACCATTCAGATTCTATGCTTGAATAACAGCAAACTGGTAATTCCCCAGATGCAATGTGGTGTTTATCATCTCCAAGCCATTATTCATGCTTCCCTTATCCTTGGGATGCTTTCTCCCACATTCTGCCTACTTAACTCCTCCTCTTTCAACAGACCTCTGCTCCAACTTTCTCTTTCCAAATTTCTTTCCTGATCGCCTCACTCTCTCAGTTAGGCTAAAGAAATGATTATAGATCTTGAAGCAGGATCTATAATCATTCTGCACATTCTGTAAATATTCTGCAATACCTCTGACTGCCAACCCCCACCTTGTTTACATTTCTATTTGTGTATGTTATCTTCATTAGACAATCTCTTTGAAAGAAAGGCTAGGGTTTTCTTAATCATTGCATTCCAGTGTTTGGCGAATGGTAAATGATTAATACATGTTTATATGAATTGGCCTACTTGGGAGGAAGAATAAAATTGCAAATTGATGCAGGTTTTCATGTACACTTGCTATCCCAATAGCTATTATTTGGGTGACTGGGCACTCATGTGTGACCTTGGACAAGGTAACAAGGAAATGTTGACTGGATAAATAAAGCAGGCTAAATAAAACACACACACAACACTTGTTATTTTAGAAATAAAGGCCATATATAGACAAGCAAGTCTATAGGGGAGAGAAAAATAGACTCAGGGGAAGTTAGCAACGAAATAAGCTTTTTAACTATGCAATATACATTCTTTACCTAATATCTCATATGAAACAAAGAAAAGACTTCCAGGCCTCAATGCTCCAAATTGCCACAACGGCAGTACCATCATTCCTGGCTCTTTGAGTAGTAGGATTGCAGGGAGAATGGTCTGACACTAAGAGGCAGATTGCCAAGGGGCTGGGAGAAGTTACTGAAGCATTTTATTACTGACACTGAAGAAACGATTATAGATCTTGAAGCAGGAGAACCTACCATACCATGGCAATGAGATTCATTGGTTTCCAGAGAGTTGCATTTTGACTTTTAAAAGGAGATTTTAAAAAATGATAGTCAAATGCACTTCAATGGATTAAAAAGAATAACCATTTTAAAAGCAGAAGGGTAGAAGCTGCTATAGAGTGTATTCAAATCTATGCTTCTTAGCAACCAGACCAGATTTCACCCATAAAAGAAAGCTAGAGCGGAAAAAAAAAAAAAAAAGGCTTCTTTGGTTCTCTTGAGAATATAAAGGCATATTAGAGAAAAAGAACCACTTTGAGATTTTTAGATGAAAGGCATGGCATAGGTATAAAGTATTTTTATATTAAAAAAAAAAAAGAGAGAAGGACAACGAAGAAGTGATGTCTAGACTGAATTGGTTATCCTGGGTATACATGAGAGCAATTGCCAAAGTGAAAATGAGAGAATATCCTGTCAGCTAGAATCATTAGAGTGTTCAGAAGTTATTATTATTTTTTATCATAATGGATACACTATTTTTTCCCTGGATCAAAGTAAGGGAAATATAGGGGGAGAATATGTGGATGACTTGGTAATTTAAGAACATTTCCTCAAAAGGTTTTCACAGTGAAGAAAAGAACTGAAAAGGTACAAATGAAAACATTGCTAATGTGTTTACAGAATTAGATGTCATCATTCTCCAGATGACGTTTCAATGACATTCTATACAAGGACTTGATTTTTAGTGATTCTGCTCAGTAGGGAACATTGGGGCATGCAGGCATAGTTCTTTGATAATTTAAGGTCAGAACAGCCATTAAAAACAAAACAGAAACAAAAAACAAACAAACCAGGAAAAACCCCCACCATATTCAACAATAAAGAAACATTTTTAAAAAGAGAAAGTCAATGACAAGGATATAATTTTTGCCAATACCATTGAGAGAATTTACTAAACTGGAAGTTTCATTTCCTCTGGATTAAATGAGGTCTTTTTGTGTATGTGTAACAAAAGAGAACTATGGGGTGTGAAAAAAAAAAATGATGCTATTCATATGCCAAAACAAGGCATAGATTATCTTCAGGAAGATTCCAGTATGTTCTTGAGTGGTATACAAAGAAGACTGATGTGTTTGAAAGAAAAGAAATGCAAATCAGTCTTTTCTGGATAAACAAAGAATCTAAATTTGGAACTAGAATGTGAAAATTTAGCAGAGGTTTGATGCACTGGCTTGAACAGACTGTGGTGCAGTTGTTATGGGCTGAGGTTATTTTATGAGGGCTGCATTTTCCCTTGAAGCCAGACCCCATATGGGGTGGAATGACGAAAGCCTCATATATCTCACTATCATTAAGCTAATGAGATTGGTCAAGGCCACATGCATTCTAATTCTTGGCAAAATTTAAGATAAATCTAACAAACTGTTCTAATGGCTTTGTGCTGTTTTTGGAAAGAAAGAGTAAAAGAATGAAGAAATAAATAAAAACAAATCTTCAAGTGCACGAGATTCTGTTTCAGAAATGCTGTTGTGTGATCAAAAGCATTCTCTAAGGAGGACTATTATTTATCCACACTATTGAAGAGTGTCATGGTCACAGAAAAAAATTTAATCAGATATGAAAATTCAATGTGGAAACAAAAAACGTTATACAGCATTTGTTCCTTAAGCATTCATTTGGTACACAAAATATTTCAGCTTTTAAAGTTGAATTTTGAAAATTATAGTACATGGATATTGAGAATAAACTAGCTTGTTTTTGCAAAATTTACTCTTGGAACTGAGACCAACTTTTAGAATTTATAGCCAATTTATAATTGCTTAAAAAGTTGAATTGGTGGGAGCCATAATAAATACTTTCTGATATAAGGCTTGCAATGACTTATGTGCAGTGGGAAGAGATATCATTTTATTTAAAATTTTTGAATAGGTTTTCATAGCTAGTTAAAAAATAATGCAAAAATATTTTAACTTTGGTGTGTTAAAATAATATTACAAGCTGTTATGTGGATAATTCATTAAATTACTGAAATTGTTCTTTATATTGGTAGGTAATAAATACATGGTATTGTCTATTAAGTAGAGACCACTGGTGAAAAATGTTCAGATTACTGTCCAAAGGCTGAAGTTATGATACAGTGCAGAGCAACCCCCAGTAATAAATGGAAGTACCATCTGCAGTATATTACAAATGAGTCAATTTAAAGCCATGTGTGGGACTCTCTAAACACAGTTGTAGCTGCACAGACAAAGTGAAGTGGAGAGTTTAGAAATTATCTAGTTCCATTTATCAGCTTAGGCAGTCACTGTGGATAATTTAAATTCTACAACTCTTCTCCTCTCTGAGAATTAGGTTTTTTGGGCCTGAATATTCTCTTTAAGGGCTTTAAAATTTTATCTCTCTTTCTTTACCTGATTTGGATGTGCTGTGCGGAAGTAGCCAAGATGGGTGGGTTGATGAATATTCCCTCCTCCACTTCCCACCCCTAGGTCTTAGGGAAAAAAAACTATAACATTAACTTTGCCAGAACAACTCATGTTAAAAGGCCTTCTGATGGCAGTTCAGCAGCATCACATTGACATAATATTATTATAATAGATTCAATTAGAGAGTGACATTATAGTGCTGGGTCCTGTGCTCATTAAGAGATTTCACACAGAAAGTCATTCCTACTAAGAACTTTTCTAAAATTATAAGGGTTGAGTTAAATTCAGTCCAATACTGAATAAAAAGCCAAGTGAGGGATTAAAATTGTACAGTGTTTTGTAATTACTATTCTCAAGACATTTAAAGCTACGTTTTATGCTGAATTAGGTTCCAAAAGCAAAACACCCCCATTTGTGCTCCAAGATTTGACCAAATAAACACACAACAATAAATATCTTGAGAAAATAATGCAAACAGAACCAGACATTTTGGCATGATATTTACAAAAATACTAGAGTACCGGTACATGAAAATGCATGCACTTGGGGTGGGTGGGAGTCCCTCAGCCCGGCCTCTGCTCTCTTGCAGTTCAGGACCTCTCAGGGGATGTCCACCTGCTAGCCTAGGCCCACTCCCCAGGGAATTGGGCCTAAGCTGACAGTCAGACATCCCTCTGGGAGCCCTCAGGGGGATGTCCACGGGGAGCGGGCCTAAGGCATCAGTCAGACATCTTAGTGCTGCCATGGAGGCAGGAGAGGCTCCTGCCACCATTGCTGCACTCACAGCTGTCAGCCTGGCATGTGGCTGAGCAGAGCTTCCCCTGTGGGAGCGCACTGACCACCAGAGGGCAGCTCCTATGTTGAGTGTCTGCCCCCTGGTGGTCATTGCACATCATAGCGACCAGTCGTTCCCAGTCATTAGGGTCAATTTGCATATTATCCTTTTATTATATAAACTTTTATAAGCATAGGTAATAAAATGTGTTGATGTTCTCAGTAAGTTATCCAGTTGCCAGCAAAAGAGATATGTCCAACTAATGAAAAATATTGAGCTAATTTTTATGTCTTCATTTTTTCAGTTCTCTTTTGGTCTGTAATGCTAATGAGCCAAAGAAAGTCAAACTATTAAATATTATGTATAATTTGATATCATTTTGTTGTCTGAAGGTACAAATACAGGTTTTTTTTTTCCAGCATGCCATTATTAATAGGTTTAGCATTATTTCAACATTTTTACTCCCATTACTTTGATTTGTTGTTTTGTTAGTAGTTTGTCCATGAAATTACCACTCATAGAACTTTAACAACTTTGAGTCACCCAATGTTAAGTTATTCACAAGTACTGTGGTCAACATCCACAGGGCAGTGTATTATGGGATATTACAACTATTAACTCATTTTAATTCTATTTCATTCTTTTACAATATTCTCTTGTTAGAAGCAAGTTATACCTGACAAGAGTATTTGAAAACCATAATTTGAAAACCATAATTCTTGATTTAATATGTCTTTACAATGTTTCAATTGGATTTGATCAAGATGAATAATGCATGGCTCATAGTACAAGTGTTCTCAGTCCCCTGGTCTGACAGAGGACACTGTTACATAGTAAGTTATAGGATATTTTTTAGTGCACCCAGATATCACTATAAAACTGAAAAAGAACGAGAGACTCATGTAGCTCTGAGATCTTATATCTGCCATCAGATGTCTGTGGCAAACTTGAAAATTGCCTTGACTTCCTTTTCACTCTGGGGACTGGTTGCTGGGGAGCAAGGATTTACTCATAATTGATACCTTTTGTCTTCTAATTAATCTCTTCATTTAAAATAAATACATTGAACTATGAAAATCTCTTTATGGTGACTAAGCAACGAATTTTAGCTTGAAGCAGATTTAAGATATAAAACATCTCACAGCTCATCCAATACTACCCTGTTTCCCCGAAAATAAGACAGTGTATTATATTAATTTTTTTCTCCCAAAGTTGTGCTAGGTCTTATTTTCAGGGGATGTCTTATCTTTCCATGCGCTAGGTCTTATTTTCGGAGGATGTCTTATTTTCGGGGAACCACGGGTATTTTTCTATTAGTATGTTATCTATTTACTTCTATATTGGTATTCTTGATTCTGTGTCCACCTCTTTACATATAAGTCTATCTACAAGTTCCCGTCTTTGAGTCTTTTTTTGTAAAAGCTTCAGCTCTGGCAACTTTGATGTTTTTCAGAGGTGAGTGGGATATCCGTCACTTTAGGTGCTAGCCTTTGATTTTCACACTTTTATTCTTAATGTCCAGTTTTCCTGTTTCCCAAATGTAGCAGCTAGAACAGTGACTGGAGCATAACATTTCTCTGTTCTTGTTCCCTCATGATTCTTCTGAGCTAGAAAGCATCTTCTCAGAGATAGTAGCTGTGCGGCTAGCTTTCTTCTTGTAAGTTGGCATGATGTCATTTCAACTCACCCTGGAATCTCCCTAGCCATGATGAGAAGGGGCTTCGTGATATAGAGTTGGAAGTATGAAGTGGGGCTCTGAAGTCTTTTAGAAATATTCTAATCTGTTAAGAGACTTTTAGTGTAGCTTTTTGGAATTTCTTGAGGCATCTATTATTTAACTGAGAATTCTAGTAGATCGAGTATGTAGTGATGAAAAGGAAGCCTGGCACATATATTTTGGAGAAGACTCTTGACAGCTCTGTGCAATCTGACTCCACTTTGGCTACAGAAGTATGGGTGGTTCTTTTTTTCAAACTGCCAGGGATTCACATGTCTAGTATGTAGATGACTAATTCATGGAACTTTACAGACATTATCAATAAGGAATCTATGCCCATTCACATGAAATCAAACAACTCACATGAATTCTAATAATGATGATATTGCTATAACCATAATGTGTTATTAAAATAAGAATAATAGCAAGTGAATGCTGTAGTCAACTTAAGGCATTCTTGTTAAAGTATTTTGTAAGAGTCTGAACTATTAGGTTTTCCTACTTATTAAAAGTCCTTCACTTAAGAGCATTTACAATGGGGGTTACTCCCCATAATGAAACCATATATAGGGCAATTCTGATTGCTTGAAAGTTGAGTTGGATGTTAGGCTGAGATTGATCTGATGGTAACTTCTGTTTATTTTTTTCATATTCTGGATAATGATAAAGTTTGCTTCCTTTGATTATCACACTTGTCTGAGCATTTCAGGCCCATCATATAGCCACTTCTATATTCATTTGCAAAGTAATAGAAATGGAATTCTGTGGAGTCAAAGCTTTCTTCTGCCGTTTATCTGCATTGTAGAAATTGTTCAGAAGATTTCTGTCCAAAAGGAGCTGCCTCTCCTTTACTACGTGATTTATTTTGTGATGGAAAGGACCCAGGAAGTAATAGGGCTTATATTTATTTGCTTACCTAACAGGAAAGCAAGCAGATATAAAATTTCATCTCTGACCCAAATATCTGATAATTTTCCGAAGAATAAGTATCGCACTCCAAGAAATTTCAACTTCTTCATCAGGTGTTTTTCAAGTACTTCCTAATCATTTCTATGTAACTTTCTACCATATGTAGAAATAACTCTTTTGCTTCCTATCAATATATAACTGAAAGCACAAACAACATTTTGAGGATGTTGTCATAATATTGGGAATATGTTAAAAAAAAAAACTGATCTGTAATCATTTTTGTCAAAATCTGTATGGAAGTCTTATCTGTCTGAAGCAGTCAACCAGTAGGCAGTTTTTCAAGAGGCAAACTAAAGTGCTGAATAAGACCCATAAATACAAAAAAAAAAAAAAAAAGTGCTATGTCACTGAGGGTATAGGTAAACTTGGATTTCTTCAAAGGTTATGGGAATGACAGCTATTAGCAGGCTGAAGGTACAATTCTTTAAGAACTAATACACAGCAGTTTTTCCCCCTGTCTTTTGCCCTAAAATGTCACATCATTTTCTATTTGGTTAGACAGCTATTGAATGCAAAAGAACTTTAGAGTTTCTTTCAAGTTCCTTTTTTCTACCTTTCTCTTTTTGAGGTTGTAAATATATTGAATCTCATGAGTACCATTTGAATTATTCCATTGAATTCTACAAGATCTTAGTAATTGGTTTCATGGACTCTCAGGACCATGGTTAGTTCTTAAGGGTAATACCATGGTCATAGAAAAAAGAAAATAAAGACATATCAAGATACATAATTTGGATGAAGAACCATTGCTTAATCATTTGCTAGAATGTTGATGAGTGACAGTGACAACTAAGTAAAAAAAATATTTTAAAAAACACCCTTAGGAAATCATCTTGCATTCTCCTGAATTATTATTATTATTTTTTTGAAGCAATTGCCCAAGTCTTTAACAACAGAAGGATAGAAATTATTACATATTCAATTGCAATAGTTCCAATGAACTTTTAATATTAATAAAATGCATATTAATGTTACCTCCTATTTATTAAAGAGTGTTACTTGCTGAGAGAGTGGATCCAAGGAATATGATGGTTTAAAAGTAATGCTTCTTACTTTCATCCACTGAAGGTCACTTTATCCAAGGGTACAGCTTTTCTTTCTCCTCTTTATTTTTTATTGAAATTGGACTGCAGCCTGCATAGACTTTCTTTTTCCTTTAAAGATATCATTTTCTGCCTAATTGTGCCCAGCTTCATTTGCACCATGAAAAGGATTGTGTTTGAGTTTATAGACTCAGGAGACTCTTTTACTCAATAGCTAAACTCCAGCCACGGCCCTTTGGGATATTTGAGTAAATGTAAGTGAAAGCTCCCTGTGTTTGTCTGTGTGTTCCCTTTAAAACAAAAGTTTAACTCAGGACACTATGGGAATATTTAAAGAAATTTATCTGCAGAACTGTCTTCCAGATAAGATCCGAAATATACTTTTTTTTGGCCTGCAAAAGTGTTCATCAGTCAGCAGAATTTCCAATAGTGCCTCTGATGTTTTCAAGCCACCTTCTCCCCATATTAATAGGTAAAGGAACGGCATCTGCCTACAGGAGATAATGACATTTCTTGAAAACTTTCCATAAAAACCTAATAGCAAAATTTTTAAAAGCCAAGGGCAAATCAAGGATGGCAAATTGGAATGCCAATTGAATCAATTAGTGATTGTGACATCAAACCCAGGCTAAGGCAGACCATGAGAATGTATTTGCATTCAGTGGGAAAGCATGCTGTGATTGATTTTTTATGTCTGCCATGGCTATGGGAGAACAAGTCCCCTATTTGACTGAGCATATGTTCAAATGTTGACATATTCCACTTCTGGCTTAAATCTTCCACATCAGGTTTGTATAGGCCTTCATTATAGTGAGCTGTTTGGTTTTCTGATTTTTGTCATTCACCTTCTCTTACTTTGGACTACTTAGGCCCAACTGAAGATTTAATTCTTCAAACTTGGAGAGCATTGGATTCCTACAATTAAGTGAAATGTTAGGGGGAAAAATGGAAGGTTCAATAACAGGCCAACGTTGGTCAATTGGTCCTCAAGTTCCAGATCTATGGGCATGGCTTTGATTTTATGAATGTAACGTTACTTTGTGTTATAATTATAATTGAACTGCATGGTTGTCTCACCCTTAAAACCAACCTAGTGTATGGTATCCCTATGCTTTTGTGTACTACTTTGGTCTACCCTTTCTATTCAGGAAGTAGGGACCACAGACATGGGATCAGATTTTAGACACAAACAAAGGAATTTCCAGGACCTCTGCCTTTTGTGCAGCTTAAAACCATACCCCTCACACTTGCCTGCTGCTGGGACTAACTTATTTCCTGGTCTGGCCAGTGAGGATGGACTGTCCCGGGTTAGCCTGCATCCACTAGACTGGTCTGCTACTCCACAGCTCCTTTTTGTTTAGATATTGTAAATGTCATCTTTTAGCTTTTATTAATTTGTGTAATGAACTCATGATTCTTCCCCTATTCTTTCAGCTTAATTGAATTTGTTGCTAACATCTAGATTGGTATTTCTATTGGATATGTGGTTGAAAGACAGAAAGTAAGTTATCCAACTGGGTAAATATATTTATAAGAGGGACTCCAGTGACATGATATAAAGCAACTCAAAGGCATTTCTGTTAAATGTGGTATTGAGTTTTTTAAAAATGCCTTGAATAAGCTCAGCCCTTACCTGAAATAAATTCTATTCTAGACTATCAAATTAAGTAAGATAGACTTCTCCAAAAAAAAAAAAATGAAAAGTCTGCTGAAGAAAACTGGAGAATTGAATGTAAAAATGGATTAGGTGCAGGTGGCTATTACTTGAAAAAGAAAATACTCCAACTTGTAGCGACAAAGATGAAGAACCCGGAGAGGAGAATGCTGATCTAGTGAAGCAGATGGCAAACAAACGCTAGCGAGGAAAACAAAGCAGAGAATCTGGGAGGAGAGCCAACATCTACAATGGACTAATAAAAGCGAACAAACACCTCGGTAACCATGTCAGACAGCTAGGAACCCAAATTGGCACTACTAAGCTCATTGCCTTGTACATATCAGGAAAAGCAGAAGGACCACCCATCTGTAGATGCTTATACTCTCTATGGACCAGCAGTCACTGAAGAGAATTAGAGCCCTCCCAGTGCCAAGAAGACTCTTCAGATTTGCATATGAGCTATGTTTGGTGTTATTTTTATTTCAAATATATCAGCAAACCAAGGAATTATGTAAAACATTAAGAAGTTGAAATATACAGTGGAAACCTTTAAAGAGGAAGAATGGGAGAAATCTATGAATGTCTTATTTAGGGATTGATTGTTGTCTCATATTTTTTCATAAAAAGTTACCTGCACCTTATACATTTTGGGTAGATAACAAAAACTTTGAGGAGTTTTTAAGGTGAGAGAAGAGCACATTGAAAGCTTTCAGGTCTGTCTGCACAGTGCTGCACATATTACTTCAGTGAATGATTTATTTTTAATCTTTTAAACAGTGGGTTCTATAGTTAATTTAATCCAATAAAAAATTCACGATTGCTTGACCAAAGTGGCTCAGTGGTTGAGCATTGATACATGAACCAGGAGATCACAGTTTGATTCCTGGTCAGGGCACATGCCCGGGTTATAGGCTCAATCCCTAGTAAGAGACATGCAGGAGGCAGGCAATTGATGATTCTCTGTTATCACTGATGTTTCTATATCTCTCTCCCTCTGCCTTTCTCCTTCTGAAATAAAGACATATTCTTAAAAAATTCATGACATAACCAGTCTTGACAGCATTACTTTTTATCATTGCAAATGATTTATTGATTATATTTTACGGTTGCAACAGAGGTTGGTATCATCAGAGACAGACATTCAGATCTAGGCGTGAATTACCCTCTAACCTGTTGAGTGAATTTGGATAAATTCTGAACCCCTCCTCTACGCTGGATAATAATATGAAGATAATAATACCTCATAAGCATATTAAAAGCATGAAATTAAATCTATATAAAGTGCTTAGTATAGTTTCTGGTGTGGAGCAAGCAGTCAGAAATATAGCTAATATAACTTTTTTTTTCTGTCAGTGCTGCATACACATACAAATAATCACATAATTTTAACATACTTTATATAAACTGAAAATTGAACTCTAGTAATTAATTAATTGTGTAATGAATATTCTGACTTTCCAAATTTCACACTATGAAAGTTCAGATCTTATTTAACATGAAAAGGAATAATCTGCTAGCTGCATCTACAAGGCAAATGGAGACATGAGGAGTGATCTGGTGAATTAGACTCTGTATAGTCAATTTGACTTTCACATTTACACCACAGGTACTATGACAAAAAGCATGAACATTTGTGGGTGTTTTTAGACAGACATTGCTAATTTGTCATCCAAAAGATTGTACCAGTTTGCATTACTACCAGCAGTAGGGGGAAAAAAGACTGTTTTTCTACATTTTTCCAAATTTTTTAAAATGTGCTGACTAAAAAATGATCTTATCATTGTTTTCATGGACATTTTCCCAATCATTAGTGAGGTTGACCATCTTAATTATATGTTATTAGCAATTTATGTCACTTCTGTGTATTGTTTGATCTTATGCTTTTACCACTCTTCTATTTAATTATTTGTGTATTTTCTTGCTTAATATGATCATAATCATAAAATGTTTTAAATTTTTGCTAATATAGTTTGCATTAAGTTTTAACATATATGTATAACTTTGCATTTTGGATAATGCATTTGAATTTATGATGCTTTTTTTTTTTAGAAACTGCTGGATTGTTGATAATGTATTTTTTAAGGTATTTTACATAAATATTTTAAAATATAGGTTTTAAGAATAACTTTTTCATGTTTTTCTCCTTTTATTTTGTTATCCTGTTATCATTGTTTTTAGAAATTTTCTGTTTAGCGTTCTGTTGTTAATTTAAGAATTTGGCTAGTCTATTTAAATATTATTCATATGAATGCATTGAGGTTTTTAAATTAGCCTAATAGCCCAGCTGGTGTGGCTGAATGGTTGAACATAAACTTATGAACCAGGAGGTCATGGTTCAATTCCCAGTCAGGGCACATGCCCAGGTTGTGGGCTCAATCCATCCCGTGTGGAGTGTGCAGGATGCAGCATCATTGATGTTTCTATCTCTCTCTCCCTCTCCCTTCCTCTTTGAAATCAATAAAAATATGTATATATTTTTTAAAAAAATTAACCTAATATATGGTCAAATTTTATAATTATTGCAAGGGATAACTGAAAGTATGTGTAATTTCTAAAATTTCTCTAGCTACTTATTATAAATTATTAATTGCTTATTATTAAAATGACTATAATTTTGCTTGGGTGCTTTATTATTTTTGCATAGAGTACATTAATATGCCCATTGGTAGTCATAACTTTTTTTTTAATTGATTTTTTACAGAGAGAAAGGGAGAGGGATTGAGAGTTAGAAACATCAATGAGAAAGAAACATTGATCAGCTGCCTCCTGCACACCCCCTACTGGGGATGTGTCCGCAACCAAGGTGCATGCCCTTGACCAGAATCAAACCTGGGAACCTTCAAGTCCACAGGCTAACAGTCTATCCATTGAGCCAAAAACAGTTAGGGCAGGTGGTCATAACTTTTGACAATATGATTTTATATATCTAAGAGTATTAACTTTGAATGCTATGTTATTTGATCTATAAAATTTAAAGCTCAATATGGATTATGTCATTTATCAATATAAATATAGATTGTTTCATTTAATGCTTTTGATCTTGTATTAGTATTAAATTTTATCTAGAGTAATAGTATGGGTTTCATGAGCAACAAAGATCATGGGGTCAGGAAGTTTGATGTGCTTTTACTTCTGGGGCTCAAATACTACTTAGTAATCCTGTCCTTTGTGGGAGTTTGGTTTGCTTATCTCTCTGGCCTGAATAGCTAAGATTCCCCTCAGGGAAGATTCTCCTTTGTTTGGAAAGTAATTCTTGAGGTTTTATCCTGGGAAGCAAATGTCAGTGTTTCTTGCTGCTTTTTTTCTTTTCTTTTTTTTTCCCTTTGTCTTGGAGAACTAGAGCCAATATTGGCACAGTTGTTGCTGTTTCACTGATGGTCTATTAATTAATTGTCCCAACTATTGTCCTGTTTTTTGAATTTGCTGACTCTGAGCTTGGAGATTCTCTGGAGCTCCTTTGAGAAGGATTCTTACCTTGGCAAGAACCTTCTCATAGGTCATTTGGGTTGAAGTTTTCTCATGTGGTTTCTGTTAGTTTCATCCATCTTTATTCTCCCTTCTAGAAATTCTTTATATTTCTGGCTTGTTTATAGTATCCTTTCATCTTGAACACTACTGCTATTGTTGGATTATTTTATTAGGATCCATTTTCTTCTGCTGTATTGGGTTTTATAAGAACATTAGAGGTCCAGTGCATGAAATTTGTGCACAGGGGTGGGGTCCCTCAGTCCTGCCTGCAATGACACCACCGTCCCTTGCCTCCGCCTCTGGCCAGAGACCCTCCCTCCTTGTAGCTGGGGCACGGACACTGGGTTCCCAGCCCCTCCCTCCGCATGGCCAGGGTGCAGGACACTGGGCCCCCAGCCTCTCCCTCTGGGTGGCCAGGGCGAGGGACACTGGGCTCTGGCCAGAGGCCCCTCCCTTCAAGTGGCTGGGGCATAGGACACTGGGCTTGCATCACCAGGGCGACGCTGCCAGAATCCTCCTCCCCTTACTGCCCCCCTCCCCCCCTACCGCTATGGGCACTGCCATTTTTGTCACAGATTGACAGTTAATTTGCATATTATTCTTTTATTAGTTGACTTTGTTCTCAATCTGCTATCTTGAATTGAAATTTAATATAAGTTATCTAAAACATCTAAGTATAAGAAATAACATGATAATTGCCACCCCGTTTAAGAACTAGAAGATTATAACAACCATTGGATCTTACCAATGACTACCCGATAATTCTCCTTCCCTCCAAGTGATAATAGCTCTCTTAAATTTTGTGCAAAATTACTAAATTGCTTTTAGTAATGAATTGACTCTATGTTTATATCTCTAAACATTATATCTAGTTTTGCACACTTTTTTACTTTATCTTTTTAAGAGTAAGGTTTTTGTTTTACAATTGTTTTGAGATTCATCCCTGTTGATAAATCCAGTTCTAATTTGTTGTTTTTGTAGATGTAAGGGTATTCCAATGACTATAATGTCCTTTAATTTATGAAAATCAATGAAGTCTCTTCTATTCTGCCTGAGTTGTTGTTTTTTAATCTTGAATATCAATTTAATTTCCCCATATGTTTTTTCCTAATCTATTAATGTGATCATATGATTTTTCTTATTAGATGTATTAATATAATGAAATACATTAATGGATTTCATATTGGTAAATAAGTCTTCATATCTGAAATAATTGGTCAATTAATTTATTTTTATTTTGTTTACTTAATCTGTAAATTACTGAGAGAGCACAGCACTTAAAAAGCTAATACTCTGATAGTGGTTTCTCAATTTCTTATATTTATATTAATTTATTCTTTACATATAATTGAAACTATATTGATAAATACACACAAGCATCAAATTGGTATGTCTTTATCTTAGACTAAAATATTATAAGGAAACTTTTTACCACTATGCTTTATTTTTGCCTTAATATTTATATTGTGTGATTTAAACCCTTTTGCTTTTGATGGTACTTAGTTTATATGTATTCTATATTCCTTTCATCCTTTATTTTCACCTTTTTAAAACAACACAAAGCTGGATTTAAAAACATTTAAAATTATATCTATTTATCTTTGTTCTTTAACTGGGAAGTTTAGTCTGTTTATATTCATTGTGATTACCAATGTGATTGAATTTATTTTTGTTAACTTATTTGTGCTATTTGTCGTGTGATTTTTAGCCGACACCCTTATAATAGCCTAGGCTTAACTTATTGCTTATAATTTTCTGTTTTATGTCTACTTTATTATTATGAGTATTTTCCTTACTTTTTTGCAGAATCAGATATACATTTTAACAGACAATTTTTTTTAAATCCAATGATTTTTGGTGTTTGGTAGTCAGAATGTTCAGGGGATATCTAATCCACTATCTTGCCAGAAATAGAAGCCCTAAGAACTTTTTTGCTCTCCATCCTCTTTCCATATTATTCCCTGGAGAGGGAAACAGGGCTTAAATAAAAGAGGAGCTGAGAAGCTGTAATGTATGGCAAGTGACAATAACACCTGGTGAAACCCATCTGCCTCAGAGTCTATCTGTATCATTCAGGCACTGCGTTGCTAGCATTTTTGAACAGCTATACAAGTAGGATGCAGTGAGCAATTTTTATTTACATTTCTTTTGATTTAGAGAAAACTAAGATACAATCATTGAATGATAAAGAAAAAATTTTATCCAGGATTTTTTGTTTTTAATTTGAGACTAAAATGATTTGGAAACCTCTAGCTCTGCCTTTCTTTGTGACTTCCTAATGAATTATTAGCTGAAAATATGACAAATTAAAAGGTGATTTTCATCTACATAAAAAAACAACATATATATTCAGTTACAGAAGCCTCAACCGTGTGTGTGTGTGTGTGTGTGTGTGTGTGTGTGTGTGTGTTTATAACATTTAAAAGAATGTCTTGTAATCTAAAGACACAGTCCCTTTGATTGAAAACGAATCAGGAAGATAGGCAGTGTGAGTTTTAATATTTTCTTGGTCCTTGCAGCAGTTTGGTAAGTTTCTTCTTCTACCAATGCCTGCCTAACCTAATTCCAAAAGATGTGAAACTATACTGGGGTTCTTTAAGTTTGTTTCACCTCCAAACTACCTGCCTATCTGTACTTGACAATACAATGTGTTCCCTTTGATATTTAATAATTTTTTCTAGTGGCCACATGGCAATATGATCTTCAGCCATCATTCAGTTTTGACAACATGCCTGTCATTATCCATTACTGACAGGTAGTGATCAGAAAAAGAGAAATGAGAATGTTGCTGCCACAAGGTGGAAGCCATTGAGATGAACCAAGGCAGCAAATTCTTAGCCTTAATCAGACATGCATTGTACTGGTTATTAGTTCAATTGTGAAGAAATAAAACAAAATTAAACTGCACAGATAAAACACTGGAAATGTATCATTGAAGATTTATCCAAAAGAGATTTAATTTGCTACATAATTTTAAGTTGTCAAATATTATTCCTCTGTACCTGTAAGTCTTTTGGATGACCGATTTCAGAACATTTAACTTTGGCTCATCATTTCAAGTTCATATTTTGTCTTTATCACATGTTATGATACTTACCATATCCATAGTTTCTAATTTTATAGTAAGTGTTCAATTAATGTTTGACTAATGACTAAATTTCTATTTAGTGTATTAACAGTGTGATGTATTTAAGAAAAAAATTATTTCTTGAGTTTCAATTTGTTTATTATATCAGAGCACATCTTAATTATAGCCACAATAAGTCTAACATGATATGAAGCACGAAGCATCAAGGAAACTTAGCTTTATTCTGATTGCTGGTTAGGAATTAATTTTGAGATTTAAAAAAATCATGTAAATTAAATGTGGTCACATTCAGATATTAAAAAATCAAAACAAAAAACTAAGCCCCTTTATCATCTGTGCCATTGATTTTTAGAAGGCATAATCACGTAAGATGAAAACAGTCATTTCAGATCCATTCTGGCCCTACATTACCACTTATTTATAAAAATAAATTGATAGCCAGCTCTCTCTAAACAAATCTATTACTTTATGGTTCTGCTCTCCAGGTGCTTACACTCTAATATGGAAGAGAAGGTCAACCAATTTATGAGAAAACAAAAATAACATAGAGTAATATATCTATATAACAGTATGAGACAGAATTCTTTAAATTGTGTGAGAATATTTTAGGGGAAGGTCGATTAGTTTTGAACAGTTTAAAAGAAATGATGAATTATATGGGCGAGATTTGTATCAGATCCTTAATATTAGAATGCTATGGCTCATAGAAGAATGATGAAGGGGAACTCAGCATGAGAATAATTTTTTGTGTGTGGCAGAAATAGAATAGTTTGATTTGGATCAACTGTCCAATGGGAGTCTTTTGTGGCTTGGAGCCAAAGGACAGGTGGCTTGTGAGGCTATGGTTTGGAGCCTACCTGAAGGGTTGCAGGAGAATCCTAGCAGTTTTGAAGGCTAATTAACATAGTTGAAAATAACAATTACCAGAGTACTACAACAAAGCTAAGATAAAATGGAATTTAATAAATGTTTTTAATCCAGGAAATCTTACTATCTAGAAAAACTTCAGATGTCCCCAGTTCTAAGGATTATTGTTTCTTAGACTCTTTATTAAGTTTTATCAGAAGGGAATAGCCTTTAAGATAAGTAGATTAATAACAAAGACATTGACTTATTCATTCAAATTTTTTGTTTATTGTGAAATTAGAGGCCCAGTGCATGAAATTCATGCAATCTGGGTGGGGGGGGGGGGTCCTCAGCCCGGCCTGTACCCTTTCGCAGTCCTGGACCCTGTTCAACTGACCCTTCGGGGAGTGGGCCTAAGCTGGCAGTCGGACATCCTTAGTGCTCCTGCAGAGGCGGGCAAGGCTCCTGCCACTGCTGCTGAGCTCACCAGCCATGAACCTGGCTTTTGGCTGAGTGGCACTCCCGCTGTAGGAGCACACTGACCACTAGGAGGCAATTCCTGCCTTGGGCGTCTGCCCCCTGGTGGTCAGTGCGCATCATAGCGACCAGTCATTCCACTGTTTAGTCAATTAGCCTTTTATTATATAGGATTGCCTGAGGATGCACAGTCACCCGAATAGTCTCAGCCCTGATGAAACCTGCCATCCTGTGCTAGGGAAGTGTATGCGGTTCATTAGATGGGCAGTTCAGGACATTGTACAGTATAGAGAGAAGTCTGGGATGGGATTAGTGTCGGGTCTCTTGGAAACACATAGGAGTGGCATAATTCTTCATGGGAAGAATACCAATGAGATTTTCATTTTGCAATAAGACTTTACATGACTTTAAACTGAAATATACTAGTAATATACTGGTAATAATGATAATGGAAGAACATATACCCAGCATCTTATTATGTGTCATCTGTGAAAATGTTGTATGTGTATCAACTCATGTTAATCCTCCAAACTGCCCTACCGGATGGGCACCACTTTGTTTGTGTGGAGTTGGTCACAATGGGGTAGAGATGGGCACAAACTAAAACTGTACATTAATTTTCATAAGCCCATGTGTGTCATTGCTGAAAGGAGGCATTCAGCAGGAATATTGGGTTGTAACTAACAAAACTACTCAAAATGAAGCACATACCTTCCCACCTTCGAGTCACTATATCTTTTTGAAATTACAAGGGCAAACTTGTTGAACGTTTAGATCAACAAGGCTCAGTTGTGAAAATCACTTTCTGCCATCTGAAGACAGGACATATAAATTGAAAATGAATTGGACAGCACTGGAACAGAAATCCTTTCCGGTAATAACAATCGGAGGTTTATTTGGCACAAACATAAATGTAAAATATTTATGATAATTGAAGCAGCAGTACCAAACAAGGGAAAGATTCACAACCCTTCCAAACAATAGGTTTGGAAGCAGGCAAACACCATTTGGAATGCAGCGTAGGAACCAGTTTAAGGTCATTCCCATTTACTTTTAGCTTTCCCATTTGTCTTCTGTATGTTAAAATTTCCCAGCTTAAAAATGGTTAATTTTAGAAAGGAGAAATGTCAATTACATGGAAATCAGAGGACATAATTTATATATCATTCCCTTATGAAAATAAAAAGTGGCTAACACCATTCTGTATAACATAGCCTTAGATGGAGTGATCTTTCCCTGGAGTAATCTCTTTTGATTAAGAAGCCGCTCAGTGGCATAGAAAAGGACAGCAGTGATTGCCTCCTCTCCAAATCATGTCTGAATAATAAGTAGTCAAAGCCAGAATGACTTGGAATATTGAGGTGTCTTCATTTTCTAACCTCAGAACATTTCCATACTTGTTTTATCCTCGAAATAATAGATTTGAAACTTTTCGTTATCTTAAAGTTACATCACACAAATTGATATTGATGGAGAACAGCTCAGACTGAGGATGGGTTAGAAAAAGACATCTTTTCATCCTGAGAATACCGATGTCAAAGTGATCATCTTCTTCTGCTACTGATTCTTAAATACCAATTTGGCTCATCAAATCCAGACATCATAAGTTTCACTCAATCTGGTTGGATCTAACAACTGCCCAGAGCAATAATTAATAGATAAAGAGGAGGGACATTGAAAAAGGCACTATAAAACAAAGACAAAACAAAAGGTAAATGCAATTACTTTTTCCCAATTAAACCCAGGGTGTGTAATAACTACAAGAAATAACCAGCTTGAGCCTGGCTAGAGTGGCTCAGTCATTTGATTGAGCTTTGTCCTGCGCACTGAAAGGTTGCTAGTTTGATTTCTGGTTGGGGCACATACCTGAGTTGCAGGCTCAATCCCTGGTCGGGGCTCATATGGAAGGCAACTGCTCTCTCTCTCTCTCTCTCTCTCTCTCTCTCTCTCTCTCTCTCTCTCTCTCTCTCTTCCTCTCTCTAAGCATGTCCTTCATTGGATTAAAAAAAGGAAATAATCAGGTTGATACAAAAACATTTTTTCAAGTATAAAGATATTGCTACATTTTTACTTTCCTAAATATTGAGAAGCCCTAGGTCCTCTATAATATTAAAATAATCCATACTGAAGCATCAAGTATGACTGATACATAGAATTCTGCATTCTAAAACTGTGAAAAACTTATAGATATTTAAGACATGCTAAGTACAAAAAATAATTAACTTAAAATTAACTTAAAATCATTCACTTAACATGTTATTTAATTTATAATATGTTAAGTGAATAAAAATACAAAGATTTCTCAGGTAGCCTCCAACCAAAAACTCGCTCAGAAACTTGAAAATGACTTTGTCAGTGTCTTATACCTTGGCATAATTATTTCCAGTTTAAATTATTATTGCATATTCTAAAAGCTATTGCATGTTGCATATGTACATCTCAAGAGGAGATGCATCGGTTTCCATCTTTGACTCAACACTGTATAAACTTGTAACTGGCACCAAATGATGAGAGTGCCTTGTGGTTCCCCCATCAGTAAGAAAGACAGGCAATTGCTTGTCATTTAATTCAGTCCATAACTGTCAGAGCAGGTTCCCTCAATCTTTGGAGATAAGTTTGGCTTAGGCTGCTCAAACTTGTTCGTCAGTTTATTTAACCAGAATGAGAAAGCATACTGTGATAATTTCAAACGTAATTATGATTTTACTAGAGGTCCGATGCACGAAATTCGGGCCTGCCTTCCCCCAGTTACCAGCACTGGCTTCCCTCTCGCACCCGGGACCCGGGCTTCCCTAGCAGCTCTGGCTTCGTTTGGAAGGTCATCTAGAAGGATGTCTGGTCTAATTAGCATATTATGCTTTTATCATACAGATATATTAAATGGGAACTGTGCAAAATCTAAAATTTTGCCTACATGCCGGTATATTTGTAAAGTCTGTGAAGGAAAGATTTGCCATTCTTCATCAGCTCTGGGTGATAGGTTGTCATTACCACTTTGCCCTTTTGCAAGTGAGAAAATTGGAAAGTGAGGTTGCATGCCTAACATCAGACAGAAAGCGAGTGTCAGGGTCAGAACTTAACCATGGCCATTTGAATTCGGGCTCAATCGCAGTGTTTTCAGCAAGCCATAATCTGTGATGTTTGTGCTGCTGCCATTGTTGTTACCTAAATATTCACAAATATGTGTGATTCTAGTCATGCACCACATGGGACATTTTGGTCACAAGACAAACAGAATTTATGACGGTAGTCCCATACGATCATAATGGAGTTGAAAAACTCCTATCGCCTAGTGACATCTTACCTATTGTGACATCATAGCCCAACGCATTAGTCACGTTTAGTGGTGATACTGGTGTAAACAAACCTAGTGGGCTGCCAGTAGTATGAAAGTATAGCACATCCAATTATGTATAGTGCATGATACCTGATAATAAGTGGCTATGTTACTGGTTTATGTATTTATACTCTATTTTATTATGTTAGGTTGTACTCTTTCTACTTATTAACAAAAGGCTGGTGCAAACAGTGTGTCATGTTACAATGGCGGGCACCTCATACATCACATGTTTACTGTGTTTCTGGATTGTACAATTTTCTCTTGTGGTTGACTTAATCTTATGCTGTTTTGTACAATAACATGTGGTACAGTCTTGTAGCCTGGGAGCAATAGACTGTACGTAATGGGCTACACCATCTAGGATTGTGTAGCTGCACTCTATAAAGTTCAATTAGTGATGCAACCTCCTCATAATTCATTTCTCAGAATGTATCTCCATCACTAAGCAGCATAACTGAATCAAATATTTAAAAGATGCAACAATAAAAAAGTTATGTCTTATTTTCTGGCTTTATTTGGGGTATAAATAAAATTTGTACATATTCAAGATGTCAGTGTGTGTGTGTGTGTGTGTGTGTGTGTGTGTGTGTATGGTGATGAGAATACTTACCACTTAACAAATTCAAGTATACTATACGATATTATCAACTATGCTATGGATTACCATACCCTAGAACTTATTCATCTTATAATTGAAAGTTTATATCCTATGTCCAACATTTACCTATTTTCCTCAACTACCAGCCCCTTGGTAACCACTGTTGATTATACTCTCTGGTTCTGAATTTGACTTTTTTAGATTCTAAACAGTGAGATAATTAGTGTTTCTCTGTCTGGCTTATTTCACTTGGCATGATGTCCTCAAGTTTCATCCATATTATTGCAAATGGCATGATTTCTTTTGTTTTATGGTTGAATAATATTCCATTGTCTATTTGTACCATAGTGTCTGCATCCATTGTTTGGTGGATGGATACTTAGGTTGTTTCCATGTCTTCGCTGTTGTGAATAACACAGCAATAAGCATGAGAGTGCAGTTACCTCCTTAAGAATCTGATTTTATTTCCTTTGGCTACATGCCCAGCAGCATGATTGCTTGGTCATAGGGTAGTTTTAGTTTTAAATTTTTTTTGTAAACCTCCATACAGGTTAAGTGCTTTTAAAGGAGTGAAGGCATTTCTAAATTAGATCATCCAAATTACCTGTTCTTATCTCTGTTAAGAGGTTCAGTGGTTATAGCACAGTAAGTGCTAAAGAATGGAAGGAATGGGTGCAATCCCCTGATCTGATATGGCTGTAATTTTTTGATGTGTTGGAAGATGGAATGCCTACATACAAAGGACTGACACTCAGGTCAGAGAATGGCAATAGAGAGAGCTCTGGGCTAGAACATTGGGACCTGGGAATCATTTAATATACAGGGAATCACAAAATATTCTTACTTGCGACAATGAGGGGGTTGGTAGAGAATAGTGTTCCCCATGGCATCTGCTGACTGATTCTTCTTTCTCTTCCCTTGGGCAGGCATGATGTGCACAATTTTCCTTTTTAAATCCTTTAGGAGGAAAACACACTTGACATTTCACCATGGGTCCCATCACTCTCTCTAGTTTTAACCATCTGTCTGATTCACACATTTGTCACTTGTCTGGCCCCAATGTAGATGATTTCTAAGGTCCCTTTTTGCTAGAAAATTCCATGGCTTTTTCATCTATAATTGGCTGCATATATATGTCATTGCACTCAAATAATAGCTAAGGTCTGCTTCTATTGCAGACCATACTATTTTGAGGTTAAAAACCTGTTTTAATTTGTTCCAATTTCTTCAGTTGGCAAGAAAAAAATGAACGTATTCCTCACAAAATTAATGAAGTTAATTTAATATTTTATTTTTTTAATTTATTGTTTTTTATGTTTTTCTTTTTAAAACTTTTATTTATGTTTAAATTACAGTTGACATTCAATATTATATTAGTTCCAGATATACAGCATAGTGGTTAGACATTTACATAACTTATATGGTGATACCCTATTAAGTTTTGCATCCACCTGAAGCCATATAGTTATTATAATATTACTTACTATATTTCCTAAGCTTTACATGCCTATCCCTATTTTGTACTTCTTAACCCCTTCACCTTTCTCACCCAGTCTCCACCCCCCCACCCATCTGACAACCATCAGTTTGTTCTCTGTATCTTTGAGTCTGTTTCTGTTTTATTTTGTTTTTTAGATTTCACATATACGTGAAATCATACGGTATTTGTCTTTCTCTGCCTGACTTATTTGACTTAAAATATTACCCTCTAGGTCCATCCATGCTGTCACAAATGATAAAATTCCATTCTTTTTATGGCCAAGATAATATTCCATTGTATATATCTGCCATGTCTTCTTCATCCATTCTTTTCTTTTTTTATTTGGCAGGCACTTTAATTTTTTAAATGTATCTTTATTGCTGAAGGTATTACAGATATCCCCCATTTTTTCCCATTGACCAGTCCCCGATTACACTCCCCTTCCTAGCCTTCACCATGTGTCATAAATGTATATGCATATAAGTCCTTTGGTTTATCTCTTCTTCTCCCCCCACCCTCCCTCCTGCAACCTTTCCTCAGATATTCACCAGTCTGTTCCATGAAAATAAACTGATAAACAAAATAGATTAACTTAATATTCTAATTTATAGAAATTAATAAATGCATTAATTACTGGACTCATCAGCCAGAGGAGCCAAAGTTAGCTTTCTCAAACCTAACAGAGGTGAAGGGAATCGAGTCCTGTGACACAGAAATAATCATGTTTCCAGTGTGTGATGCTCTTGATTCATGAAGATAGCTTCCCTCTCTTGAAGAGAGTGGCTATCTTGGTCTATTAACCCCTCATCCTAATTATGATGTTTTTCTTTTCATTGAATTTATTGGGGTGACACTGGTTAACAAAATTATACAGGCTTCAGGTACACAATTTTACAACATATCTGTACACTGCATTGTGTGTTCATCACCCACAGTCAAGTCTCCATCCATCACCATTCATCCCCCATACTCCACCTTCGCTTTCCCCTCCCCCCCGCACCCGCCCCCCCCCCACAATCACCACCCTGTTGTCCTTGTCCATGAGTTTTTTTTGTCTTTTTTGCTGAAACCCCACCCGCACCACCACATATGCCAGCTGATTTTCCTCTTTTTTACTGAATTTGGAACACCCTATATTATTCTGTAACTTTCCATTCTTAACACATTCTGTCTCAGTTTTTGGTATTGTCACTGGTGCTGTTCGTTTTTGTCTTATTGCCAAGGAAGAGAAGGCTAATTCCATCTCATCTCCTCCCTCCAGTATTCTCTCTTTCATCTTTCTCTCTGCTGTCTCCTTTCACAGGACCAAGAAAACTTCCTTTCCTGGTGCTGCCAGGGACAGCTGCCTCTTTCTTCTCTCTTTCATTGCAAAACTTGTGAAATGAGTAATCTGCACTAAATTTACTCTCCCTGCACCTACTGCTCATTTAAAATTGCTTCTCCCTTGCCTTGACTGACATTTATTTTCTTTGGATATTAAAAGTTTATCTATTCATTGTAAAAACTAAAAAATACATAAAAAAGAAAAAAAGCACACCTTTAATTCCACTCTCTAGAGATGAATATAACTACAGCTAGTATTGAATAAAATTCCATTTTATATGCTAATCTTGATAAACTCTCTGTAGTTGTACATATATGAATACAGGGATTTTTATGGATATATATAAATATATATATATGCATATATTGCTATATATGTGCATACTCTGATATATATACGTATCATATTCATATATATAAAAACATGTATAAAATTTTTATATACTGTTATGAAATTGTTAATATCAGTAGATATACTCTTTGCATATTTTTGGCATGAAAACTACCTCATCTCATTTTGTTATGTGAAAATTATTTTTTGATATATTTTGATTGATTTCAGAGAGGAAGGGAGAGGGAGATAAAAACATCAATGATGAGAGAAAATCATTAATCAGCTGACTCCTACATGCCCCTTACTGGGGACTGAACTGGCAACCTGCCATGTGTCCTGACCAGAAATTGAACTTCAATCTTCTGGTTCATAGGTCAATGCTAAATCACTGAGCTACACCAGCCAGACTGAAAATACGATTTTTTAATGCTTAATATTTTGTTATGTTCCCTAACTTCAGGACTTAATCTTCAATTGTCAAGTACTTAGGATGCTTTCTATTATAAACAAATTCTGGGATTGCTCCCTTCAAAGTTAGCAATGACTCCTAGTCATCCAACACAATGACATTTTTGGCATTTGGAATGGCTGCTACATCTCTGAGATGAACTTCCCGTTGCTTTTGATTCTCTTTCTTTTGTTCTGATTTTTAAAATTCTTTTTCTCTTCCTAAATGTATATGGTCCTCAAGGCAGTGTTCTTGGCTTTCTTACCACAATAGACTCTCATCTGGAAAATCCACTTTTTCCAAATTTACATCTTCTATCTAGAAATATATCTCAATGTCTATCACCTCTTTTCTTAACAAACATTTCCACCAGAGCCAGTGTTTAAAACCAAATTAGACTCATCCAACCTTACATAGATTGAACTTAACTAACCTAAACTCAGGATATTTTAGATCACCAGGTTTCTTTTAATGATACCAACTATTATATGAATTGTCTAATATAAAGCTTCTCAGATAACTTATTTTCTGCCAATATGTACAAGATTTTTTTCCTTTTTTATTTCCTTTAGTCTCACTGAAATTTATCCTTCACTGTTTCAATTGAACATTATTCCTAGTCACTTCATTTTTAGGCTGCTCTTTGTCCTCATTAAAAAAGAAATAGTCTTTGAAATAAAAGTCAGTGATAAAACAGGGTCTGATATATGTATATTACTATATGAAAGTAATTTGAACAACTTTTTTATACCTGAGTACTTGCACCACATAAGAGGTTTATTTTTTTATTTTTTATTGAATTTATTGGGGTCACTTTGGTTAATAAAATTACATAGGTTTCAGGTGTACAATTCTACAGCACATCATCTGTATATTATATTGTGTGTTCACCACCCCAAGTCAAGTCTCCTTCCATCACTATTTATCCCCCCTTTACCCTCTTCTAAGGGTTTTCTTTTTTCAATGTAAGGAGGTGGAGACAGGGCTGTCTTGTTTCTGTTTCTCCAATGATCGCTCACCTGGAAGGTCTTGCACTAGGAGCACCCCTTTGGGATTGCTTTCTAATCCTTGAGATCAATCAGTATACAATGTGTCAGGTGTACCCAAGCTAATAGCACCTTTGATGTGTCAGACCTACCTATGATGTGGCCATCTCCCTGAAAGACCATCCTCCTCCTTAACAAGAAATCCCTCAAAAATTGCCCTACCATGGTCTGTGGACAAAGTCAAGTTGGGCATTCCAATTTAGTGTCATTCAGCTCTAATGAAGGATGTCCATTTTTTAGATCTCTTATTATAATAACAAGTATTTCTGTACATTATCCTATATAATAAAAGCATAGTATGCAAATTGTCCCCTCCTGTGGGAGGTCGTCCTGGAGTTTGATCAGGGGGTGGGGCCAGCTGGGGGAAAGGAGGGAGTACCCAGCCAGCAGTAGGCAGCCGCTAGGGACCCTACCAGTGTACACATTTTGTGCAGTGGACATCTAGTATCCAATAAACAACACATGCTACTTATGTGTGTAGTTGTGCTTAAACAGTTAGATTTCCATGTGAAAAAGAAACTGGGGAAGTTGTTATAGGAAAGCACTATCATGTGGGGAAGACCATATGTTTGACTAAGGGTTTTTACCATATTAAGCACCCCACTGTCCTCGGCCATTGAACAGATATGTGCCTGGGCATTCTAAAAGCACTCTTCTGATTGCCAATATAAAGTTGCTTTTGGGATGATCTTTCAGATATTTGCCAGAAAGAAAGAACATGCTGACGCTTTCCCTCATTTTCAGGGAGGGAAGCATTTTAGAGCATCGGAATGAGGTCCTATGGAAGGTCGTATAATTACTTCCATTAAGGCCCTTAAAAACAGAATGGCTATTTATATTCCTGGAGGTCTTAATGAAGCCCTTTTTCATAGTGAAGGAGCTTTCTGTGATGGTCTCTGAGGTCATTCTAGGTCTCCTTTTGAATAGTCTTAGAAAAGTTTCGTTCAGAAAAACACTCCTGTTCAGAAAATCTGGGCCTGGTACTGGCTCTGTCATAAAATTATTATGTAAATCTTAATTCGTTCACCATTTCTAAAGAGGGTGTTGAGGAATGAAATAAATAATAAATATAAATATTATGTTGTATGTTTAGAAAAGACTGAAAGAGAAGTTCAAATGCAATTTGTCTAATTGCTTTCTAATCTCTATACAGCTCAACTGCTGTGATGGCTGAGGCAATTTGTAAAAAAAAAAAAAAAAGAAAGAAAGAAAGAAAGAAAAGAAAGAAAGGAAAGAAAAGAAAAGAAAAGGTTTGTATTTTGAAGAAATAAAAATGGCAAAGTCAAGGAAGAAATATTGCTTCATAGAGGTGACATAAGTGGTTTCAGTTCATACTAACATTATGTACTAACTGCTGTGGGCTACAAGATGAATCTTTTCTCCCTTTTCAACTTTGGGGATTTTGTTCCCTCTTCTCCCAGAGCCCCCTTTACCATCTGTTTCTGCATTCCTTTTCCCAGCATGAGCATCTATTCTTCTTCCCTTGTGTGCTGTTAAGGTAAGAGGGAGGATGGTAGAGTGAAACCTGCCTGGGTTTTATGTTAGAGAGACCTAGGTTTCATCTTTCTTTGTCACCAGCATTGGGATTGCCTTTGTAAAGTTATATATTCACATGTGAGAACACTGAGATAATTTTTACCCCCTTAGCTGTTGCAATGAGATGATATATAGAAAACATCTTAGCACAGTTGCTGACACAAAATGAATTCTCAAGAACTACTAGTCTTTATTGGTCTGTTTTCATATGTTGTGTGAAAATACCACTGCCAATTTGGATGTAATTATTTTATGGCTGATAAAAGGGATATAAATTTTCTATATGTAAAGGAAAGCATGACATAAAAAGTAAAATGTATTTTGAAGAGATAGTCAAAACTAAAAACAAGCACACATTATTATCACAGTTTCAGTTGAGCTTCAATTTCAAATAAATACTGATAGTAATATTGAGATGTCAAATACAGTTTGATGATGGATGCCTGTGGTAATCTCCCTAAATTGGAGGCCACCAGGTGAAAATACTTTGGGTATATTTGTAGATGGAGGTTGTATGTTGGGTTGTGAAAGCCAACTGTGAGTTCTGCACATGGTGTTTTTCAAGTTGGAGAAGCTATTGTGGGGGTCAAGAGTGTGGGTTCTGGAGCTAAGCACCAGGGTTTGTAGTCTATGTTCATCAGATAGTAGCCATATTATATGGCAGCTACTTAATTGTGCTCCATGCTTTCATATGTAAATTTGGGATAATAATAGTTCTGTGTGATATAGTTGGAATATGCCTGTGTGTGTGTGTGTGTGTGTGTGTGTGTGTGTGTGACTATTAACTGAGTCAATACATGTAAAGAGATTCCAACAGTTCCTGACAAAGAATAAGTGTACTATATTTATTAGGTGCTATTATTATTGTCATTAATAGTCATGATAATAGGGCTATGGTGTGACTTGGAAACAATTATGGTTGGTAACATTCCTAGAATTATTTTATGCCTAACATTGGCTAAGCACTGAATATCTTCAATGACTTAAAAAATCCACTATTTGAGCCAAAAATAAGAAGATCAATATAATCAATACTTTATTTATTCATGGATAAAGAAGTTAAAGAGCACTGTAGTTCAGAAAGCTACTCTAAATAACACAGTAAGGATCTATCATCTCTTAAAATTAGTGTTGTGCCTAAATTTAAAAACTGATTTCTTTCTAGAAGGTGTAAATCTATTGTGAAAATATGAATATGGCATTTATTATATTGTAATATGCAACTTAAATTTAAATCCCTGATTCACATCCCTTCCCTCCCCCCTCACACACATACACACACATACATACATGTACACATTTAATTCAGTCCTTGCAGGCAGATAGTAATATTTCTATTGTACAGATTAGAAAACTGGATATTATTGAATAGAAAGATTTTGTGGCTTTCCAAAGACACACACTGAGTACATGAGAGAATTCTCGACTCTTCACTGTGTCCCTTTGTCCTCTCCCAAAGTATATGCATTTACCTTTATGCTGCTCTGTGGAGCTTTGCTATATTTTATGTTTAGAATATGCATCTTAATTAAAAAGTGCTTTCTGGTGAAGCATTCTCTATTACTATACAATGGAGAGCCACTGGAGGTCTGAGGCTGACAAGCAAAGCTCTGGAGGCAGAAAGGGAGGTAAACTCACACTAAAGGGAGGTAAACTCACTCTAAATTCAGGGCTTGGGGTGCTCAGAAAAGCAGGAGGCCAGAGACGAGAAGCAAGGGAGAACCTGATCACAAGACACACTGGTAAAATGTGACTGTAGTGACAGAGAGGTGGGACTGTAGCAGCGCTAATGAAGCAAGTTCTTGTCAATTTGGGGTGAGTCATGCTGACAGCCAGCAGCAAGCACCAAAGAGTAAATCAGGCTCTCTGGAGGCCTATCACAGGAGGGATGCAGCTAACGAGAGAGCCTGTGCATCGCTCTGATGAGGTATGGATGAATGCTCCTTAGGAACAATTGACCTAGAAACAGGTGACTATTTCAGGGGTATCAGAGCCAAGCCCCCACCAATCAGTGTGGGCAATTCCAGATGAAATATGCAATTTTTCTAAGCCAACTTAGGGACAGAGCAATCCTGGCTTTTTCCTACCCTTGCTGACAGGGTTTTTTGGACACTGTGCGTGGGTAAGTTCTAAAATAGAACAAAGCAAGGGTTGGCTAAGTCTCCCCCATCTTGGTACATAGAGAGGCTAGGAGTCAGAGAGACCTAGATTTGGATTCTAGCTCTTCCATTTATTTGCTATGAAACTGGTAGGTTATTTGCCGTCTTGGTAAGATTTTTTCATCTCTAAAATGGGACCAAGCATACCCTAACATATTGAGAGCATAAGTAATACCCTAACATATTGAGAGCATAAGTAATACCCAAGCACATGCTATGTATTTAGTACATATTGGTTCTGTCAATCCCCTTCTATTTAGAGATAAGAATCGATATACATGTACTACCTATCTTTTCCTGATTATAATTTCTTCACATCGTTGCTCTTTTCCTAAAGTTTAAGATTCATTCATTAGTTAGCCATTGAGCATTTATAGTGTGCCAGGACCTGGACCAGGAACTGGGGTTATAGAAATAGAGAACACACCTTCTTCTTCCATGTTGCTCACTGGCCACTGCATGGTTCATGGGTAACTTCAATACAGTGTGATGAGTAGAGGATGTGAAGAAAGCACCATAGATAGGTAGGCTAAGGAGTCATCTAGGGAGCCTTCTCATACAGAGTGTGGGTTATCCAGAAAAAGAAGGGTGAGAGTGATTGTATATTCCCTGAAAAGGGTAATATGTACAAAGATATGAAGGTCTTGTGTAGACAGCCATGGGTCTCTTTCAGGTATTTTAATGGCCATTTATAAGATTTAAATGTCTTCCAATAAGTTAGTCACTTCGGTTCTAGCCAAGAACACACACTTCCATCTAGTCTCTCTTTTTGTCACTCATTGCCACCCATGGCTACATCTACATCCAATTATCAAAAGCTTTCATTGCTGTTTGGCTGCAAAAACTAGCCAAGCTCTAGGGCTAGACTTTAGAATTACAGGCATAGTCTTGGGCTATTTTTCAAAAACAATTTAACAATTTAAGCCCTGTGGTCAGTGCCACAACTGTGTTACTTTAAACATGTAACCTTTTATTGGCAATTAAGATTTCAAAGCAGTTGTTTCAGTCTTTACACAGAGCCTTGAAAAGGGGTATCCTAGATAGAATTCTCAAAAAGGATATTATGACTTCCTGTTCTTAAGATGTGTATTATCCTAAACTTTTATTGTGGGATATAAGGGAACGAGCTGGGAAACATTAAGTTGTACATTTCCCTGATCTGTTCTGAGTCTGAAGGAAAAGAGTCTCATTCAGGAAAGTCACCTCATAGTATAGCACCACCCCTCCTCCATCAAGGCCACAGCCCTCCATCATCTTTGAACGTGAGTAGGACCTTTATAGCCATCACAACAGGCCGGTAATATTGCCCATCTTCCTGCAGTGCTCCCAAGACAACAACACTCGCAGGCTCCTGGTCCCTCAGTGCATCGCCACCGGATGCCGATGGCCTAATAACTCACACTGGTACCTCACCTAGGCAGATACCAGCACAGCCATATTTTGCAGCTTTCAGGCAATTTGAAGTACTTGCTGCATCAAAGGCAAATGCAAGAGGAGGTGATGAAGCTGAGAAATATCCAGAAGTCTTGCCGGTTGAAAAAGCTTCTCATCCTGCACATTATCTTCAAGTTGCCCAAGCAGATAGGAAAATTGAAGGACAGACAGCTGCTAGTGCTCCCACCAATAGGGGCAAAGGTACAACCCCTCTCTTTCCACCACCCAGACCTGTTCGAAGAAGATTAAAATCGGAAGATGAGTCAAGGCCAGAAGTTGATGAACATACACAAAAGATAGGTATCTTAGCTGTGTTCTCACATCACAGCCTTTATTTCTAGGTCTGCTGGGAAAGATAAGAAAGCTATTCAGACACCAATTAGATGCCGCCAGGAAACCAACACAGTTCTGGCCAGATTGAAGAGTGAATTGCAGCAGCAATTAAAGGATGTTCTTGAGGAGAGAATTTCCCTGGAAGTTGAGCTGGAACAACTTCAACTATTCTCTTACCTATAAGCCAACTGCCATTAACTGTGAACATACCCGTTTTTCATCAGTTTTGGGTTAAGCCAATTTGGAGACCCAAACATTCAGCTCACTGCTTAATTCAACATTAAATGTTATGATTCTATTTTGCCCTATATGTTTACCATTGTATTTAAGTTCCTTTTATTTTTTAATTTAAACAATAAAAGGGTCAGGAAGACTTTTACTGCAGGGGGCCGGGGGGGGGGTGTAAAAAAAAAAAAAAGAGCATTAAGTGTGTTTAAATATTCTGCCAAAGCAAAGACTAGAGTTCTGGAGCTCTGAGGCCTAGCTGGGTGGAGTGAGTGAAAGTGAGTAGCAACAAACTGAAGCTATTTGCATAATGATCCACCCGAGAGCCCCAAATCAGTCTCCACCTATGCTCTTGTGAGCTTTATTTTAGCTAGAAAACATGTTGGAAAAGACTTTTTGGACACAAAGGGGCTTTTGTTTGTGCATTATTGGAATGCATTCCTTTCTAATGTTGCTGTGCCTAGTCAAGTCTAAGCACAGGAAAAGGCATGAATCTGTAGAGAAAATTCTGAATATATACCTTTAGATCGTTAGAAAAAAGGTGGTAACTGGTGACTCCAGAATTCAGGGGGTGCTTGTTTATTTGTAGAGAGCTTCATTGTGTCTGTAGAGTTCCCAGTGTTTCTAACATATTGGTTAGTTGCTGAACTGGTTGCAAGAGCAGCAATTGAAATAAAGCTAGCCCCGGCCGATTTGGCTCAGTGGATAGAGCATCAGCCTGCAGATTGAAGGGTCCCCCATTCCATTCCAGTCAAGGGCATGTACCTTGGTCGCGGGCACATCCCCAGTGGGGGGGTGTTCAGGAGGCAGCTGATCGATGTTTCTCCATCATTGATGTTTCTGACCCTCTGTTTTCTCCCTTCTTCTCTGTAAAAAAATCAATAAAATATATTTAAAAAAATAAAGCTAATATTCCTGATATGAAACTAAAAGGCCATAAGTAAACATACTGATGTGATTGGTAGTTTCATACTCTGTTGTTTAAAGTTTCCTTATTTTTCAGGAATTGGAAAGGGCAAACTAAAGTGATTAAGAGAAAAAGATACTCTGAACTCAATATAAGTTTATCATTCTTTCAAGTTTATTTGGTCAATGTAGAAAAGCTAACCCTGGCATAAGTGTATGTTCTTGAACAAATTGGGTGTCTATATTTTGTTTATTTTAACAGCCTCATTTAACTTGAAGTCTCAGAGAGTTTTACAGATTGAATGTGATGTCCGTCTCTGGTTTCCTGTCTGATACATCAGTTTTGTCCTGATAACAGAGAGAAGTACATTTATAGATGTATTTTATTCTTCCAAGTCTAGTATTGAGACCTATGGAAATGAAGAGACATTATTAAGACCCTTTTTTGTTTTTCTACAAAATTCCTCATGCTACATTTAACCAGATTGATATTGACAGAGTTGGGGAATAAGACTAAAACTAAAAAATAATAAAGTTATTATACTTATATCAGAATTTTTGACTCTTTAAAAGAGTTGTTAGTTGTGTCCCATTTAAGTAGAAGGTTATCAGAGTGTGAATATAAAAACTATATAGATTTTTAATGGGGAAATATTTAGAAATATGTTAAAAAATGGTAGACTGTAGAGAAAGTGCTAGCTTGTTAATAGGAACTGTAGATAGCAAATGAATTATTTGCTAAGACATTTACAGAGGAAAGCAGGGGACAGATGCCAGCCACAGACATGAAGTTCCCCAGAGATGTAAAGAAGGACTGCAATAGCACAAAACCAGATGATCGAGGCATTGGACTGTGAAGTCTGACAAGAGCTCCAGGCGCCATGGAGCCCATCCAATAACTGTGAAATGGAAAAAGGAGAGATAAGCCATGTTCCCACCCTTAGTTTCCAAACATGTAAGACCTCAGATTGAAAGAAAATGAAAGTATATTTAATTTAGAACAAGAAAGCCAAAGATAAATTTACCTAGGAAAACAAGATTTTTTTATTGAAAATAAAACCATGCATTTTTAGGCTATCAGTTCATTGAGGTTTATTTGAAAAGATGCTCTCAGTCCACTTTCTTATGTTTTCAGTGTAATTAGATTATAGGATCAATCAGTTGTCCAAAGAACTAGTGTATAACAACAGATATAGATTGTCTAAAGTTTTAAAAAATAATATTTAGTATCAGAAAATACAAGCATATCAATTTTATATGGTATTAATGAAAAATGAAGAATACCTAGAATGAGTTGAAGTGTGATAGAGCAGGAAGAAACATCTGAGCTAATTGGTTGAGCAGAGGAAGAGATTCTTCCTTATTTTAAGCACTCTCTAAAGAAGGTGTTTATCCTGTTTCTTAGATTGCTGGTATCATTGTCTATAGGACTCACTCAGAAGGTTATGGGTGTGAAGAACATTATGCTGGCAGTTAGTTCAAAGGCTCAATAAAACTCTGGCTGGGTGATTGGTCTCACTGCCAAATACATAAGCTCACACCTCGCCCGCTGTGTAGAGAAACTTCCCCTTTTCTGTATTCTGCCTTGAACCTTGGACTTTGGCTTTTGCCTCTATGAGGTACACCCCCAACCCCCAGCCCCCAATTCCAGAACATCTCAGTGGGAGTTTCTCATAAACAGTTTTTGCTGTTCAGTGTGGTTTTTCTCCAGTTGCATCTGTACTTTCTCTATTTGTCGCTTACTGACTCCTGCAGTGGAGCTGTTTGCACCAATGGGCAGTGCTGCTGGTGTTCAGAAACAAAGGGCTCTCTGGGTCCCCAGCTTGTCCTGCTCACTCTTCTGTTCTCAGCCAAGTTGCAGACTCTCTCTCACAGGTCCTGTGGGGCCTGCTGGGTAGTGGTCACTTTGTACGAGTTTGTTGCTTCTGCCATTTGCAACTCCAGGCTATCATCCCTGGGTCCAGGTTTTTGGTCTGCATAGAAACTGCTCATAATTAATAAATCCTCTTCTCATTTTTGTTGTCACTTTCTTTATTTAGAGTGGACCCACAGGAGAGTTGCTTGGGACTCTAATATTACATCCTTATTTGTTTTGTTCTCACAGTCCTTTCCTCCCTTCATTTTGGTTCATCTTTCTAGACTTTTCTTTACTCAACTCGCCATGATACCTTTGTAACCCCTAAACTCTAAGAAATATTTACATTTAAATGTAACTCACTACAATTTTCAGCTTTATGAACTAGATAAATCTATTCTCAAGGTACCACAGTACTAGAAATTTTTATGAAATTGCACCTGCATTTTATTTATCTGTGTATTTTACATATTGGCCATTATTTTATAATAATCAATTACATACGTTTAATTGGTAAGCACTTGTAAGGAAAGTAAGGAAAACTCTAGAATAATTATTATTAGAATCCTATTTTCAATTTTATGCCTTAATTCTTATTTGTCACAAATTAATTCCTATTAATATTTTTGGTGGAAGCTGAAAGTCCTTTGATTAGGAATAAATGTCTACTTCACCAGAGGTGTCTGAATTGGGAGAAGGATTGTTTCTTGGCAGGCATAACCACCGAGGTTCTATTTACTACAATCTCTTCATTAAGATTTAAGCTAAATCAGCTTCTTGAAAATCTATTACTTTTTCAGACATGGTTTGTATTTATGGCAGGATTTCCACCTTCCTCATTGGAAACCTTTTATTCAGTGCCATTTGTGGGTTTGCCTTTTGGGTAGTTGTACAAAATAAGTTAAATTCATATCAAACATTTCATGCTTAAGGCACTCTGATAGGCACTGGGGATATGGATGTCCATTAAACACGGTGAGGGGAGACTGGTGGTGAAGATGGCAGAGGGAGAGTGTCAGATGGAGGGACCGGCATGTGCGGAAAGCACAGAGCATGGAAAGTAACATGGGCTATGTGACATCAGATGGATGGTCAGTTCCAGATAATGTGACAAAAAGAGAGAATCTGTTCCTCCAAACCGAATAATCTAATATTGTAGGCTGCACTCTGAGCAAAACACATCTCATGTCTTATAGAATATTTCCCCAAATGATTCAAGAGTAAAATGGTAGGTAGTAAGCACAGATGCTGAAGTAAAACTCATTTGATGCATAGAAAGCATTTAAAAACAATACAAAAACAAAAATGTGTTCCTGGTAGAATTAGGAAGCTGGTGTCGATATGTTTCAGAGTGAAGTGCTTTGTCAAAAGATCTACTAGTGACTGCAAAAAATTGTAGAATTATCATGCAGTAATCAAAGGAGGAAATTCACATAATACTAGTGATCATTGTAAGAGTTATTGATATGAAGGTAACACCTGGAGCTGCTACTGCTAATGAGGCAGCTTCAGTCAAACATATTATACCTGCTGTCAGCATGTTTTATAAGCAAAGAAGTGCTAAAACAGCTCCCCCATCTTCCATGAGGGAAATGTCTATTAACAGAATGTTAGTGCTGGGAAAGGATGATCGCGATCGGAAGCCATCAGAAACCTGCTGAATGCTTCAGCGGGGACAGCCCTGAAGAGAGCATCCAGTTCAATCCCTTGTTTTACACACGAGCAAATTGGTTCAGAGAGGCAGAGTGAGCTGCTCCAAGTCACACAGCTAGTTAGCGACAGAGATGGTCCTAGTTTTCAGTAGAGTGCTGTCTCATATAATTTGCTGCAGTCCCTTTACATTAGCAAAACAAAACAACAAACAAAAAATCCTCTTTTTCTGTACTTTCACTACTTCTGACACCATGTGTGTGGGCTTTGCACACATTGCAGTTCTAACACTACATGGAGTTAGCTCAGACTCCACAGGTTAAGTTCCATCTTGTAGGACTTGCTATGTAATAACAAAGGATAATCCTATCGCTTCTATCATCCAAGGGACCTAGAAGCTCTGTACTAGGGACCGGAGATGAAGAAAAATTTATTATAATCACATATTAAGTAGTTAGATAAATAGATATTTGTGGGAGAATTAATAAGCTTTTCAAGTCATTTAATTTCAGAGCAATAATAAAAATAATAATAATATCCAGTCTTCTTACTTTCAGAATTGAGATTTTTCTATCATATCACACCACATTTTGTGAGTGCTTATTTTGTGACCAAAGCTACAATATATATGATGCAGAGACACCAAATTTCATCTGGAACTGATCTATATTTCTTTCTGTAAAAGTTAAGTGATTTTGATTTATTTTGAGGTAATTTTACCAGTATTTTTTCCAGAAATCAAGAGATTTTATGTTTATTATAATATATCTGTATAATATATGATTTACTACATAATTCACTAAAACTACTCAGAATGGGAAAAGCCCACTAGGTGGGATGGTAACACTGTCCTCACTTCACTGGATCAGCAGACCAAGAAACTATGACTAGACAGCAGTGAGGTTACAGGGCTTCTGAGAGGACAATTTCATTAGGGGAGGTACTTCTTCAACTTTAATAGTGTCATGTGTAAGGATTTTGATTTCATAATATTTACAATATGCATGGAAATATCCAATCTTGTTGCACCGGAGTGGCTGGTGCAACAAGAGCAAAATCTGAGTGGATCTACACAGGTGGGAAGAGAATTCAGGCATCTATTAGTGGCACAGGCCTTTGGAGTAATAATTCCCTAACCCAACTAAGCATCAGAAGCTCCTTGGGATTGGAGTCCCAGGGTGGTGGTTAGGAGATGCACTCTGACTTTATAGGTCTTCAGTTGTGATCAACAATCTGTGTTTTTAAAGACATCCTAAAAGATTCTGACATACAACTGGATATGGGGTTACATTCCTCTGGAAAATCTTTACAGTACAAACAAAATGATTCAATGATTATATTTTAATGTTTAACACGGTCTCTGCAATGACTACAAGAGATTACCTTTGTCTTACCAGATTTCTTTGGTTCCTATAAAGGTTATAAAACTAAGAGGCAAGACTTTTCTCTCTTACTCGTATACCATTGGGGGGAAATAATTATATCTATCCCTTTAAGTAAGCAGCAGTGGGATCAACATACAGATACGAAATTGAAACATGATCTCATGCCCACTGTGCTTAATGGAAATGAATACCCAGTGACTAGATTCTGGGCATGAATAAGTAGAAGTATTGACCACCAGTCAGAAGAGGTCTTTGTATTATTTTACAAAGGATGAATGATGCCTCTTCAGATATGCAGCACAACATGTGCCATTTAAAGGAATGCACACACTATTAACCTTTTTATAGTTCAAGCCATTAAAATGTGATGTTGAATACTTCAAGACATCAGAGAAGATGCATTTACCGTGAGGCAGCTTATTGCAACATAAAGAGCCCCGATTTCAACTCAAGAAATCTGGGTTCTACTCTTCATTTAGCTACTGACCCAGTGTCCCAGAAGAAAGGAGGGAGGGTTTCATCTCCATTGATTCCCAAGATCTCATATTCTATGGTATTTGTCACTGTAATTTAGGTTTCATTTTTTTTAAAGTGATAACCTTTTTTTATTCCTGGTTCCTTGATCTACTTTCTTTTTATAGACCATTCTAACTGATCAACCATTCATTTATTCATTCATTTAACAAATAATTATGGACACATACTATGTTGAAGACACTGTACACAAGAAAAATCTACTGCCAAGGAATTTGAAGACTAATAGAGGTGATAAAAAATAGGCAGTATTTCAAAAAAGCAGAAACAATGTTAGAAAATGATTATCATTAGAGTTCAAACTAGGAGAGCTTACTTCTGGGGTGACTCATCCTTATAGAGATTGCATGGGAGTTGCATCCTAAAGTGGTGGTAGGATTTGGAAGTAGAAATTTGGGGGAGATGTGGACCCTTTCAGGCAGCACAGAAAGATGAAAGAATTGGGTTGTATTTAGAGAACAGTGAATACTTTAGCTTGGTGTACGGGACAAGAGCTGGAGAGACGGGTTGGCTTAGTAATGGTGAAGCGTGTCTCATGAGCCTCACAGGTTTGACTTTTCAGGAAGCAATTTTCTACAGATCAAGCCACCTCTGAGCTCGTTAATTTCTTAGTTCTGCCTGGGAGGCACCTTTGCCTTTAGCTGTGATCACCATGGGAGTGCGTGTATGTTTCCTTACACCAGGGCTGTTTTCAAGAAGGCATTTGGTATCCTGGCTTTGAATCTTGGACTTTGATATGTGAGACGGGGATGCTAAAGGTTACCTTCAGTCTTTTTACTCTCTTGTCTGTTTTCTCTCAGACCACACTCCAACTTTTATTAATTCTTAATCGTATCCCTCCCGTGTGCTTCAAGATGGAATGTATGTTGGAAGAAGAGGCTACTGCTTGAAATAAAAGGGAAAGTCTAGACCTGGTACTCAGCACTAGAGGTCCTAGATGCTCAGAGAATCTTACGAGCAACATGGCAAAATTACAGAGACGTGACTGCAAGAAGAGATTGTATGGTCTGAAGGACCTTTACTTTAGAGAGCAAACCAGATATAATCATTAATTATATTCTAAATCTACTTTTAATACCCTGAAAAGAAAATTCCCAGTCAGTTCATCCAGTATCCGCTGTTTCCTATGCTGTTTGTCATATTCCTCTGGAACCGTTTTTTGCTTACCTCCTTTAAATCTAGGGCTTTTGCTCCCTCAGTGACATTTAGAATCTTCCAGGTATTTGCTGTGTTAATTGTTTAAATATTTGTGAAAGGGGCTTGATGTGGAGTGTGGGTAATCTGGCATGTGAGTTGAAAAGACTCAGCTTCAGTGTGTTCTTTGTCTAACTGCAGTCTGTGTTGGGGGCTGGTTCTGGGCAGAATTGGAAGTAGGGAAACTTGATCTTCTGGTTCCTTAGCCTTCTCCTTTGTCTCTTTCCCTCTCTTGCCAGTGGCCCTGGCTCTTTTCACAGGAGTAGTTTCTGCCTGTTCCCTTCAAAACATGTTCCTTGGCAATGCTCCCTTAAACTCCTTCATGCTAAGGTTTAATAAACTAATAACTCTCAGTGGTTTTCTTGTATCATGCTTGTTTGCTTTCAGTAGCTTATAATTTCTTAAAGTTTATAGGACCTAAGCCAAAGGACTTCTTTTCTAATTGGATGGATGAGGTGGAGAGACATGGCTGGCTTCTTAAAACAAATAATGCATCCTGTACCCTCTCCTGTCCCAGTAAAAAAAGAGCCATTTTAAAAAATTAAGTACTTAATTAGGCATTTCTAAAGCTCCTTGTTAGTATGACCTTAATTTTATTAAGTGTGCCTGATATTTTATACCTACAAGCTTCCTGCTTCTAGTTTGCATTTAGAATATGTTCATTCCTCAAGTGTTGGGTGATTTCTGTTTATATCTAATGGAAATTCTGTACTGTTGTCAAATTTCAGGAAGCACAGTTATCATTTCACTGTGGTGGGTCAGGAATACTTACATTAGATTTGTACTCTTCAAAATCATACCCTTTTAAGGCATAAGCAAATCACATGCAAATGATGGAGGAAATATCAGGTGAATTTGTTACACTTGGATGTGACCATTGGGAAAATCACATTGAAAAGTGCCTGGCTGTCTTGTAGGATTCATGGCATGGTCTGGCAAAATGGATGGCCATCTGAACACAGAAAAACCATAGTTTTTTTTGTTTGTTTGTTTTGTTTTGTTTTGTTTTAATGTAATTGATCATATGAGAGTTAGATTCCTGCTATGATAAATTAGGGGGAGGAAATCAAGAAAGTTAGTACCATGAATGTGCTAAAGACAAAGGGACGTTATTTCACCTGCCCACCTGCTAATATTGTTAAATCAAAGAGAAAAGAGAATAATGTTTAAAATGCTGGGTTAGGAATAGCATATGCAACTCGAATCTAGGTTACTTCCAATTAGCTTAATTTTATGAGAAACTTGAACTGAGGTCATTCACATCATTATTGCATTTGTGGCTGAAAAAGCTGCATTTTATTCTGACCTACACATTATGGTACACAGAATCTGGTAATGTTGCTGCCTATATGAAGTTATTTTAAAGGGGAAAAAAGAAAGATGTTGCACTATGTGGCAAGATAAAGTTTCCATGAAGACAAAATAAATCATTGTCAATATGATATCATTTAGGAAGTGTTAAATTTTGTAAAAGCTCTCTCCCTCTCACTTAAAGCTATTCAATATGTTAAAGTTATCCCTCACCATACTGTTCCTTTACTTTAGGTAAAATTTATAGCACATGGCCCATCAGTGCTCAGGTTCTGAGGATACTGAGCAGGTAAGCTATGGGGAGGTAGGTCTGAGCGGTGGAGTGTTGGAATCATAAGGCTAGGTATGGATATTAGAGGATTGAGCATTGCCTTCAGTGAGCTAGTTCACAGGTGAGTGAGGCATTTGTGTAGTCAGAGAAAAGAAACCAGGAGAAAGGGACTCCAAAAATGAGAATCATTAAAATGTGGAGACAGGCATTCCAAATTTCTTCAAATCTTTTCATTTGAATTGAAGAAGACTAGTTTTGCATCTAGTGTTATTCCGTTTTTTTCCACTTGATGTTTAACTTGGGAAAATCAATATGCAGATAGTTGGTTGGAAAAAAATATTGAAACATAATTTTAGCCTAATTTTTTAAACCATAGAAACATGGTTCCTCTTCATGTAAATTTATATTTTTGGGTATGTTCCCCTCTCAATATGCCTGGACATAGCATAAGGAAGAAATGGGTTTAAATACTGGCATTGCTACTAAGAAGCAAAGTGGCCTTACGCAAGTAAAATAACTGCACTGACCATCCATTTTCTCATTTGTGAAATAGAGATGATAACCTTGATGAGATTTTTTTTGAGGAGAAATATAATATCTAGTGCATCTGGTTGAGTGCTAGTAAATGGTATCATTATTAGTGATTCAGGCACTACTCTGCTGACACATTCTGAAAATTATTTTTTTCTGAAAACATAAGTCTGTTGGTCAGATTTAATACAAATAAAATTTTATTTCTCTAGAACATTAAAATCAGAACCATTGCACTGTCTCTTTTATCCTCAAATGGTACAAATGTAAGTTTAGTTAGCTTGATGTCAAATAAGTAAGTTAAGATAATTTTAGTCTAAAGTAATATATTAATACTAGAGGCCCAGTGCACAAAATTCATACAAGAGTAGGTCTTCCTTCCCCCAGCTGCCAGCGCTGGCTTCCTTCTGGTCGCTGGCAGGTACCTGGGATCTGGGCTTCCCTCGCATCCCCAGCTTCATCCTGAAGGTCATCCAGAAGGTCAGAAGGACATCCAGTCTAATTAGCATATGCACTTTTATTATTATAGAAATTAAAGTGTCCATGTTTGGAAACTTGATGTGCCTCTTTGTATAAATGTACTCACTATGAAATGTGCATTATGACTTGCTTTTTTAATTTTTATTATTTTTATTTTTAAAATATATTTTATTGATTTTTTTACAGAGAGGAAGAGAGAGGGATAGAGATTTAGAAACATCGATGAGAAAGAATCTCGATTAGCTGCCTCCTGCACACTCCCCACTGGGGATGTGCCCGCAACCAAGTTACATGCCCCTGACCGGACTCGAACCCGGGACCTTTCAGTCCACAGGCCTACACTTTATCCATTGAGCCAAACCGGTTCTGGCTATGACTTGCTTTTCCTTGGCATCATTGACAGAGAACCCAGCTTACTCTGGCAGAACTCATTATTCAGAAACTTGATAAATAGAAATGTAAACTTTTTAGAAACACTAATATAATCAATAACATTAACAATTTATTATATGTAATAAAGTTCTTTGGGTATCTTATGAATAATTCAACCTTTTCAATAAACTTGTTCTTTCTTATTATTTAACATACTGTAGTATGTATCATGATAAATGTGGTTCTCATTTTTCCAATCACCACAATATTTTGGATTGCTGCTTCTGTTCTTATTGTGCATGTTCTCTTCTCCTCAGGCCAAACCAATCTGTAGATTTCTCAGATCTCAAATTTCCCAGCAGAAATGGGAAATATAGTTAAGGAAGTCAAAGGTCATAGGTCATTGATCTGGGCATATCCGGCAAAAGACTAGAAAATAAGTAATATTCGAGCTTAGTATGTTTTTATCAAGTAGATAAGTGGGTTTATCTTTTTTTTTAATTTTAAGCCTTTGATACTCATCAAAAGATAGTCATCCTTATAATGGAGGGAGTGCATGCAAGAAAAGGAGAAACATGGGTTCTATTCTTTCTCAGCTCATCATCTGACTGCTTTATTGAAAAACTGACTTTAAGATTACAGATAAATTTTCCTTGTTAGGACACAGATAACAATCAGGATTTCAATTCATCAGAATGTAATCCATAAATGTTGGAGAACTTGATTATTGCTTTTATGCACATCCATCTAAAGAAGCTCCTTGGCTGCTATAATGCCACATTTTAAAACTGATGTTTCAAGGTACCTTTATTTTTCATGATCTTTTTATTGATCTCTTTTAGTGCTTTCTCTGAGGAGAAGAGAACATGCACAATAAGAGTAGAACACAACTTAATTCGTAATGGTTACTTGTTCAAAAAGTATTTGGTGAATGAATGCATATATGCTCATATATCACTGAAATTTTTAAGAATTTATTGTGTTCTTCATTATCTAATACAGGAAGAGAGTCTATAGCTTGATAAACGTGATATAGGAGGACAATCTATAGATTTCAGAGTCAGGGGCACACAATTTGAATCTCTACTATTACATGCTAGTTGGCAAAATAAGTTAGCTTCTTTGAAACTTAATTTTTTCACAAGGAAAATGGGTGTACTTTCTACTACATAAGTTTCCTGTGTAGATAAAGTAAAAAGACTCTCTTAGTTTCTTGTCAGGAAATACTCAAATGGGAAATTGAAGGAAGTGCCTGTTATAAAGGTATGGGCATGGTTAAAGGACATCTGTAAGGTATTATGAAGTATTGCTATGGGTATGCCTCATGCCCAGGGGGAGTGCAGAGTTCACAGAACCCAGAAAGAGTGCTGTGCGTGTAGGAGACGAGTTATCTGGACTGTGGCCTTGGTAGAAGGATGAAATCGGGGAATAAATATCCTGACTTCCCTTTATCCCCTCATTCTTACTAGTGCATCTGATTCCTGCAGAAAGAACACACTAATACATTCCATACAGGCCAGCCTCTGGGGAACAGAGCAGGGTGGAATAGAGAGGAGTGTATCTGTCTATCTCTGTGTCTGTAAGTCTATGGATCCATCATGAACATAGTGCTTTCTCCCTACCACACAGAGTAACCATATAATTTATTGTCTACATTTCAAACTTTCTGATAATGAAAGGGGACACCACTAGTAGTAATTACTCTCGGAAAACAGGCATAGAATAGGAATTGTGCCAGACAAATCAGGACTTTACTGTCACCTTACTCACAAAGCATATTAAGCTCAGGCAAATGTGAGTTTCCTTTCTTTCCTTCACTACTTTTCTCAGATGCTTTCCTCTTGTAGCAATGTGAGTATTTTGAGAAAGAAGATTGAATTATTGTAATAAAGCAACCTAGACTAATTCCCCTGTGGCAAGCTTTCCAAGTTGGTAATTATTACTGAGTCTCTTGCTACACTCTGTCAGAAGAATGTGAAGAATTTAGGTTATTCTTTTCAACCTAAGACCTGATTATCTTGTTTAGTAGGCTCCCCCTGCTCAGAAACCTCATTTGAACACACAAGACAGTAGAGGCAACAAAGAGTTTGTTACTCAATAACTGGATGTGCGTACTGTGCACATGGGAATTTGGTGAGCTATTTATTCTGCAGTGGCCTGTCTTATTTTTTAGCTTAAAACCAATTAGTGCCCACTGTGGTTGCTTTGATTTTGAATACACTTGTGGTTAATATTTTTAGTCTGTGTAAATATTGGTGATTGACCAGGAGTGTTATTTAATGTCATTTTCTATAACACAGAACAAGAAAAGGAAGAATACTAATGAATGCAGGGAATTAGAGGATAATAAACATTTCAGGATCTGCTGATAGCTGCCTATGAGTTCAAAGACAAAAATAGTTTAAGCCAAATGTCAGTATGATCACATGTGATAGAAGTGGATTTAGAACAAAGAAAACTTTATGTGTAAAAATTGTGTGTTGTTTGACTTCCTGTCTATGTTCTGGCTGGAATTTTGGACCATATATACGGGAAATAAACAACCTTGGTTATTTCTGTTTATTAATGTGTTAGCTTTTATGCTTATGTTTTATTTTGTTTGTTTGTTTGCTATACTGTTTATGAATGCTGTCAGCATAGTGGCTTGATGCTTTACTTAGAGTTTTCCTAAGATCATGGGCAATGTGAACTTGAATGTGAGCTCTTCTTTTGGCTTACTGACCTCCTGTAAAGCATTGCCTTTGCCCGGCTTGGATGAATCTCTGTGCTCATAAGGTCTTGCACTGCTCCTCTTCCATTCATCCAGATTTAAATAAGATCTCCTCTGAGACTTCCTTTTAGTTAAGTACTGGGAGAATCACTTGACTGTGACCCTAATTGGTTAGGGCCATGGTCGGCAAACTGCGGCTCACAAGCCACATGCGGTACTTTGGCCTCTTGAGTATGGCTCTTCCACAAAATACCATGGCCTGGGCAAGTCTGTTTTGAAGAAGTGGCATTATAAGAAGTTTAAGTTTAAAAAATATGGCTCTAAAAAGAAATTTAATCATTGTACTGTTGATATTTGGCTCTGTTTACTAATGAGTTTGCTGACCACTGGTTAGGGCAACATATGGCCCACTCAGCCCTAGTGATTTTTTCAACCCTGTTGGAAGATAGGTTATTTTCTTTAAGGAAATGCCTACTACCCTTCCAGTTGGGGGTATTTATTAAATTAAACATTTTATTGGTCAGTAAGCATTCAATTGGACATTCAACCTGTTCTGTGCATTCAATGAAATTTTAACTCTCCAGTTAAGGTGTCCTGACCAGACATTTTATTAAATTGTTCAACTGTGGAAGATACAAAAACATTCTGGAGGCAGGGTTTTGTGTCCCTTAATTGATGTTATCAGAAAGCCTCCTGACCCAATGTTGGTCACAGCCCCAACTAAGAATCAAGACTTAAGTATCACATGATCTCATTCATATGTGGAAGCTGAGTAACAAAATAAATTGATGAATGGAGTGGATCCAGAGACATGGAAGCCTGGAACAGAGTGAGGAATCTCAGAGGGAAGGTGGGGGAGGGTGGGTGGGTGGGTGGGAGGTAATCAACCAAGGACCTTGTATGCATATATGCATAACCCATGGACACAGACAATAGGATGGTGAAGGTCTGGGATGCTGGTGGTCTGAAGGGGGTTAATGGGGGGGAAAAGGGATATATGTATTGATTTCAACAATAAAGAACTATTTTTTTAAAAAATCAAGTCTTCCTAAAAGTGCAGACCATAGGCATTGCTAGTTTTGAAAAATAAGTCCATGCAAGAGTTTGTAGTTTCACTGAGTGCTTTCTGCAACTTTTTGAAGTCACCCTCCCATACAATAAATAAATAAATAAATAAATAAATAAATAAATAAATAAATAAAAGAATTTGCGCATACCTAAAAAATCATACCTAAAAAATCATACCTAATTATAACAAATCATTCCTACACAAAATATGTTATTAAATTGCAAAGTATACATTGAAAATTTTTATTCTTACAAATATCACATAAAGGTAAAGCAAATATTCAGAAGTAAATTGGCTGACTTATTCACTTGCTTACCAAATGCCTTCTGATTCCTCTTATTTATCAGATTTTCATTTAGACACAGAGGATATAATAGTGAGTAAGTTGGACATGTTCTCTATTCTGATGGATTTTACATTTTCATTTGGAGAGAAAGGAAATCAACAATAACCAAACAAATAAATAAAAAACACACAAGAGAATATCAAGTGCTGTGTGGAGATTACTATGTTTGAACATAACAGAGTGGCCACAATTTAGGTTAAAAAATACCTTTGGAGGAGGCAACTTTCAATTACAGTTTGCATTCCACATTATTATATTAATTTCAGGTATAGTAGTTAGACAATCAAATACTTTTTTAAATAATTTTTTTTATTGATTTCAGAGAAGAAGGGAGAGGGAGAGGGAGATAGAAACATCAATGATGAGAAAGAATTACTGATCGGCTGCCCTGCATGCTCCACACTGGGGATCCAGCCCAAATCCAGGCATACCCTGACTGGGAATGGAACCGTGACCTCCTGGTTCATAGGTTGATGCTCAACCACTGAGTCACTCGGGCCTGGGGGAGACTTACCCGTTTAAAACTTTGGTTTCCTTATATGTAAAATGGGACTAATATTTACATCATAGATTGCTGTCACTTCTATACATATTATTATTGTTGGAGTGTTTATTGTTTAAAACCTTGGCCCAAAGAGGGAAATCAATTAGTATTTTTTTTCTTCTATTTTCCCCCTTTATCTCTTGTATCTTATTAGTATTCCTCTTCCATCAAAGAAAATCTCTTCCCCATACCCCCTCCCCCCCCCCCCCCCGCCCCAACACTGGTCAAGTTTTAATTTGCATAAATGAGTATATGCTTATTTTAAACTATTTTTCTCCTAAGATCACAATATAATTTTTTCTCTCTGTCTGGCATTATTACTAATAGTTTCCCTTTTTGCTCTCAAGTGTCTTTATTTGAACAACAATTTATATGGACACTCTACTTGTGGTTCTTCTTATTATATTTATGCATTCATTTAGTATGCAATTAGTACTGGTAATACAATTGTTCATATATTTTTTTCCCAAATATATCTTTGGAAAAGTCAGTGTTCTATGAAGGAAAATCCAAGTCCAGAAAACAACTTTCTGAAAAAATGCAACGTCCTGTTGACCAGTAAACCCTGACTGAAAGGGATACTCATTATGACCTATCTCTCCAGGAGCATTCTGGGCCAACCAGATGCATTCTGGAGGGTGGTCTCCCCAAGCTGCATGTCTCAAAGTGCTTAGGACAATGGGAAACATTCATGGCTCCTCTCTCTCCCAAGCACAAGTGTAGGGTTGTCTCTGTGACTCGGGTGTGGCATTATGTGCACCCAGGGGAAGGTTGAATTGTACCTTGCCACCCATGTACTGTGTGCTGGCCAAAGAACCACAGCTTCCTTTGAGAAAATGAGCTTTTTGTTTCCCAACAGACAGTAAACACAGTGATGCTGGGGGAACCACTGGAACAACATTTTTCTAGGATGATGATATCATTTCTCACCCTGTCCATACATTGTAGAAAAAGAGCTCTTTGTAAAATTTAGCCTGAATCAAGCCCTAGCACCATGTCAGGTTGGAGAAACCTGGGAACTGGGAATCCCGAATATTTCATTTCTGCTTAATCAGGTTATAATAACACATCTATTTTTTTCATAGAGTGCTATTTGATTCATAACTCAATTGATTAGTATATATTGGAGCAGGAAAATGGAGGAATTAATAATGTTGTAATTAACAAATGTCAGTCACTTTTAACATTCATCTCACTCCTCTCTCTGTACCAACCCCTTCCCCACCACAATTCATATAAAACCGTCACGTAAAATAGACTCTACCTTGCTCTGGCCAGTGTCCTCAGTGGTTAGAGCATCAGCCCATGCACCAAATAGTCACCTGTTGGATTCCTGGACAAGGGCTTGTGTTCAGATTGCAGGTCTCATCCCCCACTGTGGGGTGTGTGCGGGAGGCAGCGAATCAATGTGTCCCTCTCATGTTTCTCTCTCCTCCCCTCCGCTGTCCCTTACACTCTCTCTAAAAATCAATGGAAAAACTATCCTCAGGTGAGCATTAACAACAACAACAAATGACCTTTGCCTTCAGATAGCTACCGCATTAAAAAAAAAATTAAGGAAAATGAGAATTTGGCATAAAATCTGTGCTAAATTAAGAAAAAAAAGAAACTTTCAGGACAGGATTTGGGATTATGTTGATTATACGGTCCATCTAGCAAAGAAACTCTCTGAATACATTATTACTTTAAAAGCAAACATTAAATGTTTCAGACTTTTAAAAGCATAGGCCATAATATCTGGCAGAACTAAGGTATCAACATTTATGAAAATATTTCTGTTAGAAAATAACATAAACTATTCATTGCTAATATTAACCCAAAATTTCTTTTATATTAAGTCTGAAATTAGAACAAGGTACTTTTAATTTTGTAGCAGTATGTGCATTATCCAGTAACAATAATAGTGGCAATTTAAGGGCTTGGTGGGTGCTGGGTATGTGGTGTATACCATCTCATGTAGTCCGGTCCATCTTTTTTAAGAATTAGATATTATTGCCGAAACCAGTTTGGCTCAGTGTTAGAGCGTCGGCCTGTGGACTGAAAGGTCCCAGGTTCTATTCCGGTCAAGGGCATGTACCTTGGTTGCGAGCGCATCCCCGGTGGGGGTTGTGCAAGAGGCAGCTGGTCTATGTTTCTCTCTCATCGACGTTTCTAGCTCTCTATCTCTCTCCCTTCCTCTCTGTAAAAAATCAATAAAATATATTTTTTAAAAAAAGAATTAGATATTATTATCTCCAGGTGACGGAGTACCTGGTCAAAGTCACCCAGCTGGGTATTGACAGAGACAGTTACTCACTCCTTTAGGGAATGCAGTTTGTTTACCAGAATTATTATTATGTTTGTTTCCTAGATGTCTTCACTAATTTAGTGGAAGTCAGTTTACTGCTGACTTAAATGCTTGTTGAACTCTTTTTTTTATCCCTTATTTATCAGCTTGTCATAGTCAGACTTCCCTGCATTGCTATTTCTATGACCCTCACCTCTTAGTTTCCTGAGGGGTAGGTAGCTATCGGAGCGCTTTAGCTTTCCCAGTTAAGGGCTTTGGGATAGCTCTTGGTCCTGGTCTTCTAGCTTGACCTGTACTACACTAAGTATTTTGTGCTCTAGCTAACATTTACTGCCACTGACAGGATCTAACTGCACGTGAAGGTTTTCTAGAAAGAAATAGCAACAACTCATAAATATTAAGATTTGGAACATTGGAAATTACTCAACAAATAGAAAATCTTGCTGACCACCCTGTTGTTATTTTTTAACAGAGCATTAAACATGCTTGCTCCAAATATTGTTCATGGAGTCATTCCTTTGCTTCTTAATCTTTTTTTAATATTACTGTACTCATTAAAACTGATGAGAATAACATCATATAGTGGGGATGAGGAAGCATAACCTGTAGCAACTGCTAAAATCATTAAATTGCACAAATATCTTATTGTATGTTAAAAATTCATGTAAGTTGTATATTCTAATTTTTTACTATTCTTATCTATTTTGATATAAATATATTGTTTTAAATACATTCATTAAAAACTGGTTTCAGGGAGATATGACACATTTTCCAGTGATTTGAACTATTTGGCAAACTAACTCATGTTTTCTGGTGATGCACATACTCTAGTTTGAAAACCCTGAAGGTATGTAATTTTATCCAGGAAGATCCTATAAGAATACTGAGCCTCTCATTCATTTGTTCATTTTAGAGATTTTTTTTCAGCATCCACTCTGCAGAACGATTTTTCAGGCACTAGGTACAAACATTAAGGATATTGCTTTCACAGATCTTCCGTTCAGGGGAGGGGCATTAATCAATGACTATGGAAACCCAAAGTATCACATACAGACAATTCTATGAAGGCATTGTGAGAGGGAGTAAGTAGGGATTTCTTCATATCTGTTAGATTGGAAAGACCTCTCTGGAGATGTGACATTTTAAACAGACACTTGAATGTTAGCAAAATACCAGCCATACAAATATAGGTTGTATTTTATGTAATTTCTAGGTATATAGTTCCAGGATAGAATAAAAGTCCTAAGTTGGGAATGAGTGTGTCTTGTCCTTATGTCAGAAAGAAGGCCAGTTGTATAGAGAGTGAGTGAAGTGAAGGTGAATGACAAGGCGAGAGACCAGGTTGTCAAAGCCTTGTAGATTATGGTAACCAGAGTTTGTGTTCTCCTCTAAGTTATCAGTCTAGGACTTGAAATGGGGAGTGACACAATCGGACTTATCTTTTTAAAAGATTGCTCTGGAACCTGTGTGGAGAAAGATAACAGAGGGTAAGAATGGAGGTAGCATGATTAGTTAGGGTGGCTTGTGAAATGGTGCAGGTGAGAGATGATAGTGGCCCAGACAAAAAGAGTAACAGTGGCTGTGATAAATTTGGGATATGTTTTAGAGATAAAGACTAAAAGGAGACCTCATTAATTAGGTGAACATAAACATTGAGGTAAGGAGAAGGAGTTGTCAGGGATTTTAGCCTGGACAACTGGGTGTGCCATTTGGTAACACAGGGAGGATGATTTAAGGAGAGAGTAATACATAACCATTATGGGAAGTTCAACATCCAGGTGAAGAACACCAGGATATACAGGCAGAGCAAGGGTCAGGTGAGTGTGTTGCAAACAGAGAGCTATACATAGAAAGCCCGAAGTTGGGAATAAGTTGGATGAATTTTAGGACCAGCAAGAGAGACTGTGTGCCTGGAGCATGAAGCAAAGAAAACACTATAGAAATGAAAACAGAAAGGTTAGGTTGGCTATAGGCAGGATCATGCAAAAGAGTTTGGACTGCTTTCTAAGTGTGACAGAAAGTCAATGGTAGGTTTAGCCCAAGTAACACAGGCTATTAACATTTTTTAAAGGATTTCTCTAGGTGTTATGTAAAGAATTGCTGAGAGAGGGTATAGGAAGAGAGAGAGTTGAAGAAGGGGGAAAAGACTATTGAAAGCAGAAATAGGAGACATCTTGCAGTACATGGTGAGTTCTGTACAATCGCACATTTTCCCACTCATATTCTATGTGATCTCTGAACACCCAGCTGGAGTTATAGAGGTGAAAACCTAAATACAGTTATATATAAACATGTTTTTGTGCCTAATTTCAGTTTGCACTAAGTTTTCTAATATTGCAAGAGGTGTGTATATTGAAGAAAATACTGCAATTGTTTTGTTTGAAACTGTGCCAATAGCTGTTCACCAGTTTGGAAAGTCAACTAATTGGCAGCAATGCTGCCCATAATATTTAAGTAGCCAGTACCTCATGTCTATATCTAACTGCATCTGTCATTATCTTATTGATGACTCTTTGATAGGTATAAGTATCTGATACCAACATGTATTGTAGACTAGTATCCATATATTTACATATTGAAATTAATCTCATGGGACTCTAGGCTGCTATTTTGAAAAATGTGTAGGTTACAATATTGATTACTTTTATTTCAAAGTGATAAACTATTGTTAGATCAAGGGAACCCATATATTGGTAAATTGAGAGCCACAGATCTAGGTAATGCTGGAAAAGCTAGAAAGCTTAGGTTTCTGGTGATGACTGGTGTTAAGCTAGATAGAATTAGACCCAACAGGCTCTTAGATTAATGTAATTTGCCCAAGAACATATAGCTAATTAACCCAGGTGCTGGTTTTGAATCTAGCTCAGAATGTCTCCAAAGCCCATATTCATTGCATCAGACCCATCCATATAATATTTTATTTTCAGAAATTTATTCCTTGTAGTAGAATGTCCTGCTAAAATTCTTGGCCTAAGGAAAGTATTTTAAAGCTGTGTCTCTACTGGTAATAAAATGAAGTTGTTAATTCATTCAATTTAGTAATTAAATTAATTTTAAATTAATTAACTTTGAAGGGGAATAACAGATATAATAATTGTTTAGCCTGTTATCTGAAGAACAAATTCTGATTGTGGCTTTTTATTTTTTTTTACAGTTCTAGTTGTTGGAATATCTTGTAGAAAAGCTAGGTTTTATCATGGTTTCCAATTTAAACCTGAAAATATGACTCTATTTGTTTTTATTTTTAAATATATTTTATTGATTTTTTTTACAGAGAGGAAGGGAAAAGGATAGAGAGCCAGAAACATCAACCAGCTGCAACCAATGTACATAGCCTTGACTGGAATTGAACCAGGGACCTTTCAGTCCGCAGGCCTATGCTCTATCCACTGAGCCAAACTGGTTTCAGCTCTATTAGTTTTTAATTATCTTTTTTTATCACAAGTTTTTCTTACATTGGTTAGGTAAATGTTTCATGGCTATAAAAACTAGAAAACAGATTTTTACTTGGAGATTTTTAAAAAATGAATAGTTATTTACTAGAAAAGCTGTTCAGTTTTTATCTCTAATATTTCCATTATAGAAATCCACCTCGTAAAATGTTCTTTTTATTGTCAATATGTTATCTTTTGAAGTATCAACAATGTTACTGTTCTGTGGGAGAATACTGAGAAGGACCTAACTGGCAGAAATTCTGATGTAAAAGTGTAACCTTGAATCAATATGACAATGTTGTGACCTATAGTTCTAAGATCTATCACCAAAGCATTTTAATTTTGTGAGAATTTGCAACATTTAGAAAATATAAACAGTTGTAAGGGAATCTATCAATGACCCCCCCCCCTTTTTTTTTCTATCTCAAAGGATTTTTTTGATAGAGTTTTGATAATGGGGAGAAAAGAAGTTAAAATACTAAATCTATTTTCTTCTGTTTGGAACACTTTACACTGGAAATGGACATGCTATTAAAAAGTTGATTTTTAACATTTCACTTTTATTGTGAGGCAATGAATAGCTTGGATTTACGACATCATAGGGTATTTTCTAATCTTCCCATTGCACCTTGCTTTTCATGGTGATTTGTGTTTGGCTTTGTCTTATGGATAGAAAAGGGAAGATCCACACACTGTGTTGAAGATATCAAAGAAATTAATTACACTACCTGTGGTTACTATCTGCTCAGAATCAAATTACTTGGTTTAGGAAATATTTCATTTGTTAAAAATCCGGTGTGGACCGGAGATACGGCGCCTCCACCAAATAGATGGTGAAACCCCATGATAAATGCACGTTTGATTCCTCTGCCTGTGAAAGGCATTGGCTGCCTGTGTCCAAAACGTTCTCCTGTGAGGCACCCGCAACGCTGTCATCCTTTCTTTACCAAATTGAATTGTAAACCGTTCCTCTCCAGGATTGTTTATGGGTCGTTGGGATGTTACTTAATAAGCACAAGGCTGTGGCGTGGTGCTACATATCGCCTAAGAAGGAGGCTTCTGTGAGTTCTGTTTATCTCTTGCATCAGTGTCTGACAGGTAACAAATGAAATTCCTCTCCTAAAATTAAATCCAACTTCATTTCTGTCTCGCACCCATAAAGAATGAATCGTTAGTTACTTCTTGGACAGTTCCTGTACTCGATCATCTTTCATTACTTTTATAAAAGTCTGTCATAGATGCTTTAGCTCTTTGGCCTTGGCTTCTAACTGCCTATTATAGAGATAAGTGTCTGGGTTTGACAGTATAAAACCCTCTAATGTTTCTTTACCTGCAATTAAAAAGTACTTTAAAAGCAGCCTTGGGGAATTATATGGTCTTTCATTTCTCCATTGCATTTGCCTTCTCACGTCATTTTGGTCCTTTATGACCAAAAGTACTGTATTTCTAAAGCATGTGGGACGGACAGTTCCCTTTACTGAAATCCAGACCCGAGTACCTGCCTTCAGTACATCCTCACCTGGTTGTCCCACAGCACCTTAAACTGAACCCGATTGCAGTTTCTTCCTCTGTTTTTTTTTTCTATTGTAGAGATTGGCAAATTATTGTCCTGGGGGGAAATCTAGCCCACTGCCTATTTTTGCCTGGAATTTCAGAAGGGTGAGGGTGGTTTTTATACTTCAAAAGAAAAGGAAAAAAAATGATATTTCATGACATGTGAAAATTAGATAAATTCAATATTAGTATCCACAATGTTTTACTGTAACAGCCACATGTACTTATTTATGTATTGCCTGTGGCTGCTTCTGTGCTACAATAGCAGAGCTGAGGAGGTGTGATGCATACTGGCTCTCCAAGACTTAAAATAGCCCAAGATCTGGACCTTCACAGGAAAAGGTTGCTGACTCCTGCTCTATTTGAGTGGAAGACTTCACCACTCTCTCAACTCTTACTCTCCCACTATCAAAGCCACTGCCTCATCTTCCCACCTTCCCTCTTATTCTGGCACATCTTCTATCAATGTATATAAGGCATGTCTGTAGACCACATTCCTCTTCTTCACTCTCATTTCCGACACTTGAGCACCTCGGTCCTCCTGTCTGTTGCCTGGACAACTTCAGTAGTCCTCCTAAACCCTCGTTTCTCTCCAATAAAATTCAGATTCTATACCAATATCAAATCTGCCATGTGAAAAATTAATAAATTACTTCTCTGTGCTATTCAAGATGTCATTGGGACCCTGCTTTCCACAGCAGCAAGTCCAAACTCCCTAGCATCATAACAAATCCATTCATTCGTCGGCCCTGACTTCTCCAGTGTCATCTCCTTTGGCTGCCTGTGCCTTCCACTCCCACCCTTGCATCCTAAATTCCCGCAGCACAGTACTTCCTATTGTCCCCCTAATATGTTGCTGTCTTTCATGACGGTCTGCCTGTGCGGTGCAGCTGCCTTTTCCTTTACTGCCCTTTTCCTACTTTCTAAATAGCAAACTTGATTTAACTTTCTGAGATGCAGTTTAAATGTCACAGCTGAGAATCCTTTCCTTGCACCTTCAGGTGGAGTTAGTTGTTCTCTGCATCTCAGCGCTTCCTTGGGTTGTCATCAGCTGTGTGGAAACCAGAGCTCTTCCTCATTTTTGTGTCCTCGGAACCTGGCATTTGGTACAAAGGAGATAGTAAATATTTGTTGGTTGAATGAGTGAGAGTGTTCATATGCTTTTGGAGAGATTCTTGCTTAATTCAGCAGAGCTCAAATTCTAAAATAATAAACAACAAGTCTGTAATTCTGTCTGGTTTGTAATGAAATTCTGAATCTTTGTAGGTGAATACCCGGATGTCTCTGATAGGCCTTTCTAAATGGTACAGTCTTCATTATTTAATTTCCTGCATTCCTAACTTGCAAAGTTGTTGACTCAAATGCACCTACTTATCTATGAGGTAATTCCTTCCCAAATAAATATTCATGATCTCGATGTAAACAATAAAAAAGAGCCCTTTCTATGCCAAATTTTATTTGTATTATATTGCCTACTATTTATTTATACAGTTTCTTTAGGTAACTTTTAAATTTTCAAATTCAGCTTCCAAGAGGAGCAGTTTATATAGAAATGGTTTGTGTCTATGTTTCCATTATTCCATTCATTTGAGGAATTAGCTAAGCTCCTGATATTCTGTTATTTTTCCAGCTAATATCCTTGGATTTACATTACTGCTTGTTAGCATCTCTATAAATGGCTAGACCTGGGGCTCACTGAGCTGTTTTGCATGTGCCCTGTAAAGGCTGGTTAGATGGGAAAGAACATAAACCTGTCTAAAAGAAGATTTTAAGATTATCTATGTGTTTCATTCACCTATTATTTTCCTGGCTCCATTTAGTATGGATAATAATAGAGAGAAGCTTATGATTATATAGTACTCTATGCTCAAAGTGCATTCACCTACATTATGTCTCTTGTGAGAAAGGCATGGGTGGTATGGTTATAGTGACTTTTTTTTTTAAAGAGATACATGTTCAGAAAGGCGAGATTGCTTGATAAAATTCTTACAGCTCATGACTAGTCTATAAATATCAATTTGAACTTCATAATCCTTTTACCCTTTTCACCCATAGATATGTATTTATTGCCATTTCATTGATTTTTTTTTTAATCATTTTACCTTCTTATTAAATAAAACCCTTAATTAATTAATTAATTTATTTATTTTTTTGTAATACTGGTTTGGTGGTAGTGAACTAAAAGGAAGCTTCTTTTAAGTTTGTAATTTTGTTTCATAATTTACTTCAAGAGAGAAATAAATTGTATTTTAGAAATAATTTACTTTAGATTTTTTTCTTTTTTTAGTCTTATTTTTACATAGTTTAGAATAATTATTTAAATATTAAAGCTAAGAGCTTTTATTTTCTTTTGAAGATGATCAATGCTTGAAACTTTGCTCCAATAGAAAGCATAAATCTTTAAATAATTTAATATTCATTCATACATATTGATATGCAAATTTCATGGGGGCAATTTAAAATTGAAAATATTTATAACATACTATTACAAAGGATTTGTCCTACATTTTGAATTACTGTAGTGACAAAGAACCAAATTATAGTCTATAAAAAATTCTTAATTTTTTCTTCATTCAGAAAAATCATCAGATTTGAGGGATTTAATGCCTTTTTGCTCATATACTCAACTGCCATAAAGGAAAACATGTTGTTCACCCTTCACCCTATGCTTGTTTAGGTGTTTTAGATTTTGCTTTTGGGCAAAAGTAGACATTAAGAGATATGTATGCCTATACACACACACACACACACACACACACATATTTTTTATTTATTTCAGAGAGGAAGGGAGAGGGAGATAGAAACATCAGTGATGAGAGAGAATCATTCATTGGCTGCCTCCTGCACACCCCCACTGGATATTGAGCCTGCAAACTGAGTATGTGCCCTGACCAGGAATCAAACCATGACCTTCTGGTTCATAGGTCAATGCTCAACCACTGAGCCATGCTGGTCGGACTAGAATGCATGATTTTATACTCAATGTCATAAAATTGCATTTGCTTCATTAGTATCTTGTCATCAGCATCATGAGGAATGCTATAGGATATTAAGTTCATTATTGATGGATTACTAGCAAGATATCCTTAATAGTCTCTACATCCTGCTACTCAACACATTGTCCAGACTCCAGCGCATTGACATTACCTGAGAGCCTATTAGAAACTCAGAATCCCAGGCCTACCTGTAGATGTACTGAATCAGGATCTGCCTTTTAGTCTGCTCCCCAGATGACCCATAAGCACATTAGATTGTGAGCCACACTGGACAACATCACCCTATAGTATCCTTTCTATGAGAGTCCTTGTAAAATTACTTTATCATAAACTTTCTTATCAAAGATAATAATTACATTAAAATTATGACTACACATCATCAAGAAAAAAGCCTCAAAAACAAGAGTTTGGTTATTGCTATTGTAGTTGTTTTTTTAATTTTTTGAACACTGAATTTTGTGGTTGATCCTGATTTTCTCTCTGTCCTGGTCACATCTTACATCTTGTAGCCCAAGCTCTATCTGTTGAGTCCCATATGGCAGGTTATTTTGAAAGTACCTTTCTTATCCTTTTGCTTTTTCATCGGTATGTTATCCACAATTTCCAATACTTTCAATTAAAAAAAAAGTTATTTTGTGATGCATAGGATGCCTCATATTTTTGTGTGAAATATAAAAAAAAATAAAACCAACATAAAGGCCTAAATATTTCCTAGATTTGTTATGTAATTTGAGCATTACAAACCTAGTACCTTCCCTCTTTGCCACCTACCCTTCTGAGCATCATAACTAATGTTCAGTAGGAAGATCTTGAGGCACTCTGGGAGTTAAAGTTATCAGAGCAGTATTAATTAAACTGAGCGCACTGTACTGTACTTACTAGTACTGAGCTAGAAACACCGACTAATGTGTTTTATAAAGATGTTAAACAAGAGTAGAAAACCCCAAAGATTTCTGACTAAATCAGAACATTCACTTCAATTAAAACATCCCATTTCGAGAAAACACAGTCTTTAAGTTCTCCACGGACAAATCATTTTCATAGTCTTTTAACCACGTGAGAGAATTTTCTGGGAATTTAGAAATCATTTACATCCAGCACGCACTGATAAAACAAGTAGCAGGTGAATTCCGAGCTAATGTCAGGCTATATATCTTTACCAGCAGGCAGCCAAATAGCTGAACTTACTGCCTCAGGAGACCATTGAACCAACTCTGGTGGCTGAATAATTTTATGACCAGCAGTAGGCTCACATGTTATACATGCTAAGCATAATCAAATCTTATGCTTCAGGGCATAAATTAATCACTGCAGGGGTCAGAAAAAGAATCTCCTTTGCCCTATGAACAGAATTGAATAATTAGTCAGTGGCTGAATAGATATTTGTAAAGTCTTCTTCATAAGGATGAGCATTGGTTGTAAGAACCATTCTGAGTCTTCGTGGGGTGGGGGGGGGGGGCGAGGTTTGAGCTCTTGATTGGAAGAGGAGGGGTGCTCCAAGTTGAGCAGTTTGTTCTGGCAGGTACACAGGTTGGGCAGCTTCCTGGCTCCACACTGTTCAACTTGATTTTCATTAAACGCTCAGAGTGCCTGCTATTAAAAAGTCTCCAGGCAGCTGGAGCAAATGGGCCTCCGTGCCTATCTGGAGATCTTGTGGTGGATTTTCATCTTTTAATCAAGACTCCTCGTAAGGGGGGAGGGTGGCTTACTAATGCGGTGAGGTTCTTTCTCTTTCTTCTGAAATTCACATTTTGCATTTTTAAAAGGCACATTTCCCTGGGATTGGGGAATTGAATCTTGATTCCTTTTCAGTAAAACAGGCTCACGGGGAAACGTGTTAATCAAATGGCATTGAAGGCCAAGTGTAATCAGCTTGCCAACATAAATCTCTTCAGGTTTGCTACATGGTTATCGAATGGAGCATGTTGAGCATGGTTTTGTGATAAAGCAAGGGTACTGTATTCCGTGGAAAATAGATGTCATTTCCCACACCCTTCTGCTACAACTCCATATTCAGCAGTTTTAAATTTTGATAAAACCAAATATATTTCAAGCCATATCCCAGGAGTGTTCCTAGTAAGAAAGAAAACTGAAGAACAACTCGTTTTCAAATAATGACTGCATCTGAGTGACCGTGATACTTAACACTCCTAGGTATGAAAACAAAAACTTTATTGACATACTTATTTATTGACTCCAGCAGCCTTCCAGATGTTTGTATATTCGTGCTTTTGCCTTTTATCTGCTCTCAGTTTTAAATCAATCAAATATTATTTTGTGCCTGGTACAGCCATGGGTTAGACATATTTACTTGTGCAAAGAAAAAATGTGATTTTTTAATTTTCATTAGAAGATTTACTGTGTCCTAGAAAGAGCAGATCTCTGAGGTGGACATGGAAGTTGAAATGAAGGCAGCAGCTTTTCCATTTAGAAGCTCATAATCTGGTTGGAAATGTAGGACATGCCAACTGAATACAGTTGAGACATATTGCAAGCAATGTCAGAGTAAGTGGTTTCAGAGGGCGTATGTATGTTTAGAAAAAGGGAGATAAGCATGATCTGGCAGGATTCTTGGTTAAAGACAGATTGTTGCTGGGTGTTATGGGTATGCATGATTTATAGGAAAAGGGGGTATTTTGTGTGGGCGTGAGAATAAGAGTAGGGGTGTGTGTTTATGTGTGTGTAGGCATGTGTGGGGCCTAGATGGTTGCAGAATGAGTACAGATTTGAATTCAACAAGGAGCTGAGAATGAACTGAGAAGAACTGAGGACAAGTTTTAATGATAATAGGGAACAGAATTGGGTAAATATAAGCCTGATCCTTGAAGAACTTGAATGCCAGGCTAAGAAATATCCTACAGAGATGAGGAAACCATTGACATTTTTTAGCAGATAACTGGCATATTGAAAGCATATTGGGAAACAATAATATGGAAGGCAGAGAGGAGCGGGAGTCAAGAATACTGGTTTGAATGCCATCCAGTTGTGAGACAATTGTGTTTATAGTATTTGCCATTTACTTTCTGCTTTCACAACCAGAATTTCTACTTGATCAGATTGTTTTGTTTGTTTAAATGTGGTGTGTGTGTGTCTTCCCCTGAAAACTCAAGGTTCCTTTGCCAAAAGAAAGATGACAGGTTGAGAGGTGGGTCTTGATTTATTGGCTATTTGCTAATGTGGCCATAGTCCTGGTACTGCCTCTTAGGTACTGGGTTTAAGGTACTGGATTATATGTTTAGATTGATTGAATACAAGTAAGCTTGTTCTATGTTGAATTCATTATGCTCAATTTCAGGACTAATTCTCTTGCTTCTCTTTTTTTAAAATAAAATATCCAACATTTTTACAAGGCTGTTTTTCTGAATTCAATGTACATTAACAATCTCATCTAGATAATAAATCTTTGTGTCAGCAAGTATCATAATCTCACCAGATTTTATATTGCTACATTTTCATGGCTCTCTAAGATAGCAAAGTAAGTCAACTGCTCAGACAAATGAGCAGTTCAAATTCCTTTGAAGAGTCAGTCAATATTGTAGAGTGCCCACTAATGAAGAATCTTCCTTCTGTGAATTGGGAAGACATAAAATATTATATGCCTGGTCTGCCCTTATAAACTGTAGTAGAATGAAGGAGAGAGGAAAATCACAAATTTAACAGTTAACTAAAACTTAAGAAGACCCCTGAAGTAGTAACAGCCCTGATCCCATTAATTACTCTGTCCTATACACTTCATAAACATTACCTCATTTACTTCTTGTATCAGCCCTATGAATAATATTGTTAGCACCTCTACTTCTGCAAATGAGGCATCTGAAGCTCAGAAAGCTGGGCCATCTTGCTCATCTCAGGGTCACACAGTGGCAGAGCCAGCAGCATTTGAACTCGTGGGTCTCTAACATTTGAAGGAGGTATCCTTTCAGGCTGTGCAAATTAGTTATAAAAAGGGCAAAAATGTCCAAGTTACTGTTTAATTCCAAATAAAGTGACTTGGGAAGGTTATATGGAGTCATAATTTGAAGACGACTGGAGTTTTGGGGAAGAAAGTAATATACATTAGATAAGTATCTCCAGGAGAGCATTTCAAGTCATGAAAGTGGCAGATTGGAATACAACAGACTGCAGATGTGAGGCAGTAAACAAAAATCATCAAAGTGAGAGAAAAAGGAAGATGTGCCCCTAAATTAGGGCCATGACTAGGAATGGAAATCCTGGCGGGAAAATGTAGTGCTGGACAGGATGTACAATGTGACTGACACGTGCGTATTGAGATGATGGTGTCCGGTAGCACTGAGCACTGATGGGTTTCCCATGCCAACAAAGGGGGAAAGCAGACAGGGAGAAGCACCAGCATCTGTAGGTGTTTTAAAAAAAAACCTCAAGTTATTCTTTAAAACTTTCTTACAGACTGTAGTAAAGCAATGCAAATGTCATGGAAGCTTCGCATACATCTTTTCAGCAGCACCAGGCAGCCCTGTCATCACATCTCCTTTTCAAGGCAACCCACAGGTTGAGAACCACTAGCAGGGTTGCCTAAACCCATCCAAAAACACAGATATTTACATTACAATTCATTAACAGTAGCAAATTTACGGTTATGAAGTAGCAACGGAAATAATTTTATGGTTGGGGGTCACCACAAAATAAGGAACTGTATTAAAGGTTCAGGGCATTAGAAAGGTTGAGAACTACTGATCTATAGAGTCTATTGTCAGAATGGGGAATAGCCTATGGCTGTTCAGGTGTTTGGCCAGTAGGAGGCAATATCATGTGGATTAAGATGCCCTGAGCTGTCTGGCAGCAAACAATTAATTTAATGCATCCTTTTTCAGGTTTGGGGAAATGCCTTTAGCCATTCCCAACAGATGATAACATATGTGACTCAGCCCTTGTTGAGTCCCGAAGTTCCATCAACTTTTGATGAAATTCTTGCAATTATGACATGCTGGAACTGACTTCCAGCAAAAATCATACTGATATGTGTATATACATATGGGGACATATATATAAAAACAGTCATTTTGGTTGATGATTCAGGGTTTAAAACCCCGTAACTATTATTGTGTTCCTGGCACAATATTTCATTGGGTGCTTACAATGTTCTTTGGGTGCTTACAACGTTCTTTACTATATAAAACATATATATATATATAAAAACAGTCATTTTGGTTGATGATTCAGGGTTTAAAACCCCGTAACTATTATTGTGTTCCTGGCACAATATTTCATTGGGTGCTTACAATGTTCGTTGGGTGCTTACAACGTTCTTTACTATGTGGTACTATTCTGTCTTTGCATTGTTCTTTGAAATGCATTTGCTTCTCTCAAAACAGTATTTATGTAATCATACTTAATATGAAAAAGAGATCTCTCTTTGCACATATTATATGTAAAGCAGGCTCGAACTAGGCTTTTTATTAAAACATACTTGTGTGGCCTTCCAGCTCACTTTAATTGCATTTAAAATTCCTTTCTGCACCTGTGCGGAAGATTGCAAACCAACATTAATAAAGTGGGCTTAGAGCAGTGCGGTATCTGAGCAGTAGGTTCTTTGCAAAAGTTATTTACTCAACTAGAATTCCATTTCAAAGTTAACATGTCTCTGTGCTACTTGAATAAAGCACTCATCTGAAAACCCCGTTAGACATTTTAACCCAATTTAATTTATCCCCTGCAAGTTTAATCCCCTGCTGAAAAGAGGAGTTGCAAATTTTCCGGAGTCACAATCCACTGAAGTGAAAAATGTTTAATGACATCATAGGTACTGAGCTTCAAGAGTTTAGTTAAAAATCTTCTTCAAAATGTAAAACAGGGGGCAAGAGTTAATAGGATATTTTATGTAGTTATATTTCAATCCTATCCCAAATCTTTCTAAAGTCACTTGCATCTCTACCATTAAAGCTGTTGTATGAAATGAGTTACTTAGGCATCTCCAGGGAGTAGGGGGTGGGGGGAGGGCATTTAAATTTTAAACCATAAAAGCAGATCTCTTCTGAGCTCTGACATTTACACTTACATTCAGTCATTCTGCATTTTATAAGACTCTTTGTAATCACATCAACCTAACAAAACAGATATTAGGTGCCGACCTTCCACAGCGTTGTGCCCAACTGCACGAGGAAACAGACCACAGTGCACAACACAGAGTGGTTTGGCACCCGAGTCACATCAACCCAGACTGCAGTTAATTGTGCAGCAGAAGTCTATTTATTGGTTACTGAAATATTTTTGGTCTGAGTGCCAGAGCGTGAGGATAAAAACAGAGGAGGAGGAAGAATAAAATTTGAATCCACTTAGTTTTTGGCACCGTAGAAAGCATTTTGGTCCTCTTTATAGTCTCCTAAAAATCTAATTATTCACTTGGCAGCCATACCTCCATAACACAACTGGATAGTTGTTTTAAAATATGCAAAGCACAGATTTCAGATTTAATAGGCGATAATGACCACTTTATAGCCTGTCAGGTCATGGCCTGTTTGGCCTAGTTACAGAGAGTGCTTCACGGTTCACTGCTCCGAGCTGATGGTGGCTCCAGGCCAGCGAAGGTGTCCTTGACATAATAGAGAGTAAGGGTTTCTATGGAACTCTAATGGGATTCTCTATAAAGAATAGATTAAAAAAAAAAAAGTTGTGGCTTGGATAGCAAACCTCTAATGGGGATTTTGGGTGTAGTATTTATCTCTCCCTGTGTCATTAAAAAAAAATAGGAAACAAATGCAAAACTTTATAGTTTAAATCAGGTTTCTTTGTAAAGTAATAATTTTCTATTCTAGAACTAGGGTTATTAGTGAAAAGCATTGTGTTTGGTGTATTACCATTTCAGTAGTTCTCTGGTTGCCAGAATGACTTGGAAAGTCACCATTGAGGCAGTTCCCATGGCCAAGGGCATCTGCCTTAAGAGCTGGGACGTGAGCCCGGGGCCTTGCTCCAGAGTCCACACTTTTAACTGCTGTGCCAAGATACTTAAAACATGCAATTTTTCCTTCATGAATTTAAATGATGGAAATTAAATTCTTTCATACAAAGTTAACTGTGTGGATCAATATAGCCATCTTGATGGGTCAAAGTAAACCAAGTTACAGCAACTGCTATCAATATCTACCATTCATTGAGAAGTGACAATGTATGTGAATTCATTCAATTCACATACATTGTCACTAATTCTCAAAATAATGTTGGGACAAAGGTGTTGCTATCTCTACTATATAATGAAATTTAAGAATTATGGCTTTAAAATTATCATTTGGCCATAAAGCACCTGCTAATACAGAGTTGATTATCTGCATACCTGAGTACCTGGTATATAATGAACAGTGTGATATACTTGACAGCTCTTTTTAGTGAATGATGATTCAAGTTACACTTGAACTTTAAGTTCTATGTCCAGGGTTGAAATATGAGAAATACCTCTACTTGACTCATGCTCATTAAAAACTGATTCACCATGTATATCCTTGTAAATAACAATAGTTATACAACCGCCTTTCTTTTGGTAACAGCAGAATAATCCTGGGATTTGAAGTCAGAACCTGAATCTTTTTGCTTTCTGAATTTGTGATTCTAAGCCAGTCTCTTTGCCATTGTGCCTTAGATTCCCCCCAATTTATTACTGAGTTATTGGTATCTACATCCAAGGAATGATGTTGGAGATCAATCCATTCACATAACACAATAATATATATATATAATATATAATATGCAATATATAATATATGATATATAATAGATAATATAATAATGTTGGAGATCAATCCATTCACATAGCATGTTAATATATATAATATGTAATATATATAACATATAACACATAACATAATGTATAACTTATAACATATAACATAAAATAATAGCCATGGCCAGGTGGTTCAGTTGATGGTAGTGTCATCCCCTGCACCAGAAAGTTATGGGTTTAGTTCCTGGGCAGGACACATACCTGGGTTGTGTGTTTGACGCCCCCATTGGGTATGCATGGGAGGTAGTTAATTGATGTTTCTCTCTTACATCAATGTTTCTCTCTCTCTCTCCTTCCCTCCCTCCCTCCCCCCATCACTTTAAAATCAATAAACATATCCTTGGGTGAAGATTAAATGAAAAAAATATTTCTTATTAAAATAAAAAAATATATCAGCCCCAGACTGATAAATTTAGTTAATCCAAGAAATAGGTTTAAAAACAAAACAAGAACACACTCATTAGCTTCATTTAAACAAAATGTGACATGAAATAGGCCACAAAAGAATAAAATTTAATGACTTTATTATTAAAAATAGTAAAACAATTATATATAAAGCAATTACCTAAAAATATTAAACAATCTGATTTATAAGGCTATAATTCAATACCTAAAATATTATTAAACAACCCGATTTACAAGGCTATAATTCAGTACAGTCCAATATTTTTCTCTTTACAACTATTCAAAGCATTGCTTTCTTCACTCTCAAATCAAGGAACACTTTCTCCTCTATCATCTTTGTCAATCAAATGCTCTAGAACTTTCTTATAAAATGGCTAGAGGCCAGGTACACAAAATCCGTGCCAGCTCCCAGTCTGGGAGCCCTCAGAAAATGTCTAACTGACATCTTAGGCCCATAGGAACCAGGCCTAAGCCATTCATTAGTCGGACATCCTTGGTGCTGTTGTGTGCTCGGCTTCTGGCTGAACAAAGCTCCCCCTGTGGGAGCGCACTGACCACCAGGAGGCAGCTCCTGCATTGAGCATCTGCCCCCTTGTGGTCAGTGAGTATCATAGTGACTGGTAGTTCCATTGTTTGGCTGATTTGCATATCAGCCTTTTATTGTATAGGATTTGCAGTTACACATTACACAATCCCAAACTAAGGAACATTTTACAAATTAACCAGCCTATAACTTTACATTTTGCAAAAATGTAAAGGAAAGAAACAGAATGAAATACTGCTGAAGGATTGTGACCACTAAATGCAATGCGTGACACAAGATTGAAACCCTGGATGAGAAAAATTAGTATAAAGGGTTCTATGGGGACAGTAGATGGCATTTGATATTGACTATAGATTAAATTTAAAATTAAATTAAAAATCTCTGATTTCAATAGCTATATTATGGTTATATAAGAATATAATTTTTCTTAGGAACTACTCCAGAACCTCTTGAAGTGTAAATGGGCATGATGTATTCAACTTACTTTGAAGATTAAAAAAAAAAGGCAATATACGCATATACATTCATGCATGCATGCATAGTATGCAAGAGAGAGGAGAATAAAGAGCATATGATCAACTGGATTAAATTCATGGACCTGGAAAAAGAATATATGTATGCCCCGTGTAGCTTTCTGTGAGATGGAAGTCATATCAAAATTATGCAATTTCGAAAATATGTAAACAGAAGTACTATTTTCTGTACAGTTTCAAATTATAGTGGGTCATCCTTGCAGTCTATCCAAAGAACCAAGATTGCTTAGAAAAAGATCATTTCACTTACAAATGTATTTCTTGGCTGTTGAAAACTAACCTCTGCCTGGAGAGAAACACAATCTCACACCTTCCTTTAACACTATGTCAAACTGTGACATAAATATTTTGACTAGAAGCAAGTCAATGTTATTCCTGGAATATGCTACTTAATGCTTACACATTCCAACACCCCCCAATGTCAAACCTGACATGATTGTCAGCATCTGTTGCAGCTCCTTTTACGCTGGCTTTACATGAGCACTCTCTGCTGAGAGTGACTGGCTTTCCAGGCTCATAGTGGGAGTGTGGCTCCAAAATATGAGGCCTTTATCCGTCAGAGAGTACAAAAGATTGAGGTACGCTCTTTAGAGTGACCAGACATGCAGATGGGTTTGAAGTAAGTACAATTTTTGAAAATTTTAAAAACCCTCGTTACTTAACAAGTGCTTGCTGATGGATTTATAGAAGAGAGAATTGGACAGACTCTTGCTTCAACTTTGCTTTAAAAAAAATAGGAAGGATGAAGCCTTTTGGAAACAAATATAAAGCTCTTGCTCTTTTAGAGACTGGGGAATAATTCCCTCTGTGTTATCATTTGCTTAACTGAAAACACATGACAGTGTTTCCCTTATTTTCATTCTCTGGTCCCCCAGAGCAGTTATTGTTCAGACTTAAGTGTCAGAAGGTCTGAGCAGGGGTTGGTGGATGGACACAGTCAAAGCAGGGGATCCTAAGCTGTAACTGCAATGCACTGTTAGTGTCTCTGTTTTAGGGTCGGCAAGGGATGCCCGATTTCTATATACCTTCCTTCCACAAAATTAGAAATCTTTAGAAAAAGTAAGCTAGTTTCTTATTTGGAAGTTGACACCCTAATTCCCAGAGCTTTGGTAAACTCTGAAGTAGACATACAGTATCAGCTCTCAGTAAAAGGGCTGGATGCCAGAAAATTCTGCTACAGTTTTAATTCTGTCCCCAACCATCTTGGGAACTTTAGGTAAACTAGTTCAGCTCTATTGGATGCAGCTTTCTAAATCATCAAATAATTTCTAAGGTCCCCTTTAGCTTCAGATGTTTTGTGATTCTAACTCAAACAGTTATGGATTTTCACTATACAGCCACAAAGCACAAATATAATAGTCATACTATATTTATTTATACTCTAACGCCCCCAAACAGTTATTTTCAACCGGTGTGCTACAAGAATTTTTAAAACATGCAATACCTGACTATTTTGCTGGGGGCCATTACCTCTTTTCCCAAAGGAAAAAAAAAATGATAACAGCCAACATGATAGCCATCCAGTATGAATGAATCAAAATCATACCTATGTTACTTTTTTTGTTGTTGTTCCATGGAATTATTTTTATGTGTGCCATGAGATGAAAATTGCTGCTCAAAAATATGGGCCTTTAAGACTCATATTTTTAATAGCATTTAAATTTGTACTGTTAATGGACACTTTTACAACTCAAGTCTGAGCCTTTGCAAACACATCCATAAAATTCATTGTATTGCTTCACATTTATAAAACCCCACTGCATTTTCAAAGCAAATGGGCATTTATGCAAAGAATAGTGCCACATATGCCTAACTCCCTGTTACAAAGCTATTATTATTATTTGCTAATACAAATGTCCACTTGAATAGTGCAAATAAAATGTCCCTGGAAAGTCTGACAGTTTTTTTGTTGAAGAAACCCCTGGTGTTAGATACCCATAAACATTTTCCTTCATTACAGTCATAGGATCAAATTTCTGGAAAGTCGCAAAAGAAAACCCGGAGGATGGCACTAAATTTTGCCACGCAAGAGACCACACTCATCATTAAGTTTTCTGATGTTTGTCAAACTTCCAAAGTACACTTATGTTCATCTAGGCATTTTTGTTCTTATTCACTTTTCACTTTTATTTAAATGAAAACACATCTATTTGGAGATTTTTGATGTAACATTCCTGACTGGTTATAATGGTCCATAGCAGTCACATAATTGTACTTTCCTAGAAAAATATCACATTTTCTCTTTCATCACTGTGCATGTTTACAGAATTACATGAAGTCTACACGAAAGCTTATAATATTAAACACGTTCATCTATGCAAGAAAATGAGCTGTTTCTCTGTGGCTGAAGCAAGTTTATCTACAAAGGATATCATTATGTGTGGGTAGGCTGTCTATTCAAACATGCATTTATTCATTCCACTGATATTTGTAGAGCGCCTACTTGGAATCTGGCATTTTATAAAGTGTAGTAAACAAAAATCATAACGAGTGTATTACATGGATCCACCATGAAGATGACAGTTTCAGGGAAATAATGTAGGTAAATAGATGGTAAATAGAGACAGAGATAATAGCATTACTTTTATGAACTAATAGAGTAGGTTGCTCTGAGAGGATCAACAATTCTTGCTGCAAAGTTTAAGATGGGCTAGAGCAGTGGTCGGCAAACCCATTAGTCAACAGAGCCAAATGTCAATAGTACAACAATTGAAATTTCTTGAGAGTCAAATTTTTTAAACTTCAACTTCTTCTAATGCCACTTCTTCAAAATAGACTTGCCCAGGCCATGGTATTTTGTGGAAGAGCCACACTCAAGGGGCCAAAGAGCTGCATGTGGCTGGCAAACCACAGTTTGCCGACCAAGGGACTAGGCTATTTTCTAAATACATAAATTTAAACACTGTCCCTGCACACCTCCTCTGTCAGGAATCAAAGCCTCAATTACAGCTGCTCTAGTTGGTGATGCCTTCTACAGAAGCTCCTTGAGCAAAGCAGCTTCTTCCTGGTCTTTGCAGCCCAGAAAAGTGGGTTCCAGGGCCTTCATCAGTCAGTAGTTGCACAAAGGCTCTGGTCCATCTTTTCTCAAAGAGCTCTGAGACCCTTAATGACAATTCTGTCTGACTTCAGAACCCTGGAGTAGCTGTCAGATGTCCTAGCTGTGCCCTCTAGTGGCAGCAGGAGTATTACCCAGCTCTTTTGAGAAGGGTAATTAAACTACCTCTCCAAGTTTGCAAGTAAGCTCCTGTAGAGGCAAACCCTGGGAGGAAAGTACCCTAATAGGCTGCCCCCTGCCAGTTCTCCTATGATGGCTTCTATCCACAGTGTTCACAGCAGTCCAAATGACTAATGCTGTGATGTCATTTTTAAAGCCCATTGCTAAGTGAAATAAGCCAATCAGAGAAAGATAATTATCACATGATCTAACTCATTTGTGGATTATAAGGAACAGCATAAACTGATGAACAAAACTAGATTCAGAGACGTAGTGTCATCAAACGGACCATCAAACCTCAGAGGGAAGGCAGGGAAGGGGGAGAGGGTTGGTATGCAAGAGGTCAACCAAAGAACTTGTATGCATATATAAACATCACCAATGGACACAGACAATGGCGGGGGTAGGGGGAAATATAAAACTGGGTAAATCTGTAATTGTGTTTTGAAAGAATAAATTAATTTGGGTTATGTGGAATAAAAATTATTAATTTCTCATCAATATTAATTCTATATGTCAAAAGTTATGTGTATATTTATTGTTTACAAAGTCGGGACAATATTTTCATAGGCTGAAAAGTTCTCTTTCTTAGTAGCAGAAACAATAAGTAATGGCTCTTCACAAGGCATATTTTTCTCCCTGTGGTTAAAAAACCAAGCAATTTTTAAAAATATATATTTTATTTTATTTTTATTTTTTTGTTAATCCTCACCAAAGATATTTTTCCACTGATTTTTTTTTTTTTGAGAGTTGGAAAAGAGAGGGAGGGAAAGACAGAAAAATTGATGTGAGAGAAACACACCAATTGGTTGCCTGCTGCGCAAGCCCCAACCAGAGCCCAGGTTGCAACCAAGTAAGTGCCCCTTGACTAGAATTAAACTGAGAACCCTTTGGTCCACAGGCTGATACTCTATCCATTGAGTACGGTACCTACAGGAGAAGGAATAAGAGCACAAACTAATTATTATGGTTATACAAACTTGTGAGAAGCCCCATTACTCATGAATTCAGACCCAGTCTCCAATACAACAGTGTAGGGAACAGATGGTACCACATGTCAGAAGTGAGCCAACCTTCATGGGATCATAAGAGTCCATAGGGTAAACACCTAAAATTCTTAGCCATTGTATGATTCTTTAAACTGATAGAAACATGGCTATGTTTCTAGTTCTTGAGGATGACATGCAATGCCCAAGCTGGTCAAAATGTCTTCTCCTAAAGTCGTTACATTGAAGATAAATTATTGCCCACATTTGCCAATACTGAATGGTAACACAATCAGTGTGATCTCTACCACCACCTCCTGGGAAAGATGACCACAGGGTTGTTACAGTTACCCTAATTTCCACCTCAGTTTGTTTAGATTATCTGGGAAGATGTAATATCACCACTCAGAAGACAGGAAGAGAATAGCAGTGTGCTTTCTGAAAGCCCTGATTTCTTTTCTATCAGGGCTTCATCACCTAGCTAAGCACAGTAGCTTTCATGTGTTGAACTCATACTGTTTTCCATAGTTCATATCTAAAATCTTCTTTTTTTAACTTCATGAAAATTCAATGAGTGAAGTGTCATCTCTACTTTGTAGCCGGAGAAAACGTGGCCGTAAATGGTTATTAGTGACAGAGGAGCCAATTTTGGATTTCGCCCTGTGATCTCTAATGCAAAGCCCATTCTCTTACTTCCTTTGAAATACAGCCATCCCGCACCTCCCAGGTGAAGGGAGAGGCATGGAGTTTCTTTTCTGCTTTTCCATTGTTAATGCTGTTCCTGGAGCACTGCTTTGTAGCAGAAGGAAATGATGTATTTTTGATGTATTAAAACACCAACCCATTTCCTGCGGCTTATCATATATAATACAGGCACTCCAGGTATTGCCAATGAGGTGCAGCTTCTAAATTTGTAAGAGGGAAATCTCGGAGGGCCACATGTCCTCCCCACAAATCTTAATTGTGACTAAAGTTTCAATGAACCTTCACTATTGAAACAGATATACTAAGAATGTAAACCATACAGACAATTTATTGAGAGCTTCCTCTATGCTAGGTACTCATTCCTCAAGTTAAAAAAAAAAGTTATAATATAGGAAAAATATCCCTCAAAGAGTTTATAGTCCTCTTGAGGAAACTTTATGAAAAAGAGCCTATCATATCTAGATGTTTCTATGTGCTTTTCTCTACAACAGTTAAGAAAGGGAATAGAGAAAGCATGAGCATAGGTAGCCCACCTTGTAAAACTGGACAATACCTGAAATAGAGGAAACCCTAAAATTGCAGAGAGAGAAATATAAAACAGAACAAAGTAAATGAAAAGATGACTGGATATTATACCCAGTGTAAGCTTATTGGCAATAAAGACATTTTTAGGCATGAACAATTCATATAGTTTGTCCCCTATGTACTCTTTATAAGATAATCACACAATCTGTACACCCATAAAAATGAAAATCCAACTCAAGAGAGGAGGGAATGAGGTATCTGAAATAGCAATGAGCAGAAAAATCAATGGCTTCAAGGCTAAAATATAACTGTGGGTAGCCCGGCTGTGAAACAATGTAGTGATTAAGGATCTATCACAAAAGGTACACCAAATTGTAGAAATATTAATATGATACATTCATACTATAGAATTCTATATGCCTAGTTAGTAAATATAATATTGATTGGAAACATATAAAATGTAATTCATAAAATATGACACTATTTCTGTTAAATATTTATATATGAAAACATACTGAAAATAGAAATAAAGTATTGACAAGTTCTGGAAAGAGAGGTGGCTTTGCAAAGAGAGCAGGGGCTGAGGATGAAGTCAGGCTTTTATTTTTTACTTCTTATCCTATAATCTTACCTAATAATAGACAAACATGTAAATTGACCTCTACTATACCACCAGCCAATCAAGAGTGATATCCAAATTAACCCAACAAAGATGGTGGCTAATTTGCATATACAGGCACCGTGTGACAGGGGTGGGACGCTTGCATCATCATCATAGCAATGACACAGGTAGGTGTTCTGCCTCATGTTTAGGCAGCTTGAGAAGGTGGAACTGGAACGGAAAGAGGCAGCTCCTAAAGCTAAAAGAGACAGCTTAGCGCCTGAGCAGAAAGGGGCTGGGCTGGAGTTGAAAGACAGTGCTGGCAGCCAGGGAAAGGAAAGCCCATTCTAGCAGGAATCTCCATGCATTGGGCTTCTAGTCCTATATAATAAAATACTAATATGCAAATTGTCCCCTCAACCTGGAGTTGACCATGAGTTTGTCCAGGGGGTGGGGCCAGCCAGCCAACCAACCTCGGCCCCGCCCCCTAGCTGGCAACTGCCCATGGCCCCTCCCCCTGGCCAGCCCAGCCTAATCAGCTCCAATCCAGAAGGGCCAGCCAGACCCCACCCATGCATGAATTCCTGTACTGGGCCTCCAGTGTTTTGATAAGGGTGAAATTTGGGATTCAGGTTGCAGATTTTTCTCATGGGTCTTTGTCAGACGAAATTGAAGAATAAATTTGTGGACTAACAGATTTCTTGTATAAAAATGTAGAAGTTTATTGAAAGCATATACAAAACTCCATCTGGTTAGCGGTATCCCTAAAGGGGGCCTCCCAAATGGGAAAGACCTGCTCTCATTCCCCCCTCCTCTCTCTATCTCTCTCTAATGGGGAAAAAAACCTAAACAATTTGAATCTACTGATTTATAAGTGCTAATTTGGGACCCTCATGCTTTCCTCATTGGTCATTCTGCTACATAGTATTAGTTTCAAAGCTCAAAGCCCGTGTGAAAACCCCCTCTCTCCCCTCATCTTGCAACATTCCTCTATCCTCTGTGAAAATATGTTTCCTTCTTCCCAATATCCTGTGACTTTTCTTTATCCTCTGTGAATGTATGTCTTCTTCCCCCCTTATCCTGTGTCATTCTCTATCCTTTATGTAAGTAAGATAAGCATTTTGGCATCTCCAAACCCAATCTATGCATTTCTCTTTCATGGACCCTCTCTCAATTGTTCTGGCCAGAGATGTTTAATTGCCCCTTATAGCTCTCCCAGCTGCTCAGGTGAGGACTGCTTTTAATTGCTCAAGCCAGAGATACCTCTGTTCTTGGTTTATAGCTGTTTTGTTTTTTTTAATTTCTCAGGCTAGAAATGCTTCTATCTTTCCTGGACCACTCCCCCCTCCCTGTCTGCCTCATTAAGTTAGCTAACTAACCCTTATCAAGTGTGTGAATGTGGAACTGCATGATTTAAATTATTTTTTAAAATAAAGAACATGCCCCATCGAGTAACTAAGAAGAAGCTCTTTTGCTTACCAGCAGTGATCTTCAACAAGCTCTTTTTGAGCTTTCATATTGCCATATACAAGCTGAAGACAACAATGTTGACCTTAAAGTAGTGTGTGTGTTTGTGTTTGTTTGTGTGTGTGTGTGTATACACACATTAGCATGTGATCCAAAATAAAAACAGAGCCATATGCAAAATGCTAATTGCAATGTCTGGAATGTAGTGTGCCCTTAACCAGTAGCAGTTAATAGTATGCAACATATATTCAACATAGTGAATCATAAAACTGCCAAAATGATGTTGTAATCATAGAGCAAGGCCATTTTGCATTTTGTTGATTAGTTAGTTATTCACTGATGAGAGATATTATTTAAGCTTCAGGTTGTTTAAAATTTTTGTTTGGCTTCAAGTATTCATACAGTTGATGAAATAAGTACATGATTTTCAAAGCAATTTGAGATTATTTATATTAAACAGTAATAGATCAACAGTACCATGTGCAAATTGGCAGAAATTACAAGGAATCTTATTGCTCTCTTATAAAAAAAGGTACACAAACATCTGGAGGTACATGTAGTTGGAGAAAGTATATGTAAAAGGAGTGCAATCCTATATAATTGACCATCATTCCAACACACAATATGGCTGCCCCCATGTGGTCAAAGATGGCTACCCCAATTTGGACACAAAATGGCCACCACAAGATGGCCAGCAGGGGAGGGCAGTTGTGGGAGACCGGGTCAGCAGGTGAGGGCAGTTAGGGGTGATCAGAACTGCAGAAGAGGGCAGTTGGGGGCAATCAGGCTGGCAGGGGGAGCAGTTAGGTGTCTATCAGGGGAATGGATAGGGGGTGATCAGGCTGTCAGAGAGAAGCAGTTAGGGGCAATCAGGCAGGCAGGCAGGTGAGCGGTTGGGAGCCAGCAGTCCTGGATTGTGAAAGGGATGCCTAAACGGGCAGTGGGACATCCCTCGAGGGGTCCCAGATTGGAAAGGGTGCAGGCTGGGCTGAGGGACACCTCCCCATGATGAACTTTGTGCACTGGGCCTCTAGTTTTTATATAAAATATCATAAGGCCAGGAGCTTAATTGAAGTGGTAATGAAGATGAGGAGTGGTTAATACCCAAAAGTGGTGTCTTTCAACAATATTTTAATAGCTACATATTGATGTTATGATTCTATACCTATGCTGAAAATATATTGGAGTTAAAGTATGGCCCTAAGACATAAAAAGGAATTAGATCAAAGTGTGGCAACACTCCCAACATCTCATGGTAGTCTTTCTCCCTAGTCCTATACACAGGTCCTGTCCCAGACATGCCCTTCATGTTACATGTCTTTGTTTATGGTGGAAAGAAATTACCTTTTCCTTATACCTATCTAGCAAAGTTTAAACATACACACATATATACTTATATACTTTAAAATATATATATACCTCATCATGTTAAGAATCTTTATTTTTCTCAGTGTTTCTAAAATGATGAGACAAGCAACACATATAATTTGTGGAAATGGTCTCGTTGAACCAGTGAGCCAGCTTCTTAGATGGGCATTGGCCTCTTCTGACATGGAACATTATATTCAGTTAGGAAGGATAGCATATTTGGTGTTTTTGTTATTATAAAGAAAAGTATCATTAATTGTAGAAAAATGGTTCACAATGCTTGGCTCTTTCAGAATTACATAAATTTGAAGTTGTCAGATTTTTCTTTGTACTCATCTTTATGCCATATCCTCCCCAGTTTTGTCATCACTCATATGTACTGACATCAAAGGATCTTTAGGTACTTTTAAAAGAAATTCTCTTAATATGTTTGTAAAATCAATGGCATAGGGTGTTCTGGGCACAGTGTTTTCTATTACAATAATATTATTTATTCAGTGCATATTTATGTGCTTCAGAGATAAAAGTTCTTAAGATGTGAAGCAGTGTGATGGAATGAGAAAGGCAACGATTCCTGATTGCATCTGTGAGCAGATTTATCAAGCTAGTTGTTCTTCTTTCCCAGCTGGCATTATTAGCTCTTTACCACTATCCAAAGTCACTTGAATAAGGTGGATTTTCAAAGTCAAGGTTCTTCTTTTTTAAATGTGTTTAGTATTAGACTTTTACTTGTAGTTTAAAGAAAATTATCTTGGCCTAAGCAGGCCTAAGCTGGCAGGTATCTTGCGCATACCTGCCTTTCCTCTCCCACTCCTCTCCCCCTCGCCCCCGCCATCTTCCCATGGTTTCAACAATATTATTTTCCTTCAATTGTTCTCTTTTGTCTCTACCTAACTTGGCACCTCTTCTGCTTGTCCTCAAAGCATTGACATTTTTTAACATGTCATCCTTGCCTTCTTCTCTATATCATGCTCTATCTATACAGTACCATCCACTACAATATTAACATCACCACCTTCTCATTTCTCCAGACTTTTGGACCCATCTTACAAACATTCTTTTAAATAGCCTTATTAGAATGACTTGCAGTCACTTCAATGTTCAATGTCCCCTTGAGAATTTTATTTTCTAGCTAACTTGTTCTGTATCCCTTATAGTATAAGCAAACACATTTACTTTTTCATGTTCCTACTTAGCCAATATATTATCAAGTTGAGTTAATCCTACCTCTAAAATATCTTGTACATCCATTTCTTTTCTTTCTCTTCTTCTCTGTCTTGGTTCAGGCTCATGGACTTTCTGAAATAAAATATTACAATTAGTTATTCTTCAAGTCCTCTTCCTAGCAACCCACCCTTCAAAGTCCAATCAGTGATTCTTCTAGAGCTAGAACAGCCTACTTAAAAACAAAATAGAACAAAATATGGTGATTTCCCATTACTTGTAAGATAAAGCTTAAATGTCTCTGCAGAATCTGCATAATTTGACCTCAGGGTACCTTATTCAAGTTCTATTGACTTCTTGCAAGTTCTTTCTCTGTTTCTCTCCCTATCAGTGCTCCCCAAGGCTCAGAGACTATTTTCTAGTCTCAAGTTTGACATGTTCTTTTTAGCTTGGTTCTTTTGCCCAGTTTGTTCCTTATGCTGAGAAGAACTCCTCTGATCCAATCTCTGTCTCCTTAACCCTTAAACCTCTTTTATCTTTCAGGTCTGAGGATATTATTTACTGCTAAATATCAACCTTTTAACTCTTACTGTGCCTCCTACAATGTTGTACATAGTATTGGTCACATCACTGTTATTTGCTGAATTGATTCTCCCATTAGACTGGGACATCCTTGAGGGCAAAGACCATGTCTTATTTATCCTTATATTTCTACTAGAGGCCCGTTGCATGGCATTCACGCAATAGGTGGGGCCAGGGGGAGGGGGTTCCTGGCAGTCCTCTTGCAGTCCAGGACCTCTCTGGGGATGTTCACCTGCCAGCCTAAGCAGGCCTAAGCTGGAAGGCCAACATCCCCCAAGGGGTTCTTAGCACTGCTGCCATGGTGCTCCTCCTGTGGGAGCCCTGCTTAGCCAGAAGCTGGCATGCTGCTCCTTAACGCTGCCTTGGAGGTGGGAGAAGCTCTCCTCACTGCTGCTGTGCTCACCAGCCATGAGCCTGACCTCTGGCTGAGCAGCACTCCTCCTGTGTGAGCACAGGGACCATGGGGGGTGGGGGGGCGGGGCAGCTCCTTCATTGAGTGTCTGCCCCCTGGTGGTCAGTGTGCATCCTAGTGACCGCTTGTTCTGCCTTTTGGTTGTTTTATATATTAGGGTTTTATTATATAGGATTACTTAATGCAATATTAGCAAACTCTCACTATGTAGTTACTGAATTAATACAACAACATAAATTGGGGCTCTGAAAGGGTCTGGAAACTTTCCTATGGACCCTTCCTGTTTTTTCGTGATTGATTATATATATATATATATTTTTTTTTTTTTTTGACATTGCCCTGCTCCTCTCCTAATCTAAGTGAAAGAGAGAATACGAATGTTTAAGACAGTGTTGGTAACAGCTGAAACCTGTTCTCATTCTGTACCCAAACTGAGATGTTCCAGAGTGTTTTCTTGACTGTTGGCACTACTGGAAGCCTTTCACATCATCCCATTGAAGGCAAATAAATCCACTGCATCTGGTCGTTAAATAGTTTAATAGCTGAAGTTATGCTCATCCTTTGGTAACATAAGTTTTACTATCTACTAAACCTGTCATATATATTTTGGTTGTCATAGCAGCACTTTTAAGAATATATGCTTTCTTTTTAATTGTTTTAGGTTTTGGCTATGTAAAGGAAGATTTATTTTAGAAAAATATGTTTGCACTCAAGTCCTATTTTAAGTAATTCATTTACATAAAATATTACCCAGTGGGATTCAGAGGATATAGTAGATAGTAATCTAATGTTGAACACTCAACATAGTTCAGGCACTCTCTGTCTTAATGTTTTAAATGGAGTATTCTGTTTATACTCACAACAGCTCTGATAAGGGCTGGGAATCATTCTCTTATTCTTTTGAAGAGAAAAACAGAAGCATAAACAAGTTAAACAACTTGCCTAAATCATACATCACAGCCTGAATTGAGATTCAGGCAGTCTGACTCTGGAGCTCACACTCGTAATTACTACAGCTATGGAGAGTATAATTTAGAACTAAATTTCTATCCTACCTGAAAACCAGAGGTTTGTCTACCTGCCATAATCTTATAATTCTTTCAAATATATTGGTTCTTCTTCCTTGAAATCATGTCCCCTTCTACATTTTTTTTCTTCCACCCTCTCAGATGCCACTGGTACATTTCCCTTTAATTCCCTTTTGCCTCCTTCTTTGGGACAATTTCATTACTGCTTCATGAGCCAGTGCACCATAGATGTACAGCCCTTCTAGGTTGCCAATTATGTATGGGATATTGTGTATTAGATGTTTTCATTTATGTCTTTTTTCCTGAACCACATTTTAAAAACCCTTAAGTTAAAAAATTATGTCTTATACAATATGTTTCTTATTTATACTAAATGATAATAATGATAATATTATTTTATTTTGACCTGTTAAAATATACTAGACTCTCAGCAAAACTAAGTTTTCTAACATGATTGTGACATGGATTAACAAAAGTCTATAGGATGTTGGTTGACATATTTCAGAGAGTCATACATTTTTAAAGCTTATAGTAATTCTGAAGTAGAAAAAAGAATTATAAAACTTTATTTTTAAAGTGTTTAGATTTTGGTGGTAAGAAATCACAACTTTAGTTTGATTTATGTTTGAATTCAATTTGCTTTATTCATGTTTGATGAACCTGTGACTCATCAAAGTCAATGTTTTTACAGTCTTTTCATTGTGCTTAGTGGTGGCTTTCTTTTTTCCTTTTCTTTTTTTAATGGGCATACACCTCATCTCTTACATCATTATGTAAAACCAGAAGTGGAATTTTGTTACATATTAATAAATATTGGCCAGATGCTGAAGGTACTTTAAGAAGTGTCCTCATTTGATTTTACGTCTCTGAACGGGCTTTGATCTGTGGGCTGGAAGTTCAGACACTGAAATGTAAATGCCATTTTCTGTTCTGTTTTCAGGTCACATGTGCCAATTTAACAAATGGTGGGAAGTCAGAACTTCTGAAATCGGGAAGCAGCAAGTCCACACTAAAGCACATATGGACAGAAAGCAGCAAAGACTTGTCTATCAGCCGCCTCCTGTCACAGACTTTTCGTGGCAAAGAAAACGATACAGATTTAGACCTGCGCTATGACACCCCAGAACCTTATTCTGAGCAAGACCTCTGGGACTGGCTGAGGAACTCCACGGACCTTCAAGAGCCCCGGCCCAGGGCCAAGCGAAGGCCCATTGTGAAGACGGGCAAGTTTAAGAAAATGTTTGGATGGGGTGATTTTCATTCCAACATCAAAACAGTGAAGCTAAACCTGTTGATAACTGGGAAAATTGTAGATCATGGCAATGGGACATTTAGCGTTTACTTCAGGCATAATTCCACGGGTCAAGGGAATGTATCTGTCAGCTTGGTGCCCCCGACGAAAATAGTGGAATTCGACTTGGCACAGCAAACCGTGATTGATGCCAAGGATTCCAAGTCCTTTAACTGTCGCATTGAATATGAAAAGGTTGACAAGGCCACCAAGAACACACTCTGCAACTATGACCCTTCAAAAACCTGTTACCAGGAGCAGACCCAAAGTCACGTTTCCTGGCTCTGCTCCAAGCCCTTCAAGGTGATCTGTATTTACATTTCCTTTTATAGCACGGACTATAAACTAGTACAGAAAGTGTGCCCCGACTACAACTATCACAGCGACACACCTTACTTCCCTTCGGGATGAGGGTGACCGGGACATGGATTGAGACTGAAGCCTGAGGAGTTCAAGGGCATATGACAGGGCTGTCACCTCAAAGAAGAAGGTCACACCTGTTGCCTGGAATGTGTCTACACTGCTGCTCTTGTCAACTGGCTGCCAATACGCTAGTGGAAAACAATTCGATGTAATTTCTGCCCAGTCAGCTTCATCTCTCAGTATAGTTGTAAATCATTGTAAGTTTTCAAGCCACCCTTGAAGACACGCTCTCACATATAGATGTACACACACACACACACACACACACACACACACACACACATACACACACTGAACACATTTCAGCTGGCATCTGTCATGACTCCTGTTCAGAGGGCTTGCATTGTCTGACTCATAATGGTTCAGGATAAAAATATCATCAGGCAAAAGGATTAACTTGACAGTGGATGGTTTCTAACACTTGCTGTTGTGGAAATCCCTTTTCAAGTCTTGAGCACATGCTAATCAATAGTCCCCATTCATGCATACCTATTGCTTGGAATAGCTGTACTGGTAAATACTACTGTAGGAGTATATGCTTGTTAAAATGGGAAAAAAAATATGTCTTTAGAGCTCAGTATTCTTTATTTTATGAACAACAACAAAGTGTAGTAACTTTTCTCCAGCATACAGTAGGCACATTCAAGGTGGTACAAGTTGGCTCTTTTTTCTATGGAGGGAGCCTGTTCTCAGTAAAGATGAGCCGACATTTGGAATTTACATGTGGGCAAATACTGGAGTACAGCTTTCATCACCAACCATTGGACTTCTTGCAAAGTTGAGACCAGCTAAAGCTGCTTAAAACAAGTTCTGATCATTCTATAAGAAAGGAAATGCCTGACAGACACCATGTAAGTTATAAGTGTCTGTCTTATCTTTACTACACACACATGTTGTAATAAATTCAATATCCTAGTCTTCATTTGTATGAATGGTTTGTATTGTACATAGTTTAACCAAGTGTTCTTTGAGCTGCTTATTAATATTAACTTGTACTTGTCTCTCTGCTTGTTATTGGTTAAAAGAGAAAAAATAAAGGATATGAGGAATCCATTTTATCAATGTAGCTGTGAATTCCATTAAAAAAGGAAAGTTAATGTACAAAGCATTTATTCAGCTCAAGTATTGTTGACAGCTATACATATAAAACATTATAGTCTGTCTGTATTTAGATATTTTATTTCTGGACAAAATGAAATGTACATAAAAATAAAATGCTTAAAGTTGAGTTTCAATATGTGCTTGTGTAGGATGATGATTTAAGTGGTTCTGACCAGAAGAATGTGTTGGAATACATGGTTTTGCATTTTATATCTCTAAATTTGTACAGAACTATCTAACCTGCTATTAGTTTCCCAGTCAAAACAACTTAGGAGTTTCCATCTCAAGGCTGGAAACCAATTGTGGCATATGGCATTGCATATATTTTTGCTTTACTGTCATGTTAATTATTCAAGAATACCAAAAAAAATCAATGAACACAAGGAGATCATTGAGATCTCTGAAATTAATTGCAACTAGTTGAGCTTCTTCTTGGATAGGGTCTTTATTTAGCAGGGGGATTGAGAGTAAGGTAATGTTTTTTCTTTAAAAAAAAAAATCAAGGTCTCTGAAGACTGTGGCTGATGTTCTACTGTAATGACTCAGCTTTATCTATATAGCAGTGTTTATGGACATTAAACTTTTTTTCCTTAAAAATAATTACTCTATACAATCCCAGCAAAATAAACAGAAGAAGAAATATGTAAGGTAACTTGTTTTTAAAGGCACAAATTGGGGAAGGTCAACGAAAGAAGCTGGATAAAGAATACTTACCCGGTCTCATTTCCCCTTCATGCTGCATAGAAATAAATGTGTTTTCATGTAGAAAATAACAGAAGGTACTACAGGGGACCCCCAAACCACAGAGTTCTAAAGTAAGAGCTCAGTAATTGATTTAGCTAATGAGAAGCTTCAACAACAAATTAAAGATAGACCATCCTGTTAAATGTCCATCTCTCAAAATTTTCAAATATAACTAGACAACCATTTATTATCAAGGTATTAATTAATTTGCCATGGGATTTAGAAACTAATGTTAAAACAGACTTTCTGGTTCAACAGGCAATAAGAGCTTCATGAGTTATAGCTGCTGGAAATATTTTCCACAGATTAATCTTGTTATTCTGGGGTTTATTTATCAGAGTGATTACTTAGAAGTTAGTTCTCTCTTAACAAAGAGGGAATAAGTGAGAAAGGAAAGATAATGTTTTCTAGGATCATTTGCTTGATGGACCATGTCTGTCCTTTTGCTATCCACAATTCAAGATGACACAAAAATATGCTTCAACTCTGCTTGGCTGCCCTGCTATTTAGCCTCCTCATGAAATGTTTATTTTAAAATTTTGTAAACATTCAGAACATAAATAACGAACATTCAATGAACTGTATCATTTTTCCTGTAGTTTTTCTTTTGAAGAAAAAGAAAGCATAGCAAACTTCCTCCTAATAAGGTTTTCCACTTTTAAAATTCCAAGCTTTTGGGACTTTTTTTTTTTTTTTTTTTTTTTTCTGGGCCTATCCATACTTCTCCTTAACTCCTACATTATAACACCTCCATTTGTAATATGGGAAGTTCATGATAATATAGAACTTGGATTCAAAGGACAAGCTATTTGTATCAGTATACTCTTCCTGTTTTAGACAAGGAAATGGGTGAAGGAAGATGAATATGAAGGTTCAAGGTTCAAATAAAAATTTTATTAGGGCAACTTGTTGCTTCAACAAAGTAGTTAAGTTTTAGTTATGCTAGAAAATCACTTGTTATTTGGAAAAAGTCAACTTTAAGCTGCACTAACGAAACCATTTTCTTTAGTCTCAAATATTATTTCTCAGTTTAGCTAAGATACAGAAAAAAAACTTCAAGTTGGAAATAGATGACACCTGATGTGACCATGGCTTGTTATTATCCATTCATTTCAGAAGCATTTTAATAAGAGTGAAATTATGAAGACATGATTATCACAGCTTTTTGCCTCATGGAAGAAAAATTATACAAGTTATTGATTTATCTATTTATGAATTGTCATGGTATAGTTATAATTGGGCATTTTGAGGGTCTATGGCTTTTGTGAGAATTTATCTGCATGAGTAAGAAGGGCATAAACTGTTAACAGTTCAGTA